>NW_027468587.1:33485331-34120331 GCF_046254945.1 Alosa pseudoharengus | reverse complement strand
CAGGGAAAAGGTTACCTGTGGCTGACATTCACTTGAGAGTGCCACAGGAAAAGGCTACTTAGTGGGTCTGCTCTTAGTAGCCTGATCCTCAAGAGTGCGGTGGGAAATCGAGCTGCAGCATATGAGGGGTCTGCAGTGGAAAAAGCCTGTGGCTGTAGCCTGAGAACCTCAGAGCCTGATGAAAAGAAAAGCTATTTTGTAAACAAATATCTTTCTCATTACTGCGGCCCAGTCACTGGAGAATGAGGGGAACCGTTGAGAAACAAAAGAGCCTAATTCCCAAAGAAACCTGGCCTGGGCACCAAAACCAGATGTGTTGTTTTATAATGGTGGGGTAGGAGGGGGAAAGGTTACCCTGAGAGGGAGGAGGAGGAGGAGGAGGAGGGGAGCAGCAGGAGGAAGAGGTGTGGTTTGAAAGTCGAAGGATTTTAAAAAATATATACACGACACAGAACAGGTATCTTCAGTGAAAAAAAGTGAGTTGTGCAACATGGCCCGCCTTTCCTCTTCTCTCTCCCCCTTCGAACACGAGCAGAATCTCCCCTTTCCTCCTCTCTGGGCTGGCGGCTGGCCCTCGGCTGACGTTCGGCTGTGCGGAGCCCCGGCTGTGTTCCCGCTGGCAGCTCTGCGCCGCTGGCTGGCCGGCCGGCCAGGCCTCTCCACTGGCAGCGTGCGGAGCTGGCTGATGGAGGGACATCTCGAGCTGGAGCCAGAGTGGCCGTGGCGCCCTGGCGAGTGATATTATTATCTGGCCTCTTGGCTGCCCGTTTGACACGAGAAAGGGAGAGAGAGAGAGAGAGAGAGAGAGGGAGAGAGGGAGAGCAATGGCAGTGGAGCCACTTTACTCACAAATAAAAACCTTGTCTCCCAGGACGTAACCGAGCTGAAGAGGACAGTTCCAATCTAGTCTGGTTTGTGGGGCTGACGGAGCCCAGCTGACAGTAGAGGAGCTGGAGGCCAGCCCTACTGTAAGTCCCCCCCTGAGTCACCAGACAGCTGGCCAGCCCGGCCCGGCCCGACACACCCACCGGCCACCAGCCGGACAGCTGGGCCCACCACCGCAGCCTGTAATTGCCTTTGTTTCTCCCGTAGGAGCGAGGTCCCGGCGCTTTGTAAGGGCGGCCGTGATAAAGCCCCAGCCTTGCCACCATGCCATCTGGAGCGGGGCGCAGATGGTGCGGAGATCAGCCCCCCAGGGTTGGTGTGTGTGTGGGGCGCGGGGGGACTTTTCACCCCCAGGGGTCGAGCGATGGGGCAGGGCTCCTTCTTGGCAGGACATGAAGCGCGGGCCTGAAGCCCCTCCGGTCACGGCGGAGCGGCAGCTGTGGGGGAGGACGAGGGCGAAGGACAGAGGACGAGGGGGCTCCGCCATCTGCGTCAGAGCGCCGGCCAGCCGTTTGAAGTCCTGCCCCCTCTGCCCTGCTGGCCGTCCCCATCGCAGCGCACCCAAATCAGGGAACATCTCCTGCTCTCTGGCCCCCAGACATCCCACCCTAATCTGCGGCCTTGCTTTGATTTGGCCCCGTTGGGCACCACAACAAACAAATACAGATTAGCATCTCCCACTGACCAGCCCTCTGTCTTCTGCCAGCCTCCTAATCCATGGGATCGGTTTCCTCTCATATATGCTTCACTTTTATCGTTATCTGATGCACTCATACAGCCCCACAGAGTTGAGTGTACTGAACGTCTTATTTACGTTACACACGGCGATGATTGACGGGCGCGAAATAAACATGGGTTCACATGAAAGCATGTTTCACTTCGCCTCTTGGTAAAGAGACTGGGCACATCTTGTGGTGCACTTCAGTCCACAGTCGCTTGTCACAGTTCTGTCACTTTAGACAGCGTGCCCGATCCACAATGTCTTACAGATGTTTCTAGAAGGCGCTCTATTTTTCAGCTCTCCTATGGTCCGTCTCATGTTCTCCTCTAACCACCACTGTACTGTCCACTTCTCACGGTGATACGTCAAGCTGTTTTTAGGGTCCGGCCCTTCAATGTGATCTACGCTGCTCCTCCGGAGACTAGCTTTTTTAAGTGGTGGACACACACAGTGAGGGAGGCCAAGCAGGGAGGGAGAGACGGAGGGAGGGAGGGATGTGGAAAGAGAGGAGAAAATGTGGGAAAAGAGAGGAAAATGTGCCTTAGACAGTGGAAACGCACTGAGCGTGGCCTGACAAAGAGCAGCACTAAATCACGCTGTTTGTAACCAGATGGTGGCATTCCAGCAGACTGCAGGGCCCATCACATGTGATCCTCCGCCGTGTTCCAGCGGCCTGCTCCGCTCCATATGAGCCTGGGACAGACCATGTGCGCCATACCGCACCCAAGACAAAAACATGTCTTCACATGGCTGACAGGGCACACTAACACACACAACCACAGACAGACAGACACACACACATACACACATACACACACACACACACAGAGACCAAAACATACACACATCAGACACACATGCACACAGACATGACAGCACGAGAGCCTCTGAGTGGCCCACATATCAAAGGCGCGAGGGCGCGGCGGCTGGACTCCAGCAGGATGTTCCTCTGTTTCTGGCCCCTGTGTGAAATTCTGGACGCTCACGCTCAGGGAGCGGGCGGAGTGGAGCAGTCCAGCCAATGGCGGCCGTGTGCTGGCCCGCAGAGCTTAGGGGATTTGTTACACATTCCACGAAACCCTTTAAAGACCAGAGACGACCCCACCTCTACCGCACACACACACACACACACACACACACACACACACACACACACACACACACACACACACACACACACACACACATACACACTCAAAATATGGCCTGTGGATCAGGTGGTGCAGACATAAATGCTGTTACCATTCTGCAAAAAATCCCAGCCTCTGTGTCTCAGCAGAATTACTAGCACAGAGCAACACCCTGCCTTGCAGCCTACTGTCTAACTATTACACTATAGTGTACTAACTATTTGTGTGTGAGCAAAAAGATCAATCAAATGCCATGAACAAACCCAGACATAACCAGATAATCTAGTTCTGGTCTGAAACTAATAATAAAACAAAAAGCAGACAACAATCTTTACGATGTGTTTTTATTTAAAACTTTTGAATGAGGGTTGACCTGCAACAGACAACAGAAGGTCCTATTTGTTTTCTCTTACTTCAAAGGCAGACGAGTTTACTACTCAATCCATGCAGGGCATTCTCTGCTCTGCCTTGCACTGGTAGGCGTGATAAGCCGTATCAAGAGCACAATCTCGCTTGACCCTTCTTTACCCCTGTCTTCTTCCGGTGCCTTCTGCCTGCTTTCTTCCAGGAGGATGTGTGTGTGTGTGTGTGTGTGTGTGTGTGTGTGTGTGTGTGTGTGTGTGTGTGTGTGTGTGTGTGTGTGTGTACTAGTGTGTGTGCACATGAGTGTGTGTGTAGTAGTAGTCTGCGGTTTCGTGCGTGTGTGTGAGTTTGTGTGCGCTGGGGTGGTTGCAACGACGACTGGCAGCCCTAGCGAGCATTCTTGACACTGGTGGAAGAACAGGCTTAATTCCAAGCTGTGAAGTTCCTCACGGCCTTGGCACTAGACAAGGGGTCAGGGCTGGGTCAACCTCCTGCAACACTCTTCCTGTTATTCCTAAAAATACATGCCCACACACAGGAAGTGCCGGCGTCTGCAGCATCTCTCACATTATCCAAAAGTGGGATAGCGTACATAAGATCGACCGCTGCCAGTGATCTCAGATTATCCAAAGGTGGGATAGGGTATATGAGATGGAGCGCTGCCAGTGGGTAACTGGTGCTAATGCTGTAGTGGTGGGTTAGATGACGCCTCCAGTGACACAGGCGCTAGGGATGTGAGGAGAGGGTAAAGGTGGGAGGTGAACCAACCATGACATTTGAATTTCATGTGACTTTCTCTTCACTTGAGGGGACAGAGTGTCTGTTAGGGAAATGAAATGTATCTAGGCATACCTGTCCAGTTAAGATAATTGAAAGCTGTGTGGTTTGAATCGGTCACCCCCAACACCCAAAACACACAGTACTGACAACTGAATACTAAAACACGGTTGACTGCTTTAACGGCTTCAAACACAGCAGACTCTCACGCACACTGTGTAGCAGAACATTATTGTTCTATGCTATATAGTGTGAAAATATGTGCCATTCAGTGACATGAAAGTGACACACTCCGACACAATCCGTGACAGTTATGCTCAAGCATGTCACTTGAGGTTACTGGGTGTGTCATGAGCTACATATCTGCCTTAGCATAGGGATGCTTGTGTGTCACCACAGAAGACAGATAAGGCAAGCTCTGTGCATGTCTATAGTTTTGCTTTAGTGTACAGTCATATAGAGTGTTTATGGAGGGCCTTTTGCCCTCTTCACCTAATAGAGTGCAGTCAGCAGTTGGCAGAGCACAGTGGCTAAAGAGAGAGAGAGAGAGAGAGAGAGAGTATCAGTGGTGACAGATAAGGCATTGCCACTGATCTACAAGTTTCAACGAACAGCCTCTCCAGTAATCTCAAGTGCCAAATAAGATGAGGTGGTGGCAAGTTAAGTAGAGGTGTGTGATGGGTGTGTGATGGGTGTGTATATATATATATATATATATATATATATATACGGCTCTCCATGTGCCGGTGTGTTTTTTTAAGCAGTGTTTGGCCACACGTGTGTGTGTGTGTGTGCGTGTGTGTGTGTGCATGCACATCTGTGTGCAAGCATAAGCACACGTTTGTGAGTTTGCCCTTCAACCCTCCTAGCCTGCACCTGAGAAACAAGCCCTGTGTATGTTTGAAGCAGTGTTCCCCTGTGTGAAATTTTGGAGCGTAATTCATCCATAGCAGAGGCAGAGATCAAAGGTCCTCATCCCCCCCCCCCCCCCCCCCCAGCGTCAGAGGGCGGAGGGAGAGCAGAGAGCAGAGAGCAGAGAGCACCCTGCGCTTAGAGTGATAATTACCGGAAATCAGCGGCGTGAGAAAGTGTGCCTCACGCCGCTCCGGGCGCTTAGAGCTCCGTGCACGCAGGGCTCGTTGGGATTCCCTGGCTGAGCGCGTCTCGGGGAGTTTTGTTTCCTCCGAGACGGAGAGGGATTCTTACAGTCTGCAAGCACTGAGAGCGGGATCGAGGACAAGTCAAGGATGCATTTAGCCGCACAATAGACGCATACAGAGTCAAACACACACACACACACACAAACAAACACACACACACACACACACACACAAACAAAAACAAAAACACACACACACACACACACACACACACACACACACACACACACACACACACACACACACACACCCTGGTTGTATAGTATAGCAGTCATGAGGAACCCAGTGGCATCCCTTTGTGCATGCATAGGAGAGCACCCAACCGCACCAACCACGTGTGATTATATCTGTCTCATCCCTGAAAGGAGACAAAGTGAGTGAGTGAGTGAGTGAGTGAGTGTGACCCGCGGCAGGTCCCACCGGCTCAGGGCACGGCGCAGAGCTGAGGGTTCAGATGATGTGATACTCTCTCACATACTTGGGCTGATGGGATCGTTCCAACCCGCATCAACATCAAGGAGCAGGTCAGCCGCTCAGGGATGGGGGTGGCGGGCGGGGTGGGGGTGGACACGGGTTCCACTGCTCTTTATCACCATGGTGACGTGGAGGGCTTCCTATATGAAGCGTTACCCAGTCTGCCAGTGGAATTGCTCAATTTCACATTTCAAAGGCGGCAGGAGGAATAAGTGTGTGTGTGTGTGTGTGTGTGTGTGTGTGTGTGTGTGTGTGTGTGTGTGTGTGTTTGGGGGGAGGGCGGTCTCTCTGGGCCTGAGAGTATGGCTAACTGGTGGTCTCTTGGAAAACAAGAGGCGATCCTGTCTGCTGGATACAACCGTTTATTCTATTGAGACACCGCCATAAAAATACAGCACAAGCACTTCAAGTGAACCGAGATGCAATAAAGCACAATGTCTAAGGTGGTATGAGGACAGTTGCTACAGCAAAGACAAAAAGACAAACCAGCAACCATAAAAACAATGGAGAAACAAAAGCTCTGTTTCATGTCCAGTTTACACTTCTTGCTTGCCATATACAGTCACATATTTTATCTTCAGAACAACCAAATCAACAATTCACAGCCATCTGTAAACGAGTGAAACCCATAACACTCCAAACAAGTCCGAGGCTCCTAAAACAGCGCTGCTCTGCTGCTGTTAGCCCGAGTTTCTTTCAGGGGACAGTTAGCCCGGGCGGTGAACTCGATACGACGGGCTGTTTGTTTGAAATGAAACCAAAAGTAAATACACAGCGTGGCAGACACACTCGGGCCGTGCGTTTGAAGTAGCCCAGTCTGAGCAGGAAGCGCGGGAGAGAAAAGAGGGGTGCGCTCAGAGGAAATGAGAACAGAGGCTTCTTTCAGCCCCTCGCTCTCTCACTCACTGGCTCCCCACCCCCGTTCTCCTTTTCAAAGGCATATATAATATACAAAGGGTCCAAATTTAACAAGGTACCAACATGGGTGAAAAGGGAGAGGGTTAGAGAGCAAAAAGAAATGAGCACTGTTGGCAAAAAGAGGCCTAGCAACCGCAGGAGACACGACAGAATTTAGACTGTGGCAGTCGAAAGGTGATTATTAAATGAAGCAAACCCATAAAACGTAGGTCCACATTTAGCCAATACACCAATTACGTAACGCGCTGAATGGTCGACAGCATTGTGTAATCCGAACCACAACTTTTCATTACAGGATTATGTATCTGAGCCATTAGAGTCAGGATACAACCAGCCATGCATGTTCTTAGTCCGTGTGGTCAAAATCTTACTCAACTACTCCACTGTAACAGAACAAAACACAGCAAAAGTGATCCTTTTTCTATCATAACCACAGTGCACACCATAGACCACATGAGGAACGTATTAGACGATGTGGACCTCAGAACTCCTACAGCATGCATGGCATTATGATTAATCCAGGCACACAAATCGGACTCCATCCATCCATGGACACAGAGTGGCCTGTTTTGTCTTAAACGACAAAACAAAATAAACAAAACCATATTTTCTCCTTCAGTCCTTAAAGGACTATCATGTGTGGAAGGTGTTTCTAGAATGTGTGTGTGTGTGTTTTTTTTGGGACGAGAAACCCAGATTCATTCTTTGAAGAGTTTGAACAGCTAACCGCTTTCAGATGTGTCGGCATGCTGCTTTATGGGCGAAATAACAGCCAAACCTACACATGGGCTGTGCTGAGGTCCAGAAGCAGAGGCGACCACTACGATGACCACTACACTCTACACTAAATTCTACACCTGAGTGCAAACTCCCTCCTACTCTGTTTTGTCTCAGTGCCGCCATAAATCTCCCGCGTGACTCCGTATGAAAAAGTGAATGGTGATAGCAGCGGCCTCAAACGAGATACCAAAGTGAAGCCAAACAAACAAAGAGAGAGCCCTTCCTTCCTTCCTTCCTTCCAGAGAAATTCAAAACCACCTTAATGTGCCAAGAGGCCTATAGGGTGTGTGTGTGTGTGTGTGTGTGTGTGTGTGTGTGTGTGTGTGTGTGTGTGTGTGTGTGTGTGTGTGTGTGTGTGTGTGTGTGTGTGTGTGTGTGTGTGTGTGTGTGTGTGCATGACAAAGGCTTGGTGAGAGGCGCTTCCTCTGCGCACCGCGATGTGCGGTGCGCAGAGGTGTAGCTCCACAGCCTCCAAAGACACTAGCTTGTTGACATCAAAAGGTGTTCTGAGGCATTGCATCAAACAAGAACAGACAACACAGGCCAAGATCTCTCCCTCCCTCTCTCCCTCCCTCCCTCTCTCTCTCTCTCTCTCTGCGCTCTACTTTGTTTGCGGGTGGATTGTTTGCTTTGTGCGCAGACAGGAAGCCGGGGTTTAGGGTGTCTGTAGCCCCAGTCTAGTGGGACATTAAGCTTTGGAATGTGGAGAGAGGATGAAGTTTCTGAAGCATTCAGGAGCTACGACGCCGCGAGCCTGTATTTGTTCAGAATCTGGGTTGTGAATGCACCATTATCTATTAATGCACATTACATAAGGTGCTTTTGGAATCCATGTCACACAGAGACACCTCCAGAGGGCTTCCAGTATACCCTCTGAGAGACAGCCCCAACAGAGACGAATCAGCCTGAGCAGCACAGACTTATCTTGAGGCTGCACAATGTACAGGCAAGCAGGCTTCCCCCCGCATATCTTTCCACTATTTACCCTGCACCTGTGCAAAGAAATGGATGTGTGCTTTTCTGGGATCAAACGGCTAGACTGTGTCCCAGGACAGGGCTCTGGACAGCCTCTCTCTTACCTCCCAGGGCTCTGCCCACGCTTGACCGTCACTCAAAATAGCACCTTCTGTTGTTGCCCTGATGAGCTCATCACCGTGTGCTGTTCATCACCAAACCAACGGTGCGTATCTATCACCAGTCTCATACAAAGCGGTATCAAAAAACCTGTCTCACTGGATTCAGTCCACAGAGCCCAATACACTGAATACAGGGGTGTATGTACCGGTATGCATGTTTACCTCCGCCAAGGAGGTCATGGTTTCATTGCTGCTTGTTGGGTTAGTTGGTTTGTCAGCAGAATTAAGCAAAACTTCCAGGATGGTTTTCGTGAGACTGGGTGGAGAGGTGGAGCCTGGACCATTACATTTTGGAGCGGATCAAGGAGCGAATCCAAGATGTCTCCCCCAATTTCTTTAACGTGGCGAGAGGGCATCTGGCATCGACAGACGTCTGCGCTCTCCAAGTGCCCCTCAAGTTTAATTATAGAAGTAATTCTATTTTCCCATTTTTATGTTCTCATTTTCATCTTCAACAGAGAACAAAAAACAAACCGACCTTTCCAATTCGGCCCTGATGAGTATCCTCTAAACCACTGAAATGATTGATTAAAACAATGGAATCAATTAGGAATTCCTTAACCGACACCAAACCAACAGCAGTAATGATGACCATAATAGAGAAAAAAAATCATATACTCCCTTGACTGCTCTAAGGCTTGCAAAATGAAGTCCTCTTGGAAAAGAACTAAAGCCTTCTACGAGGGACTGGGGGTTTATGTGGAAACATACCTTACACACTAAAATGTAATAACCTTTGAGTCTCCTGGTGTTTTGCTTGGCTGCGAGCTGGCCGAGATCAAACACAGACTGGGGTCCAGCAGACTTAGCCAAAAACCTCGGCGCTGAGCAGCGGGCTCCAGACCCAGGTATTTTCTTTCCCCTCGCAATACGCGACAGACGGCCGACCCGGCACAGCGCAGCGTTAACCCTGCCCGCGACCGACCGGCCACGACGGCGACCGCAAGACGTCTGCGCTCACATGGTCATTCACACGAGCGATGGCTGAGTCGGCGCTTAAGGCTTTTTGTCTCTTCCACTCTTCTAACATTCTCCACCTTCTTCCTCCCTCACTTCAATTCTTCCTCTTCTCCTTTTTTTCCCTCTATTCCCCCATTTTGTAACTAATTCAGCCATGATATACTGCTGGGCTGGAGGCATAAAAGTCCTCCTGGCGTGCAGAACAAAGGCCTAACGTTTCAGAGGGGCTGAGACAAAGCACTATGCCATTCATCACCCGCGATGATGATGAATTGAGGCAATAACTTTGAATTAATGGTGAATTAATCACAACACAAACAATAAAACCAGTAACACGGATCAGATTAAAACGAAGGCGTTCCCCCTGCTCTTCAGCTCGACAAGAAATACAACCACCTCAAAGCAAAGGTCCTACACCTCCTCCTCACGCAAGCTCATGTGCCTAATGGATCATTGAAAAATATGGATTAAGAGATACTTAATTACATGGTTACCAAACGGCGAAACACAACTGGGTGTAAAAGCAGTGCTCTCGGATCTGACTCATCAGTGGGGAGTGGATGGCAACTCTGTTCTCCAGGGCGCACTAATCCTTCGCCCCCCTCCTGGACTAGGTCTTGGCATATAGCGAGCAAACATCTTCAAAGGCCCTTTGCAGTATAAATATCCTCAAGTAAATAAACACACAATCTGCCTGCAGTGTCAAAATGTCTTTTTCCCCCCATGAAACACATGCCCGCGCAAGGCTTGCTTTTTAGCACACGAGTCTGCTCGCACACACAGACACACATGTGGGAGTGTTTGCTCATACACACGTAAACACAGCCTTTTTTCCCACATTGGTGTCGTTACGCACACACACACGCATACATACACACACACACGCACGCACACAAACACACACACACACACAAACACATCCTAACACTCCGGAGAGACTTGAGTTGAAGGAGTACATTCTGAAGTATCTTGGTCTCACAGGTGTTGACAGTGGACCGTATAGTGTTTGCTTTGGCCGGCTAGGAGGCAACTTCCAAGCGAGGAGTGGAAATTGAAAAAAGCGCAATCAACGAATCCCTGAATTTGGTCCATCTAGCTCCGAAACAATGCTTGAAGGCAATAGCACACAACTACCCCTTCCCCCTCTCTTCAACCCTTAGCTGGAGCACCCCCCCCCCACCGAAATAGTACCCCACTGCCACCCCCCATCCCCCTTCAAAAAAAGAAAAACACTCAGGCCCAGCCCCCACTGCACCCCCCAACACACACACACACACACACACACACACACACACACACACACACACGCACACACACACACTCCTCTCGTCCCCCCCGCCCCTCTCCCAGGCTGGGCCCTTCTCCTGCTCCAGGATCTGCGCTGTACAAACCAGGAGCAGATGTGCGCCGGGGCCGCGCTGAAAGACCCCGCTGTTCTGGATGGCAGCCACATGCTTTCCATTCAGAGATGAAGGCTCACAGCGCCCCTTCTTGTGAAGCCAATTTCAAGAAAAAGAGAGAAAAAAAGAGGGGGGTGGGGGGGAAAACACACAAACACACACACAGACACACACACACACACAAACACACACACACGCTCAGACTCACACACTCACACCCACAAACGATACACTTTTCAGATGCCTTTATAAGTAGTTCCTCAGGAATGAAGACCGCACGGGCCTTAAACATTTTCCCATACACACAAACCCCAACATGACACCATCAACAAAACACCTATTCCTCTCTTCTCAGGAGAGAGAACGTACAGCTTCCATAAGGAAAAGGGGGTTTCTCTCACACACCGAGAGAGAGAGAGAGACACACACTTCCCAATGGTATGATTCGGTGAGTATTCCCCTGCATTTCTCAGACATGTATGACGAGCCTTCAGTAAAACACTCACACTAACGCAGACTGTCAGCTCCTGCATTTGCTCACTAGCGAGAGGGAACATGAGAAGAGCAGTTCTGTGTGCAAAACGATGAGAGGGGGGTGGGAAAAAAAAGATGTCTGTGTATGTGACAGCATTAAATAGGCCAGATATCCTTGCCCCTTTTCCAAGCTAAATAGCACTGATTCAAAACGAAATTTTTGAGTAAGAGATGCGAGCGCATGCCAGAACTTGACGTGATCCAAACAAAACATCCCTCTCTGGACCCGATCGAGCGAAAACGTTTCTTTTATCACACAGAAATATATCTCATTCGCAATGGATACCTGTAGCACATACAACACAACGGTGAGGCCACTGGAGTCAAAAGAACCAGACACCACGACTGGCAGTACTCCACCAACAACGTGTCTGTACCTTCCATAGAACAGAGCCTAGCTGTGCCGCTACTGGGTTACCTTAAGTAAATCTCTCCTAAGCAAATGTCTCATTCACAGGTATTTGATAGTTTTTCTATCCTGACATGCTGACTTGTACAGATATTTTGCAGATTCATGTGGGTTTAATTCCAAGGGAAAAGGGCCTGTCTTTCAAACTCGCATAAGTGCAAACAGACCACGTCCCACTTAAGAACAAAGTTTCCAGTTTTTCCTCCTTGTAACAATAGTCATTGTTTTAAGCTGCATGCTGTTTACACAGCCCAACTTGGCTAGGGTTAGACCCGGGGAAGCCTGACACAAGGGGCAGTGTTGAAAAGCTTGAATTAGAACGCCATTATTTGGGCACCCAGGCATGTTTTAGAAGGGGCCAGATAACAACTCAGGATGTGTGTGTGTGTGTGTGTGTGTGTGTGTGTGTGTGTGTGTGTGTGTGTGTGTGTGTGTGTGTGTGTGTGTGTGTGTGTGTGTGTGTGTGTGTATAAAACAGCTATGACTGTTGATGTTTCCAGGGCTGAACCACAGTGAACCGTCAGAGGGCGTAGCCAGGCGAAGGGCAGCAATGGCGTGCGCGCTGATTAAGACCGTAGAGTGGCCCCTCTTGTCAAGGATTCCCACCAGTGGCACAGCGGCCCTCTTTTTCTTGGCAGCGAACCAGGAAGCTCCTCCACAGTTCACGTGGCCCCCGGTGATCTCCGTGACTCACAGCAGCCAGGTGTCCGCACCCGGTCCGGCGGTCCTCAGCACCTGCCGCCTGCTGTCAGAACAGCCCCCCCCCCAGTCCCCATCCCCCCGTCCACGACTGTGGCTAACTCACCCAGCTGAATCACCACCTTCAGCTCCTCACATCTCCTCACCTGAGACTCCTGATTACTTCTCTCTCTCTCTCTCTCTCTCTCTCTCTCTCTCTCTCTCTCTCTCTTTTCCCCCTCATCCCAGGGACTGCTTTCATCACTGAGTCATCTGTTGTCTATCCGAGAGCTCCCCATGGTGCAGATAAAGGGCCACTCTCTCTGCATCTCCTCTAACACCTTCAGTCCGTTTGGACTGAAATATGTCTAGGTGTTTTACTAAGACGGAGAGAGAGTGTGTGTGTGTGTGAATGTGTGTGTGGGGGGGGGGGGGCTGGGATATGAACAGCCATCTCTTTATGAGCCCTTTCCCCCCACAGACCCATCCCCCAGGACAGGAGGGGGACATGAGCGCGCTGTGGCTCCACTGATACCAGAGACCTCTAATAACTCCTGGCTCAGGCTTTGAAGTCGAGGCCAGACAGCTAAGGAATCCGAAGCCCACCCCCAGCTCCAGCCCCAGCCCACAGCCCCCCAGCCAGCCTGACAATGAGGGGAGGGGGGGGGGGACTCAGACCCACCACCAGATACTATTGCTAATCAGGATTTCATATGAGCAGTTGAGACATGGCAGTCTCAGCTTCAGCTACAATTTGAATTGTATTACATTAGTCAGGCCAGCACATACAGTAAATACAAATGTTAAGGCAAAACAGAGGGGTAGGTCATAATACTTCTTTACAATGCCTAAACAGAAAGAAGGATAGAAATGCCCCTTCAGATCGAGAAATAACCTATAAGTGCCTATCTTAGTGTAATTTTATTATCAGATATTCATACTTATTATTTAAACCTCTGACTGTACACTTATGCATTAACTACCAGAAACAGCAAGAGATTTGGAGAAACAAAGTCACAATATCAATGTCTAATAGAGTGAAGAGTTGTGTGGTGACCAGGTGGAGAAGAAAGGTTGATAAAGGCTGGTTTCACCTTCAGTAGCTCCAGATCATGTCTTGGTGATATGGAAAGAATAACAAGTTGTCCTTGACTCGTCTGCTTGAAATCTGATCTCTGCCATCTAAAAGATTACTCATACCTTACTGGCCCAACGGCCTGTTCATCTCATAGAGGTCATCTCCGAGTTCCTCTGAACTGAATGAGTGACAGGTTTATTGAATGATTTAACTGTTTTCCTGTCAAACCTTTCATTAGGATATGGTACTGGACCAGCAACAAGCAAAATGGAGAAGGCATTAAAACCCCTTTAACCTTCTCTAAGTTGCGGAGCAATACAATTTCAGATCATAAATCTTCAGCTGATAACACTACGGAGAGTATCCCTGTAATGCAGTCGGCTTAGAGCTGTTTATGATACCATTGTCTCATGCTTAAATGCCACATGATTCTAAAAATACACCTTTCATTCATTTTTTCCTCCCCAACTCAGCAGAGGACGACATGAAACGATGGATACCACCACACGCTAGAAGTCCCAATCTGTCCCAGGCCTCAGTGGAGCCCATTAAGGATGGAGAATTAGGCAAAAACAAAAACAGATAGCAACGGAATTCATCCACAATGGGAACAAAGTCTTTGTCA
Source organism: Alosa pseudoharengus (assembly GCF_046254945.1). Taxonomy (NCBI): domain Eukaryota; kingdom Metazoa; phylum Chordata; class Actinopteri; order Clupeiformes; family Clupeidae; genus Alosa; species Alosa pseudoharengus. The sequence continues at coordinate 34,106,303 of NW_027468587.1, read as the reverse complement.
TCTTCAGAGTAAAAGAGAAAGAAAAAAAACAGTCATGTCAACAGTTTTCATGTCTGGTACCCATTAAGACGTTCAGTGCCCACCCCCACTACCTCACTGCTGGTTGGAGGGCTGGTTTCATTCCTCGTTGCTTCAGTGGAACTGCTATTCATGTCTACAGTTGAAACGCGTTTCCAGCAATCTCCACACAAAGACGGTTTGAGTGACACTTCTGGGAGTTCAGCGGAATTTCCATATCTCAAAGGGGAATCTGACATGACAGCAACTCATTAGTGTCCTACCCACATATCTAGTTTAAGGGTGGCTGTGTTCAACAAAAACAGCAAAACAAACAGTTTCTGTGATTACCATAAACAGGAACAATGAGCTTTTCAGAAGGATTGGTGGATCAGTGAATTTTCCACCATTATTAGCAATAAAGCAATTTGTGCAATTCCTGGACCAAAAACTACTTGGAAAAATAAGCAAAAACTACTGGTTCACAATTCAGCAGTTTATCTCCCATTAAATGTAGGGTCTCATAAGTGCATATAAGACTCAACTCACATGACAAACTCAAAGACAAGTCAGTAAGGAAAAGACTAGATCATCTACAAATTTCATGTTTCCATCATACCACTCTGTTGAGGACCACAGAATGACTCGAAGAAACGTCAACTTTAATGCACACACTTAAGAAAGACAGAAGTTGCAGGCCAAAAGTTTTAGTCGTGTTTCCCCTGGTGGGAACATTGTCCTGACAAATACATTCTTGGCCCCTCTGGAAATGCTCCGCAAAAACATGGAGGGAGCGCTGTGGTCATCAGCGGTCAGGCTTAATGACTGTGATTTCACCCATAACTCTTTCAGGGGAGCCACCCACAGGGCTGAAGACGGCACAGAGCCACCAGGCCTCCAGCGGAACCTCTCAGCCACTCGGTCTGAAGCCACCCTGCCCTTGCACCCTTCAACATGACGTGCTAATTGAAGTGATGTAATATTGAGCCACAGATCATTGCCTGCCGGGAGCTCACACTATAATGGGAACCATTGAAGGAGAGAGAGAGACACAGGACCCTGTGATGCAGCCTGCGGCCGCCAAAGCAGCACTTTACACACACACTCTCTCTCTCTCTCTCTCTCTCTCTCTCTCTCTCTCTCTCTCTCTCACACACACACACACACACACACACACATACACACACACGCACGCACACACACACACAGACACAAAAACAAATGCACACATGCGTGCACGCACACACGCACGCACACACACACACATACACACATACACACACACACACACACACACACACACACACACCTTCGTCTGAGCTGCACCCACAGTGAGGTAACAGGGTCTATGGATGCCATATTGCCAAAACTGGCCTTAGGGTTGAGGCTGTCAAATGCTATCAGGCGTAGCAGGGGATAACCAGCACGGCACCTTTGTCCTGGTGCCAAAGATGACACGTAAAAACAACAGCAACGACTCTCGTCTTCAGGAAGACTTCAACAAGTCTTTGCAGAGGGCCTTTGAACGCGAGGCCCACTTCGTTTGGTTTGTTTTCACATCTTGTGTAGTGATGACAATAACTCTCCTGTGCCTCAACAACTTTTGAACTGTCAAACGTCAAGTTTCTCAATGAATGATGCACGTCTGTACCTACCGCAACGATTTTCTTCAGCCCACCAGAAACAGATCAAGTACGACTATAACAACATTTACCCTTTATTTAGGCAAACACACTTAAACAAATATATCCCGTTGAATACTCAAAATATGTTATCAAAAATATTTTTAAATACATCATTTGTGATTGAAATGCCGTTGGCTTTGGAGAAAATTTGGATAACATGTGACAATGCTATCCATCTAATACAGATGTCAAACATAGGCTACCAACAAAGCATGTTACTTAGCCTATATTTACTGTTGTTACAAGTATACGCTAGTAGCCTACCCTTTCACCGTAGACATAAAAACAACCGCGTCTTACCTGGATATCCTTCAGCTTGTGTTCCGACGTGCCGTACCTCTCGCATTCTTCAGCCCCTCTCCTTGATATAAACGCGTTTACAACAAAACTGTCTCCTACAGAAAAAAGGTCAAGAAGGCTGGGCATAAGATCGTCTCTAAGTCCAAAACAAGTGAAGAAAATCATAATACAAAAGTTAATAAACGATATGCATGTAACACTCACCCTCTGGATTCTCCCTTCGTTTACAGGCTGAATTGTGGACAAATGCAGAACACAAAAACAGTGTTATTATTCATACATCACGGTGTTATTAAATCAAAGAAGAGAAAACATTAAAAATCTTTCTAACTTACCATGTTTTGATTGAAGTTTACCCATGTTATTTAGTTCACCTGATCAGACCGGACAGCAATCCTTCTCAGTAAACCTACTCATTTGGTCGGAACAGTCACATTGTATCCGTCTGACAAATTGCAAGAATTACTTCCAAATTCCATCAAAGTTGTGAAACGCGCTGTTATTTCATCGACAACCTCTGAATTAAAACAGGACATCAACGACAGAAGTTTAAAAGGAACACTTAAATGAACCCTAGTTGCTCTTAAGCCATCCACTCCCGCTTGCTTCCTCCGTATTCCTGAAGTTCAAAAAATGTGTTCCAAGCTACGAGAGAAGCACTAGCGCTGAGACTGAGCTCAACCAAGCACTCCGCCTTCAGCACCAACGATGCCCTCTAAAGGAGACGTTGAAAGCGCAATGGCGCAAACATGAAGTTTTTATGGCTTTGCTCAAAACAGGTTCTGTGGTCCGGTTCAAACAAATGCCTTGCGTTGTTGCCTAATGGAAATGAACACCTATATATTTATTTCATTAACCCACGCTGTCTTCAAATGTTTCATTAAGGAAACGTGTTTTTTACACGTGCTTACGCACACGTCTTGGAAACCTTCGTCCACTGATAAGCCTTTTTGTGAAACAGTGATTTTGAATCTCATTCCAAACAGATTAGAATACTACATTTTGTAAATGTGCGTTAAAACAGAAACTGTAATATGTCAAAAAATATTTTTTTGATTTATGATCTCTAAGGCCTACATTGTAAACTATTGTAGATACTCTAGAAATGGGTGTCATTCACAGTATTTCTTGTGCTTTGTTATAATTTGGAGATGTTTTCGGTCAGCATTTTAACTACATGAGTTAGTGGCTATTGCAGTTGTATGTAATAAAGGTGTGTACTGTCACAGTTTAAGACAGCATAGCTGTTCTGGAGTTCCCCAGTGTGACTTTATAGCAGCCCAGCTGGCACACTTAAGACTTGTTTCTTCAAACATGACAGTTTCTTTCACACATGTGGGGTGTGCTTCCCCTCCACCTGCCTGTTGGCCTAATTTACCAATTGGTCCTGTTGTGTTTTGGCAGTGGCCATAATGACATAATGCTGTAATGTCAGGCTATGCACCATTGTGGTTTAAAAGGTATCTTCACAGCATATCCACAAAGTTTCTCATTGTTGGTATAATTATTAAAACAGGTCGAAGCTTGCATTACTTCCAAACTCCTGGGTTAATCTCTGACTTACTAAGGACACTGTTTTTTGTGTGCAAAAGTCCTTGAAATGAAGACTGAAAAATTGTAATGAAATTATAAACAAGCCATCTTCCTTTCAGCCAGTTCCATCAGTCACTTTTGACTAAACTTTGGGCCAAATGAAACTACACATTCTGCATTCCAAGCACACGGCCATTTTTGGTCAGAAATCATTGTTCTCCTTTTCATACACACTCACACAAGCACATCAAAAGATATTTATGCCATACCAACACATGCAAATACCTCGTCACATACTTTCTGCTGCACAAATATCCTGTTAAGCACAAACATATACACAGTAAGCAAGATAGATGACAAAATTAACAATCACGTTGTGGCTGATGAAAAATTAAAGGCAGTTGGCCAAAGCCCTTCACTTCTGATGCCAGTGGTTACATGTAATTCCCAGTTGCTGACAGCTCCAGTGAACCTGCCACATCGCCATCCACCGCCTCACATATTCCACTAGCAAACCACTGGCCTAGGTCAGTCTCACTCTGCGGTCACCTTTTACCAACCAGCCTCCCTGTCATTAGGGTTTAGGGGCTGGGGTTGCACTCAGCACTGAAACTCCTCCAAGGTGACACGAGATAAACACCCCCCACCACCAGCAGCATCGAAAAACTCTGAAGCTCTGGACAGATCCGATGGCCATCGCATCCTGAGCCCCACAGTTGGACGGCAGCCAGGACAATAGTCTGCGGGCCCGAACACTATGGATAGGGTGTGATTAGAGAGATGGAGAGTGAGTGAGTGTGTGTGCAAGTGTGTGTGTGTGAATGTGTGTGTGCGAGCGATACGGCAGGATCAGAGCTGCCTGTCAGAGCCGGCCCCTCAGATCAAGCTGACGGGATGAGCAGACATTTGCATAGCTCATTGATGGCAGCAGCCTTTGATCCCCTCTGCTGAGCCTAATCATCGTCCGCTCTTCCCCTCCTGTGGCAGAGCTTTCAGGCACTCGCTTTAGAGCGAACCCCCCCCCCCCCCCCCACCAGCTCTTTATCTGTACCGCTTGCTCCATCTCGCCCCCTCTCTCTCATCTCTATCTCCACTCACAGATGCATTGCAGCTTTTGTGAGAAGTGGGAACAACACTGGGCTGGGGATAGGGAACTGTAGTGATATGGATAGGGAACTGTAGTGTGGATAGAGAACTGTAGTGTGACATGGATAGGGAACTGTAGTGTCGCATGGATAGAGAACTGTAGTGTGACATGGCATGCACTTTGTAGACTTCATCATCTTCACAGAAGTGAGAGAGGGGGGGTTTTGTCCAGGATGGGAATCCGCTTCCACTGAGACGAACAGGATGTTGACACAACGCGGCAGAGACGCTGAAAGGAGACCAATGAAGACAAACACATTGTTAAAGACCACACCATTAGGCGTTCATGGCCTGTCCATTTCCTGACTGCTGGTTTTGCGAGCCATTTTGAAGTCATAACTAGCCCAGCACTTTGAAAACCCATGGAGGACATTGCATCCAAATGGCTGTTGTAAAACAACAAGCCTGTGCATTCATTGTAATGGGTGCTGGCAAAGTTAGCACCCACAAAGCACAAGATGGTTCCTGTTAACACAAGAGGCTTTACATTGAGTGCTTTCCCCCAAACGCGGACTTTCCACTCATTTCAGTAAAGTTGAGCACTTGATTGTCTCAAACAAAGAGACGTGTATCTTTTTTAATTCCCCTAAACAACCTCAAACGCCCTGCGCTGTTTCCATTTACGCATCCACACGTCTCTTAACTTCTCACTTAGCGGAATTAGCATTGGCACTTGTGTCAATATTCCATTGCTGAAGGCGATGTACCTGAACAACCGTTGAGAGGATAAACATCATTGTGTTTGTTTATCTTGGGGTTCTCTGCCAGTGTCTAACCACTCAGGCCAGTGATAAAACTGTGTAACAATACGTCTTTTCACACACACACCCCCCCCCCCCGCCTGTCCTCTCTGATGAGTGCATTTAAACAGCTGCCCACATTGGACAGAGAACTGAAGAGAAAGACGGAGGGAGAAAAGAGCCCCCAGACATTATAATTACGGCTTTTATTTATCAAGACTGCTTTCGCTGTTCATTCTTCTTTCACCCACCACTCTCTCTCTCTTTCCCTTTCTCACTGACGAGTTTTTAATCGCCTCTCAGTCTAGCGCTGCTGAGAGAAGCCGGAGCAGTGTTGGCGTGCAGGTGCTTACCTGCTCTAAACCATCAGACTGACAGAGGAGAAGGTGCTGACAAATAGGGTCATAAACCGCAATTGGAGCGCAGTATATTTATATCATTGCAATCAGTTTAATTACAAGCCTCCACAGCCCAATGGGAAAGATGGGCCGCCAGAAGGGAAAGGACCTGGGTTCACTAGGTGTTAAAGCAATGATGCACAGCAGCTTATAATTATGTATAAAATAAAACCTTTATGATTTTCAAAATAATGGCTGTAAAATTTAAGCAATATCATTACATGCAGTCTGTCATTAGAGAAGGTGCTTTTTTTTGCTCTTCTTTAGCAATGGTATGCGAGGCAAACCCAGTGTCACTGGAATGCTGGTTTGTAAATCAAATGAATCTTCCTGCTGGAAACAGGATCAAATAGTGGGTGTTGAGTAGCAGATTTGCATGAGATCTTACAGCTCTGAAATGATCATCTGCGCATAACACATAGGGAGGGAAAGAAAAAAAAAAAACAGGTATGTGACTTAACACATCCCTTTTTATACTTGACAGCATAACAGCCGCCAGGATTAGGCTTTGAAGTTGAGTTGCAGTCTGTTGGCCAATATCAGACAAAGCCCTTATTGTGTGAAGCGACAGGCCGCAGATTGGTTTACACAGAAAGCACTCGCAGAATGCAAAACATGCAAATAAAGGATGGAAATACTGGTCTGCTCACAACACCTGTGAGTACTCGCCTATAACTGACAAAATGGGCTCATTTATTCTCCGGAATCAATGTTCTGTTGTATGTAGTAAACAGACAAAGCAATTTTGATGTCAAAACCTATTTCATATGGGTCACATATTTGTTTGATAATTGACATAAGTTTCTTTCCTATTACATTAACCTAATATCACCATAGCAAATTGTTCCTGCATCCCAGCTCACCATTTTTTTAAATAATAATAAAAAAAAAAATCAAAATTTTACAAATTTGCATATTTCTGTATCTTTGTGCCATCTAGTGGCCTTTTGCGATACATCTTGAAGACCAAAACCAAACACTCTCTCTTTTTAAGTCATCACTGGATATATTGATATATTATATACAAATATTGTCCTGTTTATGTAAACCATTGACTGTCATTAAAAATAACGAAAAAAAAATCATTAAAAACATTTTAATGGAAATGTTATCCAATGTTATGTAAACAAAACAAAACAAAACAAAAACACTTTGGAACAACAAAATATTGAATCCCGAGTTAGCATGCAATAATATTGTTTGGCTGAAGCTGGTGAACTTTACATCCTGTACACAAACATATGACTTTTTTTTTTTTTTAAATCACCTGAGTGAAATTTGTTTGTTTTCAACACAGATATTTGGAAATTGGCAAAAATACTTGAACATTTGTGAAAGGAAGATTGTATGATTATACAAACACGCAAGAGAGCAGGAAGAGAGAAATAAGAGAAGAGAGGAGGCAAAAAAAGGGAGAATAAAAGTGCTAGATGCTAGAAGATGTATACTGTACAATACCCCAGCATGTTATTAAGGTTTTAACACATCAAGACTCAGGTTAAGCTCCAAAGTGCATATCTAGTGCTCCTGGAGTCTTGACTCTCATGTTGGCTGTCAGTCCCTTTGCAAGGAATCAAGACACACATTGCACTGATGTTCAGCTCAATAAAATACATTCATGCAAACTGCATAGAACTGGCATTACACATATTTGAGTCAAGCCTAAATGCCTGGAGAGGCAGTAGTTATTAGTTGGTTCTGAGTCACATGCTTAACCGGTCTACTGGTGCTAGTATGAGTGTGTGAGAGTGTGTGAGAGTGTGTGTGTGTGTGTGTGTGTGTGTGTCATACACAGTTGACCAGATGTGCTCGCTCCTCTAACTGTTTGTCTACAGCCTTGTCCAGAGCCTTCAGGAATCCTTCCAGGGAAGTACTGGGGGTCTATGTAGGAAGAACAGGCAGTTAGTTAAGCCAAATGACTGACACAGCAGACTGGCACATAGAACTAGGGCTGTCACTTTTGTGAAAAAATCCTGTTCGATTTTTGAGACATAAGTGTTCATTGAATCGATTGTAAAATCGATTTTTTATGTCTAAAGACGTTTCCATTTTCAACGCCAAATATAGGCCAATCCACAAACAACTAACAGGCATTAGGACGAACGTAAAGAGGGCGCTTGTAGACGCAAGCCAGCAATATTTGTAATGATTTATTGGCGTGATGTTTCGTGCACAATGACAAACAGAAGTGCAACATTCTCGAAAACCAGTAAGCCGAGTGGACTGCCATTACATCAGTGACATGACTGCAGGCTTCAACGTAGCTGTGTCTGTGTTTACTATTAGAAATGTCAAACAAATTTTGCCTACGTAGAACTCGATTGCACAGTTTGCATAGCCTACCACTTTGTTCTTCTCCATAGTTTGATATACCAAAAATCCGAAGTACTTCCACATCTCCTCAAGTTATTAGGGCCTAATCACTCGTCTCTCTACATGTCGCACAGGTTGATCGCATTTTTTGGCAAAACACGAGCAGCACAGCAGCTGATTGAAACAGCTGTTCCCGGTCCGTAAAATTGGTGGGAATTTTCTTTTTAGCTTTCGCAATGCTTACTGCACTTCTGAATTATTTTATATTCTTATATTCTTGTTTGTGAATTTTGTTACATCTATCTTTTTTATTTGTTTATTTCGTTTTAAAATTAATAGTGTAAATATTTGGTTAAAATCGATTCCCTATTTTAGTTTTCGAAACTTGTGTTGTTTGGTCCAATCGATTGTGCAATTGATTTTCGAACGTAAAGTGACAGCCCTACATAGAACCTAAGGCAACTCTAAACTGTCCAACTACAGAAGTAACATCAGAGTAGTCAGGTACCTTCACAAACAGGGCATGAGCCAAAAAGGGAAGTTTCCTCAATGCTCTGCCACTGAGCCCTTTGCTCTTTCTGAAAACAAAAGCAAAAACTTGGTCAACATGGTTCCCACATTTTATGAGTCATGACCAGTTTTCCTCCACAAGCCCTTCCTAACACAATAATCCAACAACACCACAATAATACAATAATCCAACAAATATGGCAGTATTAACAATATTGATGTGTATGCACATTCAAAAAATGATCAATGTTAATGAATAAATAAACTGGAACTACACAATTACAGAGTATGAATGTTCAAACAAATTTAAAGCTGCAACATTACTATCAATACTAACAGCACAACATACAGAAAATATCATCAATCTTTTCCTATTCATGATTCCACAAGCAGACCAGCCACACGCACTCAGGCAACATAATGTCCAGCATCTTGACATAAAACATAAGACTGGTAGTTTGAGCAGAACAGAGAGCATCAGAGGACAACTGAGTGCAGCTGAGTACAATAGTGAGATGTGACAGAGGACAACTGAGTGCAGCTGAGTGCAATAGTGAGATGTGACAGAGGACAACTGAGTGCAGCTGAGTGCAATAGTGAGATGTGACAGAGGACAACTGAGTGCAGCTGAGTACAATAGTGAGATGTGACAGAGGACATCTGAGTGCAGCGGAGTACAATAGTGAGATGTGACAGAGGACATCTGAGTGCAGCGGAGTACAATAGTGAGATGGGAGACGGTGCCTGTAGCAGAGGGAGACTCACATGGCTATGGTCCTGAGGGCCAGACTCAGCTGGGACACGTTGCTCTCCTTGAAGTCCATGGTCTGCAGCTCAAACATGGTGAGCAGCTGCTGCCGCGGGTAAATGATTTGACACTGCAGACAGAGAGAGGGGACAGGTTGAACAACAGTCAGTGAAAATAAGGTCAGCTAGTGTTGTCTCTTTTGGCTGTTTTATCAGCGGCCCCTGCATTGTATAATCACTTCTGCAACACCTTAGAACAACATCAAATCAAGTCAGGACAGAATCATAAACCATTATAGAGCCAGCTGACCTAAAGATGTTAGAGGATAATCTACTACAAAGATATATTGCACCCTAATCGCTCAGCATAAATCACCTCTTGAGGCATGCTGCCAGAGATGCTATCAGGCTTTCAAGTAATATAGCATTGCACAACTCACACAATAAACAAACAAAAACAAAAAAAAGCATTTCTCTCAAAAAAGATCAATATTAGAAAACAAAACACATTTGAGAGACTGTGCGTAAACAATATAAAAATCAATCATTACAAATTCTAATGGGGCTTGTCATGAGCCAGACAGCGAGTTTTTTTTTTTTTTTTTTAAAGTATATTTTTGGGGGCTTTTTTATGCCTTTAATGCAACAGGATAGTGGAGGGTGACAGGAAGTGAGTGGGAGAGAGAGTCGGGGTGGGATCCGGAAAGGACCACGGGGCGGGAATCGAACCCGGGTCGCCAGCGTACGGTGCAGGTGCCCCAGCCAGTTATGCCACGGAGTTTGTGGGGTGAGGTGATCGGTATGGACCAGACCACCGCTCACACTGTCCTAACAGCATGCGGTGCGAGCGAGCGTTAGCTACAAACTCAGTTTGATTACATTGATTTCAAGTGGAAGGTCCTAACTGGAGTCCTGAACAGTGCTGTGCAGTACGATGTGTTTTGAGCAGAACTTTTATTGGACGTCCGGTTTCTATTTTCTCTGTCATCGGTGTAGTTCTGCTATTTTGAACGAGAAAATATGATACAATAGAACAGCATGTTTAACGGATTCCGTGTGGACAGAGATTGCTCAATGCTACACCACAATTGGACGTTTGCATGCAGTTAGGATAAGCTGTAAGTCTCTGGCGTGCGTTTGTGAGGTGAGGTGATCGGTATGACCCAGACCAGCCCTCAGTCTCTGGGGTACGGAATTACTGCACCTTCATGAGCTCCTCCAGACAGGACAGGTAGATGTTAAAGATGCCCTCCACTGAGGGAGGCCCGATGTACTGTTTGATATCAGCGCGGTCCACAAAGGCCAAGTCTATCTTCTCTGTAACATTGGAGGTTGTGAGGATCACCACATTAGGATGCCTGGGTAGATGAGAAAAGAGAGTCGAATGATGTCAGACATACTACAGGAAAAAACTAATCAAGTGTAAACTAATGGCCTCGTTACATCAAACAACTTTGACAAGTTTTGGGAAAGATTCTTGAAAGACTGCAGTCTTTTGAGTAAAGCTTGAATGGGGGTCATTAAATAAGAGACTACAGTCTTTCAAGAGTCTTTCCCAAATCTTATCAAAGTTATTTGGTGTAACGAGGACATTAATGACAAATTTAAATAATTTTCCATGTATAAGTTCGAACCAATCACTTGTATCTTCCAACACTTGTTTGTTTAAAGGATCTATATGCAAGCCACTTATTGTAAAATCATAAAATTACAATAATATGCAATCAGAGATTAAAGAAACATGTTATTTTCAAATACTGTCTTCAATGACAACAATGGTAGAGCCAGGATATTCCCAACTCAAACTTTCATTTGCAGCCTGCAAATACTGTTTATGTTTTGAGTTTTTGTTTTGGCCTGCTGCGCCACACTCCAATTTACCAATCACACAGCTAGTAGCATTTTGACCTTTGGATTGCCAGAGTAGCCTACTTAATGCTCTCACATAAGTACACAACTGCACATAATGACATCTGTTAATTTCAACGCAGAAAACACAGTGTGGAATAGACCTGACTGGATAAGACATGACCTACTGACCGCTTAATCTGGTCCAGTTGCGTGAGGACAGAGTTGACCACGCGGATGGCATCCGAGGGCTCCGTGCCGGCCTGGGACGCATTACGGGCTGCCGTCAAACTCTCCACCTGCACGTGGCTCAACATGGCATTTCATCAGTTTCATTTCTATTTCATTTCATGTCTACTGGCTACATTGTTTACTGGAATGAGGCCCTGAGGGGTATTTCACAAAACCTAGATAAGGGATTAAGCTGGGATTTTTAGGTTATCCTGGATGAATTTAGCCTTGACTTGGTTTCACAAAAGAGATGGCACATAAGTTACCATGGGGATTTATTCTCTGCACCTAGCCTGGTCCCGACCAGGCTAACAGCCAAGCTAAGTTAATTCTAATGGTAATTATGTCGTCTTATTGGTTCAGCTAGCTGTCATTCACATCAGACCTCCATGCTAATTTTTACCACGCCTACTCCTGCTGTTTTACAGGAATAGCCATGATTCCCCATTCCAAAAAGGACAACTTTGCTTCATTGTTAGTCTGTATCAAAAAGCGGTTGTTCACTTTGTGAATTTTCGCGTCTTTTTTATTCCAACCGTGGGCACTTTGGAGCAGAAACGCGCACACATCCTGATTTACTTACACCTGGCTTGACATAGTCGCTCCTACTCATCCTGGATTGGCATTAGTGAAACGAGTTGAGCTAGGATGACCAGACAACGCTATGTCAAACCTCGTTTTATCACTTATCTTGGATGTCTTAATTCTGCCTTTGTGAAATACCCCTCTGGGCCACGTCTGAAATGAAATGTTTGCTTTGTTATCATTCTTTTGGTGCTGCCCTAAGCAGGTGCTGTTGAATAACTTACTGTAGTGTAGTACAAACAGACCTGGAGCCAATATGTAGCTTTGCATATTAAGCACAAAAACAAACTTCACAGCCAACTGATGTAAAGCTGACAATATTGGCTGCAGAATAACAGATGAGTCTCACCTCATCGATTAAAACAAAAACAAGAGCTTCTTTGTCATCAATCAACTGTTGGATTTTCTGGAACATCTTGGTGACGAGTTTCCCGCTCTGCAATCAAACATGCATGCTTCAACCAGTGATCTGACAATGCCAACCCAAAATGAAGGTGTGACAGGAAAAAAGGGTATGAAAACCACTGTAGACAGAAGTACCTCTGAAAACCACTTGGAGAAAAGACTGTGGCTGTTTATCTCCACAAATTGCCCATAAGTGTACCTGTGAGAAACAGATTTATAGAGATTACTAATGACCAGCGTGGGAGTAGATGGCTCGGTTTAGCGAGCTCTTTATGACTTTCTCATACCTGTTTGACAGTCTGATGGAGAGCTTCTGGGCAAGCGCTTTGCACAGTGACGTCTTCCCTGTGCCTGGGGGTCCTAACGGCATGCGATTACACGAGTCCATGAAACACAATGGGTGCACAGATCAGGTGAATAAACACAGTCTGTCCCAGGACAAGTAAAATAATAACTAGGTCGAACATGGCACAAAACAAATCTGGCTCATACCATGAAGTAAAACCACTCTGTTCCATGCAATCAGGTTACTATCAACATTTTTGTCGGAGAAGAAAATCGTTGTAGAGACATAGTCTAGAAGCTGGTGACAATAAAGAAAGAGAAAAACAGAAAAGAAAACTGAATGGTGAATGAATAGGTGAAGCTATATGGGTGCTCTTAAATATCATATTAAAAGGGAAAGTACCTGAGTTTTAACTCCACTATCGTAGATCAGGCTCTCCCAGATGCCATGGAATTCAGCTGTAAGTAAAAGTAATATCAAACAACTTATGACTGTTTTGTCATGCTATTTACATTAACTATTATATGTACACACATTGGGGAATAAAAACAATCAATGTATAAACAAAATATATGTGTAGAAAAAAAAAAACACTGCCAACTGCGTGGACATAACACAATTGTTATACAATTATATAACAACTCATGAGCATATGACTGTGAAACAGTAATACAGTTATTTTGAAATACTGAACAGCTCATCTGTAATAAATGTTATCAATTAAAGCCGATCTGTGTCAAACTAGAAAGTAAAGGATCTCTGGAGGTCCACCTGCTGGTAGAAGCCAAGAGTTGGCTGCTGACAGCTCCTCGTCCTCCTCTAAAGTGAGCATGCTGGGGCCATCATCACTCAGGGAGAAAATGTGCATTGACAGATTGCAACTCTTCAAATCTATTGGCTGAAAAAGACAAGATGAGGCAAACACGTTACATTTAATAAGAGTCAAGGCATAAATCAGCCTGGCTCTGCAAAACCATCTGCAAAAATCCCTCTACTGAGATGGGGATACAGTTTGGCTTTAGTGAAGTTATACATATCAGTACATAAATAACACATGTTAAATACTGTATTTAATTGTAATTAATTCCTATTTTTGAAACGTTCTTCAAAATCTAAATAAGCCATCTAGTCCTTCACCTTAAAATATGCATACAATTGGGTAGTGTTTCATGTTCTCATGTTCACCTGTCTCTCTGCATCCACAATGGCTACTGACTCTACATTCCTCTTCAGAAAGTCTTCATCAAATTCAGTCCATCTGAAGTTCCCAAATACCATGCGGTGTCGATTCAGCAGTCCATGCGTGTGCATTTTAATGTCAGCCTTCTTTGCAGTACTGTTAAAACATAATCAAGCATGGGCATGTGAATGTCAAAGAGTATTAACGCATTAATAATAATGACTGATCATGTTTGATTTTATATTTACAAACACTTCTAGGACTGGCAGTATTCAATTATTCACCAAGACATATTAATGCATGCGTAGCAACTTAAAACCAGCTTCCACAAAATACTTTATTTTGGAAACCGACTGAAGCAGTACCTTCTCAATTTTACATGGACCTCCACATGGATGGTAGTATTGCTAATGCCATTGCCGTTTTGTTGAGGCTCGCCAACAACCTCCATTCTGTCACCATCCATACTGAAACCAAAATAAATACATGGGTGTTACACATTTTCCCCATTTTGCTACAGTGTGATTCATCAAGAAAGTTCATCAAGAAAGATCAAGAAAGTACACATACTATACAGATATAAGACGCATATGTCGAGATAACCGGTTATGTTACATGAATAACATAAGCTATTTCAAGCACTGACCAAAACTCTGGATAGTTACGTTAGCATGTCCGGTCACTTAGCAATTTGGCTAGGAGTCTTAATTTGCTCTGACAAAACTACAAAACTTTATCACGAGTTCTTTGTACGTTGTGACATTTCCAACTGTTCCGTGTAAAGTGTCAAGTCTACTAACAACCATTTAAATGACACACATACGCGACACAAAGGAAACAAGCTGACTGCCTCACCTGACATCCAACTAAAAAACTTGAATTTAGCGCGCGGCGATGAGTTTTTATTAACCCGGAAGTGAACAGTTTCAGCTTCATTTTTGCTCCGGAAAGACATTGGGTAGTGGGTTGGACAATGGGGAAATATTAGTAAACGTTATATAAAATTGTTGGTCTTGTGCTTCTATTTAACACATCATTATGGGGAAGAAACACAAAAAGCACAGGCCTGAATGGAGGACGGTTGATGGTGAGCATTGAGTTATTTTTTGTCACTTTTTACGCGTTGCAAACATTGATTTTGGTATCGTTTGAGTAGTTACCTAGCAAGTCAGCTGGCTAACTACATAGCTGTTTTGCTTTTCCAACCAGTATAACTCTAACTTGAATGTCATTTGAATATTTACACCGAGATGTGAATAATACAATTAACGTTAAATATCAGAGCAAAGTAAGCGACGCACATTGTGCTCTCACCTTCATTGAATGGCAGCTTTGAAGATGCTAATGTTGCAGCATTGGTACGTGCATTCTGTTGGCAAGAAAGTCAGTGAATGCATACATAAATAACGTAATTCTTTGGGATGTGTGTGTGACACTGAGATAATGGCACATTTCATCATGGAAAATTGTTGCGTTTCCCTGTGTCTGCGAAGGTTATGAAGACAAACCTCTGGAGAAACCATTGAAGCTGGTGCTGAAAGTGGGAGGCAACGAG
Organism: Alosa pseudoharengus; assembly: GCF_046254945.1. Classification (NCBI taxonomy): domain Eukaryota; kingdom Metazoa; phylum Chordata; class Actinopteri; order Clupeiformes; family Clupeidae; genus Alosa; species Alosa pseudoharengus. The sequence continues at coordinate 34,090,844 of NW_027468587.1, read as the reverse complement.
GTTACTGAGCTCTCCGGTTCTGGACATGACTCTAGTTACTATGATGACAGATCTGACCATGAACGCGAACGCCACAAAGAAAAGAAGAAGAAAAAGAAGAAGAAATCAGAAAAGGACAAAGACAAGCACGTAGATGATGAGGAGAGAAGAAGACGGAAGGCAAGTGAATGAGCAGTCACTGATGGCAGACTCATTCTGCATGCAATATTCTTTGTGTGTGTGTGTGTTTGTGTGTGTGTGTGTTAACAATTTTAGTTGCTTGCAGGAAGAAAAGAAGAAAAAGAAGGAGCTAAGGGAGCAGAGTGAAAATGCTGCTGCAAGTGCAAGTGCACCACCACCAGCACCACCACCACCAATTGAGCCCTTTGTTCTGCCAAAACCTGTTGAGGTGAGAACATGACAGCTGACATGCTGCTACTCTGTATTCATATGATTGAAATTAGTACACCAATTTCAATATCTACATCTGCTGTTTTGTTCGTCCATAGCCAGTAGAGGAAAAGAAGCGGAAACGGGACAAGTTTTATGCAGAGGAAGGCATCGATGAGTTCCATCCAAGGATTAAGGTTGAAGTTGAACAGGCGGGTGACAGGCCTGTCCGAGCTTGCAGGACCCAGCAAGGTAAGCTGTGTGCAGAAACCGCAAACTGTTACTCTGGGATGTGAAAGATGGTGCACAAAACTAATCAACAAGCAAGAGGAAATGTGAATTCATCCTAATATAAAATCCTAATGAATTCATCCTAATGTCCTCATGTAGAGCAAAAAGGTAACATCTTAATATACTCAAATTAAACAGTATGATTATGTGTAGTTGTGATGGCTGCCTGTGGACCTTAGTACACCAGAAGCATATTTCAGTGTTTGGGTTGTGTTGTACTTAATGGAGCTTTATAATTTGTAAAATACATTTAAACGTTTGGCTTGGTAATAGTATGTGTCAAAGATGGTGTTTTTCTTTGCTTTTGATTACAGAGAGTGAATGTACCCCATTTCAACAGATCCTAGAGCATTTCATTCGACAGCTTCAGAGGTAAGACAGTTGAGAGGATTTTTTATTTGCCTGTGTAACCATTGCAATTGGTCATAACTTTTTTTTTCTCTCTAATAACAGGAAAGACCCCAATGGGTTCTTTGCATTTCCAGTGACAGATGTCATTGCTCCTGGTTATTCCACTATCATTAAGCACCCCATGGACTTCAGCACAATGAAAGACAAGGTCACTGAAAATGAGTACAAAACAGTCACAGAGTTTAAGGTACAGTCTGGTTAATTTAATTGTCTGATACTGAGCCATGACCATTAGTAAATGCTTTCAGTGAATTAAGCTTGCATCATTCACCTGAGTAATGACAACTAAAAATTCTCTCACATCCACAGGCAGATTTCAAGCTCATGTGTGACAATGCTATGCTGTATAATCGACCTGAGACGGTTTACTACAAAGCTGCCAAGAAATTGCTCCACACAGGGTTCAAGATGATGAGCAAAGTAAATATCTTACACCTGCCACACTAAAATATATTTAAAATATTTCTGTTTTATGACTAAAATGTCTGACAAAAATGTTTTAATTTTGCTGCTCATTCTCATACTGGTTTTGACACCAGCTGCAGTCAACAGTGATCACTCATGTTGGAGTCAGATGCCTGTACTGTTTGCCTGTCTGTAATGGTCTCTTTTTCATCTGTCCACAGGAGCGACTCCTGACGTTGAAGCGCAGCATGTCTTTCATGCACGACATGGATTTCTCCCAGCAGGCGGCCATTTTGGGCGATGAAGACATCGCTGCCGAAGAGCCAGAGCCTGCCGTCATCCCCATGCCTGTGGAGTCAGCCAAAAAGTCCAAGAAGCAGCCCCTTCACAGAGAGCCTCTCATCAGGTATAAGAACAGGTCCACTTGGACGGCCTCAGTAGAGTATTTAGCTACATCTGATTTGAATGAAGACTGTTTGTTTAAGTATTTGCATTCAGGTGCCTGTATTCAAATGATTATGACCGGCGTATGGTAGCGTAGGTTTTTTTTTTTATTCTTCAGTAAATTGGTCGCCCACCCGCTGCACGGGACCCTCCAAAAGGAGGGTAGGGCGGACACAGTTTTCTGTGAATATCTCGAGAACCGTATGGACTAGGATGATCAAAGTTTTTTTGTATGTTGGTCTCTCAACTTTGTATGGGCCATCTCAACCCATTCCATAACCACTCATTTGTGGTATAGCGCCACCTTGTTAAAAATGAAAAAGCAAAAATGAGGTGTAAAAATGAGTTGTAATCACAGGTATCTTTGACTAACATGTTCAAAACTGTACAATTATGACACCCTCTGAATGCATGGCACGTTTCGTGGAATTCCGTTCATGGAGGGGGGGCATACAATAAATTAATTTATGTGTACATTTAGTGACTGTACCCCAATCGACCTATAGCTGGTGTATATATAGTATAAGTATATACTCTTTTGATCCCGTGAGGGAAATTTGGTCTCAATCAAATGTATCATTTATCCCAATCCGTGAATTAGTAAAACACACTCAGCACACAGTGAGGTGAAGCACACACTAATCCCGGCGCAGTGAGCTGCCTGCAACAACAGCGGCGCTCGGGGAGCAGTGAGGGGTTAGGTGCCTTGCTCAAGGGCACTTCAGCCGTGCCTACTGGTCGGGGTTTGAACCGGCAACCCTCCGGTTACAAGTCCAAAGCGCTAACCAGTAGGCCAACACGCACGCACGCACATACGCAAATGCAACACACATATGCACACACTCATTTACATACACAAAAGTTGCAATAGTAGGGGATAGAGTAGGAGATGGAGGCAAAGCGTGACTTATTTTTGTGGAGAGAATGTCTGATCAGCAGTCATATTTTGTACCGCTATGCGGTACATCTAGTTCCTGGGAGTAATGCTTGCATTGGTTTTCCAGTCCAGTTGGAAACATCTTGGCAATAATGATTGTGACTCAGATTGGTCACTAAGATTAGTAACTCATTTGTTAGCATTGTCTAATGTGTTGTGTATATGTGTGTCGCCTTATGTGATCCAGTGATATTTATGAGCCAGAGGGAAATGCCTGCAGCTTGACAGACAGCACAGCAGAAGAGCATGTTCTGGCCCTAGTGGAGCACGCTGCTGATGAAGCACGAGATCGCATCAACCGTTTCATGCCCAGCTCCAAGGTACAGCAACACCCCCGTGGGCATGCTGCAATGCTGACATGTTTTTTTGTGTTTTTTCCGTATATTTTGGTTAAACCTCTGCTTCTGAATCTTTAGATTGGTTACCTAAGGAAAGAGGGAGAGGGTCTCCTCTACACTGTTGTCAATCAGCAGGAACCAGATGCGGAAGGTAGAGTTGTTCATACAGATCTAACAACATGGGTGCTTTTGTTGCCATCATCGGAATGAATGAGAAGTATTGCATTACATTTCTGCTAACCCTGTTCTCAATTAGATCTTTGTGATTTTTTTTTTTGTTTCAGAGGAGGAGACCCATCCTGTTGATCTGAGTTCACTATCAAATAAGCTCTTACCTGGTCTAACAGCACTGGGATTCAAAGATGACCGGAGACACAAAGGTGCGTCCTTTGGCGTGCACATGTGCAACCGCCTTAGAGTCTTTTCTGTGTCTCCTCATTAGGGTCAACCAGTCATGTGAAGATGTGTTTAATTGGTGGCCAGTTGATTTCACAATGTCAGTGTGTAAGTCATTGGTGTCCTCCTCCGCCCTTGCAGTGACGTTCCTCAGCAGTGCGTACAACACGCAGACCCTCCAGAACAACTCCATCTATCCTGACCTGCTCCCAGAGGAGATGGACGTGCTCTACTCGGCCTACGGGGACGAGACGGGAGTGCAGTGCGCCCTCAGGTAACGTGGCACAGCACCAATCAGAACTCTTGTACAGTCTTACCGGGGCTGGGAGATGGGGACTGAACTAATGGTCCTTTCCTGTGCATGGTGCCACAGTCTCCAGGAGTTTGTGAAGGGCTGCGGAGGCATCACCAAGAAGCTTGTGGATGAATTACTGGACAAGATGACGGGTGGGGATCACTCCAAATCAGTGTTCCAGATTCGACAGGTACAACATATACAGGACCTTATCAGTTAATTCCACTGTGTTTTGTATGCCTATGTCTTAACTGGTGTCTTTTAGCAATAGTTGGTAATGGTGTGCTGTGAAAGCTTTTCTTATGCACTCTGTACTGTCCTTTTTTTTTTATCTGTCAGTATTTTATTGTTCCACCTACCTGCCCAGGGACTATGGTGAAAATGGGAAATATATTTGCTATAATCTAGCACAATGCATCTATTAATGTTTATTGTGCACTGTCCCTGTTGAAATAAATAAATAAATAAATTACATTACATCACATTACCGGTACATTACATTACACTATGTTGTCTAGCTGGGAACACAGAAAACATGGTGTATATCCTGGATAGCATGTGGGAACATTATGTGTTTGTCTTTAACATGATTATATACCATCAAAACTAAATTTAAAGATGATGCCGGAAGTAGTTGTTTATGGAAAAAAAAAAAACACTTAAGACATTTTCATAAAATGTTTCATCAAATGATGGTATAGTGTTGTTTATTTAATTTTTCAGAAAAGAAACATGTCTGCTACACCAGATGAAACCAAGACTAACATCTCTGATATGCAGGTAAGCAGGCTTCATAATAACTAGTTTATAAACAGCAATCCAGCACATTCACATATCTGATAATTGAGCAATGCCATGAGTGAGAGTGGCATAATCCATTTCTCACTCAATAACTGTCGAATGTGACATGAAATTGCCGCTCTCTGGCTTTGAATGAATTGAGCGTTCAATTCAGTGCAAAATGTGGAATTGAAGAGCTGTAAAGAGTCTGAGGGAGGATGTCCTGAGATATCGCCACTCACCATGACTCATGGAATGCCTCTCGTCCAATCAGAAATGAATAAATAGATTTGTATATTTTATAACTTTTGTATCATCATGGTGTTCATTGCTGTGCATCCTATCAGCAGGATGGAAGTGGGACATCAGGAGAGAGCAGCTCAATGCTGGATTTCATGTCTATGAAGAGCTATCCTGACATGTCTCTTGATATGTCCATGCTGAACAATCTGGGTGAGTTCTAATATTCTTTTGCTTCTGGCACACATCCAAGTCCGAGACCAAGTTCACAGTCTTGACATGTCTGCCTGTCTGTCTGTCTGTCTGTCTGTGTCTGCCTGCCTGTCTGCCTGCGCTCCCTGCACCCTTTCAGGTAAGACGGTGAAGAAAGAGCCGGAACACGACGAGGGCCACCAGCACTTTGACGACACTGCCAAGCTCCTGCAGGAGTTCCAGGACACACAGGTGGACAGGGTGGGCTCCAGGCCCTCATCCAACCTTTCCTCCCTCTCCAACGCCTCTGAACGAGACCAGCACCACCTGGGTAAGAAGGCCACTCACTCAGAAGTCAAGGCCTGTCATTACATTCAATGCCCATACCCATCCACTCCACAGATTGGAATCGCATTTATTATTATTTTTTTTCTAATTTTTTTTTTTAATATCAATCAATTATTTAATATCAATAGACCCAAATGTAATATAAACAGATGCAAAATCTCAGATGTCCTCTTTTACTTTATACATTATGTCATTTGTCGTCATGACGACTCAACTTGGCCCCTTTTCATCCTGTGTTGTGCAGGGAGTCCAGCACACCTTGGTGTTGGAGATCAGTCAGAGATGATGCACGACCCGTATGAGTTTCTCCAGTCTCCTGAACCAGGCACCACTGCCAACAGCTGATGGATGCACTTTCCCCTTCCAATCTAATGTCCGCTTGTACATGGGCTTTCTTTTGTGTAATGTGTCTTTGATTACAATTGATTGGACTGGCTTACTATGTCCGCTGAGTATGTATGTTGTGATGTAAGTTGTACAGATTCATTTGTATTGCCTGGTCATGTTTGAGAATAAATGCTCTACCAGCATTTTTTTAAACAATGTTATTGTGTTTGTGTCTTTTGTCTGGGAGCAGCAAAGATATTCTGGATACTTTTCTCGCAGGCTGCCTTAGCTGTTAGTACAGTTTACAGTCATGGTTTACATGCTCAGAAAAGTATGTTCTCCAATGTATTATGTAGACCGCCATCCAGTTTCCTGATGACCTCATTCAGCGTTTTCTCATTTTTTATTTAGCAGGCATTGATAAAATTGTCTCAACAAAAAAAATGTTGCCTGTTAAGCCATATACCTGTAACACCTTTCTCCTTTGTTGAATTACGCTGTAGATCCCTGATAAAACACTTTTTGTATCGCATCAATCGGGTGTTACGATGTTTGTCTGTAACTTGCTTACAAATATTTATATCAAAAGAAAATTTCCATCAAATTTGCATTTGAGTGTACAACAGATGCACATAGACTGAAATAGCAAATCGAAAGCTGTGATGTCACCACGAAAGAACCCAGAAAGGTTTCTATTTTAATATTTCCAGTGCACTTGGACAGTTGATGACGGCCAGTGAACGCGAAACGTCACTGCTGATTTATTTTTTCATCTATGACGTTTTCAAAGAAAAAAAGATTCAAGCCAATTGAAAGTAACAGTTTTAGATACAGCACACAATTAACTGAAAATCCAATTGTGTGTAAATCACAGCAAGGAGGAATAGGTAGCCTAAGCTAAAACATACAGGGTTCCCACTCTAAGTCAAATGTAAAATTCCATGATATTTCCCTGACAAAAAAAAAGAATTTCCATGCCTTACTGTATAATGAATGGTACAATATAAGTATTTCACCTAATTCACCACCTAAGTATTTCAGAGCGGCCACGTAGCTTTCAAGAATCTTACTTTTTTAGAGCGGGAGATGCCTAATTGGGCATTGAATAAACAAAGACTTTCCAAAATTCAGTGATATTCCAGAAATTCCATGACCCGTGGGAACCCTGAAATATGGATATAATTGAAAGGAAAACATTTAAAAGTTTAAATTGCATAGCCTATCACTTCTGCTTGGGTAATGGAAAGATCTTTGGCCTCTGACCATACTAGTAGTTCAAGTGAAGGCCTTTAGGACCTTGCGGTTTTGCGTCCAACTAAACTGTTTCCATAGCAGTAGGCTATCAGAAACCCCAGGAGATAACTTCAACTAGATGTCGGCGGCGTAAAGAAGGCTATACTGTTCCAATTCCAAACATCCAAGCGTACGTTTAGAAAATTATCGTTTTTATTATGTTCATTAATTTAACATAATTTCATTCGCTTCAGTTGCTTTGCCGTTCCCTAGTGTTTGAAAATCTTCAGTCTGAAAACTCACCTGCCAAACTATTTATGGTAACCTGAAATAATGGAAAAGTGCGTTCAGCATAGAAGAATTAGTAAGTGTGCCTTTAAAGTTGGTCGCTCCTAACACTACTGGTAAAGGTAAGTGCCCTGTGGATATATTTTCTGTTTAGTCTCTTCGCATATTCTAACCTCAAACTGTTTGTGAAATGAATTGCTCCTCATTGTGATGCTCCTGTCCGTTCACCGTTTAGCCTAAGTAAAAACGCCTGAGATCGTTGGCAGAGGACAGTCTAGCTCTGTAAATTATGGAAAACAAACATGCGGTGGTTCGAAACGAGCCATAAACAATGCCAAGTTGCCAACCAATCAACACAAGTGTCTTAGGAGCATTGGAGGAATTCCTATGTTGGCTGTTGAGCGCAAAACAACAACTTTTCGGAAAACCGAAATTAATTGTCACCTTCTGCATCTTTAGTTATACGCCTTTGAATAAAAAGACCCATTTGATCTAAATCTACAATTAGTTATTACTTATTGACATATCAATGTGAATCTTGAATTATTGAAGGATTGTCGCGCCACCTTATCAATGTTCACGTTTACGTCATAATAATAAGTGGGCCAGCCATATGCTTGCAGCTTGCGTCCAGTGAAGTTTTGTCACCAATTACCGCCTACCACATAACGCACATTTAATATGGCCAAGTCGCATAGAGTAAAGATAGCCTGTAACCTATTTAGACTTTTGTCAGTAACAGCTTATTCATTTCTGGCCATAAAGTTATGTGGTTTTAAAGGTGTTGGGCCATTGTCAGCGTCAGTGGCTATAACTACGTCAGGCTATTTGTTACGCAAAGCTGCGTTTATGGTGTCACCATCACAGAGAGTAATACGAAGCCTGGGATTTACGAGTTAATTTAGCCTACTAGACAACCGTCTCTCATTTTGCACGATAGGACGCTATCTCAAGGCCTATTTCACGTGATTATCTCGAGCTTCAAGAAAATACTATTGGTAAATTACTGATTTGCAATATGTTGCTTAGATTATCCATCTGTTGAGCTGTTTATTTGTGTTAAATACTCCTGTTCACCACTAAATAGATACTTATAGTCATTCAGGAACAAATGAATTAGCTCTGAATTTCACAGCTCACTCACTGAATTTCACAGCTCACTCTCACCTCACCCCTGCCCTCAGATGAGGTGCTGCGATCGGCACCTGAGGCGGACCGAGCCGGCCCCAGGGGGCAGCCGCAACGAGCTGGTGACCCCACCGCCGCGCTCTCGCCGCAACGGCTGGTCCGGAAAACCGGAGAACCTGCAGCTGATTTCCTATTTGACCTACACGTACTTCGTTATCGTTGGATTTGGCATCTTCATTCCACTGCTGCCCACCCCATGGAACTTGATGGCCTATGGTGTATCCTTTACTGTGTTTGAGTAGATGCAAGGTTGGGCTTCGAAAGCAACTTAGCAAGTCTTAGGATGGACAGGTGCGTGATTAGCTCTGTGTTCATCTTCATATTTTCACCATTTGATATGTAAAAGGGTAGGACAGTGTGTCTTGCTGAAATGTTACTGTTTATGTGGTCTAATCCTGTAAGTCACCACCAAGTCAGTCTCCTCTGTACATGTCAACACTCACTTGTCATTTCTAAGCATCTCCATTTTGATTGGATTTGGCACTTCTCTTGTTTGTGGTTAACATGAAGACTGGTAATGCTGCAAGCATCAAGCTATCAAAGTGCTGGCCTGTCTGCTCACAGTCCCTAAAGATCATCCTGTCATCTGAATGCAAATGTTTTGTGTTGTACTCTTTTGGCCCATGGCATGGGGACTGCACGGATGGTGTTGGCCGTGGCTGAGATGAGAGCAGAGGTCTGATCCGTGTGGCTGGCAGGGAGTCAGGGCAGCTGTGCTGGCTGTGCCTCCAGGAGCCTCGTCTTCCCAGACGGCCACCGCACACACACCCCTGCTGTGGCATGCTGGGGGGTTAATAGGCTCTTGACGTCAGGGCTGTCAATGTGCACACTAGCGCATTGGTGGACACATAGAAGGGTGTTTCATGGAGAGCTGACTGCACTCTACACACTATGAGGTTTTTGTAAGCAGTGCTGGGTCTTGCCTGTTTTTTTTCTCTGTCTGAGGCTCAAATGTCAGACAATAATCAGGAGCTTATCTGTGGTTCCCTTTTTTAAAATAGGTGTGTTGATATACAGAACATCTAGATTCTTACCTCTCTTTCCAGTCGCTCTCTTTCCAAGTTTTACCTTGACTTCAATCTACACAGCTGCTTGGATTTCTCTTTATTGTTCATCTAGTTACCCACATTGCATCTGTGACCATAGACCCAGCAGAACCCAGTGTGCGCGCTAGAAACTACTCCACTACCTTGCCGACCTTTGACAAAAACAAACACGCACATGTCATCCTTGACCTACACTGTAAAATCTGTGATATTGATGTGTGAGTGTACTGTCCTCATCAGAAGTCTGTTTGTGAAATATTTTCACTTTCAAACTGATTTCTTTTTTTACAAAGATTGTGCATGACCCTGAGTTATTCTCATCTCCATGTTACTTCTGTGCTGTTTCCCCTTTGTGTTGCTATCTGCAGGGGCCCTCGAGCCAAACACTGCAAGACTTGCAACAAATGTGTTACAGACTTTGACCACCACTGCATATATCTGAATAATTGTGTGGGAAGGAGGAACTACTGGTAAGAGGAAACTTGACTTAAAGTATAATGTTTTTCTTTGGTTGCCATCAGGGCACTTTCAGCACCACAATTTTGTTCCTCTTCAGACATGTAGTCACGAGCAGTCTCTTTGTAATGCCTGCATGCTCTGGGTTTTAATGTCACAGTGCTACCTACCTGTAACCGTCCTGTGGCCTTGACCCATAGCCTTCAGTGGTGTTCTACGAATGGAGTACATTAGGGCAGCCGTGGCCTACTGGTTAGCACTTCGGACCTGTAACCGGAGGGTTGCCGGTTCGAATCCCGACCAGTAGGCACGGCTGAAGTGCCCTTGAGCAAGGCACCTAACCCCTCACTGCTCCCTGAGCGCCGCTGTTGATGCAGGCAGCTCACTGCGCCGGGATTAGTGTGTGCTTCACCTCACTGTGTGCTGTGTGTGTTTCACTAATTCACGGATTGGGATAAATGCAGAGACCAAATTTCCCTCACGGGATCAAAAGAGTATATATACTTATACTTATACTTATGATATTTCAGATTAGTAAATCCACTGATGAGAGAAGGAAGCCCACTTTGTTGTTCCAGGGTGTGGTGCTAAAACACATTCAAAGATGGCCTTTTTCCAGACATGGTTAAAAACATTTGTAAAAAGTTTCTACATATTTATTTCTAAAAAAGAATGTGTGTGGATATTTGTATTGGTTAGAATGTTGCTTCTTTTATCTAACTACGTTGCTTTTAATGGTCCAACCGGCAGGTTTTTCTTTGTGACCGCGTTGACTGCTGCTATTGGAGTGTTGCTGCTGCTTCTCATTGTTCTCTTCATCTTCATTGAGCACTTTTTGAACCCAGCCGTACTCCGCACCGCGCCTCAGTTTCAGGGTAAGAGGACTGACTGATTGCTCTCTGAGCAAACATGCATTAGTTTGAATGCTGCCATGGTTACAATAAAGGCCTGACTGTTAGCTGGGAAGCTACATGCAAAATGGATGCTCCCTTTCAGATTACTTTCAGACATAGAAGTATGTCATGCGGCATCTTTTCAGTCTGTACCTGTCTGCTCAGGTCTGAATAACTCCACGTGGTTGGTGTTCCTACCGCTGGCTCCTGTGCAGACCAGCTCTGTTGGACTCTTGGTAGTGAGCAGCTTCACCATTATACTGGCGCTGGTTTACTTTCTGGTTTTGGTTCACCTGCTGGGATTTCATATATTTCTCTGTGAGTATGAAGAATAGGTATTTTTGCAGGTGTGTAAGATATTTAGAAAAGAAAGACTGAAGGCCACAAATGGACGTGTAGCATAAATGGCTAACATTTTGTTTCTTTATGTGTACAGTGACGAATAAGGTTACTACATATGAGTACATCATGAAAAAGCGGCAGGCACGGAACAATCGTGATGTAGAATCGGGGCGGAAGCAATCCCGACCCACAAGTGCAGAATCAGCAAAGGTAAGACAACCTCCTCTCAGCCTCCTCTCAGTCTTAGCCCCCTTTAGCACAGGCTCATTTGACTGAGCAGGACCTTTTGTTAGGCTACATCATTGTCCTGTGTTTTGTTTTCAGCCACAGCCTTCTGTGAATGTATCTGTGGACTGTGAATCACCTATGCCCAGTCTGACCAGTCAAACCAGTCATAGCAGGTGAGGCTTTAACTTAATGAGACAATTGACCAACTGACCCGTTCTGATTACAGGACATGTTATTAAGTTGCTTTTGTGTTGTCTTTGTAGTGCGGAGTACGAGGATGAGAGGAAAGAACTTGCCGCACGTCTCTCTATGGCTATTTGTGCAGAGGTACATGCAATTAGTTTGTTTTTCATGAAACATATCTATTTTAAGATTGGACATTTGACATCTGCACCAAAACTGTGTATATTGTTTTTGTTTTTTTTAATGAAACATCTAATTCAACAAATCTATTTTAAGATTTGACATTGCATTTGACATCTGTGCCAAAACTGTGTGTGTTGCAGCTGCGGCGTCTTCAGATTTTGTCATCACCTGGCCCGAACAATTACTACAGCACTAGAGCATCAACTGAGATGATGCCAGGTGAGTTTGAGCAACACCTTACAAACTCAGAATGCTATCATTCATTGCATGGTGCACTGAAAGCTAGTGGTGTTTTAGTTGGTCCATATTATGGTGTAAATGTTTGGGAAGATCAGTTGTCGACATTGGAAAACTTCCATCTTCTTATATTTTGAGTTGTTTCCCAACATAATATTTTCAGAAGAGAAAACATCAACATGTTAAGTTAGTTTTGGGTGTCATCCAGTCTTAGGCATACCTAATGTAAAAAAAGAAAATCAACGAACATCTACAGGAGGTTTCTCTTGGGTGGTCCACTCCAACCACTGGCTTCGTGGTTTGGCTTCATTCTCCTGATGAGGAGTCTTTCATTTTAGGGGAGGATCTGTCGATTGAGCAGGTCATTCAGAGACCCAGTCTGCACCATAATCCTGAACAATCAAACTAATTCAAAATATTTGAGGAAACTAATTACGGTACCTTGAAATTTGAAAATGATTTACTCAATTTAGGCTAAAATAAATATTGGATTTGAGTACCAGTAGCTGAAGTATTTATATTTAAGCTGACTTAAGGTAATTATTAAATGACACAAAATCATATTTGCATTTTAGTTCAATTTTTTTGGTGTGGTTGTGGTTTAACATGGAGTTGATACTCATGATGATGTGCTTGCATATTCACACAGGTATGAGGGCCCTCAGTGAGTCCCTCAGCTGGACTGGACTACAGCAGGTGGTGGTGAATGGAGAGCAGGGCAGTGAGATGTCCACGGAAGCGACTCCTGTTATCCAGAACCCCCTGGGCAGCTCTGTCATAGGCACCGCAGCAGTCGAGCAGCAGCTGAGTGTGGACGCAAGGTCCGAGTCGGCCCTCTCCCAGCAGTGAGGGAAGTGCCTCGGCTCGACCGGAAACCTTCTCGACCTGGACCGTAATGGTTATTTGACAATACGACTACTGATTCTGAATTATGGAATATGGCTGACCAGAAGATATCGATAGATATTTTTTTGACCTGAATCGTGATGATTTTTTGAAAATGGATATGACTACTTATTCTGAATTTTGACGGTGAATATGGATTATGGATGAGCATAAAATATTGAAAGATATTTTTTGACCTGGACCCTGATGGTTTTCTGACAATGGACACGACTACTAATTCTGAATTTTGACGATGAATATGGAATATGGCTGACTGGAAGATATATACAAAATAATTTTGTAATATATTGAATATTTTGGAAACATGGCTATTTTTTCATGGATAGAAGTTTTCACTGATCTTTTCAAGTGTGGAACCTGACTGGAAGCATCTTGCACCTTCATTTATTAACTTAATGATGAATGCATACTTGAATCTTTTTTTTATCATTTTTTTCATTTTTAACTAAATAAATGTCTTGACAGCAAGTAATGCGTCTGTCATAAGAGTATTGTGTTTCCACTCATGATGATAAGATAGAAGATTTTGTCCAATACAACAATACAAATGGACAGTATTTTTCAACCACATGATGGGGCTGTTGAACATAAATATTTGTTCGGCTGTGTGTGACTCTCCTGTGTTCACAGTTAAAAATAGCATCTGATTGTTGGGTTGTAGGAGATGTGTTTGTCCATCCGCCGTGATGGTTTCACATTGCCTGGTGCCCCTGGCAGCCCACACCTCAGTGTTCTGCTGTATCATCTGCCTGGCCCCAGTGATGAAAGGATTACATAATCTGCTGGGTGCATCTTCAGCAGTTGTCTAACATGAAAGAAATTGGCCCTGGTGAATCTGAGCCACAATAATGAGCCACTTGCATGTATTACAGGATGTGGAGAGAGCAGAGCGATAATTGCATAATATTTGTTTTTGTAAATAAGAATAGCATCATGGAAGTGTACACATGCTATATCTAATTTCGGTAGGCTACATATCTTCTGAGTCTGTATTCTGGGATGTGGCTTAATCTTGATCCTGATGGGGGGAAATGCTTTCCCATGGGAGGGAGAAGGGAAAAGATCACTGGCCCTTGCTCACCCAGCCACAGAAGACATCCTGTGCTCGGCCAAAGGCCAAAAATGCACTTCCTGGAATAATATTTGGATTACCTCTTTGTTTAATCTGTTTGGAGGCACACACATGCCCAGGGCCCAGTGGTGAATATTGCCTACTGTATCTGGTCTTTGCAGACCTATCAGTAAGGGGCGGGTGTCAGTGCGTTTGGCGCCACTCTGCTCTTAATTATGGCATGCATGATATCCATAAATAATTTACACAGGGAAAATGCATCTGCTGTTTATCTTCAATCCATGGTTCTTGTTTACAGGACAACAGATGTATGAAAATCATCAAGTAAAAGTCCTGAGAAGTTGATAGTCAGTTCTTATTCTTATTAAGTCATTGTTTAGTGTCTCATTCAACATCGTCGCGACAGTGCTATTTTCCAACGCGCGAGCAACGCTCCTTCATGAGCTGCTTCCTAAACCGCTCATAGGACAGTATGAAAGAGGCAACCAATCAGAGCTGTTGGTTGTCTTACGGTGTCTTCCAGGGCTTTGAACCATCAAGCATATTCCATAGCCGCGCGATCAGCGGGAGAACGGAGATCCAAGCGCGCCTCTGGTTCTCACGGGTAGGCTACGGTGGATGTGAATGTGATTATGTTTTTGTAGAAAAACAACAAGGGTGTGGAGCTACACGTTGAAGGATATACACAAACAGGTAAGCTTATGCATTATAGACTCAGTAGTATTGCTGGTGTAGCCTAGCCTGTTTATTAATGCGAAATATTCGGGTATACATTTTATATCAGCCTATGTTGTGTTTGTTTCGATTTCTGTCAACATGACCAAATACCTGGTGGTTTGCATATCCAGCTCAATATACCAATGGCGTAACAGCTCTGGACTTGAGATTGAAGGGGATATTTCTGTATAGCCTACTTTCTTTTTTACTGTATTACGTAATTCCTCGTCCAAACCTTATGGATATGACATACGTCTATTTGACAGCCTGTACCTCGATATTACCTTTCGAAATGTGAAGCTAGGGCTGTAAGGATATTGAGAGCTACTGCAGGCAATGTATTGACAGTAGGACAATAACAATGATCACGTGGACTGCGTTCCCATCGCTCAAGCATGAATATTGCTAAAGCAAGTTTATGTAACCCATCTTGCTAAAAAGACAAGTCAGTAATAGTATGCACAAGCAGTTGGCCTGCCGACTTTATTTGGAAATGCCACCCCAAGCATTTTTACTGCTGCTACTGCAATAACAGTAACATAATCAACAACCATGTTTTGGGTATCATAGCCTATTCTGTTACTGATTGATTATTTGAACAATTTGTGATAGTGATTCACTACTCTCGAACGAGTTATTATGTCATTGCATGGCATTTCATCAGTCATTTTTTTCTGTCATGAAATTATGAATAGGATTGGGCTATCAGCTAGGCCTTCAGGGTACAGCTCAATAGGAGGAGTTAATGTATGCTTTTGTGTTTAGGTATCTTTATTTTGAGACATTTAATCTTAAATTGTTATATAGCTTGACATGGAATATGGTGTACAGACATCTGGTGTACAGTAGGGCTTTTATCTGAGCTAAATGATCAGTGATTTGTTTTGTATAATTTAAGAAATGTTATGTGTAAGTCAGGTCTAGCCCTGTTTTCCCATATGTTCAAGCATTAGGTACGCTTCATATGAGAATGTAGTCATTCACTGACTTTGCCCCAGATTTTTGTGCTCTGTGTTGCAGTTCACTGGTCCGTGAGCCACTGGCCTTTGAAGCAAACAACATATCCTGTATTTAAATAAATGCACCTTGTTAATGACCAATGCTTAATGTTTGACTTAACTGTCCCCCATGTAAAAATGTAATGGGGTTAGTGGAATGCCAAATAAATGCACTCAAATATGTACACAAGGTGCTGGTGATCAGTGGTTGTACATATTAACACCATGCGTCAGTTACATTTCAAGTTCATGGTTCTTGTGAAAGCTCCTTCAAAATGGGCTTTTAGCTTCAGTTTTAACATGCTCTGTGCTATCAGGGAGAATGTAAAAAGGTGCATAGTTTCCACAATTCAGTCTTGTGGGTGGCAGATTGAGTCCAAGTTGTCCTCAATCCTTTACTGTCGGTCCGCAGGTGACATCCTGCAGGGACAGTGCAGGCCGGAGTTCAAACGACTGGGACAGGGCTGTGCTCAGAGCACTATGTAAACCTCCCTGGTCTCGCTGGGCTTGAGCCGACACAGGCCCAGTTGGCATAGCGCAGGAGACATTTATCAATAGGAATAAATATGACAAGAGCAACCATAGTGTGAACCTCCTCTGCTCCTTTACAAAATAGTCCTCCTGCATTAATAACAGCGTTGTGTGTTTCCTGTGTTTTTCTCTCACTATGCACTGGCATGCGCCGCGGTGTGTTATTACTTCTAACAATACCCAGGAGCTGCAGATTGTGTTTGTCTGTTACAGAGACAATACTATTTAAAGCCAATGTATGGGACTGGGATTAGGAGGTTGGGGGAGTTGAGAGGAGGCTGATAGGGTGGATGGGCATGCATGTGTGTGTGTGTGTGTGTGTGTGCTGTGTGTTGTGTGTGTGTGTGTGTGTGGAGGGGGGGTTACTGAATGGTGAATAAGACCCACGCCACACAAAGAATGGGATGGATCCCGTCGGGGGCTGGAACGGGCCGTGGAGATGGGATGAGGTAATCAGAAGCACTAGGTGGGGGCAGTGGCGTAACCAGCGGGGGCCCGTCCCTCTGGAGGCTGGCGTGCGTTGGAGTGGGTGCTGGCACCGGTGCTGCCCAGATTCCTGCACTCGTATGCTCAGGCGGAGCTGCCGGGCATCAGGATGGAGGGGCAGATGGGTCCACCCACCATGTCCAGGCCCTCTCTGCAGACTGGAGTAGGCTGCATTTCCAGACGACGCCCTGATTCATCCACACTCCCTCTCTCTCTCTTCCTGTTTACAGTTCCACCTCATTACTGTACTCAGTACTCTAGGTCTTTCTGTTTAGATGCATTTGGATAGCTTTAAAGGTAGAAATAAGTGTGTCTGAGTGTTCATATTTCTCCCTGGTTAAAAATAGAATGAGGCCGAAATAGGCCAATTTATGGTTTAAGCACTCATCTGTGCCAAACATCCCCAGAAGGCAAATATATGTAAGCATGCGCTCAGCCACTCAGTGATCCGCCTCTTGAGATCGGAGCGCGTGCAAAAAGCTCTTTCTCTTTCACTCTTGCTCATTCTCTCTCCCTCCCTCCCTCCCTCCCATGCTGTGGTTAACAAGATCAGGCAACAAATGCTTCAAGCTTCTCACAGCACCAGATGTTTGACCTATTATGCCTTTTGTATAAGGTTTTGGATTCAGTTATTAAAACATTCAAACATACAAAAGTACATATGTTAGACGCTTTGGTTAAAACTATCTGCCAAATTAATAAACATTGAAGGTGTAGACTAATGTCAGTTAAGGTGACAAATGGTGACAGCAGTATGTCGATACCCAAGGTTCTGGTTCCAGTCTCCACTCCACAATTCCACTCATACATATTTAAGCTCTTTGCTAATCCGATTTCTAAGACTCTTTAAAGAACTCATTCTGTATTCATACTTAACTAATTAATATATGGGATTATTCATCGTCGTGTGAGCTGAGAAGTGCTCACAGATGTGAAATCACCCAGCCAAGAGAGCAGCACTAAGCTTGCTCTCAGCAGACAGTATGCAAACAGGATTATAACACATTCATAAACTCTTTTAATCATCAAGTCTATTATACAAGATAATGGCAAGTTTATTCTTGAATTCATGAACTCATCCTGATTAATCGTGTTAACATTTCAGGTCAAACTAGTTTAAGCATTTGCTCTGTCTGTTCAACTCTTCTTGATTAATTGTGTTCAGGACAAACTAGTTCAAGTGTTTGTGCTGTCTGTTCAGAGTTGTTACTTGACAGCAGTGGTGACCCTCGTTGTCATTGTTATTGTTGTGACTGCGCTGGCATCTCTATGGAGAGCCTGGAGTCCTTGAGGTGTCTGAGTGTAAAGCTAGTGTCTGAAAAGCTGCCTTTGTCCTGGCCTGATTTCGGTGTCCTCTCAGCAGTGCGCAATAGACGGAGGCCACAGAGGGTTCAGTCAGGGAGAGGAGTGTCTCAGTAAATAAAATCAGCACTTCCCAGACCCCACTTTACATACAGAGGAGAGCCACAACTGTCTGGACTTGTAGATGTTCCTCTGAAATACTTGTTTATTCCATCTGATCTTTTGAGAATGTCAGCTAGTCTAAGATGCATGTCGAGACAAGACTGTGAACATTATATTGGATATGTGATTTGGAGGTTGTTTAGACTTTCAATTAGAAGTTAATCTCATGGGATTATTCATATCATAACTGTGTACACATGTGAAGTGAACTGTGACTAGATTGTAATATGATGAAATCCATACCGGTTTTTCCAGAATGGCCAATTTTGCTCTTAGTGCAAGGTGAAATCTTCCCTACATGTGCAAATAAGCTACAGGAAATGTGTCTTGTAAACTGTTTTTGTTGGGGTACTTTCAGAAATGTGGGCACATTCAGTTATATGAAGTCATCTGCATCTGAAATGACCCCTGACTCTCCCAGGCCCCCGTGACACTGTGCGATGTCACACTAGACAGAACTGCCTGACACTTGAGAGCACAATGGGCCTCTAGTGTTTTCACTTCTGAATGCCATTATTGACACTGGTTAATAAAATCTTTGTTCAGTATAACAATTAAAACATAATAGCAAATCAATAGAAGCGGCCTTTTCCATGGAGTTATTATGACTCCATGCTACAGTATATAGACTGTGCATCTTACAGTAGAATTCGGTCATGTCCACCCACCAGGACAATGACACCCGGAGCAACAGAACCACCCATGCCTGGGTGGTGGGTGGGGGTGTCAACACCAAGCACTGAGGCAATGAAACTGCATAAGACTATGGGTTTCTCCTATAGCTTGATAGATTTTGCTTCCACTCCGAAGCTGGAGCTGATAAGGGAGGTCTCTGCTTGATGTCTGATTATCCACAAGACAAAGTGACGAGGTGAGGTATTTTGTCTTCGGGGCTCTGTACCAAAACTGAGAGTTGGCAGTAGAGAGAGCTTTGCTAGGGTGTATTTTGCCATGGCAGCACAGGGCCACTGAGGCTGTCGCTGTGACGCTGTGGGGCCCGCGAGTTATGGGAGCCACTGGAAGGTGAGCCTGGTGTCATTCTTCTGTTTACTCTAAATGAGAATGAGAAACAGCGTGTGTACCGTGGGATTGCTGTGTGGGTCTCTTGCTTTGTTTTTAGGATCTTGTAAGGAACTATGGATCAGTTCAGAGCTAAGTTAGATGTAAATGTGGTATTCATGTGGTAGTATATATATGTTACATATATATATCATTGTGATCTAAAACGCCTGCTTTTGTATTGGGCTGTCTTTGCGTAGGCCTGGTGGTCTTCATTACGGCTTCTCTCCTAATGATGTGTACCTCATTTGTTTGTTTATATTTCCGAAAGTGCTTGGTTAGCTTGGCGCATGTCTGTTTCCAACGCAACCGGAGGGAAAAAAAGTCTTTTGCACTAATGAGCATCTAGCTAGCAAGGGCTAGCAATAGTATTGTTCAGAGATCTTCAAGAGGAACAGGAGTGTTGTACTTCATGTAAAATACCTACATCTGGATGACACAGTGATGGTGGGGTCGTTTGGTTTTACATATTAGAGGACACATTCTGTGTGTTTATTGGATGCTGTAAAACTAGTTTTCTATTATCACATACCCTTGTTTGGCAATACCTCTGTTTAGGCAATAAAACACCGCTCCACGGCCGATAACCATGAAAGGCCACTATAATAAGGTGTCAATGTGAAAGTGAAAGTGACTCTTTGAACACACACACACACACATATGCATATAGTGTATTCACTCACTGTCCTTGTATTTCAGCTGCATCAAGAAGCCAAGAGAATCTCCCAGTCGTAGCAGTCGAGAGGGGGTCATGGAGGGCACTCACGCTACCACAGGCCCTAAGTGAGTACACAGCTCTGTGCAGGTCACTCTGCAGTTTGCCACGGAGCCTAGAGGACAACACCAGCAAGCCTTAATCTCACAGATCCATCAGCATACAGGGCACTCATAGGCCTGTAATTGTGGACCATAATCCCTAGGTTTATACTTTGGATGGGTTGTAGTACAAGGACTATCATTTTTAAAGCTGTGTCTGAGGAACGTGAATACTACTGATTAAAATGTATACTGTACTGTACTGTAACTGTAAATGGTTGAAGAAAATGGCTCAATCCAAATGTCAGAGGAAGTTAAATATGATGCTTCGAGGGTCCCAACAGTACAGGTTTGAGCTGTCTTCATGGTCCTTGACTCTTGTTCTTCAGTTCCTGAGGGCGTCAAAACGTGTGAGACAGGCCACTCAGAAATGTGCCTGTCATAGTGTGTGGCCCAGTGTTCATCTGGTAGCTGCTGGACGCTCCACAGCTCCCTGGCCGGGCATTCCACATGTGCCTATTAATAAACCTCACCTAAGTGCCAACGCTCTTGCCACATCTGGCCGCACACTGCCAGCCTACAGAGGAGAGGAGTACTATCCTGCCACACCACTTACCACAATGAAATATCATGTGAGCTTCGGGCAGGGGAAGCAGTCTGAGCTCAGGAAATCATAGGGGCTATTAACCACAGTCATGTTTACCATGACGGTTAACGGCACTTTAAGGGTGGCGAGACTGTGATGGAAACCCCCTTTTGTTCTTCTGGGTTCTTGTTATGTGCAGTTTTTATTACAGGACACTGTTGTTACCGGGAACACTATGGGTGTGGTGTGTTCTGTCTCCAAGCTTCACTCAGCACATTTGTGAGTCTTGAACTATGTTTTTAAAAAGTGCTGATAGAATCACCTCATAAATAAAAAGGTTGCTACTAATTAAATAAATAAGCTATTGCCTTGAGGAGTGATATCGCACAGGGCTATGAAGATAGCAATCAAGCTCCAAACTCTAATCAGTGACCCGGGGATAACGGACCCTCAGCCCTTTCTATTTAGGTCATTATGAAGTTTATTGGTGTGTTGTGTGCTTTGGCACATGCAGTAGAGGTCTCTGGATCTGGCGAGCTGGGTGTGGGTAGTCTCAGCTCAGAACAGTGTGGAGACATGAAAGCACAACACAACATCCACCCCTGATGCCCACTGAGAAATTACACCATCTGCTCTGCAGTGAGGCTGAGTAATGGCACTGGCACTTCAAATCTCGCTCGCTCTCTCTCTCTCTCTCTCTCTCTCTCCAGTAATGGCGAGGAGTTCAAAGTTCAGATGGCGAAGCACAACAACCATGCCCCCCTGCGGCCGCCGAGCGAGCAGTCCAAAGATCGGGCGACGAAGCGCCTGTCGACGGAATCGAACGGGATCAGCGAGGGCGGGGCCGGGGCGCGCACCCCCGTGGAAGTGACGGCGCTGGAGGAGGCCTTCCGCCGCTTCGCCATCCACGGGGACACGCGCGCCACCGGGAAGGAGATGCACGGCAAGAACTGGTCCAAGCTGTGCAAGGACTGCGGCGTCATCGACGGCAAGAGCGTCACACTCACAGACGTGGACATCGTCTTCTCCAAAGTCAAGTAGGACACCATCTGTTCTGCATTCTGGGATCTTGGGAGTGTAGGGGGGAGAGGCTGGCTATTCTGTTATACTGTATGTACTGTAACTAACCACTATATCAGTCATAGCATAAAAGGGGAAAATGGAAACCGATAAAGCATTTAAATAGTTTCCAGCATGGGAGTTAAATATATACAGTTCCACTTCAGCTTCATTCCTTTGTTAGTTAAAAAGCAACAAAGGAGCATGCTTTTAAAGCAACTCTACAGTATGTCCAGCACCCCACGCATACACTGTGAGAAGGAGGAGCCCGTCTATTTTATGCGTTTGCCCCAGATTTAGTAAAGGTTGTGGTCCTACAGTGGTGACTTATTTAACGTCACAGTCATACTACAGAGGCATAGGTCAGGGTGGCTCATCCCCCATCCGGGCGGATATCTCCAGGCAGGATGGAGTCATCGGCCCTCGGCCCAGCATCCAGCAGAATATAAATGCATTCGACAGAGCCACAGTATTCAGACCACTTGCTGTTCTGTTGTGTTGTGGCGCAGATGGCTGCCGAGGCAGACTATTTTTTTTTCCCTTTGCCATGTTTTTGATGTTTCAGCCAAGCAGGCTGACTAGGAGTTGCAGTGCAGAGAGTAAAGGGTTTCTGTGGGTGTACTGTTTATGTTTGTTAAATATTTAGGGCATCTGTGATCTTGAACGATTCTACGCTGAAGTGATTTGGCTTCACCCCGACTGAACTCTGAAGGGAGCAGGGGGAAAATATGATCCTGCTAGACAGAACAGCGTAACTAAGGGAGGCAGGGCTGGGGCCTCTCAAGACCAGTGGAGGAGAGCCGAGGGTGTACACTGTGCAGGGTTACTGATTTCATTCAGGTCGCATTATTCATTTCCTGTCAACAACAGCACCTGATAATATCACGTTGGAGTGGTGTATGAAGGACCTTATGATATTGGCCTGTGAGCTGAAGCAGAAGAGTCTGCATGCATCTGTGTGTGTGTGTCAGAAAATAAGGCCAGACAAGAGTCATGTGGGGGAAGGGTGTGTTATAAGCCGGGGCTGACTCTAGACATGAGATGCAGATCTAACCTTCTGCTTTAATCACAGCTGGGTCAACGCCACATAAGAGCCAGTGCAGAATGGAGCACTTTATGGGGTCTGCTGCTTCATGGAAAGGCTTTAGAAGGCAAGACTGTATATCAGAGCGTTACAGCTGCTGCGTGTTACATCACAGGACACAATACATCACAGAAGATATAGGATTTTTACACCCCATTCCTTTGTCCATCCACTCTATCCAGCTCACTATCCCTGTAGATGTATTCAAAAGGGGACACGTGTCATAATTTTAGAGGGACGCGAAATGTTCCAGGTCAGTGATGAAGTCACTTTCAGCACTAACCTATATTTCCATTCAGCTAACCTGCAAGCAAGCTTTGAGTCATGCATCAGCTGACTGAATTAAAGCAAACAAACCTGTTCCTGATTAACTGTCTGTCTCCACGCTCTTCCTTCATAATTAACATTGATTAGAATGAATATGTGGGCTTCTTTTGAAATGCTACTTCGTGAGGCCTTTTGAGAGCGGAATGTCCAGCTGGGACATCACCAGTATGATTTCAGATCTGACACTAGACAGCATGGAACAGGCCTCCAGAGTAATGGAACTCCGGAGTGTTCCCCACTGAAGGATCGCCCAAACAAAACTGGTCACTGAAGAAGTCAAATTAATAATAAACCCGAAGAGGCGTGTTTACTAAGGCTTGTTGCTATGACAGCAGGTTACCCCGGGATACAGTGAGCTTTATGGACTTTTGTTTAGGTGATTTATCACCACAGCAGTGGTTGTTTGTATTTGTGTTACTATGCACTTTTTACCTTGGAAATGCAACGTGACACAGTTGGATTAAACACCCCCTCCCAGGGGTAAATGTGTTTCTTGAGACAATGTAAACATCCAAGACAGCTCTGAGGGCTAACAGTATGCAGTGGGCTGCTGGACAAGAGACATCAGAGAACTGTTAGAGCCACTGTCTGGTGTGGGATGACATGTCAG
Organism: Alosa pseudoharengus; assembly: GCF_046254945.1. Taxonomy (NCBI): domain Eukaryota; kingdom Metazoa; phylum Chordata; class Actinopteri; order Clupeiformes; family Clupeidae; genus Alosa; species Alosa pseudoharengus. Next base: position 34,067,139 of record NW_027468587.1, on the reverse strand, counting down.
TATACAAACATCCTCATCTGCTCCTCAGAGAAAGTGAAATGTAATTCTAAAGGGTGGCACTGGTCGCTGGCAGTATCAGTGTAGTCAGTATGGTGGCTGAGGTTAGTGGGTTTTTTAGGAGGGTAGGTAGAGTTTATGACTCATGCAGTGACATTTACAATAGCATTTGAACTTAAAACAGAGAGCCAGTGCAGCTAATGTGTAAATACTTTGTTTACAGTGTGGGCTGTTCTCCACTGAAGACTCCAAGGATAATAGAGTTCTTGGGTTGCAGTTAGCCTCCGCTCATCCATTTCCCCCTGGACATGTAGTGGTCTAAGTATTCCAACAATACAACAAGGAGTAAACTGGTTTAACTTTCATATTTGTGCATAACAGGAAGAAATCCAGCCGCACCATTACATTCAATGAATTCAAAGACGCTCTTACAGAGCTGTCCAGGAAGAGGTTCAAAGAAAAAAGCAACGACGAGGCAGCAGAGGAGGTCTTCAAGCTGATCGAGGGCAAATCACCAGTCATATCTGGAGTCACGGTAAACTTGGGGACAATCTCCATCACGTTTCAGTCAAGATCCTTGTTTCATGAATAAAAGTAATTAAGTATTGTTTTCATGAAGGGGCAAATGAGTGTCCCTTTTTTATGTGCTGGAAACTATGAGCTGCTTCTAATAACGTCCTCTGTTAACTGATATTGTAAATAAAACGTCCAGCCTCTGACCTACTGTTCCCTCCACAGAGAGCAGTGGCCTCGCCCACAGTGTCACGCCTGACGGACACGACCAAGTTCACCGGCTCGCACAAGGAGCGCTTCGACCAGACAGGCCGTGGGAAGGGCAAGGCTGGTCGCGTAGATGTCCTGGACACTTCAGGTTATGTATCAGGCTACAAACACGCCGGCTCTTACGAGAAGAAAACAGGCCCTAGGCCAAAACCAGAGTGAAGCACTTCTGGGGGTCCAGTCAGGAGAGTTAGCAGAGAAACGCCATCCTAAATTGCATCCCGAACTCTCCTCTGTCTCTTGCTCCAACACCAAACAGAACAAAAGAAGCACAACAGGGAAATATTTTCCGTTTCATGTTATTGTTTGTTATCATCTGTGATCGAGACGTGGTTCAAGTTCCTTTTTTTTCTGTGATGTTTGAGAACTGGAACGTTGTTTACATCTACACAAAGACATCACCAGCTGGTACATTCCTAACCAATACCAAGCAACTGCCAAGCATTGAGTGGAACCACCATGGAGAGGAAAGCACTATGAAATATGAAGTCTTACTAATGCAATAGGGCCTTACACTGCCAAGAGCTATGAGGATCATTATGCCAAGAAAAACAATGAAAAATTGTCTAACTAGATTGCACTTTTCACTGGTCCGTCCTCTCCATTTTCTGAGTCGTTTAACTGTAGAAATTATACCCTTTATTTACTCATACGAGATTAATCCTGTTTCCTTAGTCCCGTAGTCAAAGTGGATGTATGTTGTTTTTAAATATACTTCAGTTGCGTTGTCCTCTCCTTGGTGAGTGTTAAGAGTTAGGGTAGAGGGTGCAGGGTAGAGCCTTCACTATGCCACTTTCACCATGTTGTGCACATACCCTTGTCCTTTCACTGTAAAAAATGATTTTAAAAATCACTAAATCACTGATATGCCATAATATTGTTTTACTTATTTGGTTGAATAGATTTGGCCTTTGTATGTATTCTTGTGGTTAACAACATGTCTTATTGTTTTATCACAATTCATGTTAAACAAGTGCTGTACCAGTCATGTATAAATATAATTTATTGTTTCAATTGTAGGAAAAAACAGTAGTAGCCTATGTTAATTTTTGCCCAACCATCAAAAGTAGTTCATGATCTTCACAAGTTCTATAGGCCAAGGAAGTTCAAATACAACGGCAAATATGCAACTGGATGCAATTAGTGTTAGGTACTTCTATTCAGAACGCATTCACATTCAGAAACCTGAAACCGCTAGCTTCATGGAAAAGAACATCAGGGAACAAAAGATATGGTGTTCAAGATTGTACTTAAAAAAAAAAGAAAAGGTAAAAAACTTTTTGTTTCCAGTTATGTGGTTCTTAATATTTATGGAATGCTAGTATGTGGTATGCTAAACTATTAGCTTGAACTAAAACACTGGCTGCATATTTGTGTTCTGTGTGTATTCTGCAGTGCATTGTGAACTTTACCAGCCCTCGCGTACTTTTATGACTTTTGTAAACTTCAGTGAGACGCATCACTTGCGCTAACAACATTGCCTCTACTAGGTGTCCTTTGGTAATGGCCACTGCCCAGACAGCATGAGCTTGAGTCCAATGGCAGAAGGGATAGTGAAGACATTGTGCATTGTAACTCAGCATGGTCCAAAAATGTCAGCCACTGCCATTCTCTGTGGTCAAATGACAACCTGATAAAGTTCTATGAGTTACCTTAATACCTTTGTGTGGAAGCATATCATAGCTTATGGTTTGGATTTTATAACAATTAAGCAGAATAGCTTATACCACAGTGAACCAGCTTATTACACACATTTACCACATTTTAAATAAGTGAATTATTTACAGTTTTATACATTTCATACGAAGGCACTTTGCTACATTTTGAACTATGTGCAATTTATAAACAAAGACAAAAAGCAAAAATGTTTACAGTAAATGTGTTTTTCACAAAATAGCCAAATTTGCAACAGCTTTAGCTGCACAGGGTAAGCACAACAGGTCTTCACATGTCATTTGATTTTGCCCCTGATGTCTTTCCACATCTCTCCAAATTAACTAAGAGTCCAATTTAAGCTAACATAGAAATAGAGAATGGGGCCAAAATTCCCATAATACAATATTTATTGATATGTAGTTCCTTAGGCATTCTGAAGGAAAAGGGAATAACATGTATATAATTATTCTTCTACGGAACATTTATTTTTCACACAGTGACACTGTTCCTTCCATATTCATAGCCAGTAGTTTGCCTAGAAAGTGAATTGTATTTATGTTGACAAGTAAACATTACTGTACTAGCAGTTGGAAGTATTTAATGTATGATTTGATGTTTGTGTGCTTACTGCCAAATATTGTACACCATTTGTTTTGAGGAACAATATGGTCTTATTTTTCAGAATAACTTTTTTTCTAATGGTCTTGTGCCCTGATGCATGTTTTCTGGTCATGGTGTGGTACTTTTTACCTTACAGTATATGTGTGTCCCCGTTTTGTAGCATTGTGGAGAATAAAAAGAAATGAAACCTTACCTGGACAACGGCATGTTAATCACTTGTTTTTGAACAGAGGCCTGTGTCACATCACATGTTAATGGGCAGCCAACCAGTGGGCAGCCGTGGCCCACTGGTTAGCACTCTGGACTTGTAATCGGAGGGTTGCCGGTTCGAGTCCCGACCTGTGGGCCGCGGCTGAAGTGCCCTTGAGCAAGGCACTGCTCCCCGAGCGCCGCCGTTGTAGCAGGCAGCTCACTGCGCTGGGATTAGTGTGTGCTTCACCTCACTGCTCACTGTGTGCTGTTTGTGTTTCACAAATTCACCGATTGGGTTAAATGCAGAGACCAAATTTCCCTCACGGGATCAAAAAAGTATATATACTTAATCATTTGTTTTTGAACAGAGGCCTGTGTTAAGCAGGTCACATGTTGCATGCCATTGCCTCATGTACCAAACCTTAAATCTGACATGGTTGTATATACAAATTCCTTGCGGTCACCAGGCAACCAAACACGTCTCAAATCTTAGTTTTACGGCATGATCTCACTGGATAACTGTTTGTGTTTGTGTGTGGTGTGTGTGTGTGTGTGTGTGTTACACTCTGACCCTGGTAGACGAGGGTGTTAGTGATTAGGTCATTCAGCAGTGTACTAGAGGACAAGTGGGGTCATGGGAACACACTGGCACAACAGAGCCTGGGACATGGCCATGAAATCACACATTTCTTTTGTTCCGACTCAGATACAGAAAATACTCTAGTCACTCTTTGGAATATGAAGGGTAACAGTTGAATGGGGCCAGTAACATCACAAAAAATAAATTCAAATGAACTCAGAGATATTATTTTAGTCCAAGGCTTTTGGAAAGCACAGTAAGTAAAATCAATCAGACAGTGAGACAGGGAAAAGTATTACTTGTATATTCAAAATACCCCATGGGTCAAGTGTTAACATCCATTAAAGTCTGCAATCCATATGTGCTTAAAACACCATGACAGGGCTTAATGAGGATACCCCCAACCCCATCACCTGAGGCAAAGCCATGCCAGGTTGGTGGTGGTCTCATCCAGTACAATTTAAAAAAATAAAGGAAAGCTACAAAAGATCATCCATTACATAACCACCTCTCAGGAAATAAATACCAATAAATATTCCATTGCACTACAGTTGTCCATGAGAACTTAACTGACTCACAGCATCAACACAGAAGACGAGTTCATAACTCATCAGTCCTTATCCCATAGACCACATGCAATCCAGTTTTGAACATGCAATCTCCTTCTAGCACATTGGAAACATAAAGGCACTTGTGGGTTTAAAGGTCACAATGTGGGTTTCTGCAGTCAGGCAGGAGGGTGACTTCTGCTTCAGCCTCTCCGAGATGCACAGGAGAGGCCATCAACAGCCTAAGACAATGATAAGCATTCAGTAATGACTGATATTTTTACGTGACTAGTACTGCTAGGTTTCAACATTTGCAGCATGTACATGTGTATGTGGTTTGAATATGCATTTCTCCGTCATATCTATCAATCTTGATTCTTCTTCATTTGCTGACAAGAAAAGCTACTTACTGCACTTTTAATACAATACAAATTACAGCAACCACAACAAAATCTCCTCACTGTAAAATGGAGCATTAAAGGAGAAATCCAGCCGATTTTACATGGATCTTGATCGCTAGACGTTGCCGAGTACTGTCGATGGGAAAAATAATTACCAATATCGGTGTTACCTAACTGGAGTATCTGCAGCTAATGGCCAGTACTCCCATTGAGCTACAATGCTCGGTCTGGGGGCATCATCTAAACGTGCCTTTTTTGCCTCTTAAAGGAGAAGTTCGGTGTGAAATTGACCTTAGCTGTACTGAAAGATGTTGCTGAGTACTTACATGTGTCCAATAGGCACCTTCGCTCACCCCCTAGCATTCCGAATTACGCCGTTTTTAGCCGAGTAGCTGTGGGGGGCATAGCGTAGCCTATGCAGCTAAATCGCTATTTTTACACAATTAAAAAGGTTCCAAGACCCTCAGAAGTCTCCCAATGCAGTGTGGAGTTACTTGGAACCTTTTTAATGGTGTAAAAATAGCGATTTAGCTGCATAGGCTACGCTATGCCCCCACAGCTACTCGGCTAAAAACGGCGTAATTTGGAATGCTAGGGGGTGAGCGAAGGTGCCTATTGGACACATGTGAGTACTCGGCAACATCTTTCAGTACAGCTAAGGTCAATTTCACACCGAACTTCTCCTTTAACTGACTCATCAAAACAATTTACGTGACAAAACAATGCATGTTCTGCTCATTAGCTGTGAAGAAACCGTTTGAATTCAAAGTTTGTACCGTTTCCATCAGTCGCTTCCTGGAAAGTCCAAGAAAGTCTGTTGTCGAGCTCATGCCGGCTTTGCAATGAAAACTTGACTTAAGTTTATTTCCCCTCAAAAATAGGTAATTGAGCACTGTAATGGTTATGACCATATAATGACTATGTAACTACATGGAAACTGTCCAAATGATGCCTAAGATTGCACGTCACTGAAAGCTAGCTCTATTCTCGCGCTGGAGTATTGTTGGAATTCAGTTGTTGCAGAAAAAGGCAAACAGTAGTGTGCAGATGTGACCTTACAAACTTTGAATTTAGACAGTTTCTTCACAGCTAATGGGTAAAAAATGCATTGTTTTGTCACGTAAGGACTCGGTTCCTATTGTACAGACCTTTTAATGACATTTTGAGTCTGTTAAGAGGCAAAAAAAGGCACGTTTAGATGATGCCCCCAGACCTAGCATTGTAGCTCAATGGGAGTACTAGCTGCAGTAACTACAGTAACTAGCACTAACAGTACTCGACGACCAGGCGATCAAGATCCATGTAAAATTGGCTGGATTTCTCCTTTAAGAGACAGAGTGTAAAGTGGGTACTGTATGGGGCTGAGGCTCTCTGGCCCCCTGCTGATGGCTGCCTACCCTGCAGCATCTCCAACAGCACCCCCAACCCCCCTCTGTGCCTCCTGCTGCTCACCATCCACATACACGCACACACAACCTACGGCCACTTTCCCAGACATGGATTAGGTCTAATCTTGGACCGAACAATTTTCTAAATGAATATTCTACCCAGAGAGGAAGCACTATGACTGTATTACATGCATCTGAGAGACTAATGTTTAGTAACTCTCCAATCAATCAATTCAGAAGGACTGCAGGAGAAACACCTGGTCTGTAACTTTCAAGCTTATGCTGACACTGGGTGTCATTTTGAGAGTTAGTTCAACAGTCCATGCCGCTGGACACTCACCGTTATCGCTGGCGCTGGTTAATTTGGTAATTCTGGATGATAAGATGCTCTGCTCGAGGTTTATGAGCTGTTTCTGCAGACACACGTTCTCCTCCAACACATTCCTCAGCTGCTCATCGAGGCTCTCCTGTGGCAGTAGGACAGAACATGGGAAATGGACTACACAATAAAATAAATCTAGAACTAGACAAACTAAACATTGACCTTTTAGTGAAGGCCCATAGATGCTTCAGCTTTTAAATTCTACATATCCAACACACTGCTGATATTCTTTCAGCACTGTTGTGTGAGGGTAACTAGGGCCTGCATATTTGGAGAACTTGGAATGTGAAAAAGGGCCAAGGTCAGAAATATTAAGCCAGCATTAGAAGATTATGTAACAAATAAACTTTGTTGAGAACAGTTTCTTTTTAAAAAAGGCTTAGAGAATTAAATTTCAAGGTGGATAAAGATCCCCAGAAATCACATTTCATGCAGGGCCCAATATAACTGCACACATTAAGAGAGGAGACATTTTTTTCCTCAACTTACAACAGAGTTGTGTGCTTTCTCTAGCTGGATGGAGAGCTCCTGAATCTCAAATCTGTGCCTTTCCTCCCGAGCCACAGCCTGGGCATTAAGGGCCTGCACCTCCTCTCTGAGAGTCTGCGCCTCCTTGTCCCTGCCCGCCAGCTCCCGCTCCATCAGGGACAGCACCTGCACGGCCCGCGCTGCCCACCACATAGGACACAACAGGGCTCTCTGTTTAGGGAAGTGTGAGGAGACTGGAGGGCCCTTAACTACCCCAAAATCATATGGCTTAAAAAGCCAACATGCCCGTTTAAACCTGAATGACACATTTGAGGTGTGGTGATCCATACAAGCTTAATGGTGAGCACTCACTGAAGAATGTCTTGTAGTGTTGTGGGTCACTATTGCCAGTGGTCCAGTGCTCGCGCACCATGCTGAGCAGCAGGTCAAGGGGCTTCCTGTAGCTACCCTGAAGAAAAGGAGGAGGAGGTTTCAAACAACAGGATGCCCTTACCTTACATCAGCAGATCTCTGATCCTCAGGCAAAACAACACGCCCACTCATTCCTCATGTTCTTAGCAAACAATCTGGACTTGGACCAGGGAGGTTCACTGCCATGGTCAACATGGACATATTAAATAAAAACACACTCCTTATATGACAACGTTCATGAACATGGTGCACATCAGGAGTTTACTGTGTTTTCTGTCTGTAGGTGATTCATCCAGCCTAAGCTGGTCTGTGTCCTCTGACTGACCCTCTGTGGTCTGGCGGCCTCTTGCTCAGGGCAGGCCTCGTCCTCCGCCCTCCTGCTGGACAGGCGGTGTGCCTGGGGAGAGAGGTCGCCAACGTCCAGACTGCTCTGCCCCGCAGGACTGGGTGGGGATGCATGCTGTGTGGAGGCCAGCTGACCATCTCCTACATAGACCGAGAGGGAGAGAAACGAAGTGATATTCACTTTCAAATGTGACTGATATTTTGTGTTCTATATGTGAACAAACATCACCCAAATAATTAAGACTTCTACAGTGGCCACCACCAGTTGTGAATGCACTGGTCATAATCAGTATAATTTGCCAGGATTGTAGGTAAAGACTTATGAGAGTCCGCTGCATATCAACAGAAATGAAGAGATATTTAAGAGGTCTAAGCAGTCACACCGTTTCTAGAAGGCAAGGTGATTCTGGGGTCCGGTGTGAACACTGCTGTAGCTGGGATTCTGAGCTGCGACGGCTTCGTCCCATGGGTAGCCGGCGCTGGGTGTATGCTGTGGGATCCCTTGACATAGCCGTCTGCAAAAGTCACTCTGGGTCTGTTACTGGCAAGCCCTGAAGGTCCACCATTGGTCAGAGACCCTTTTCTGCATGGCTGAATGCTTGACTGGACACGAGAGGCTGGTTAAATATGTGACATACATAAATAGGGTCAGCTTTCTGCAAGTAAACCACACGGCATTGTTAATGTATTAGAAAACATGTTGATTTGTTTGTAACCAATAAAAACTAAAAACAATGTCTTAAATAAATAAAACACAATGTAGAACCATTATGCATTAAGGTCAAAATGTGTCATCAGAGAATTTGCTAGATCCAAAAAATATAGTATATCTGATTGACTGTCTCCACCTAGTGGTGGTAAAGAGAGAATAGTTACCATCAACACACTGTGCATGTCTGAAGGCTGGCTTTACACCGTCCTGTAATGAACATAAGAGAGATTATCACTGAATTCCAAATTCCAGTCACAAATCTTATGCACAATACCTCAAAAATAAATTACCTGTGTTTGAAGGAAGGAGTCAGAATCATAATCATTGACCAAGTATATGACTTCATCAGGTATTTCTGCATTGAGAACATGAGCAGCATGAATATTGCCTTAACACACAAACATCAATTTTATCAACCTAGCAGTTGTAACAAACATACATAACAAATTAGCATAATCAGTATAAAATCACTATAACTGAATACCTCCTTTACTGTCAAATCATATAATGCAATAAATGGTGAGAGAGTACGGTAAATGCCTTTGCTTCTTGCTTTGAGGAACTGCTTAGCTGAGCTTGAAAGACACCGTCTGTCTGCTCCCTCTTACCCTGCGCCAGAGAAGACTGCGGTCCTGTCTGTGCGTCTGGCTGAGTCGTCGTCTGAGCCTGGTTCCTGCGGTTGATGTGGTTCACTGCAGCCTCCTCATTGCCATCCGGCAGAACCAGACTTTTGGTCAGCCTGTAAAATGCTGCCATTCTCAGATCACTGCTCCTGCAAGCAACAACACTGGATATATATATACAATATTCATACAATTTTATACAGTACAACACTATGTACACTGTTCTTAAGGACAGCACCTTTGGTCTGAGAGGCTGTTGATGCAACTGGTTTTCTGCTTGTGCTCCAGCTCCACATCAGAGGTGAAATGCATGATGGCAGCTTTACGCTCTCGATCCCTTACTGGGCAGTCACCTAAATCATCATACATAATATGAAACAAAGTAGAACATCGTATGTATGTATGTATGCATGTCTGTGTATAAAAAAGTGGTAGCCTACCAAGTTTCCGCAATTGGCAGAGTGCATGCACCAAGTGCAGGCGGTATTCTGGGTGCTTCTTGACCAGAGGGTTGAGTCTCAGGTCCAGCTCTCTCAGGCTCTTCAGTTTGGACAGAGTCATGACCTCTTGAAAGGCTGATATCTTGTTGAAGTACAAATTCAGCCTTTCCAGCACTTTCAGGTGCTCAAGACCCTGTTGGATGAAAAAATAAATACTACGCACTAAAAGACATGACAGTACAATCCAACCACTTAATCCAACTAACTAGTTATTATTTTTGAAAAATATAAACACAAAAGTTGAACTGGTATGCCTACTCACTGACACCGAGACAAGCGCATTGTAAGACAAGTCTAATGTCTTCAATCGCACGAACTTCTTCAGCGATATTCCTAAATTACTTATTTTCCCCTCGATGTTACCAGGCAGGCACAATGTTCGGACATCAGCTAGAACGATGACAAAAACGGCGTCATTGTTTAATGTAACAAGTTTACGCTGTGAGCTGTAACAAACATGTCTAGTTTTAACTCAGCTAACGTTACTGTTGCAGCTGGTGCAAGTTATCCAGCACTTGGCAACAAGGTAACATTTCGTGGGCTAGCTAGCTAGCTGGTCCTAGCATAAATTAGCCACACGCTTAGTTGCAAATGTTGTAGGCTATGGAAGTGTACCGCCATATGTTTTGTAGACCGCCTGAAAACCTTCAAATAGCGTTAACTTAACGTGTATTACCTAAAACTTTGTGGTGTAATTGTAGTTTCTCACGTATCCATTCCTCTGTAACTGTCAAATCCTTTGCCGCCATGTTTTGAAACGAGACGATGGAAAGCATCAGGGAAGCATATTCCCTAAATTTATTGCCGTCGGTGCCATCTAGTGGCAACAACTATGTAGTGAAATACTACAGTTTTTCCATGACATTCTACAGTAGCCCCAAAAACCGTTCATCACAATAAATGACACGACAACACAATAAAAAAAAGTAAAGGAAAGCAGGAGTTGTCGTGCATTCTTTAAAGAAATAAATTTAATTGAAATCTTTCAGGTGTAAGACAATGTGTAGATCTCCTGAATTCATAGAAACATGTAGCCTAGGCTAATTTGACATCAAAGGCTACCACATATAGCCTAGGTTTCTATTGTTTTTTGCTTTCAATTTAGGGAAATGTGAGAAATGGACTGTCAGTTCTTCAAGCCTCTTATCCGAATGCAATTAATGCAATGCAATGCAATGTAGACATTCAATTGCAATGCAATGTACAAATTCAATTTGTAGGGTAGGCTATTCACTAAAAATAGGACTTTACTATTTTAATTGTGCCTGTGTACAAAACTGGACCTTAACCTTTCAGTCCATTTGCTCCACAAGCCACAACGTAGGAAATATGTCTAGCTTTAAGACCATGCAAGCTGAGCTCGTCATATGACTATTGTGTATACGAAACCACTGCAAGGCGTGGAGCTGGTCATTGAATGGTAGTGCTGTTGCGAGGGGAGGTGACTGCATCTCTCTCAATGACAGATTGCAGCAGTGCCTGTTTATTTTGGTTTTCGCTTCTCTTCTTCGCACCCTTGACCCCTCTCTTAGTGGATAGGATGAGAGGATGGCGAAATGCCGAGAGACCAACGAGGAGAAGCTGATGGATTCTGCGGTCCATCAGGATCGCAGGGATCAAGCGACTCCAGCGCATCCCAAAATGGATAGTGAGGATGAGAGCAACGAGCTGTCACTGGAGGAGATTCTGAAGCTTTACAATCAGCCGATAAACGAGGAGCAGGCTTGGGCTGTCTGCTATCAATGCTGCAGGTCTTTGGCGCAGGGACACAAGGGGAGAAATTCCAAATCGGCCGGTGCTGTAGCAGTGGGCAGTGCGAGAAGGATTGATGGTCCTGCTGATGTGAGAATCTATAAAGATGGTGTTATCAGATTGCAACATCATGGCACTGGTCCAGGTAAATTCCTTATGTAATAATACTGTCTGACAACAACAAAAACGGCTTATTATTTCCATTAGACATTTTTGAGAGCGTTGTCTCGATATCAAGTTTAATGGGTTGTGATCCATTTTCACTGATGTTAAGACTGCATGAAATCCTTTACTCGAAGGCTTTTGGGGTAGCTTCTAGTTTTGCCACTTAATGCAATCATGCATCACAACGTGGGCATCGAAATCTCTTGGCTCGTAATTGAGCAAAATCGTTGTCTCATGCTAATGCCATATTGGTGTATCCAGAATTATGCAATATGAGTAACTGGGCCTACCAGCGGATGACAACAGAGGCTATTGGCCATGCGTCTGACTGTAAAGGGATTTACTGGATAGCTTCAAGATGGCAACGCATGTGTGGATATGTGGAACTGTCTTTAGAGTAGGGTGATGTGTTAGAGTAGGGTGATGTGGCCAGAGGTGTTGGAGAGAGAACGCCCTGTTGTCATCCCAAACAGAGGCTGTGTTGTGTCTGTGAATATAACATAATCCAACTCACTTTTAAGAATGCTCAGGTATTGTCATTTTGAACATTGAATGTGTTAGTTCTCATTACACATCTGTGCCAGTGAGAATTGTGTTGAAGTGGTCTACTTTTGGTATTTATACCACTAAAAAAATCATATTTGTAAGTATTGTTAATATCCTACTAACCAGTTTGTTGAGAATTATTGTACACAATATGTTGTGTATATTGTAACTTTTTTGAATTTGGAATGGATTGGAATTCTACTTTCACACAATATGGACCACGTGACACCACTAAGCATTTAGCAGGAGACTTGAAAGGGTGGTGACAGTCTTGCTTTGTCATTGTGTTGACATTATCTCATGTAATGCTCAAAAGACTCAGCTAGACCGGTGTCTTGGCAATGGTTTTGTATTCCTTGGGTGTGTCTGTGAGCTGAGTATACAAATTAGTTGTTCTACTTCCTCATGCCTTAGTAGTAATGAGGATTATAACTTGTTTGTGGAGATGCATGCTTCTTGTATAGCCAAAATTCATGGACCACTGCAACCCCATAAAAAATGCTCCTTTTGACCTGATGTAGGAGCGGTCATTCAGCCTTCTCATACACCAGGGTTCAGCCTGCGGGCTTTAAGGTGTTTCTTGCTTTTCAACATTGTGCACGCACCTTGCTACCTAAATGAAGGCCGTTTTTGTCTGTTCTTTGGAGTGGTTGACAGAATTTGTGCCACAAGAATGTGTTCAGCCTTGCACAACCAGGTGCTGTGTGCACCAGGTGGTGACCTCCTCCTCGAACCAAAAGAAATTAAAGTTCAATGTCTTACAAGCCATGATGCTTTTTATCTGGCATCAGCAGGACTGTGCCTTATGGCGCCTAGTCAGACTTTGCCTAACAGGACAAGCACATCCAAGACAAAACTATTTCCATCTCTGTTTCTTAGGTCTGTGACATACTTCCTTGCACCTCCAGATAGAAGTCCATGGGCAGCGGTACATTAGCTAATTGCAGATGCAGAATCAGATGGCCTGGGATGAGGGTTTTTAGGATGGAAATTGGTGGGAAGTTGATAGCATTACTAGCTTACTCCCCAAACACTTCCATTACTTATACTTGTTTGTGTGCTAAGGCCCTTGTGTATTGAGTTAGACTTTTTGGGAAGACGGTGAAGCATCTCCATATTGGAGCACTTGGGCATAATGCTTTTAGTTCACAAGACTGGCATTTCTGTACGGAAGGCCATTAAAATGTTTTCATTCAGGCACAGAACTGGGTTCCCTTCACTCATTTACAATGAAGCCATTTGTTCCCACTGAGTGGTGATGGACACTGGTCTGTGTTGTTCCGCTGTAGTCAAAACAGATGGTTCAAATGGTTCTGTTGGCCATACAGAACCATATTAAAGTTAAGACCAGTGCACAAAATATGTGAGTCATAGCTGACATTCCTATAGGTTTGTGGTGGATGGTTTGACAATTGTCAATGAGAGAAAATGTGGACATCCTTTAGATTGACCTACTCAGAATACAATCCCATTTGTGGTTGCAGAGAAAGGTGTTGCTCTGTTCACAAAGGACTATAGCATATATTTGTTGGCCTACTTTTAGAATAAAGTGTCATTCTAATGAGAATTCCAATGGAAATATAGAGATTCACTGAGCATTCACAGATGCATTGATCTGTTAATTGATCTACTGTACTGTAGATGTCCCTGAAGTCTTTTAATTTCTGATTTACTAAATGAAGTGTGTCTCCAAAAAGACACACATCTCCTTTACATAATAAACTGAGCCGCTGCTGGCCTGGCCGTTGCATAATACTCATATGGTTGGTGTGTGTACTGTTCCCTGTTCTTCCCCAACTTACTTTTGGGTTCTCTTTTCCACAGATACCTTTGCCTCACCTTGCACATCCAAACAGGTAAGTGGTTCTCTCTCTCTCTCTCTCTCTCTTCTGGTATGGAACTGCAGGGCCAAAAGTCCGCATGTTCTGTCCACTCACCTCCGTAACACATACATGTTACATGATATGAAGTGTAAGCTTTTATTTAGATTGTAATGGAAATAGACACTTTATAATGGGCGTGGGAATCGGCAGAAAGACTTTTTTAATCTTCATCATAATCATAATCATAATTTACTGAATATGTGTAGCTCTCTAGATTTGAGGAGATGCAGTACTGTACACATATTTGATTGTAAGAGTAAAAGTGTGATATCACTTTTATACAAATCTACATGTGTACTTGATAGCCTCAGATTCCAATTACGGTACACCTCACACTCATCACTTGTGCCTCTTCAAGCACATACATTAATAGAGAGTGTAATTGGGTTCTGCCTCTTATCGTAGCAAGCACAATGAAAATGTCACTTTGAGTTTCTCCTCTTTGATGTCAGTGGCTGTTGACATTTAAAAGCCCAATTAGAGTGGAGTAGTAATGGTTTCCCTGCTGAGATTACCGCATGCATTCCAGGCGCCCCCCTTGTCCAGACAGGTTTACCACAGGGTCAGTAGTTACCCCTCCGAGAGAACAACACGTAATTTTCAAAAGATTTGCAATCAAATGCTGTTCTAGTGATTGGAGAACTAATTATTTGTACTTTGTCGGTGTCAGACATTTTTATTCTGGATCAGTGCTAAACGTGCGTCTGCCTGACTGGAGTGAGTGGTTGTTGTGTGGTTGGCTGAGCGAGTGTGGGTGATTTGGAGTGAGGTGGGTGGGTGGGCGCGCTCTGGGATCAGTCCTGCATGGTTGCTGTGGGAGGCCTGGAGAGGCATGAGTGCCAGTTAGTAGAGCAACCAGAGCAGATGGAACACCCACTAACACACTCACATGATCAGGCACACACACACACACACACACACACACACACACACACACACACAAACAAATCTACACTACACTTGCCATTCTTACACCCACATAACACACATACAGTGGAGTGCAGAAAGTCTGCATGGTAATAATGCACACTTGAAACACATTTAACACACAATCACTCTCTTACTCTGGCTCACACACACACACACACACACACACACACACACACACACAGACACACACACACACACACACACACACACACACACACACACACACACAGTTAAATGGTGCATGGCCCACCCCTGAGAGAATGAGAGAATTTGAGACAAATCCTGGTTAAGCAGCTTTTCAGCAGAGATGAGTTCTCACGGTGGATTGGTGAAGGAAATTCTGAAACTCGGTCAAGGAGTAGGAAGTGTGGATGTGGGATCATCACCAGCACTATTCCGAATTGCTAACATCCATAATTACCCATGCTTGTTTTGGCCTATACACCCTCTAGTAAGGAAATTAAAAATTACAGATCAAAAGATTGTGTGTGTGTGTGTGTGTGTGCGTGTGCGTGTGCGTGTGCGTGTGCGTGTGGGTGTGCGTGTGCGTGTGGGTGTGCGTGTGCGTGTGCGTGTGTGTGTGTGTGTGTGTCCCAATTTTCCTTCTCGTTCCCTGGAAAGCTGTCTACTTTTCTTGGGGTGTCATTCAGTCATGCTTCACCAAAGGGAAAGGATTCTATTGTTTCAATAATGAGACACTTAACACCTATTTAGATCTTATAATAGACCAGAGATTCTCCACTATCCATCCAGCAGTGAAATATAATCCTCATAGCACTGCATTGCTATTAGATCAGCAAACAGCTATTGGTGAGGATAGTCATAGTAAAGTTGCCTTCAGTATGAAATGGTGAACACTTTTGACATGTACTGTAAGTGGAATTGATCAACACTCTTCATTGCTACAGTATGTAACACTTATTGGTTACCTGATTACCTGCATGGCATGTGCTTGCTGATTCATGCAGCAGATCTAAACAGCGATAGAGGTTTCTTAGTGACCAGAGTCTGAAGGAAATGAGTGAAAGAGCATGATGAGTCACTTTAGCCTGCTGTGAGAGAGAGGCATTTGGTCCATCAAGACAGAGCAGTTTGGTCCAACCTGAGAATGCAGTTTGGAGCACCCCAGTATTTTTTTGGCTGCTAGAGAGGCGCAGTGGGATCACCCCCTTTAGTGGGGAATGAAAAGACATGATGGTTTTCATGCTCTGCTTAACCTGACAGGAGGATATGAGTGATTGCTCTGTGAGGCTCATGACACATGGTTATGCATTGCAGGTTTTTCAAAGAGAACTAGAGAGAGACAGAGAGTGTGCATGTGTGCATCTGTGTGTTAAAGAGAGAGAGGGGGGGGGGGGGGAGGTGTCACTGTCAGCAATGGAGAAGCTGCCACACCCTCAGAGTCCAACCCTGAGCGAGACATCTTGTTGTGTCATCAGTTCCCTTAATTGACCAGCCCAAAACAAACTGCCTGTCTCAGTCACGGCGAGAGAAGAGATGACTTAGCGAGTGGGAAACGCATCTAAGGATTGACCTTCTAGAATCTTCTTGACTGGTGCCTTTTATCTTTGGCCCTCCTGTCATTTGGACTTTAGCTGCAGTCTATTGTTAGGATTAGAGCAAAACATGGCAGATCTCTCCCTGTGTTTTGGCTTGGTGTGGAACTCAACACACTCCTAATGATCTGGATGGCATCATCAAAGGGCCTTTAGTCTCGTGCTGTTTCTTTTCCCTCTCGTGGTGGATTACGTCTCATTACTTTCCACCTCTTCTCTGTCACCTTTAACTTTGCCACAGCTTGTGATTCGCTTAGAGGAAGACTTTGAAGTGGAGATGACCTTCAAATGACCAGATTGAATGAGATTGAGATGTAAAAAAGGACATTCACCGAAATAATGACATATCAGGACATGTCAACTCATAGCTAGAAAAACATACAGTTTTTCATGACGTATTTGTCTGTATCTTTCCATGTTCTGGAAAAGTTTGTGTGTGTGTGTGTGTGTGTGTGTGTGTGTGTGTGTGTGTGTGTGTGTGCGTGCATGTGTGTGCATATGTGCAAGTGAGCTGGTGTGTGTGTGCTTAGGGTTTCATTTGTGACATTTAATATAACTCTCATAAGGGCCTGTTCATGTCTACCAACTTGTCAGTACTGAGACAAACATGAATAAGCACAACAAATCACATAAAATTAAACTTTAAATCATTTTTATTGAGAGCTATTTTTATTTGTTCTGATCTTCAGAGCTATTAATGTTAAATTAGATTTCATAACCTAAGGAAACATTTCAGATTCAAAACATAACTACCCCCTCTGTCCATCCTTCGTGAAGTCCACCCTACTCCATAATAACCCCCATGATTACTGCTGCAGGTCACCTCCGTTTGACAGGGAGGTCAAGATGATTTTTCTCTGGATGAAATGGGCAACTGTTCAGTCTTTATGACATAGGGCACATCAAAGGGCAATGAATGCTGGGGCAGACAAAGCTGCCATTATTGCCCTGCCCTTCGTGGGGGGGTTGGAGGGGGGGCATGACTGAAAGCATAAGCAGACCTCTTCCCTCAGAAAGCTCTCCGCCTCTTTGTGCTCCTGGCTTGGGTTTCCAAGGTGAGCGAGTCGCAGTCTATCAGGGGACAAAACCAAAGTTTATTTCCAACTGATTCATTTCCTGCTTCAGCTCTTAGGTTAAGGAGCCTTGGAATATTTGAGTCATGCTCCAAATATTTGTTAGGTGGGCTTTTGAAAAGTGTCCCTCTTCAGATTCTGTGCCAGAATATAGCCTACTGGTCTCAGATTAACCTTGGTGGTCTAACTTGTATTTTGTATTTATGCAGTGATGTGAAAGAAACTCTATTATTGAAAGAACAATCATTTTTGAGAGATGTTTGAGAGATGTGTAAGACTTTAGCATCACAGATCAGGTGGCATTAAAGAGGGAATAAACATAGACATGATTTGACCAGACAGACATGGGGGAGGAAGAGGCTTATATCTGTGCGTATACATTTATTGTGAGTGTTTATTTATGTCTTTTGTCCTGGATCTGGAGATCTGCCCAGTGGCAGGAGAATTCTCTAACTCGATTATGTAACAAGCATGGCTGCAGTCAGCAAGGGCAGCAGAGCAGTGTCATGTTGCTAACCAGACACTTATTCATTTGACTGGGGACAGCACTGTTCTAACTAGTACAGTATGGCCAGATGTCTTGACAGGATTAAAGCTGATGATGCACAAGGCAACTTTTTGAGCATTCCAGTGTTCCTGATTATTGTTGGTCGGGCACATTCCCACTGACTGGTCAACATTTTTAACCATCAGTCGACAAAGCACTTCAAACATCTGTAAGCAAATTGCTATGATCATCCACTCAGGACATATGGAACCGTGGTTGCTCAGCAACATGGCTGAAAAAGTTACCCCGTGTATCATCACCTTATAGGCTGATGATACACAAGGCAACTTTTTGAGCAGTTTTGCTGAGCAATGTTCCTAAATATTGCAATGCTGACACAATCCCAAATTTTCACATTTTCATGATCATCCAAGGTTATGTGGTTGCCCAGCAACATTGCCCAAAAATGTGCCCCTTTACAGCAGAAATTGAATGTACATGTTTTTTCTGTTTTCATTAAAGAACTTATTTTATGAAGTAATATAACTCAGATGGACAAAATAGCCATCATTATTTTCATTCTAAAAAAAAATAATGTTGAGTAGAGCATTCAAATAAACTTAATTTCCAATATGTGTAACCTCAGGATATTAGTTTGATCCTGTTATGTACAACACACAAGGATACCTCTGTGTCATTTATACTTATGTAATGGTACATTGATAGGAATTAACACCAGAACAATTCTTGATGGAGAATTGGTCTGGGGCCGTAACCATAGACTGGCTTACACCAAACCAATTCTCAATTGAGACACTATCAGTTCAATTTTGCTTCTGCCTGTCATTGTATAAAAACTACTCAGTAACGGATACACAGTTGTGATTGGTTCATGGGATTTCTCTGATTTTGGAAAATCGGTGGGAGAGTTAAGAGACGGATCTGCCAAAGCAAATTTGGATGTGCTCTGAGATTAGTTTCATTCCCAAGCTATGCATTTTCAATTCATCCAGGAAATGTTTTATTTTGAAATACATGGAGTATGTACATTAAAGTAATGCATGTGATTCCTCTAAGGCAACATTGTACACTGTATACTGTTGTGTGGTCTGTAAGCATGTCTGGCATTTGTCATTTACTGGTATTAATCAATTAAATTGATATTGAGATTCTGGTCTGACCTTTTATGTATGTAATGTGCAAAGGATTCATTTGAATTTTATATACTCTTCTACAATAAAGTCAGTTATGTTACTGACATTTTTATTAAAAGCTCCAAGAGACCTTGGAAATGGAAACATGGAAATGGTTGAATGTTTTAGCTGAAGATGAGTGATACTGTGAAAAACGTGCCTGAGGTGGCCCTGTGGTGATGTAGCAGAGCAGGAGTCTGTTTCTTTTGGTGTGCTTTAGAAACCCCCACATCTTGTGGCAGGAATTCCTCAGACTTTGGCAGACTCTGATGTTTTTCCCCACTCATCTTGTTTTAAGCCTAAAGCCTCTCTCTTTTGTCTTTTTTTGCCATGTCCCCTTTCCCCCCAGTCACAAGCTTTAGAACGAGATTTGGACATATAATTGGAAGCTGTGTTTCTGTTTCTTTGCTCAGTAAAACAGCACTTAAAGCTGACCCTGAATTGCGCTGTACTGGCTTCCTTGAAAAGTTCATGATATTTAATTTAAAACAACTCTAAGTATGAGTACATGGCACTTTCCAGACTTTTTAAGCGCTTTACCATTACGTTGATCAGACCCAGACTCTGTGATTTTCCAAAAACTCAGTATACTCACCCATGCCCCACTTGTCGTAATGCTATCCCATGTTTGGGATGGAGGGTGTCTAGTATCATTTAATAGTATGCCTACTGGTCTGTAAAAGTATGCAGTGGCATGCTGGGTCTCTGTAGAACAGGTCAGGTGACAGACACAGTGAACTGGGTTTATGTTGGTGTGGTGCATCAGCTGAAGGGTGAAGTGGACAGTGTTTTAACAATTTCCATTCATTGTTATAATACATTCATTGTTATTATGTTATAATACTATAATGTGTCCACGCAGTATGGCATTACAAACCATGCTGGAACCTGGTCATGTTTTTCCATAATGATGGAGCCTGAAGCTACAGATTGTACGTGTAGTAACCAGAGCTCTGGCTGGTCCCTCATGGCTACCAGGTTCCCAGGTATGGAGGAACAATTGAGGATCAGGACTTTCTCACGGCAGGTTGTAGTTCCCTCAGACACGTTTGATGTCTGGCTTGTTGTGAAACTGGGTCTTCAAAGGGAGGGTCACTGTGCATTCACGTTTCCATTCACAGTCAAATCTTTGTACATTGCCAAGGGATTCCGCTTTTATTTAGGTCAGGCTCCTAACAATACATGCATTTTGCATGGTCTAATTACCTTAAGGACAGCTATTTGCCTTATCTGACAACACAGACTGCGATAGCACAACTAATCTGTGTCATTTGTCTTGCTCAGATTAAGACTGTTGGAAGGTAAACTTTACTCCCCAACTCCCTCATTTAAAACAGAACCGGGATATAGGTTGGGGTTCTCAGCTTGAGCCCTGAGCTCTGATTGTGGGCCTCCTCTGAGAAGAAAATAGCATTGCAGCTACACAGCCAAGGAGTATTATAACGAATGAAGGAAACACAAAATTGATGAGGATGAAATCTTTTACAAATTACTTTGAAAGTATTTGTTATTACCACCAACAGAGTTTGTGTAAAGCCTGCATGCTTACCTAAGAAGTTAGCATCTTTTGATTAGTGTATAGACTTACAGTAATTTTGTCAGATAGCAGATCCCTTGAAGCCAACATTCACTATTCTGTGTGTATGTGCACAACAGTAAACGCTGGCCTCAGAAGCTCTAGCAGCCTGGGCTCATGGGCTGTGATGGTATTGTGCACGGCTCAGGGAACATGCTCATGAATGGCTCTGCGCTCACAGTACCACAGCTGCCAGCCACGCGCACTGCACTGCTCAGAGATGAAGATTACATTACATAACCGCCACACAAATCCATCCCTTTATTTTTGCTTGGCAGAACATGAACATGTGGATTTAAGACGCTGTAAACCATTTACTTGTATTGTCCTTTCATTCATGTTTGTCTGCCAATTATCTTTTCTGTGTTTAATGGGTGGTGCTCATTGTGGGCAATTAACGTGGGTGTATTGACACGGACTGCCTTACAAATACACTTCATAATGGCAGTTTAGAGGAAGCGATTATGATATGATCCATTTTTATAATATTAAACAATGTTATCCGTGTCTTTGTTATCAAACAACAGCATCATGTTGACTGTTCCCTAGATACATTTGAATCGATTTAGTCTCAGTCTATTTTGATTTCACATTTGTGTATTGAATTGTAGTGTATCATTTAAATCCACTGTTTTGGTGTAGGCCTTTGTGCAATGTACAGTAGTATTCTTTAACTGTATTTGTGTTGTTTTTGCATTTGTACATATTGTATGCCTATGCGAGTTAGTGTGTTTGTGCAGGGGTCCTTGTGTGAATGTGTGTGTGTGTGTGTGTGTGTGTGTGTGTGTGTGTGTTCATGTCTTAATGTGCATCTGGGCCTGTGTATGTTTTGTTGAATACGTATGTTTCTTTGTGCATGTGTGTGTGCGTGTGTGTGTGTGTGTGTGTGTGTGTGTGTGTAGGTGATTGAGTCTCTGGGCATCATGATCTACAAGGCTCTAGACTATGGCCTGAAGGAGAACGAGGAGCGAGAGCTGAGCCCTCCGCTGGAGAAGCTCATCGACCTCATGACCAACATGGCCGACGCCGAGAGGGACACCTGCCCTGACGAGGGCTACGAGGCCACCGAGGAAGAGGATGAGGAAGGTGATGATGACCCTACACTGGCCTGCAGTGTCCGAAGCTATCGAGAAATCCTGAAGGTATTTCCCTCTCTTACATGTTGCATTTCTGTATCGTTCCTTTCATATTGCAGTGACTGAAGATGTCTTTGTTGGCTATTAAAATATCTACACCCAATATGTACAGTCCTTTTGTGTATATAGAAGATGACAAAATGTAAAGAACGCAGTGTGTACACTTTATTGTAGCCTAGGTGTACTGTTGGCACACCGTAGAGTAGAGAATTGAGGTGTAGTCAGTAGTGAACTGGTGAGGCTGTGAACTGCAGAGTCTTTATTAGTTTCCAATACTTCCCTATCAGTTTGTTCAGTTAGCAATGAATGAAAGTCTCCCATAGGGTTGTGGTGGGGGTGAGTAGGGCAGACACTCCAGTAGGAAGCAGCGTGTGACTCCACTGATCAAGCTGCAGCGGGTCCTAAGATGAACCAGCCAGTCTGTTACATAAGCAGCAGCATCAGACGCGCAGTGCAGTGCAGTGCAGTGCAGTGCAGTGTAGAGAATGGAGGCTACAGAGACTCTAATCTTTTGCACTGCGTGATTTCCTCCCTGCAGCGCGGGGACAACTAGTGAGACAAAAGTACAGTAGGAGGTGGCAGACGGACTGCGGTAGCCGGACTATAGTGGAATGACTGATCATGACTGACTCTTCTCTATTATTGTGTTATATGCTCCAAATGTAAAGCACTTTGAGCTGCAGTCTGTGTATGAAAGGTGCTATACAAATAAAGCTTATTATTATTATTATTACTATTATTATTATCGTGACCTTAGTGTTGTGGTGGTTTCATTCGCACACCCCCACACACACCTTTTTTCTTTTGCATTTATTGTTCCTGGAATTCTTTGTCTCATTTGTTTGCTAATACCTTTATATTTGTGTAGGCCACGTCCTTCTCGCCTATACTCACACAAAAAAACCACAAACACACACACACACACACACACACACACACACACACACACACTAAAGATGTATACTAATCCACTGTTTCTTTACATTATTAATCTTACCCAAACCATTTTCCAAACTCAGATTTTGGTTTCAGTTTATTTAAAATCCAGGTTCACTCACCAATCAAAGCTAATCCACATCAAACCGATTATGGATTATGCTAGACGGGGATGTGGAAATTTGGATGTGGAGATTTTGAACTCCACCAAACCAGGGCTTTTGCTGATTAGATCATTCCAGTTAATGGAGAATGACTTGTGCCAGAACTCAAGTGGAGCATGAGTCAGAGTGCCGTCTGTTCAGGCTCAGGAAGCGAAGAGAAGAGAAGCGAGAGAAGGGAAGAGAAGAGAAGTGAAACGAGAGAAGGGAAGAGATGAGAATGCATGGTTTGTTTCTAAGTGCTGTTCTCACACCTCCGACGGCCACATGCCGATACCTTCATATGGGCCTACCTGTTGCTCCTGGCACTGGTGAGGCTAGTGCAGGGAGGGGGCAGTGTGGCTGAACAGAAAGGGTGTATGATGTTTTTGTGAAAGGATGTAACCTTTTGCTACTTTTTCTCTCACACTTTTCATTCTCAAACACTCTTACTTTCTTTCTCCTTCTCCCTTTCCTACCTCTCCCTCTTTTATTTTTTTCTTTCTGTCTTTCTTTCTCTCATTTCTATCACTCTGTCTTTCTTTCTTTCATCCCTATCTCTGTCTTTCTTTCTTTCTTTCTTTCTTCTCTCTCGTTCTCTCTCTCTCGTTCTCTCTCTCTCTCTTATCCCCCTGTAGATGTGCTCCTCCCACCTCCCGAGTCCCTCCGATGCTCCTGCTCACTACCAGGCGGTGTGTCGCGCCCTCTACACAGAAACCAGAGAGTTGCGCACCTTCCTGGAGAAGATCCACAGCGCCAGAGAGGTGAGGGGGCTCTGCATCCTCACTAGTCTGAACACATGATCATTGGTCACCAAGATCTCTCCAATGTAGTCAGAGCCCCACTGGCCAGCAATTTACTCTAGCAAAGGATTGAGTCAGAGATGTTTTTTAAGTTGAAACATGGCTATGATCAGATGCACAAAAAGTTGCTATTCATTAGAGACACATTGATAAAGAGAGAGCCCAGTCACATTGCCTTGGAAAGGTGAGCCTCATTGGCCTCAGCAGGAGTCTACAGCCAATCTGCTTGTGAATCTGCTCATTACTTTTACACAGCAGCACAAAACTGCATAGACTCTGTAATGTACTGGGTGACTGCCTGTACCAGCTGACGAGCACACACAGTATCTATTGTATAATGATGAAGGAGATTTATTTAAAAAAAATTATTAAATAATGAAATGTTATTTTCTCACACATCTTCATTGGAGAGACATTGTAACAGCTTACTTAAGTAGCTGCACTATCTTCCATCAGAAAAACAAAAGAAAAACAGATGGGAAGACAACCTCATTTGCGTTATATTTTTACCCATAATTGCTCACAGTTTGAGTTTATCCTAACTGCTGCAAGAGTGGGAGTGCTTTGCAGAGAGTGTTTCCCCTAAGGGGCTGCGCTCTGCGTACGCTTTGCCTTCCTCCACCATCCGTTTGCATGGAGCCAAGGATTTCACTCATTATATAATTCTCTGTTACAAAAGAGATCGGATTCTTCTTACAAGGCAGTGCGTAAGGAGATTACGTTAATAGGGAGAGAAAATGTCGGTCTGAGGAACGCGGATTTAAGGGGGCTGCAGATTGACAAAGTGCTGATGTACATTGTGATCCGACTGTGTGGAGGGAGTCAGGAGGTCTGGGTGACTGATCTGGGATCAGCAGGGGTAGAGGGGGGATGTGGGAATGGAGTCAGATTACAGATTATAGCCTTCAGCAATTAGTGTTATCATGAGATGGGGTGAAGTTTGTAGGTCAAGGTTTAAGCTCTGTGTATGTTCATGTTGTTGATAAACTTTGAATCAAGACCTGTTAATTGGGCTGCTGTAAATTTAGATGGATACACAGGAAGTATTTTATTTAGCTTATCCTATAAACACATGCATGAATGCTCTCTCTCTCTCTCTCTCTCTCACACACACACACACACACACACACATACACACACACACACACACACACATACACACACACACACACACACACACACACACACGCACACGCACACATGCACACGCACAGCACATCTGCAGCTCTCTCTGGTGGTGCTGTCCTCTCCCTCGGGGAGGTTTGTGTGTCAGTGCTGCAAAACAGGCCTTTTATTTCATAACAAAAGAGGCAACAGAGGGTGGCTGTGACGGAGCTATAATTGTACCTGCATTACTGAGGCACTCTGTGTGCCCGGAAAGAAACACATGCCCTCTGCCCAGAGCCCAGCGTAAATCTGCTGCCCGTGATTTGCTGTGTGGTCAGGAGGGCACCGCATGTTCATGTGTGATAGTAAACACATGAAACAAAACAAAAACAAACAACAAAAATGTGCCAGGGAGTATAAATATTTGGTGTGTCTCTATTGCTGTCAGCATGAAAGAAACATATCTGAAGTGAACACATTAGGTGATGATCGGATAATATTGTTATTCACAATCACAGACACATGCAATTGATGTACTGTAGCCTATTGCTCATTGTAGACAGTGTGAGAATGTTGCATTGAAACAGAGTTTTTGTTGACTGATTATCAGCTGCTGACAGGCAGCGTGGTGCTATGACTGGATCTTCACATTAGTCACCGCTTTCAACTATTCAAATTAGCAGAAGGTCTGTGAGCCACCTTATTTCTGGGGAGAGACTAGTGTAGCTACTACTGTATTCGTTTCATGGATGAAATTCTGGTGAAATGATCAATTTATCACTGATTGACTAGCAGTCTTTTTGTTGTTGAAAGGTAGCTCTTACAAATTGTTGTTAAAAGTAAAACACCTCTCTCTCTCTCTCTCTCTCTCTCTTTCTCACCCCCCTTTCTATGTGACCATCTATCTGTCATCCCCCACCTTCAGAACCTGCGTAAAATCGAGGGCGATGCCGTGGATGACCCTGGCCGAGAGTTGACCGACCTGCAGAACGCTGACTGGGTGAGGGGCCTGTCACCGCCACCTCATACCTGTCTGTGCTGCCTTGTGACCAAACCAGACTCAGCTCAGCCAAGCTCCTTATCCCATTCACTCTCAGTTACATATGGGCGCCACACATGCGCCACTCTGTACCACAGCATTGACATTTCCCCATTAGTCACTGGTATTAGCTGGATTTAAATGTTTTCTCGGCATTCCCACATTCTCCTCCCAGCTAATCTATAGGTACGAAGGGTATTTTTCACAAACATTTTTTTCCCCTTGTATAATCGTCCCCAGAGCTGTTTGAGCTTATTTGCCTGTAACTGAGTCCTGGGGGCCATTTGGTCGGTGTGTCCGGCTGCTGTGTTCTGACCGCGGGGTTTCTCCTGTGCGTAGGCTTGTTTCTGGGTGCAGGTGATGAGGGACCTGAGGCACGGCGTGAAGCTGAAGAAGGTGCAGGAGCGCCAGTACAACCCGCTGCCCTTCGAGTTCCAGCTCACGCCCTACGAGATGCTCATGGACGACATCCGCTTCAAGCGCTACAAGCTGCGCAAGGTCATGGTGAGTCAATATAGGAATATGTTTCTTTTTGAAGTTCTAAAGAAACCTGACAAGTTCAGGGCCTTAAAATGACTGTTTGGCAAGTTCTACTGCTTGCTAATGGAAGTATTGTAACAAGTAGAATGCTAAACCCTCAATATGAAGTTCTAGAGGAATATTTACATTTACTTGATATTCATTGAACATATTGTCTTAGAATTATTTAATACATTTGATAAACTTGTTTGCATTGTCACTCCACCCAGGTGTAAACAAACTGGAAATACCAGAAGATGTTTTGAGTGTAGCGTATGTCATGTGCTGGTTGGAGAGGGATTAGTGTTGTTTGCAAATAAATTAAAGGAGTACACTGTGAGCCCTGGGGCTCTTCCTGAAACTCATACATCTCACTATACAACACCTTCTACACCAATGTTTTAGGAACTACAATGATATGATATACTGTAATGACCTATAATGATAAAGTCAATCACTTTTTTGTATTTTTGCAACATGGTTTCAATGATCAATCTTGATTCCATGAACCTGCACGAAAGAATTTTCTAAGTAGCCTCTTGTGGTAGAGGAGGGGAGTTGAAATTGCTCTTAGAGAAACAAATGTCCCATTATTAATCAACTTTCTTAAAGCATTACTGGTCTTTTTTAATGTTTCATTCCTGATGGGAAATGGTGTCAGAAAACTCTTACCGTTTTCAGTTGCTTGATTCTAAAACCTTGGTTGGACAGTCTATAAAAGAATTCAAACACGTTATGTTCCTATCTATTGGTTGTTTGTCCAAATAAAATGGAGCCTTCCCATTTGTGTGTCCTTGCAGGTGAATGGAGACATTCCTCCACGGCTAAAGAAAAGTGCCCATGAGGTCATCTTGGACTTTATTCGCTCGAGACCACCTCTCAATCCTGTGAGTGACTTCCTGCTGTAACCAGTGATTTAAAACAGTCTCTTAATCAGAGTAGGTTACGGGGATGTGAGGTAATTAATTAGTTAAGTATTAAATTCATAAAGTGGTTCAGTGCACAGTGAATTTGAATGTGAAAGAAAAACCGCATCTCAAGAGGCTTATTTGTTTACCAAATGGCATACCAAGAGCTGCTCAACCAGCTGCATAATGAGCTACTAATAACGGGTCCCTCTGAACAGGGCTCTACACTAACATTTTTTTTCAGGAGCACTTGTGCGCCCAAGTTAATAAATTTAGGAGAACAGACAAAAATTTGGGCGCACAGTCAGTTCTGTACTTAACTTACACATAATCTAACATTATACTGCAGCTAACAGTTAAACATGCCAGTGCACCAACTGCGAATATTAAGAATGACTGACAACATTTAGGCTACAGGAAACAGGATTTTAAAGATCAGTGCCTACTTTATTTTCAGTCTGTTCTATTTTCCTACATTTTGTTAATGTAAAATAATATAATACATTGCCATATTTGCATTTAGCCTGTATATCAAGTATCCTGCCAAATGTAGGCTAATTTATTTATTTGTGAATCCATCTATAGTTAATCCAAATATGCCCATGGTGACCTATCTGACTGCATACTGCCTAATACTACTACTAAAACAGTCCATTTCCTCTTCCACAAAACCCAACATAGGCTAATCAAGGATATATGTTTTATACTTTTAGTTTTTATTTGAAATATCTGCATTGATGGGGGCAGTAGGCAAACGTTAGGCCTACTTTCGTTTTGCACTTCAGCTTGTATTCGGTGTAAACAAACAAGCATGCGTGGAAGCCTGGAGTTGTCAGTAGCGTTCTACCTTTGAATAAAATGGGGTATTACGGGAAGCTACTTTTGTGCCTGTTCGCTACAGCTATATTTTGCATATTGCAGCCAATACGTCAACTGGGCTAAAAGTCATGTTAGGTTATCTTTCCTTCTCTCACTGCATTCTCAGAATCTCATCCTGTTCCTCCTATATCCAATGAATTCGGTGGATAGAAGAACTAATTTCTTCAATCTTTGCATCTTGGCTGGCTAGTCTAACTTTCCGCTTTTTTCTGCGCGCTTTTGGATTTGATAGAAGCGACTACTAGTGACTCACAACGCGAAACTTCTAACGTTGATGGGAGGTGTAGTTTTTATGCTGCATTCGCGACGTGATTCTATGGTTTGCACCAGTAATGTTTCTCGATGTTGCGGTGTATTTTGTAGACAAACATTGACATGGTTAGAAGTCATTCGCACCAGTGCGCCTAAATATTGTTTTGCACTCGCACGGCATCATTTTTACTCGCATGTGCGAGTGAAATGGGCGCACTGTAGAGCCCTGCCTCTGAATGATTCCCTGCCTCTCGGTGCCTCCCCTGGTTCTCTTCCCTACCTGCCTGGCTGCAGGTGGCGGCTCGGAAGCTGAAGCCTGTGACGGAGCGTCCTCCAAGCCTCCACGAGAGGATCCTGGAGGGGATCAAGTCTGAGAGGAAGCTGAGGCCTGTGTCTCCAGACATGATCCGCAGGAGCAGACTAGGTGAGAGGGCCACTCTCTCTCTCTTTTCTCTCTTCTCTTACATTCCTTCTTCTTCTTCTTGCTCTGCTCGTTGCACCGTTACACGCATATATACACCACAATCATCCCCACACATAGACTTAAACACATAGAGACATAAACAAACAAAAACAGATAGAGTATATTCCATACATGCTTAGAGAAAAATGCACAATATGAAACACAGTCAAACAAGCCACTGCATCTACACTACATCCCTTATTCTGGCACATAGCGCTATCATGCGGCTGTGTCCTAATCACACGCCTGCACACTTCTCCTGCCATCATCGGCACGCCCGCATGCCAAAGCTCAATTAAGACTCAATTCAGTTTGAGCAGCAATGAAGCCTCCGCAATCTGGCCTGACCTTTGCTCTGGTTGCAGGCAGCGTGCCACTGGAGAGCTGGCTGCCCTAGCAGCACTGGCGCTGAGCACAGCTGGCAACATGGAGGGCTTCGATGGCTCTCCATGTCACAGAGACGCTCTCTCATGACCGCGATGCAGCTACCTCCTCACTGCATCACGCTCCTCATGCACCTCCGTATCTGGGCATGCTCCAAATACACTCACTAGGACACATATAGCCAGCCCAACATGTCACTTCTTTGTATTGCTGAATTTCTCATTTTCACTTAATTCAGTATTGAATGTGCGTTGGGTGAAATGTAAGTTAGATACATGTGAGAATTGTTGTTTTGCATGGTGACTGGAAGCAATAAGGAGTGTGATGTGTCCAGATCCTGGTGGTGTCCACTCCTCTATTGCTTCACTGCAGAGGAAATGTCCTACCGCTTCTGTTTCTCATGCTTCAGCACAGACAATAACACATTCTTCAGGGAAGGCTGTTATTTCATTAAGACTGTAGCAGAGAAAGTAGCTCTGCAAGCAGTCTGCATTTTACTCCGTTTTCTTGCCTGACCACTAAGTCCTCTGTTGATGTTTTTAACCGCCTGCCTGTTTTCCTGCAGCTATTAGGCCGCTTAGCATGTCACAGAGTTTTGACACGTCAGGTAAATAGCTGAGAGGTTACCTGGCTACAGGTTTTCTGTTGTGGTTTTGTAATGGTTTTTGTTGTAACCTGTTGTGCAGTGGTTGGACATCCACATTTTGCATTTCATGCTTCTTCAGTCAGTTCTGGTAACATTCCAGTTGCTATGGGTGGGGTAATGAATATGTCATCATCTCTTAAAGTTCACACTACACTTTCTGGGAGTTTCAAGACTAATGTTTTGGTTTCAGTTATATTAATTATATATTTCAGTTACATAATTCACTATGATATTTACATTTAGGGAGGCATTGATCCTCAGTTGGATTCCTCATCTGGAATGTTGCCATGTTCAGACTTTGATATCATTTTCAACTTTGATACTGATATTCCCCCCTATATCTTAAGATCTTCATCATTTGGAAATATGTCATGTCTGTTCAGCTCAAGCAACCATAGCAATTGTATACAAAGTGATATAAAATGACGAAGAGGGAGAGTTCATGCACGTAAAGAAAGGTGAACACTACAGCTTGTTGTTGCAGGCATTTTCTACATAGTTTGCATGCTCATATAGAATTTAATCATTTGTTTCCAGAACAGTCACTAACTGGAAGCCTTTGAAGGTCCTTGCACCATTCCTTAGTTTCTGTTCCAAAAATAAGCCCAGTGGAGTGTGCTAGCTGGCTGTGGACTTTCATCGCAGGCCTTCACTCTCACACAGAGAGGCCTTTCATCTTGGCAAATGAGACTGCAGAATTTAATCTGAGGAGCTAATGGAGTCAGTTTAACACGCCTGCCACAAATCCACAGCTACGTACGCAGAGGCCCCGAGACACCTTTTGCAGGTCCACTGAAAGACTCGTCTATTTTCTATAGTATTCAATTTCCAAACACGTTGCTTTTTTATGCAGCTGAAAATAATTATGATGCAGACAAAATGGCAGCTGCAAGACTGTGTGTGATTTCTGAAAGACTGAAATATTGTTATGCTTTTCACCACCAGTGCTAAAGATAGGTAGAGGCGCAGAATACATAATGGCTTTCATGGCTGTCAGACAGGCTGTGTTACTCTCCTAAGCGGCCAGGTGTCACTATTCCAATATGCTGTACTGCAGCTGTAGAAAATCCCTTCCGGAAAAAGCTTATTTCATCTCACGCAGAGGTGTTCCTTTATAGGTGCAGGGAAAAGCATTAGCTCCCCACAGGACCTGTTATGCAGACCAGGTACTGTACTGCAGCCAAGCTGCGTGCCTGCGTGTCCGAGCCTGCTTCTCACTGCCCCCTGCCGAGGCCTATCTGTGTGTGTCCATCTGTCCATACTCCGCTCTAATAAAGCCGCTAGGTATTCAGGAACGCAACTGTTGGTCTGTAGGTAAAGCCAAAGCTCATTAACATGGCATAACATTTTTTTTGCTCAAACTGGCAAAGACTTTCATGTTTTTATCCTCCACTGAATATGGAATAGATGAAAGAATGTGAACAGGGTGGTGGGAACGAAATTAAAGAAATTAGAAATTTCAGTACAAACGCAGGTCTTGACTAACACTTTCTGCTGTGCGTTTGACATAAGTCAGACTCCATGCTTTGGCTTCCTCACACCGTTTCCAGTCATTTTCCTCTCACCCACGTGCTGGTTTTCTCTATATTCTGTCTCCTTCCAGTCTATGTTTGTTTGTGACTGGATGCATGTGTGTGTGTGATTATCTGCCTGTGGCTGTGCAGATACATCCTCCCCTGATGGTGCGAGGAAGGCCGCCAGCACGCTGTCTCTGGCCAATGGTGTGCCATCGCATCAGAACGGCAGTGCTGGATCTCAGGGCCTCTTTCAGAGGAGGCGGCTTCAAGCACCCACACTGTCCGAGCTGGATAGCTCCGACTCCGACGTGAGTATTCAAGGGCCGAGATTATGTGCTTGTATGTGGATATGTATTTATTTGTGTGTGGGTGTGTGTATGTGTGTGGAGACCCCGACAGTATCTGAATGCTTGCTTGTATGTCCAGTGGTCACGTTTTTTTTTTGGTCCTGTCCTCCGGGTGTTCATTAGCAGTCTGTGTCCACAAGCGTGTGACATTTTGTCCTTTCTGTGGCCCCAGGACGAGACGGTGGGTCGGAGATCTGCCAGCAGCTCCAGCATTGCAACGTCAGTGGTGGACGACACGTCTCCCGAAACTGCTCTGGGAAAGAAAAGTGAGTTGGCCTCAGTGGACAGCAGGTTTGACCACACAGGGGTTTTGCTGTGCTGTGAACCACTGGCTGACCATTCTGGTTTTGATGAGTGCTCTGCACGTTCTTCCCAGCGCCGCCCATGTTCCTGCCCATCTCGTCCACCCCGCAGCCAGAGCGGCGGCAGATCGCCCAGCGGAGGCACTCCATAGAGAAGGAGACGCCCACTAACGTGCGCCAGTTTATGCCTCCCACCAGGCAAAGCTCCAAGTCTCTGGTGAGTTTTCTTAAAGCAGTACTGAACTTGTCAAAAGATCTTTTATTGAATTAACAAAAACATTTTGGTTTTGATTACAGAAACAAATATTTACATGATTTCCAAAATAGCTGCTGCACTTCCTGCAGAGTTCTGATGCATTCAAGTGTATGTTATCAAATTAGTATACAAACTGTAAAATGTAGAGCATGCTCTGAACACTAATGGAAAGTAAGTAATTGGTTAAAAAAATTCAACTTGCCTAAAAAAAAGCTTTTCTCCAGCATTGCTGCCCACAGCTCTAGAGGATTACATAACTGTTACATCCTTGAGCAGAAGTTCGGTGATCTATACATTCTCCGCGCACTGCGTACATGCTGTCCTTCAGTTGGAAGAAGGTTATGTTATGCTGGATCACCATCAGCTGCTGAACTGGCTTGGTGCATCTTATGACCTCCCCCCTCTGCCAGAGCTGCTCCCTCTTACAAGACCCCCCCCCCCATTCTTACCTGCATTTCTCCATCATGGCTGTATCTCACCTCCACTCACTTCTCCCCCCTCCCTCCATCCTCCTCCCATGTGGACCTCCTGCCACCTCAGGTGATGTGGCTGGGCTGCCTGCTGGGGCGGATGCCCCTCCGCCTCTCTCACTCCGCCCTGCACCCCATCTGCAGCGCCCTCCCTCTGGAGGCCTTAGCTCTGGCCATGGCGGCCTCACTCGCTGCTCTATGCACTCGAGTGGACAGCTCTGGGAGGAAGGTGCCTCAGGTTTGCCTGGTCGCCATCGCAGCTTAGAGCATAGAATTGCACCAGCCTTCCTGCTTGTAGCCAACCATTTGTTTAGCTCGTCAATTTAGCCTAGAGGGCAGTATTCACCCAGTATGGTGGGTAACACTAAACTTGATCCCATTTTCACAAAACCTGTATAAACATTTCAGTAGTTCATATCAAACCCATTTTGTAAACATATGTAACTTAATTCAATTGTATGGCTACCTTTTTGTCCAACCAAAACTGAAAGCATATCATATACTTTTGCGGTCTCTTTTTTGTAGCTATTTATCTCCTCTTGAGACAGATGTGGTTTTGGTCACATCATGTTTGTGTGGTTTCAAGTTCAGTGTTGCTGAGTATTGGATGTTGAATGCATCCAAAGGTCAGAGCGGTGCACTAATCATTACTCAAATCAAAGCCTCAGCTTCTCAATCTTTAGCAGCAGCCGTAGCGTAGCACATTTTGACTGAATCTCATGTCAAGTGCCCACCAAATGTTCTCTCTCTCTCGAGCTAATCTTTGAGTGCAGTGTTCAAGGGATGATGATATCCATTTTTGACCTGTAATGTTAGTGAATGTAATGCTAAGACTTCTTCATGTTGGGAGCTAACAACATCAGACACACATTAAGTGCACTAAAGTAGATGCGGTAACTAAGCATACTTTGCAAGTCTGGTCATGTTGCTAAGGGACTAGAGCACAAACACAAACAGAAGCCCTGAGGTAGTTTGGATTTGATCACTGAGCTGAACTTGGCTGAATCTGTTGAACTGCTTGACCTCTATCCCACATAGTAGGACCAGGACATTCAAATAAGACTCAATTTGCGGAGTGCTCCCTCACAACATCAGAAAAATGTGTCAATTTCCGGTCTCCTGCAATTTAACCTTAAGGAAACAGTTTAGTGTTCGATCCTTAGGAACGCAAAGCACCCCCTCCGTATACAAGAGATCTCTTTACTCGGCCAATCACCTGGCTGTCTCTCTCAGTTGTAGGGCTTCCTGTAGTGCATGATGGAAACAGCTTCCCATCTTGCACTGGAGACGTCACCATTGTAATCCTGACAAGGGCTCTTTAGGGATGACACTGACAGCCATTACTGATAGAGAGAAAGAGAGAGAGAGAGACAGGCCGAGTCAGGATGGACGCAGGGGTAGGGGGAAGGGTGGTGACATTTGAAACACAGTGAGAGACCTGTGTCGGATGTTGCCGTGGTAACCGTGTTTATGGTTTGCGTTTCCGTCAGGAGGAGTTCTGTTACCCTGTGGAGTGCCTGGCGCTGACAGTGGAGGAGGTGATGCACATCCGGCAGGTGCTCGTCAAAGCCGAGCTGGAGAAGTTCCAGCAGTACAGGGATGTCTACAATGCTCTGAAGAAGGGAAAGGTTAGCCACAAGCTAATGTGTACATCAGTGAGAGGGTTCATAGTATTACACCTTTAAAGCGTGCCCAACACACTGAGTTCAGATCAGGAACACTCTGCAGTACAGATTCACTGTGTTCCTTTAATTATCCTAATGGACAACAGAGACAATATGTGTTGTAATTGTATATATTCTCCAGTTGACCTTTTGACCTTTTTTCTCAAAAAGCTTTGCTTCTGTTGCCGAACTAAGAGGTTCTCTTTCTTCATCTGGTCCTACACCTGCCAGTTCTGCAAAAGGTAAAGTGCTGTCTCCTCTTTCTCACCTCTCCACCTGCTGTTTTGCAGACTTCTCAAGATTAAGAAACCCTAACACTCCCAACCCCGTTCCCCTCTGTTTGTTTTAGGCCTGTGTGTTCCCAGTGCTGTAAGAAGGTGAGAAATTATCTCAGTTTCTTCATGTATTTTTCATTAATAATGTTGTACATGTTGTTGTATCCTTTTCTTGTTCAGCTTTAACTGATATAGAAAAACATGGTTATATATCTATACTTTTAGGTATATACAGTTTGATAAAGATTGTATCTGTCAAGCCCTCCTGGTCTCAGTCTTCACACGTCTCCCTCTGACTCCCCACTGCCTGTCTGTGTGCCCGTCTCAGATGAGGCTGCCGTCCAGGCCGTACGCCAGCCTGCCCATCTACTCTCTGGGCCCATCCACCTCCACGAGTACTGTGGCCATGGAGCCGGCCGCTCAGAAGCCCGAGAAGGCCAGCGGGAGCCCCCGCCGACACGCCATCCAGAGGACTATGTCCAGGTACCACACCTGACCCCTCACTGGTGTCATCCAGTGAAACTAAATGACAGATCTACCTCTGGCTGTGATTCTGGTTATGTAGGGGTGCTACAACTAACACCAGGCATGTAACTGAAGCGTTCTGTTCGCTGAGTGTATGCTGCAACAATTAGCTTCCACTGTAATCAATGGAACTGGCTACCCCAGTTCGTGATGCGAACTATTTTTTACACTACAAGAACGGAGCGCTTCTGTTACATGCCTAGTGTAGCCTGCCTGTAACATTACGATGATGATGATGAGGAGGAAGAGCAGGAAGAGGATGATGGTGGGGGTGGTGATGGTGATGATAAAGATGTATTTCTGACCTCCCATAGAGGCACAGGAGATGATCTTTTCTACCCCCTTCCTCTTTCTCTTTCTCTCCCACTGTTTCTCATTTCTTTCCCTCACCCCTGCGCAGGTTGTCAAAGAACAGTGCCAGCTCATCCAGGGACGAGGTGGAGCTGCCGAAGGAGCTCACAGAGGACTGGAGCACCATGGAGGTGTGCGTGGACTGCAAGAAATTCATCTCGGACATCATCTCCTCTAGCAAGCACAGCCTGTCGCTAGCCACCAAGCGAGCCCGCTTGAAACGCAAGACCCAGTCCTTCAGCATGGCCTCGGCCTCCCCCAAGGGGGGCGAGTACAAGCCCTCGGAGAGAACTATCAACGAGGTGTAGACTGCACGGCTATCCCCCCCTTATTCCCACCTCAGCCCCTTTAAAATGGCTCTCAGTGTAACTGCCCTCAAGCAGCCATGTATCTCTGTCTCTCTCTCTCTCTGTCTCCCTCTCATTTCCCTCTAAATCTATCTCTCTATCTCTCTCTGTCTCTCTCTCTCTCTGTCTCCCTCTCATTTCCCTCTAAATCTATCTCTCTATCTCTCTCTGTCTCTCTCTCTCTCTGTGTAAAAGACTGGGTCCTATCTCTTTATGTGTTTGTCTCAGTGAGTCAGTGTGTGTGTCAACAGGTTCATAGGAGAGGGCTGTGGAGGCTGGCTATTCCTCATGTGGTGTGTAGTGGGTGGCGTTGTGCACGTGGGACGTTAGTGCTTATCATCACGGAACAGCTCCTTCCAAACAATG
This sequence comes from Alosa pseudoharengus, assembly GCF_046254945.1. Classification (NCBI taxonomy): domain Eukaryota; kingdom Metazoa; phylum Chordata; class Actinopteri; order Clupeiformes; family Clupeidae; genus Alosa; species Alosa pseudoharengus. Next base: position 34,030,721 of record NW_027468587.1, on the reverse strand, counting down.
GAAGGCATAGCTGGTTTTATATATGTTCCTTCTCCAGTGTACATAAAGAGTGCCTCATGGTCAACCTACATCCTCTCTCCTCCCTCCGCTCTGCTGGACAGCAGAGATGAGGGCGCGGAGTCCATAGGTCAGTGTGTACAGTGTGGGTGGTGCCACGCCACGCCAAACAAACCTTCCCATGATGCACCTGGTCCCTATCTGAATGTCAGCTGAGGCGTAGCATTTGGTTATCAGCTGCCCCGTGCGTCAGGGCCAAGGAAAAGCACAATTTCTTCCCACAGAGCATCAGGAGAGGATGAAAAGAATGATGGAGGAGAAGTTTAGCTCCTGCTGTGGTCTGAGCATGGTTGCGCCTTCTTGGAGCCACTGAAGTAGAAGATAGAGTGAAGAGCAACAAATCTGAGAAGTACTTGAAGGGATCTGGAGCAGTGAAATTGTTTTCTACAAGTTTGACTTTTGTACAGATTTTGTGGCCAACATGTATAGTTATGTGGTCCATTTCTGAGCTGGGTTTGTGATGGATATTTTTGTATGTTTTTTTAAACCTTTGGCAGATTCAGATATTCTGCATATCATTTTTGTGTTGGTTTTTTTTGTTGCAGTTACTGGCTTTAGACAAAATACTGCACATTGTGCCACAAATTTGCACTTTCAAAAGCACCCCTTCCCACCCCCTAGCATTAAGATTTTGATCAAGGACGAGGCATTGTCAAAATCAATACTGATCTGACCATCATGAGATTGACATACAGTAACCATGTCAGCCATGACTAAACAGATTTCAGCCTTTTCCTCTCCTGGTTTGTTCTAACACTGTCATGTTACCAGTATAGGTAAATGTCATGACAGTTCTCATAATGGCTCATGCCATGCAATATTATGTCTGTCATGGCAGTTATCCATGATAGTAACTGTGGTAATAATAGAAATAGTCTGTCAAGTAAACAGTGTATGACATCAATGTGAACTTCCATGATAAGTCCAACAATTAAGGCCACAAATAAAATGTCTGTACTGAACAAAATACTTCAATAGTGGTAAACATGTTAGCAATTAGAGAAAGGAAAGAAATGCTGCATATTATAAGCTACAGGTAACACTTGCTTATGTGATCCAGGGTTTGTGGATTTGTGTAAGGCAGGGGGCAGTCTAATACTGATTTTCATGTATGGTGACATTTGTGGTGCCAAAGGGACTCGATGTTTTCTTACTAATGATATAGCACAGAACTCTGTAAATACTATAGCCACCTGTCACATGTAGTTAATCACATGAATCATCTAATTGGATGCTGGTTTGAACATGTTTATATGTATAAATGTAATGTTTTGTACATTATTTTCAAAAAAACAAAATCTGTGAGACTTCCAAGCCAGTCTCATAACTGACAAAGTACTTTGAATGATTCAGTGAAATCTGCAAAGCTGCGGTGATGTCCTCAGTCAAATGCTAATAGTCTCCAAGTATGTGTTCCTAAGCTGCATACCAACAATAAACACAGTACAGTAGTCTGATTTTGTAGGAGAGCCCGTGAAATAGCCCGTACACCTTTAAATTAGTCATAATGTGCTTGCAGTATGGCCAGAAGCAGATTCTGTGCATTTCTTTGGAAATGTTGCCGTGTTTGAATGGGGTTCTTTTTGCGAGTCTATTTATCCATGGACATGCTGTTTTCCTAACCTTGGCAGGTTGATTTGTGTCACTTCATAATATAATCCTGGACGAATGAGTTCCATATAAATAATTCAGATGATTTTTGTATTTGTGACACAAGTGAACAAGACTGAAAATGTTACATTTTACAATATTTAACACTCTAAAGCACAGACAACCATGTAGGCAGATTTGCACTCTTTTCCCAAAAAGGCACTTACAACCTCCAGAGTTGCCTCCAAATTGCCAATCATATAATCATATGATCTGATCATTATATTAAGAAGACCCACATCACAAAAAATACTTTTGATAATTTGAAATTGTGCTAGTTGTTGGCTGCTTCTGGTGGTATAGTACAGGGACGTAAATAAATGGATAATATGCATATAACTCTTGCAAGTGTTCTAACCATTATTTTTTGTCTGACCATGTGAACTATTTATATTTATTTTTAGTGTCATCATACAGGTCACTCCAACTGTATTTCATTTTATGTACCAAAAGGAGATAACTGTTCAGACAGTGACATGAACCCATGTGAAGATATTGTTGTGTATTCAGTGAACATATAAATGGTTGCCCACATTCCTGGGCTGTGAGGCTTAGTGTTGAAGTGGTCTGTCACAGTGTCAACAGCCAGTTCATTCCTATTATGTTACCTTTCTCAGTGTAGCCTCCAGGTAGGCTGAATTTCATAAACCTTGCCAATGATTTTGCCTTAAAAAACATTGCCTTCTTCGTGTCTGCATACAAAAACGTTATCATTACTAGCTGTAACAATCACAAAAGACTTTATGACTGGTATCCATGTTTTAATCCAAGGCTGTGCCCCAAGAGATGATGTTTCCAACTGATTTGAGATCTCATGGGCAGCCGAAATCCAGACAGGCTTTCCATCCATCATGTGGCAGCCATGTGCGTGTCTACTGTGTAGCTTGTACTTCTGAAGTGTACCTGTGCTCTTTTGTTTGTTTGGTTTTTCAAGGTCTCAAGACATGATGATAATTATAATGATGATGACAGTAATAAATTCATGCAATACCTCTGAATGCTGAATGTTTATGTTGTGATTTGTCACAGCTTTCAAAACCCTGACCTCTTTTTGACTTACGCCATTATGTTCAAGCAGAATATAGGGTGGGGAATATGATCTCAATTCTCCATTTTTTCAGATTCATGTACTGTTAAAATAAAACTGGGCAACACCATGCACATCTTGAAACCCATCCACTGTGCCATGAGTCAAATGTCCTGTCTTTTCTTGACTCTCTGCCATCTCCAGCCTTTTTCAAGCAATTTCAGCCCCACATATTCTGAAAGGACTTCTTGCCAGCACATTTGTCACTTGGTTGAACCTCAAAATGTGAAAAGCTACAGGCCACCTGTGGTCTGTGAAGAGCAAGCTCGATGGTGTTTTGAGCCCCCACCGTCGGCTTTAAGGCAGTGTCGCGACCATCGACTTCAATGCATCTAATCCTAACCTTAACCCTAACCCTTGCCTAACCCTAACCTTTGCCTAACCCTAGTGCCTTCCATGCAGCAAGGACATCAAATACAAAGCACCCATGTCAGTAATGGCAGGATTCACTATATATGCTGTAGCTGTCTAAAACTAAAACTAGGATGCTCAAGCCATTCATTCTGAACAACAATTCTTCCATTTTTGTGTCTGTTTGTATTTTAATACAGCATCACCGTTTACATTAATCTTTATAATTTACAGCAACACAATGACATACACACACTGCTAAACACAAAAATCAGATCATGTAAGTCTCTCTACGCACTTTATCATACACACACATTACTCAGTCTGCTGAACTCCAGTCACTCACCTCATCATGTTATTAAGCAATACATAGGCACTGTCATGGGACTGCTATACAGTGAGTAGCCAGTGCATTTCCTCAGAGCAACCAGGATTGGATATATGTGGCATCTGTATAATTCAGTCAAATTCAAGTAGTGGGTAAGGCTGAGAGTGAAATGGTTTGAGGAACATTGCGTCACTGCATGTGCGTCGCATGTGTGTAAAAGACAGCGGAGCTTGAGCGTCTTTCAATGTCTTTCTCTGCAGCATTTTACAGTAGGCATTTTCTTCCTATCATTTAACCCAATGTGCACCCCCGCATACTGCCATGTCATGCAAAATAGCAACCAGCAATTTCAAACAGCTTATCAGAATTCAACATCTCAAATCGTCCCTTGATCCCACAGAAGGAGATTCTGACAGTGGAAAATGTAACAATTGACCGGACCAGCAGTTCAGGCATTTAAACCCCACCCTACCCGTGCAGCAAACATCTGATCTGTACTCTACATGATGTGTTGGGTGGCACAAGTGCACATCAGCTGGGCAATGGAAGGAGCGGTGACTCTGTCCTTCATCTGTTTCAGTGGCCAGAAAAGCCGCCATAATCCAGCGTCCGGCCTCCTACTTGCCATCAGACGTGTTGTCCTCAGGGCAGGAGCTCTGCTGGACGTTCTTTGATATGACGGCCTCCTTGGAGGACAATTTCCTGCCTTTCGGTTTACTCTGTGCTCAAAGGACAAGGGAAGAAAAAAAGACAGGGGAAATAGTACTTAAGGTTAGCTGGGCATGGCATTACACATCAGTCAGTTATGTGTGTGTGTGTGTGTGTGTGTGTGTGTGTGTGTGTGTCACCTAACAGTAGGCCTCCTATGTAATGCTGACAGAAATAAAACATTCATCCACACTGCACTGATGTCGTAGTCCAGTCAGTGTTCCCGCAGACAGCTAGCAATGGGTCTGAATCAGCGACCAGAGCCCACTGAGCAGCAGGTTTGGGAGGCAGGGGATGTGTGACGGCACAACGCTCCCATCTCACCTCCTCTCTGTGCAGTAGGCCAAGTCTGCCTTTGCTTCCACTACTGCCTGTGGCATTTAGTGGAGGCTTCCCACACTGGGTGGCTGTGTTCACCATCTTCTTCTCTCTGCTGGGGGCACCAGTAGAGGGCACCTGCCCAGGTGGACGTCCATCCTCTCCTTTACCTAAGGGTCCAGAATTGTCCAAATATACAGAGGTTAAGCATGACTGGATGTTGAAACAACACTGCCATATGCTGCATTACATAATTAGGTTGCAAGCTGGCTGTGAACCACAAACACATCAACGGTGGCTAGGTGAGTAACTATAGCGACAACTACTATGAAAGTTCATACAGATATGCTGCAGATAACACATCAGTGACTTACGTGAGTTTTTTTCCCTTATTTAGATTGTTAAATGAACAGTTAGGAGCCACAACTGTAAAGATTTAAGCATTCTTTAATAGCCTAGCCTACGCTTAGAGAATAAATGTCAGACCCCAGAGTGCAGACACTGACAGCAGCTATGATCAGCATATGATCAGAGCATATCGATGTCTTCAGTCGTTTTCTGTATCTTAAAGCATTATCAATGGTACAAACCTGAGCAAGTTGTCGTGCATTGTTTAATTGATGCGCTGCCGGTGTCAGATATCCCACGCTGATTGTTGTTATTACTGGCCATAGCTTGGCCAATCTCCGTGTCGGTGTTCGTAAGCCATGTCGACTCAGTCTCCCTTGTCCAACTCTCATAGTAACGGGGTTCGATTGTATCAGCCCTGCTGCCTCCACAACCCATTGAAATGTCCAGCGACACTCTTGATAGCCCTCTGTTACAGGACCAGAGCGGCGCATGGATGTCTTTCTCACATCAGAACCGCGGCTGCATCAGTGACTGAATGTTCGTCACAGCTATCCGCATCCTCTCCCCCTAACCACAGATCTGGTCTCGCTGCTGATCCGTGCGATAGCGAGGATGCTTGCTCTTATGGAAGCATGCCTCTGCTTAACTTGCTTGATATACGACCACATACGTCATTGCCGACGTAAAACAGAGTAATTGAAGACACCAAACGGCTGACTCGCTCAAGTCAGAGGCTGGCTCGTATTGACAGGTTCGTAACCGCTTGCTCGTCCTTAACATCTACGGATGCTGCGACGTCTGCAGTGAAAATGACCATCCTGACATACCGTTGCCATAGCACTTGGGAGGATAGTAGATAATCTCATTTGTCCTCATACACAAAATACACTATGAATGCAGTGGAACACGTTAAAGTATTTTATTGTTTCAAGTCAACATCAGACATTGATAACACTTAATGTATACATATATATAGTTTTAGATATATGTTTAATTTCACACCAAATATACAGAACATGACAACACATAATAAATTACATCCTTTCAGACATGATCATCTGCTCTTGAGGAGAACCAAGACTGTGCTTCAATAAAGACTAAACATGGTAAACGCTGACCTGATGTCCCTGCACAAGCCAACATCTCACCCATCACAAACCAGCAGCTCAATGATCAGTGGCCAATGATCAAAACATCTACCACACAACACTACACCAAGGTGGAATGACTGAAAATACAGTGTTTCAAATGTGATGCAAGTAAACCTGATTCATTCATTCAAGAAGACATCTGAATATTCTGATGTTCTTTTTAAAAGCACAAACATGAATACTCTGACAATCTCAGGAAAGACAAAATGTAAACAAAATCGTAAACTGTGCGCTCTGTCCCCGGGCAGTGAGAAGTTACTTTGCCAAGTGGAATGAGCAGAGGGTGACCAGATTCTCTGCCGTTCATAAACAGCCCACCAAAGACCCCCATTGAAACAGTGAAGAGTTCAAGGGTCGATAATGGGGCAGCTCACCCAGCTACGCTGGTAAAGGGAAATGAGGCGGTACACACACACTGCAGTTGAGCAACACATCTCTCCTTTCACAACATGACAAAATGTACACATTTTGGAAAAATACAATCAGGACAGAATGCATCTTGTACCTGGAGGAGGGGGGGGGGGGGGGGGGGAGAAACAGTATGTCTGGTCACCCGATGAGCATGCAAAGAGAGCAAGATGGGGTGGGTGTAGGGAAGAGTCAGACCAATCAAGAGGTGCCCTGGTCAGTCCATTTTCAACACACAGACAGAGCGAGACCAACGAGTGGCCACAGGCGCCCAGTCGCGAGCTCTATTTGAAGTCTAAGAGGTTGCAATCGATCTTATAGTACACGTAGGGGTAGTACTCCTGCTGGCTGAGGTTCAGACCTGGGATGTCCATGGCAGGCTGCTGCAGAAAAGACAGACAGGAAACAGAATCAGCAACAACACGTCTGAGCAACAGCAGCTAGAGATCAACTAACATCAAGGAAATCACATTCATTACGCACTGTACTGGAGTGGTTTCACTCAAAATGTCGTGATTGAAAATGAAGGTATTCACACAGATATTTAAAGACACTGAAATTGTCCAACATATTGTATACTGTCTAGAAATAGGCCAACCACACCAGTGGCTCTGCCAGAGAGGGTGTACAACACTGGAACTTACATCCATGATGGAGGCGGCGCTACTGTCCAGATGCTTGTACAGGTCGTACAGAACCTCTCGCAGCTTCTTCATGGTCTTCTTGTTGGTCTGCAGCAGCATGGCCTGGAAGTTCACAGGCAGGCCGTACCTACATGGACCCAGACAGAAAGGTCATCAGCCCCGGCATGTCTCCATACACCTGCAGCTGTGCGGGAGTGACCGATGACCGGAACCTCATCTCCACACACAGCCATCGTTTGGTCAGTCTACGGATCTGGTGTGCTGATGGCTAGTTCAAAGAACGGAGTGGAAACGTGTGGGTCTCTGCACAATTTAGCAATCAACTGGAAACGCATATTTCCTTTGATTTCAAGACACTGTTGGGTACAGATTATGTAACGGCTGATTGCACAATTGCTATGCCTGCTATACACAAATAAGATCTGTGAGGTAGGAAGCAGACTGGTGCATGATGGTGTAGTGCTGCTGGTACTTGAAACTACCTTAAGACCGACTCCACAAACACTCTCAGGGCTTTGATGTGGATCCAGGCAATGAAGGCCTCACTGAAGTTCACCTTCAGCCATCGCACCAGAGGGCCCTGACAACAGCAAAGACACACAGCGTTAAAGCTTGCAACCACCCCATCACTCTAGAACGTTCCAGAGCCAAGGGCAGAGTCTGAGAAACAGAGGCAGACTGTATGACAATTCCACAGCGGATTGGGGCGGCTTATATTATCACCGAGACTGACAGACAGATTACTCAAGGCCTTCAGAGGCTGTGATATTATTTCTGTTCCATGACTGTTCCCCAGGACGTCCGCGCTGGCTGATTTGGAATGCCTGTCAGTGTTGTGGTGCGGGTGCGTACAAACTGCTTCTTCTTGTCGGTGGAAAGCCGGGTCATCTCCTCCTTGTCTGCCTTCATCTCCTCCTCATTATACTGGAAGTCCCTCACCATGAATCTGTTGGTGCACACAAAATGCACACGCGCACACACACTTTGATGTAATTCAGCAGGAATCAATTTGATCTGTGTGCTTCACATTATCAGATTACATGCCTTCATCTCCTCACCAGGGGGAAGGCCATTTTCACAGCTCATCCAAGCATGTAATTAAGAGAAACACATAAACAAGCCCAAGATTCCAACCACAATATCAGCACCCGCAAGCATGCATATCTCTCTCTCTCTCTCTCTCTCTCTCTCTCTCTCTCTCTCTCTCTCTCTCTCTCTCTCTCTCTCTCTCTCTCTCTCTCTCTCTCTCTCTCTCTCTCTCTCTCTCTCTCTCTCTCTCTCTCTCTCTCTCTCTCTCTCTCTCTCTCTCTCTCTCTCTCTCTCTCTCTCTCTCTCTCTCTCTCTCTCTCTCTCTCTCTCTCTCTCTCTCTCTCTCTCTCTCTCTCTCTCTCTCTCGTCTGCCTTACTTGTTCTCCCGGGCCTTGAGTCTGAAGTCATCGATGGCCTTCCTGAAGAGGGTCACACTGAACAGGCCGCTCTCGTGGTCCTCAAACAGCAGACTGGTCAAAGGGGAGGAGAGTGTGATGACCGAGGCATCATAAAGATTAGTCATTGTTATGGCACACTTCTGATAATCACGCTCGCATGATTTGACGACTTCTCCAGGGAATCCTCAGACACATACTCTGAGATGCTTGTGAGAACACCTGTTCTTATGAACTGCATTGAGGAAATCCTCTATGATTACTTTAAGTGGTTGAGCTTTAAATACGCATCTTACTGCCAGTCACAACCAGTGCTATCAAGCCATTTTAACATTTATTTCACATCTGGGTCCATTTTTTCCAATTATAGAAGTAATTTCTTTGCTAGAAAAAAGACTACATATGAACTGACAGTCAGTGAACATATAATACATTGGCTATAGGATCAATAGAAAGACAGAGGTGAGCGTGTGTACGTCTGTGTCTGTGTGTCTGTGTGTGTGAGTGTGTGTGTGAGAGAGTGAGAGAGAGAAAGAGAGAGAGTGAAAGAGAGAGAGATAGAGAGAGAGAGAGAGAAAGAGAGCTCTGACACCCCCTTGTCAGACTGGTACAGACCCCCTTGTCTGTACCAGTCTGCTAATGCTCTAGAAAGAAGCTAATTGGTTTCCTTAGCAACCAGCTACAGAATAATCCCTGGGGGTATGGCCTCTCCTCTCCACTGCCCTCCCATCACCATGTACTAGTAGCTGGTAACTGGTAAATGCAACTGCCTCTACCTCACAATATCTTTCCTAATAGCCATGTCTGGAGGATACCCATTGTTCTGGGACTTACTTTGTAGATCGGGGGACCACCATCTCTGAAAGGGTTTCATATGTCTTTTGCCAGTCTGCATAACTTGTCCTGGAAAATTTAAATATGGTTTGGTCTTTTAAAATACCACAAATAAGAGAAAAGAACAATATGGTAGCACGAACAGTACAATAGTGTGAAATTATTAGGTTGCCAGTTTACTGCATCTATTCAATCAAGCTGTAAACTACCAGTATTGTTGATTAAGTAATGCAACCACTGCTTTTGGGGATCCTTACTTTGGTACAACCACAATCATTGTGATCAAATACTCCGAGTCCAGCACAAAGTCCTCCTTTTTGACAATATCAGCCAGACTCCTGGTCAGTAGACTCCCCCTGGTGGAGAAATATCACATTGCAATGTGGAACATGAACAACATGGAGCAATAATATACTATATTATATTATAATATATACTCTTTTGATCCCGTGAGGGAAATTTGGTCTCTGCATTTATCCCAATCTGTGAATTAGTGAAACACACACAGCACACAGTGAAGTAAAGCACACACTAATCCCGGCGCATCGAGCTGCCTGCTACAGCGGCGCTCGGGGAGCAGTGAGAGGTTAGGTGCCTTGCTCAAGGGCACTTCAGCCGTGCCTACTGGTCGGGGTTCGAACCGGCAACCCTCCGGTTACAAGTCCGAAGTGCTAACCAGTAGGCCACGGCTGCCCCAAAATTACTGTAAATCCTATTACTATTTTGCTTAATGTATGATTTTTGCTCTCACGTGGCACGGATCAGATATGTACCAAAGATCCTTAATATGCTTTATCAACCGTCTCTGTATGTACTATAAATGTGTAAACAGGAAAAAAGCACATGGATTTGAATATTCAGTTTCAGGCCTCCTTCATATGTGGAAATTAATCAGATATTAATTGGCTATGTGCCAATGTGACAGTCGTCCAAATGGACAGATGGTCATTTTTATATCACACGTCATTGAAAATACCAACAATCTTATACTTTTTCGCATTTACATGATGCATAATTTTACTTCTGCGATAAGGACTCTCCAATTTCTTTTCACCTTAAAACAGAACCAGTAGACTTCTCAAGATACTTCACAAACAAAAGTAAACAACTAGCCATTGATATAGCCAAATATTGTAAGCTTGTGTTATTATTCCGTGTATTTGCAGTGCCGTCCGTATGTTTGCTTTTATTTCGCCGACCAAACCTTCAAGTGCACATACAGGTTGACTCAAGTGTTAAGCAAAGTATTGAACCATGTAACACAGATATCTGATATGGGTCACTTGGAAAAGTAGATGTGAACAGGCAGGGATCTCAAAACACAGACTAGAGTAGAATACAGTACAATTATTGCCTTAAAGATGACACAATGGAATACCGGCTTGTTGACAAAGGAGAGTTTGGTGCATCGCCACAAAGCAACCATCAACTGCTTCGTATGTAAATCTTGAACTCGAAATGACAACTAAAAAAACAGGTGAATCAGACTGTGACGCAAATACAGACAGTGACACAAACCATCCCTCTGATTACCACACCAAGCCACACGCTTTGTTATCACTTCAAGTTGGAGACTCAGATAGAAATTGCTGGAGCCTATGGTGTCTTTGGCTGCAAGGCAGCTCACTTAATTATTGTCGTGAATGCCAGATACGCATGAGGGGGCACTAGATATCTGCAAAAATGGGCCATTTTATTCCCCAGTCTATTTATTGGGTTGCAAATGGGCTTGTAAATAGTTATTAAAATTAGTTTTGACAAACCAAATTTGCAACAAGGTAAAATACGGTTCATCTATACTTGGTCATCTTTAATGACATCAGGTGTTACAGGTAGAATGTGGGGGTAAACTCACGCATTCTTCCTCTCCAGATTCTGCAGGTTGCCCTTCAGATTGTTGTAGGCAGAGGCCCTGGCCTTCAGGTCATTGTCAATCTGTGTCACTTGCTAAGGAGCAGTAAAAATAAAACAGAAGTTAAAGTGGATTAATTTGACCAATATTGATGGGTGGACACGGAATTTTCCAGAACAGTTATAGTAATGGGTGAACTACCAATTATTGAACAACTGGTACATCAGTTCATTAATTCATTCATTCTTTCAACCTTTATTCATTCTCGCTTATTGAGGGCATTCCTCATTTTCAGTGAAGCCGAGATATAAATGAAATGTAATGATCACAAAGTATTAAGATGAATACTGCTATTAAAGAATTCAAGAGTGATCACTGATCACTGAATTGCACTGACCTTGGATACAATCTCAGAGATGTTCTTTAAAGACTGCTTGATGGGATACTTGGCCATGTCCCACTGAAACCTTGTGATGTAGGTAACCAGATCAACTAGAGTGAGAGAAAGGGGGGGGGGGGTTAAAAACACATAGTTTATAACTGACGCTCCCATGTGCAGGCAGTACAGCGATGGGCCCGTGGGGCCGTGGCTGCTCCCTCACCTCCATTGGCCAGCAGGTTCTCCTGAACTTTGTCTCGGCTGTCCTCCAGCACGTCGGCCATGTACTGAGCGACCTTCTTCACCACACTGCGAACAGGATCAAAAGGCATCACACACCCGTGACACAGCCATATATAATCCTTCCATGATGCTCAATGGCACTTCATCTGAAAACAACGGCGATAATGGATGATCGTGACACGCAGACACACACAGCTAATGGTCCGAATCGCATCATTTGGGGCTGAGGACGCAGCGTGCCCGGTGAGCCTCTTGTGCTCTTTTGTCCAGTGGCCTGAGTGGGTCGCAGGAGGCCCACGCTCCATCTGCTGGGATAATGAGACTTCTAGGCTGACACCACAAGACTGCTGCTGAGGGCCTCCAAATTAATAAATGCCTTACTGAGCAAAATCACAAATACTGAGACTTCAGAGAGTTGCTCATTTATAACAATTTATAACAATGGCACTAGCTGTGTGTGTGAGAGAGAGAAAGAGAGAAAGAGAGAAAGAGAGAGAGAGAGAGAGAGTGAGTGAGTGTGTGTACACATACACAGTATAGTATGTATTGTACTGTATCTATTTATAGACATGTACGTATATGTGTGTATGTACTGATGTGTGTGTTGAAACACACACACACACACACACACACACACACACACACACACACACACACACACACACACACACACACACAATTGGCTGTCTGTTCAGCTCTAACCATAACAAACAATCTGCTTTGCCTGATTCATTACACATCACCAATTCCCTGGTTTGTATACTGCATTTTTGCTTACTGGATACTGCTTTAAGAGGCCAACTGCATCAACAACAGTCAGACTTCAAGACATTTCCCACTTTTATAAATACATTTCCTTCATGTTGCGAGGAAAAGACACACAAGTCATGGGATTTAAATATGACTGAGTGAAGGGCTGCCGGTGTGTCACCAAACTGCTAATGGCTAATTTTAGCAAGCAGGCATGGCCGCCACACTACTGTGCGATATTTCTCACTATGAGAAGTCAAACAGAAGAGATTAAAGCGGACTGATTTTGACAAAGTGTCGGCCAGCCTTCAGATCAAAACACAGCACAGATATGCAATTTGCCATTAGGTAGAGAAGAGACACAATGCCAACATTAAAGCACTGACTTTTTCCACAATTTGGCGATCAGTATGCATGCCACCGCTGTTAAAAATGCAGCGATCTCAAATCTCAGAAGGAACTCTGGCATACCTCTCGACAAAGGAGTCCAGTTTGGCCAGCTCATCGGACAGTCCCACCAAGACATCGAGTGTCCCGACCTGTGGAGGGTGAGGGGGCGGGGGCAGATGGCCAGGGGAGAGAATGCAAACCTTTGATCAACATTCTGTGTAATGGACTTATCCAAACGCAGCCAGGGCGTGTTTGTTCAGCAGCACATGAAGTTTAGTCAGCCAGCAGAGGCATTCAGGAGCCCGGGGCGCTCAGCAAGGCGCCAGCCTCTTTTCCAAACCCATCAGGCAGCGAATAAAAACTCCAGGAAACCACTGGCCACCCAATACGTGGCAGAGGCCAGCAAGGTCAGGCTCTCCAGAGCAAGATGGGGCAAACGGGGGCAAAATGGGGCCCACAGTGGGTGCACACACACACACACACACACACACACACACACACACATGCATCTCAAAGTTCTCATGGCCTATATGGTTATACATTTTAATGTGACTGTTACCAAGGATAATAATTTTCCTGCATCCATCATTTGGAGCAGAGCAGATAAGCAGTTCAACTGCACATGGATGTTTATAATGGAAAGTGCATGCAGTTGTTTAACTAACTACATGTTTCAAATACATAGTACTATGCTTTAAAACGACAACCTCTACAAAAGTTATAAGCACAGACACAGGAATGCAAACACTTCCACCTATGGTTAAAAAGTTAGCATGTCATTCATTTCAATGAACCATAATTCTGCCTTTATTCCTGGTATACATGTGATCTTCATTTGTATAGAAAATGTCACCTGGATCATTGTAATATTATGTAGTTACAAACTGTATGTGTGTTTTCCGTTTTCTGTTTATTTCTAGGCACAAAGATCAATCTTAAATGTATGTCTGCAATAATTGCAATAATCAATTGTTAATTTGCAACGCAGACTATGAATGTAATGTGTACAACCCCAGGAGTGAAATTATAGGGAAATAAGTTTCATGTTCATTCAATCATAATTTCTCAAACATCAACTAACTAGGTTAATGCCATGGTACCTATATGAATTAGGTCATATGGTGAGCTCTCTTGCAGGGAGGGTAAAGAAGGGTGATGAAAAGCAGTGACACGCTGGTGTGTGCATCTTTGTCAAGCACACAAAGGCCTTCAGGCCTGCATTAGTAAAAATCAAAGGACAATTCACCCTGGCCTCTTGTCCAACCACTGATTAATGTACAACATGTATGGTAACATTTCTGTTATAAAGCAGTGTCTTGCCTTTAAGTCAGGAATGTTGAATTTGTGGTTAGTGGACAAGTTGTTGGTGCGGGTGGTGGCCAGCATCATCTTGTCCCATGTCTGTTGACAAGTCTTCTCTCCAGGAGCAGAAATTAACCAGAACTCTGTCATGGCTGCTTATCACTGAAACAGAAAGATGTGCTGTGCAATTAGACATATTTTAATTTCTTTACATTCAATAAGTCAAAGTATTTTTAAAGACCCATCACCTTATAAAGGTGAGACAGGGGCAAACTGGAGATGAAGTAAAGCTGGAACTTCTATTGGTCATTTGTTCCCTTTTCTGACGTGACTTCCGAAAAATCAGTAATAAGTCACGAGTCACCCTCGTGTGCGGGGTATTTGTCTTATATACTTTACAGAAGACACACTGTCTGTAAATTGCATTGTGCATTGTCAATGTCATCAGTTTTGACTGTAACTGATATGGTACGCAGATATAGTAGAGTATGTATTGAAGGGGCGACGAAGGAATATTTTTTGCCACAGAGAAAATGGTCAAATAGAAATCCTGACCTGAAGTAACTAGTTTTCACATAATCGTATCGCTAAAATGAAAATGTGGCCTAATAATGAAATCTTCTTTTTTTCATTTATAGTAAAACTGTTGGCAGTTAAAATCAGACACGAACACAGCTGTTTAGATTTTCTTTGATATACATACCAAAATACACACAAGATAACAGAGCAACTACATATATAATTTGCATCACGGTACTATCTAATAATAAATTATGATTAAGGTTAACATTGATGCTGCAAGTTGTCCTGGCTTGTGGCTAAAATTTGCTAGCTATAGCTGCTTGTCGCAGTGCACTCCAACAAAACCCATTCGACGAGTCAAACTTAATTTGAGAGAACACAACATTTGGTACCTTATCTTACGTTTCCTAAATACATTACTGATACACTACTTCTATATCCATTGGCATAACGATATTTTGTACAGGTCCTCTAGCTACATAATCCATCTAGCCTATGAGTAGTAGCACTGCGATGCTACACTTGTTATCATAGCTGTCTTCTAGCCAGCATAGCAAGGTTATCGTAGCCTACCTCTTAGCAAGGCAGATAGTTCGAGAATGAACAAGTAACTCACCTGATTTTATGGCGATACTTATTTATGAAATGTATAGATCAAAATGTGACGTAGCCTAAATATGCTCAGACGACAAATTTTGTATTATTTTCCATTAGACTATGAAGTGGTCTCTGACAGCAACAGACTCCAAAGCAGTCAGCTGATCAAGGTGGGTGTTCCCAGACTGAACATGACCAGGGGTTAGAAGGTTCACCTAGAAAGATAAACGGCCACTATCGGTTGGGATGTATTACTGCAACTGAGGACAATGCTAAGAGGAGATAAGCATGATGATCTTGATTTAACTATTTTATGTTGATGTTCTCTTGCAAATATCAGCTGAGGAACAACTGCAACAAGGTTGTTTCGGCCCAAACAGGTAATTGGTGGTTCCTGCTAAGGGAAACCGCAACAACTCAAGTGTCTCAATAACTTTTGAAATGTAGCCAGTTGAGGGTTTTTGCTGTAATGTTATACTTTGTTGTAAAATGTTCGTTCATTTTGTCAACTTTGAGTTACTTCTCACATCATTTGGCGTCAAACACCAATGTTGTAAAACCTGGAACTTAATTATTGCGGCTACCAGATCCAACTAACCAACTTGTTCAGAAGCCGCAGGGGGAAATCAAATTGTCTTACACGCACTGAATAATCCAATGTCCACACACTTGCTCCCGTTTCTTCAGTTTATTGCTCTCCATATCAGTCCAGACTCCAATAGCCTTTCGAATGCAAGGCAGAGCAAAACGTTCAGATATAGCCTAAGGCTTTTCAATGAGTCCATGCGATGCGTGAAGTGCGGTACACAAAAGAATGGCCTTCCCCCGTGCTCACCCCACGCCAAACTGATCTGAAGCGCAGGTGTCAGGTAGGACTAATTAAGACTTCCAATTGCGCACCACACACGCCCAGCGCCACACCCATGTCCCATAATAAACAAAAAACACAAATCAAAGTAAACCAATACCCATAACGTTTATCATAATGAAAAGCAAAATATAAAGAAAATATTTATGGCTCCTACATTAATGTTTTTGACATTTATATCTGACGTGCTTGACAAATTCTGTATTCAGTGCCAGATGAAAAGTGTTTTTTGTGTGTGTGTGTGTGTGTGTGTGTGTGTGTGGTGAAATCCTTCAGATAGAGCCGAATGATCAAGCCCTGAGGACAAGCTGCCAATTGTTTCACACTTTCATCATCCAAGTAGATTTTGAACTTGCAAACTATACATTTAAAAAAGAGTCATTATTGCTGATCTGAATAATCTGCAACACAGCCATCCAACATATGGTGATAAACTCCAAAAATAGTACAATACCAAAGGTTCTACAATACCAAAATGAAGTGCAACATCCAATCATTTGCAAGCAGTGATCTCCACTATAAAAACTCCTCTTTGGTCTCCTGGTGACCTCTTTTATTTGCACGGTTGCATCTTTAATCTGTTATGGTTATTGACCATCATAAGTTCAAAGATAACTTGGGTTTAAACTGGTTTTGATTGAAGTCGCTCAAAGGGGTTTAACTACCTGTGAAGCCCATAAAAGGCAAATATGGTGCAAATTATTGACCTTGTTTTACTAAGTATGGTGTGGAGTTGTTATAGGGCCAGACCTTTGCAGACAAAGCCCATGCACCAGTGGAGATTTCATGTTCCCTTGAGGTTGTTGGCAGGAATGCCCAGTCAGCAATGGCTTTCAGGGAGGCACATACTTTCTAAATTTGGACAGGAGTCCCACTTCCTGACGTTGGGTGTCTCCCGCACCGAATTCGAGGAAAAACCCACAAAGGAACGTGTTTATGGAGTTCAGTAGGTCTATGGTGCATTGTTTGAGATACAATGCCGGGACAGTTTGGAGCCGGCCCCATAGATCAAACAGCAGGGTGGGCTGCCCACTGTCTGGCCTTGGTCCAGGTTGATGGGGACATTGTCTGGGCACGCGTTCCATAATCATTTTTTTTGGATGCCGATTAGGGTGATGGAGGATTGTTAAGATATATTTATTATGTCTAGCATGGTGGGTGGAGATGCATGGTCTTGGTCCCAGGAGACCTTTGTGACATCAGATTATTTTTTACCAAGCTCACAAGCAAAGGCGAAACTCCCTCATACAATGTTTTTTTTTCTTATTGGTCATTGTGTTAGCAGGGAGCATTTCACCATAAGTTATACACCATACACCAAACATCTGAAAATTGTGCTGATGGGTGCCTGGTGCTATGCTTCACTTTGTAAACACTTGTGAACTTTCCCCCTTGATGGAATTATTACAGTTGTGTAGTTAAGACAATAACACTGCACAGTAACCATCAATATACCATAAACTGGCTCATTTAGTTTAGTCATACTGAAGGTATTTTGAACTCATTGCCTGACCAGGAGCATTTGTTCAGGGGATGTTGCAGTGTAGTCATGTCATAAGACAGCCCATATGAGTCAAGAGATTAGATAAGATATTGTTTTGATTGGCAGCCCAGCATTGTTTTTTAACCTGCATGACCCTCAAGAGAATGAACCTCAAGTTTATTTTAGGGCAGATCTCCTCACTATTGTCCTTTTCTTTCAATCAATCAAAAATGCTGAAATCATTTTGGTTCAGAACGTGCATATATAGGCTACTTGTATAAACTGATATAGAGATTGTACCAGCAATTGGCATTTATAATTATAAATATAATATGTTCTTAAACAATAATGTTACATATACAGTAGGACTCAGTTAAGTGATACTATTCTGATCTAAAATGAACAACATGTGATCCATTAGAATAATAGGACCATATTTTTGTGCGATGTTCCAGTTTTGTCTGAGAGCAAATAAGATCTGCATATATTTACTGTTGGTATGTTTTAAATTAGTATGGAACAGCATGTATAGGCTACACTTACCTCTCACTGCCTGGCAAACTTTTATTTTATACTTTTATCTATGCCACTCAGTGCACCAGTCTATCTGTTTATTATTTTGTTTGTGTGTTTCATTTATTAATTGTTTCTCCTTCTCAACAGATTACCAACTTTATCGTTAGGCCTGAGTCTATTACCTTATGCTGTAAAAGGTTTCAATGGTAAGCTATTATAAGGGTGGTGACTTTACAGTGGCCTTGAGTCCAACTACAGGAACATTCCTGTTGCAGAAGCATGCACTGTGGTGTTTTCGTTTACAGTGGGTGGCAGACACGCGTCAGCCCTATTATGACCAAAACAATGGCAATGAAACATCGCGTTTTTACTGGAAAGTCACTTTAGATGGTATTTGAGATTAGGGACTAGATTCACATTTAGTCTATGGGGAGCAAACACAAATCACGGAACAGCTTTTGTGTGGTCAGGGGAACAAACCTGCCCACAAGTCGTATAATCTAAGCAACACTGACATAATTTAAACAAACAGCCATTGTGTTATTTTCCCCATACAAATTCCATTGGCTCATCTGACATTCTTGTTTCAGATAGCCTATTTTTAGATATAGCTATACCAGCTCATATAAACAAAAAGTCCAGGGATAGGCCCACGGCAGAAAAGTATGCAACCACAATTGTAATCTATCTAAGCCTATCTAGAATGATAGCCTGACCAGACTTGACAGTGTCTGTCCATGCAAATTAGGCAAGGCCAAGGCCCATTACAATTAGGCACTGAATAGGTCTAGGCCTACTCCAGACCAGAACGCTGCAGTTGGCCAATCTGAAGCAAAAAATCTGGGCAAAAATTATAGTTGGCCCATATGTCTTTAGCAAATATGTAAACCTTACAATCCCTTAATATCTAATGGAAATACATGTAAGCTATCCTCCTCCCATTTGACCATAACAATCTAGTCATTGGCAACTCCCAACACTCCTCCAACAGCGGATGACTATAAAAGGAGACATGCAAATCAGTCAGGAGCACTAGGCTACACCAACCACATGAGGTGGATAGGAGTGTTGGCAGGCGTGCTCAGCGCTCCTCAAATGCAATCTGTACTCTTAGGCCAGATTTAAAGCTTGATGTATCAAAGAAGTAATAGACTAAATATTTCAGAATGGACTATTTGTTTGCATTGCTGGAGAAGAGTCTTTGACAACCATTTCGTCTGCCAGTGACTTGTCATATGAAAAAGAATGAAGACGTTACTCGGGTAATTTTGCTTATAATATACCTAATATATGCCTAATGTAGCCTACCTACGACATTTATTGTTTATTAACCTATTCAAAATAGACTTTTCATCACTGTCATGTCAACTGCAGCAGCTACATATTAGGGCATTATTATTTGTGCACTGCACTGTCTGTCTGATTGATTGATGGTGCAAAGAAGCATTGATATCCCTGAATTAGAATAGCCAAACTTGGCTGGCTGTTCCCAAAATAGTCTATTTTTGGTATAGGTTACCTTGCTTAGGCTATAACGTTGTAACAGCATGTGGGCACAATGTATCTGTCAATAAATGGCCATTATGTGCAAGCGCCTCAACCAGCACACGCTGAGCGTTGTATCGGTTTGAATTTTCTTTTAAATTACGTAGTTACTTTTAAACACCGCCCCTCTGCCGCCACACTGTCAAGCTAGAACTAGCTGGCGGGCTTTCCTTCTCGAAGAAAGCGAGTTGAAAGACTGCACCCCCACTGCAACATTAGAAAGGACGGTCGTGGTAGCAGGGATTAATATCAGTTAGATTACTTTTATTTCATGTAGAGGACCCTGATACTCTTTAAAAATTCCGCCTAAAAAGATATTTCGATTTCCCCAAAAGATTGGGCATTTTTCACACGTAAGTAGCGTTAACGTTAAGCTTATCGTACAGTGACATTAGCTAGCTAAAGGTTTTTCATTGTAATATGAGCTAACTTAGCTTGTTGCTAAGAAACTAAATTGTCAGACATATTTTATGTTTATTCTCTACATTGCTGGTCAGTAAAAATAGCCACCTTCGCTAACGTTTGGTCGATAATTTTAGCCTGACTGGGTATTTAATGTTAACCTTCGCTTGCAAATGCCAGTCGATATGTCGACGCACAGTGGGTGTGTTTGAAAATGGACTTGTGCTAAATTCCATTAAGTGAATGCTGGCTTCTTGGAGATCCTTTTCAAGCTACACGTGACCATATATTTCAGTGTTTTTCCTACCGATAACGTTAGTGTTATGTTTTAGCTGCAAACATGGTTTATTTATCAACTTATGATACCGTGTTGAAAATTAAATATCGTGGTGTTATCCTAGCTAGCTAAGTTAGCTAACTTTAACTGGCACATTTTAAGAATAATGTTGATTGATACTTTTTGATGTAGCGCTACAGTGTAACTTGAAATAGAATTTGTATAGCTAGCTTCTAGCCACATTGTAACTTAACCAGATACGTATTTACCGGTCAGTCTTGGCTAATGCAAAAAGGGCGTGTTTAAACTTTAAGCGTCATTAAAACGTTAATGTTCAAACATTAAATTAATGTATACATTGTTATACAATATTATACATAATAACATCAATCTTCATTTTTAGCACCTTAGTTTTTTTATTTGATTTCTCAGTCACAAGCTTGAAAACATAAATATGTCGAGGATGTTGATTAAAGGAAGGCATTACATGCTATTAAGTAAAATACAGGGATATTGTACCGCTGGTTAGGCTAAGTGATTGGTTTAAGAAAACTAGGATAAGGAGCAGGTTGAAAAACAATGTTGTGTTTTTGTCTTCTTACTGTTATGCTCTGTTTATTGACAATGTACATAGTGTGAAGTATACTCCATTTTCTTTTGTGAAGGTGTACATATACCTGGACGTCATAGGGGCAGCTCTCTACCACGAGCAGGTGGACTTCAACGCTGAGCCCCCTTGGGATCCTAGCTGATAGCAGGAGAGTACATTCTCCTGGCGTGTCACAGTGAGTTCCACTTCAACTCCAAGCCTATTCTGGCTATGGTAATATTAACCAGTGTCCCAGCCCCCCACTGCCTGGAGAGAAGATGAGCCCATGTGGCCCTATGTACTCTGGGGTCACTGAGGGCAAACCGGACCCCTTCTGCCCAGCCCCACTCCCCAGAAACACATTATGCAATGTTATTAAAGGTTAAGACATGACGCCAGAACCACTGTATGCATTGTGCGACACTAATGCATTAAACAAAAGCCTTGCCAGTAGCATTCACAGAAACCACCCAGCGGCAATGCAAACAGGCTCCACAGAGGCCAATCCCCAAAGAGGGAGAGAGGCCTTGTTTTCTCAGCATCCAGTGCAGACATCCAGAGGCAGTCTAATTGGTCTGTCTGCTTGGATGTCTGATTCTGTCTAACAACTGGATAGCCTGCAGGGGGGATTTGCTTGCCCTGTGAACACTGTTCTTGGAATTCACAGACCTTTATGCCCATTCCGCTTCCTAATTGAGATCACCCTTTATTTTGTGACATTATTCTTCGCATTAAAAAAATCATTAATAGAATATGTGTGTGTTTATTCCCTCTCTTTCTCTCTCCCTCTCTCTGGCTCTATTCTCTTGGCAGTTTGTTGCATACCTAGGACCCCAAGGGCTCAGAGCGTCCCTCACTCAGGTAATTTATTTTATGACTGTGGAAGAAGAGTACAGGTGAAGATGAAGGGAATCGTAGATGAACTGCACTACACTGTGGACCTCCTGGAGGGAGGCACCGCTCTCATCGATGTCATCGATAACCATATTTACGAGCAGACTTTGGTGAGTTTGATTGCCTTCAAATGGCAGCCATTTTTGTGTGACTGTTTTCAGGTTTTGCCTAGTTCTGTCAGAGAGATTTCACATTTTGCATAATGCCCCATGTTACTGAAGAATTTCCTTTGATCTGCTTCTGTTTTGAAGCCTGTTGTCAGTGCTGACATTGTTTTTCCTCTTCCAAGGAAATTGCTTTAAACTGAACTAGGGTACATCCTTGAGTACCGGTAGTTTATTTGATGCCAAAACACATCTTGTTGTTGAAAGTGAGGGTTGACTTGCGAAAGAGACACGTGAGCCCGTGCCTAAGTCTATTTTTGCTTTCGTCTCTTCCCAGACACAGAAGAACGCCTTCTTTGTTGCAGACCTGGGCGTGATATTGTCGCAGCACGTTCGCTGGCGAACTCACATGGGCGAAATCCGGCCGTTCTACCCAGTCAGGTGCAACAGCAGCTCCGCTGTCATTGAGCTCCTGGCTGCCCTTGGCTGTGGCTTTATTTGTGCCAACAAGGTGAGGGTTTAAGGGATGCCCAGCACATCTTTACTCACGTGCCCCATGGCATGCATGGCTAATGTTGTTGAATGACGTGCACTGCCAGTGTTCTGTTATATGTCCATGTGGGCATACAGTAAAAGATTGGCATTCTGTATTATATATATATAATATATATATATATATATATATATATATATATATATATATATATATATATATATATTTCTGTATTCAAAATAACTGATTAATTTGAGAAAACTGATTAAAACTGATTAACTGATTAAAAAAAATAACGCAGATTAATAGATTCTGTATGACCTTTGACCCCGAGCCGTTGTAGTCAGTAACCATTACATTGTAAAATGAAGTAGAGAGAAGAAAATGTGCTGCCTAGATCATTGATTGGAACACTTACTTTTCAAAAACGGCTTGATGGTGTTGATAAAAATAAAGTGTTGATTAAAATAAAGTCCTCTGCAATGTATGTGATAAAAAAAACTACTTCCCGAAGCACTTTTTAATTTATTTCCTCAGCATATTAGGTCATATCATAGATTATTATGGCCATTATTAAAATAATAATAAAAGAGTTTTTGAACTTTAATGTCACTAATGCTGATTATTCAATGATTCATTTGAATTTAAATATTTCAAATACTTTCACAGCAAAAATCATATATGAAAATTAAAAAAAGAGTATGTATTTAATTAGATTATTTTTTTTAATCGATTGACAGCCCTAATATATATATATATATAAACGTATTTATATTCTGTATTTTTACTCAGTATGAGCTGGAGCTGATTAAGGGCTTTGGCGTCTCTTCGGCCGACATAATCCTTGGTGGCATGTGCAAGCAGCTCTCCCTGATCAAGTATGCCGCCAAAAGCAACGTGGACCACCTCCTGTGCGACAACGAGACAGAGCTGCGTAAAATTGCCCGCTGTCACCCCAAAGCAAGGTAGTCACTGAATCGATTTCCAGGTAGTGAATGGACAATTTATGTCTCACTGCCAGGCATTCTGATGCATGTTCCTGGCCCATGTGTTGCAGGGTGCTGTTGCAGGTGGCCGTGGCTCCCAGTGCGGAAGGGGACGGGCTGGCCATGACCTTCGGCTCCACTCTCAAGGACTGCCGTCACCTGTTAGAGTGTGCCAAGGAGCTGGAGCTGCAGGTGGTAGGGGCCAAGTGAGTCTGAGTGACCCATCACCACACATCAACCTAACAACATCGCCCCAGAGGCACTCCTAACTCATTCAACAACACACACTACAACTGGGGCTGACAAGTGTGAGTCTCAACATAAAGATCACATGATCCAGTTAGCTGAGTCTATGGACTTTTTTTTTTCCTGTTTGGTGGAAGGTTAATACATTTTTTGGTTATGATTATTAAATTCAAATTCCAATAAGGATTAAAAGATGTATTGTAATTAGGGCTGTCAAAATAACTGATTAATTTCGATTAATTAATTTGAGAAAAAATAACTGATTAAAAAAATTAGTGCAGATTAATCAATTCCGTATGACTTTTGACCCGAGCCGTTCTAGGCAGTAAAAATTAGACTGTAAAATGAAGGAGAGAGAAGAAAACGTGCTGCCTGGATCATTGATTGGAACATTTACTTTTAAAAAACGGCCTGATGGTGTTGATAAAAATAAAGTGTTGAAAATAAAGTCCTTTGCAATGTCTGCAGCAAGGAATTTGCATATCACCGGAGTTCATCAACTCTATAGTCGCACATCAATGCAAAGAAATAACTGTTGACATTGAGGGGAGTGTTAATTTATTTTCATTGTGTCCCCTAGGTTATATCTGTGACCTGAAATGCCTTGTATGTGAAAAAAAACTTCCAGAAGCACTTTTGAATTTATTTCCTCAGCATATTAGGTCATAATATAGATTATTATGGCCATTATTTGAACAGTGAAAATAATAATAAAAGCATTTTTGAACTTTAATGTCACTAATCCTGATTATTCAATGATTCATTTGAATTTAAATATTTAAAATACTTTTACAGCAAAAATTATATATGCAATTCATTTAGATTAATTAATCACAGAGTATGTAATTAATTAGATTAATTTTTTTAATCGATTGACAGCCCTAATTGTAATTCTAAATGTCTTGACACACACACACATACAGTGCCACCGCAGTAGGCTACCCTGGCTGTAGCCTGTTCACTGTGTGTGTGTGTGTGTGTGTGTCTGGGGGGGGGGGTGTTGGTGCAAACGGGTGCGAAGTTGGTATTACATTTCATTTGAAGTCTTGATCTTAAGTTGGAGGATCCTGGGGTACCCTGATTACAGTTATGTGTCGCCCATACAAAGCCTTGCTGTTTCAGGTTCCATGTGTCCAGTGGGTGTCAGGACCCTGAGATGTATGTTCATGCTGTCTCTGATGCCCGCTGTGTGTTTGATATGGGAGTAAGTGATTCTAAATGACTGTTTCTTCATCCTCACATGTGCTTTATTAATATTATACAGATTTCTGTTTGTCTGTTTGCTGATCTGGTTGTTTTCTCCTTGCATGTGAACAGGAAGAGTTGGGTTTCCACATGACCATGTTGGACATTGGAGGAGGCTTCAGTGGTTCTGACACTCAGTTAGAGAAGGTAATGGTCAACTGACTGTCCATTCACAACAGTGCTCTGAACATCCTGTACAACTCACATATTGATGCAGGGTTCCCATGAGTCACGAATTTCTGGAAAGTCAGGGAATTTTATCATATTTGAGGCATGGAAGTCATGAAAACAAAATATATGTCCATGCAGAATTGGTGTATATCTGGTTATTAACTTTACTGCTTGCTTGAGTGGTTCTGGTTAGCCCAGCTTTGTTTATTCAATGCCCATTTTATTTATTCATCTTCTGCTCTAAAAAAAAAACACAGAATCTTGAACGCTACACAGCTGCTCTGAAATCTTGTCAGTATATTATACCAGAGTAAGATTACTGATCATCAGAAGACATGTTTGTGGCTCATAAATTAATATTCCACATATCATCAGTGGTATATAATAAACAAAACCTTAAAGAAAACCTGAGCTATGCTGCTATTCAGACGCTGTGCCCACTTTAAAGTGAGGAAGAGAGGGTCAGCGCCCCGTTCATAGGTGCCCCTTACCCTCTACACAGGTACACGCAGCCTTAAGGCCAATGCTGGACATGTACTTCCCCCCGTCATGCGGCGTCTCACTTTTGGCCGAGCCTGGCAGCTACTATGTGTCCTCCGCCTTCATGCTGGCCGTGAATGTCATCGCCAAGAAAGTAGTAGCCCGGGATCGCCAACAGCAACGCCATGGTGAGTTGCAGCCCTGCTCTTGAATACTGAATGATTTCAATGGCGAGGAGTGCAGTGCTGTTGATCTCACTGGCGGTGTGTCTCTCAGATGGCGTGTGCGCCAGTGATGAGCCAGAGTTCCTGTACTACATGAACGATGGAGTGTACGGTTCGTTTGCCTACAAGCTGCTCGAAGAGTCCATCCCAGCCCCCACTGTGCACAAGGTAAGTGTTAGAGGGGGGAAAAAAAGAGTTGCAGTGCTTGCTGAAAAGCTAAACTAGGTCAAGCACTCTTGCTAAAATCCAAAGCTCTGAATCAAGTCATTACACGGTCACAGATCAATAGCCTCTTCCCTGTATATAGAAAAGGCACATACTTGCAATAAAGATGCCAATTCAATGGCGCTTTTTGCCAGACTATAGGACTAGACTTGGCCATAGACTGGACAAAGCATAACCACTGTACTGTATGTTTTGTGTGGCCACAGGCGGTGTCCCCAGAGGAGCCGCTGTTCTCCAGCAGCCTGTGGGGGCCGTCCATGGATGGGCTGGACCAGGTGGTGGAGAGCTGCCTGCTGCCCGAGCTGAGCGTTGGGGACTGGCTGCTCTTCGCTAACACTGGGGCCAATAGCCTGGGAGCCACTGCCTCCGACGAGCACAAGCCGCCTGTCTTCTACATGGTCTCTGCTAGTGACTGGTAAGAGGGTTGCTTCACCTGTGTTGGCCGATGTAGGATGTCCAGGTCTGCATGCAGAGATAACTTGTGTCTGCCCTAGACAGGAGTGCGCAGCTCAGCAGTAATGCAGTCACTAGCTCCCTCCGCTGGTGACATGTGGAAACACAGTTATGCAGCGTTACATTGCTTCCAATGGTGTTGAATTTCTTAAATGTTTTATGTGATCATTTTTATGCCCAGGTACGAGATGCAGGATTTGGGCATCAGTCTGGACACATCCATGAAGAATTTCTCCCTGGTGCCCTACAGTTTACCGTCTGGTCCACTCGCAACCACTGTGTCCACTCCAGCCTAGAGGAGGACCACTAATGGCCCAGCAGCTCTCTGGTTTCTGCAGAGCTGGTCTTGTTGACATTCCAGAGGCAAGGGGCAGCCTGGTTTTCAGGTTTCAGATACGTTGATGAGCGACGTGCCCGCCATCAGAAATAAAAGCGTGAATCAAACAGTGAATGACTGTGTCAACAAGGGACCCTCACAGTCCGGCTCATTAATGCCATTACAGTTTACACGTAGACTTATTTAAATCTAACTTTTTAAAGAGATATATCTCTGAACTTGTGACTTAACTAAACTGACTGTCCAGCACGCTAGTATTTATCGTAAGTAAGTATTTATCGCACAATGAAGACAAACCTGAAAGTATGAATCGAAAGCAGTACATGATTCGTTTTGCTCCAAATTGTTTATTTTCCTCCAGAAAATGTCCCCACAGACCTGATATGTGGATGAATTTTGAAGTTATGTGGCATGCTTACTAGACATTAATCAACCCAGTTTTGTACATTGCTGTTGTCATCAAAATCCTTTGCCATCTTGTGAATGACCTTGAGAGAGTGTGTGTGTGTGTGGGTTTGGTATTTGACTCGTTTACAAGCACCAGATGAGCTGTGTTGATTGATACACTGTATGTAGCTTCATGCTGTTGCTTTTCAACAAATGCTTCCATGGCTGCAGAGGCTTGGGAGCAGCTGACAATTTGCCTGGACATGATGAAAAGCAAACTGCCTCACAACTACTGTGGATGCTATTGTGGTCCTCAAAACATTACTCCGCTTAGTAAGTGATCTAGATGGTGTTGAGGAAGTGCTGCTGGATTTTTTGGAAGTTAAGGTGCAGTTGTGTAGACGGATATCGACAAAGCTACCTTGAGTTTTACCTTCAACCGTATCTTTACCCTGCCCTTACGAAGTTTCAAACCTTCTTGAGTGATGAATTTTTTTTTCTTTCAAGAGGATATTTTTAAAGTTAGCTTTTGATTTGGCTCTGGTTTAACCTGACTTTAAAGCATGTTGACAGGAAGAAATTTTAAATATTAGGCTATACCGTTAACTGGTAATATGCTTTAAGTCTATATTAATGTCTCTTGACTATCGCAAATGTTTGATATGTACTTTCTAAATGTCTGTGAAACTGAACCCTACCTGAATTATAATAATATACACCATGAATGTACTGTTTTGGAATGATTGCATATCCACTCAGGAAAAATCTTCATTCTCATTGTACATGGCACAAAACACATTTACTGACACAAACATTATGTATCCTTAAATGACATAAAAAAAAGGATTTATTTCCATGTTGGAACATTATTCAGTGTGCAAAATACTGTAACAATTCACAATTCTTCTTAGTTGGCAAATACTCCACGATAAACAAACAGGCGAGCAGAAATAACATTAAAGTGACTTTGACGTGTGTACAAATACTTTTAAGGAATCCCTGATAGTCTCAAAGTTGATTGTAATCTTCATATTGGTCAATGCTCCCCAAGAACAGGATAGAGAACAGATAAATATAACAACCCAAACATTATACATGAATGTAGTTTTCAACATGGAGGCATCTGCCATAGCTCTTAAATAGTAACCTATATAGCAACCAGTAAAAAAATAAAAAGAACATAGTCAAAGTAGCCCACATGTTTACATGCCCATTAGTAGCTATCAGCAATGTGCTGGGTCCTAACTGCACCCCTTCATAATAGGG
This sequence comes from Alosa pseudoharengus, assembly GCF_046254945.1. Classification (NCBI taxonomy): domain Eukaryota; kingdom Metazoa; phylum Chordata; class Actinopteri; order Clupeiformes; family Clupeidae; genus Alosa; species Alosa pseudoharengus. Next base: position 34,002,184 of record NW_027468587.1, on the reverse strand, counting down.
ACACTGACACCTAGTGTTGTATCCCAAGAAAGTCCACAATAAGGCACTTGCCAGGTATCTGGTCTTAGGTTTACCATCCAACCTCACCAGGTAAAATCCAGTGATGAGACTAGTTTTTAGCCTTTGCATTTCAGTGCGTACATCATTTTCCAACTGAACCACCTGCATCAGTGTACCATCAGAAGCTGGACTTTTCCTCGAGCACAAGCTCCTCACTGGTTGTAAACTACCCACTCTTCTCCCCAGTGCAGTTTCATGTGAGTGGCTGTAGGGGGCGACACACAGCTGTGAGATGCCCCAGCCTACCCAACTGTAGCTTCCACCCGGGCATTCTGCTGCTGCTGCTGCTGCTGAGGTGGCGCCGAGCGTGTTTAGCTAGGTGATCGCTGCGCATAAACCTGCTCTGGCAGACGGGGCAGGTGAAGCGCTTTTCCCCTGTGTGGGTGCGGCGGTGGCGGGACAGCTCGTCCGAACGAGCGAAGCGCCTCTCGCATCCCTCCCAGCTACAGCGGAATGGCTTCTCCCCTGTGAAAAGGTAGGGAGTGTGAGACAAATACTAATATAACATGGACATGAGTATTGAACTGGATATGAGTGCACACAGAGTCCTAGGATGGTGATTTGCAGGGCAACTTTTTGAGCAATGTCGCTAAGCAACCACATATCTATCTCACTGTGTTCTGATTGGATGATCGTGATAATTTGCCTATTAAAGATTTAAGTTCTCATGAATACAAATGTTGCACAATATCAATGGGAATGTGCCAGTAACATTGCTCAAGAAGTTGCTTTGTGTATCAACAGCTCAACAGAGGGGAAAGTTTTCTGTGCTGATTCTCACCTGTGTGGGTCCTCATATGTGCCTTGAGGTGAGAGCTCTTGAAGTATGTCTTCCCACACCCAGCATGGCTGCATACATGGCTGCGAATCCGGGTGCTCTCTTCTGACTGAGGGCTGACTTGCCTCACCAAGGGCCCGAAGCCAGGCGCCGGGGCAATGGCGGCCAATTTAGTGCCTCCCGGGGTGATGGCCACTGGCTGTTTGGGAGCTGTGGGCTGAGGCACAATGAACATCACAGAGCCCCTGGGGATCTGATGACCCACAAGAACCACAGGAGGATGACACAGAACAGTCGGACTGTCGGTGGGCACCGGTGTCATGGCCACTCCTGAGTTTTCCATTGGTGAGACAGCAGGGATGATCCGGTACTGAACTGGCATTGAAAAAGTGTTTCCTCCAATGGAAAATCCCGCTGCTGCTCCTGCTGAATCCGGATGTATGACCGTTTCTGAGCCCTTGATTATAGTCAAAGGACATGGTGCACACAAGGGGGCCACATGTACTTTTGAATCATTTCCAGCTGAGCCACCCACCTGGGCTTTGTTTGGCCCGTCTGGACTGAGCAGAGGTGATACAGTGTCCACACTTGTTGTGTTCTCAGAATAGCATAAACACGACTGGACGTCTGATGTGTGCCTGATCACACTGGTGGCCTGAGCCCTGGGCCTCGAGCTGCCCTCGCAGCAAGGGGCAGTCTGAACTGGAGCATCTGTGGTAACAGACGAGGGCTCAAGGGTCACAGGACTGTGTGGCGGAGTCATACACTGTAATGACTGGTGAAGGAGAACAGAGAAAGGGGGGTTAGTGATCAGTTCATTAGTCAGCGCTTGTTTTCAGGATGTGGTCTGGATATGGTGTGACTCAATACAATGACACAACCTTTAGCATGTGGCACTCAGCAGTGGTTAGAGAGATCATGACGGGTGTGGTCTGAATGTCCAAAACAACATTCTATATTTAAATATCTATGATTAAAGAATGCTCTATTCTATCAAATGCTGTCATGACTTTCAGTTTGATAGCTCTTTTCAGTTAGAAAGAGTATGGCGTATACACTTACACAAGGCGAGGGATGGAACTGTGCGGGGCCAGGGAGTAGGGACTCTTCACCAAAAGAGTCTGAGAATGGAGTCAGGGGCCTTAGCTCTTTTCTCAGCGAACTCCTGTTCCTCCAGTTGCTGTTTATGGTCATAAGGACCTCCACAGCCTCCATTTCGTTCATGTCTGTGGAGAGCTTTGCCATCTGTCGGCTGTCTTGTAAACAGTCCACATCCATCTTTCCCAAATCTTTCTGTTAGTCAAAACAAAAGAGCTTTTTGTTATTATACTAACACAGTAGCCCTACATTGTAGAATAGCATTAAGACTGAACGACATCTCACGCACACGAAAAACACTCTTTTTCTCTCTAACCCACATAGACAAACAGACACAAAAGTATGATGGGACATGAATGCCGCATACGTTTCCAACATTCATCGAAAGCGAACTGGAGCGTTAATGTGCGTGAGCACTGAACTGAATAACCCTTTACCCACTTTCCCAAACACTACAAGGAGATCGGGTATTTTGGCAAGGCTACGCTTCTTGTGCCGCAAGGTCGACGCATTACAAGACATGGGTAGGCTATAAAATAATTATGTTCGCTGTTTAAATTGTACTTTATCTATACATCCATCATCTCACAAAAGAACCACCAATCCATCCTTATTACACCAATTACCCCGACAGATGAACCACACATTCTATAATATACTCACAGTGCAAGTAGATACACAAGGAACCGTGTTAAACATTCTTGCGTTACAGTTTCAAAAGTATCCCAAACTGTAACTTTGTGGTTGAGTATTTGGATACATGTATCACAGTTCAGGATGCAAGTATCTCCACTACCTATTCCCAGCTTCATTCAAGCAGCATTTCAAATGCAGATACTAAGGGAGGGCACGGTGCAGATAGTATCCAATCATGACCAAAGGTGTGTGGAGCTTTGACCAATGAGGAGATATTTTACGCGTGATCAGTGGATGATACACGCCGTGAAAATAGCGTGGTACACAACACCGTAGGCGTGTAACTGTGATGACCTGTGTGTGGTAAGTCCCCAGTGAGTCACAACCTGACAGGTCGATAAACATGGGGATACTTATACCCTAATATGATGTTAATTTGGACCTAGTCTCAGCAACTATTATATAACCTAGATTTAAAAGGGTATGAGTGATTATGAGGGAGGCATTTGCCTATGGAAAATGTCAGTATATTAGTAGCTATTTAACAGATGAACAGCTAAGATATCTCTTCAAATGTAAAAAAATCGTACCAGTCTATGTGCATAAGTTCTTGTAATAGAGGCCATGCAGGAATAAAGTTTCCCCTTCTGTTTAGGACATTTGTGTGACTTGTCACATGCCAATTCTAAAGGCATTCAGTTTATTTTTCTGAAAACTGCTTCTTCTGGTGAGAATGAAAGATCATCTATGTTGGAGAAGTTATGCTTCATGCATCTCATAAAAGCAACATATAATAAACATTGCAAGCATATTGTAATAAATGATTGACAGAATCATCCAAAAAAATGTGGCTGGCTCTGTGCAAGCAGAACGTTTTTTTCCTGCTGCATGAATCCTGACTCCTGTGGCTTGCATGATGCTGAGAGCATGAGACAGTGATCGTGTGGATTAGGGAAGACCCACCCGTCTAGCCTTGATCTGTGAACAAAGGGGTGCAAAGGGCAGACACAATAGCCAAATGAACACAAGCAGATCTGGTCTGTCCTCACACACTGGTTTTCTAATGTTCTCTCTGTATCTGTCTTAACAGCTGTGACGTTTGAATCAAATTTATCTGGCAGTGCCTTTGGTACAAATGTACTGTTTTATGCTTATGTTCGATCTCTACAAATGCTGTGCCCCTTTGTGAAACAAAATTAAAGGGAATATTTATTGGGACCATTGATGATAATTTAAGGTAATTTTCCAATGCCTAATAATTTAAGGTATTTTTCCAATGCCTAATCCAATGCATAATAATGCCATTATTATGGAAAACTTTGATTTGACTTTTGACCATCATTGCTTCAGTATAATTGGCAGGAGAAACATCAATCCAATTATTGGCCCAAAACAACAAAGTTATTTATATGCGCAACATCCCATGCCCTCTTCAGTTGGTGGCGCTCCTTGTGACTTGATGAAGTGCTTGATGCTGAGCAGTAACCTTTCTCTAGCTCATCCTCTTTGGCAACGCCAACCTTGACTGGACCGTGCCCAGGATCCGTTTGACTAACAGCACCAGCTGAAGTCACCTCAGCTCTTGTTTATTTACAGGCTGCAGATTTGGGGCAGGTGTGTGAGGCTGCCAGACAGTAACCCTTAGTGATACTTATTCACTGCACCACACCTTCCTCCAGGTGCCTCTGCCCTTGGAGTGCATGTGTGAACCAATTCAATCAGTAGGTCATTTAAACGCTTCCCCACCAATACAAACAGAAAACAGACTACATCCATATGATTAAGACACTTCCTTGTCAATCTAGATAATTCCTTGACAATCTAGAGATTTGATCTCTTTCTAATTTTCATATCCCGCACCAGTAGGGGGAATCCAAGGATTTACCGTTTTCACAAGCCGTAGCCCCTGAGATGTCCAGCCCAAGATAGCCAGATGCACACCCCCTCAGGCCCCTCCTCAGGCCCCTCTTCAGGCATGTGTGCCATGCTTCAGGTCAGTGCTGCTACACCTGATATGGCTTGGTAGTGTGGTGGGGTGTGTGAGTGACTGAGTGAGGAGGGGTGTGTGCGCCCTAACTTATGGTTGCAAGGGCAAAGGATTCTCTGACACTGTGCTTCATTTCCAGAACATGCCCGAGGCAGCACTCGGTGGGATTATTCTGGAAACTCGGCCCCTGGGATTGTGTTACCAAAATGAAACAGTCAAATGCAGTGAAATGGCCTGAGTGACAAGGGCTGCTGTTAGTCCACCCGTGATGTTTCCCTACTGATATGTTATTCATTGTTGATGTTTGTAACTCTTGTCACAATTAATGGTGGAATAATCCTTTCCTATAGTCCTATTCAGAGAATTGATCACAGTCTTCAAGCGGTCCATGTGTTTTTACACAGTCCTGGCTCTGTAAATGGGAAAGAAATATGGTGGCTCAGACCATGCCTTAAGAGCCATGAACAATCTCAACCAATCAACACACATGCCTCAAGAGCACGCAAGGGAGGGGTGAAATATGATTGGCTGCTGTGTGCAAAAAATCTATAACCTTTTGTGAAACCAAATCATGGACTTCATCTTGTGTACACGTACTGCACATCTGCATGAATTTACGTAATGACCTGAAGACAAAATAGACAAAACACAAGACATTAGTGCAGGCACACACTTCTCCAGAGACATTACATGCACACACTTCTCCAGAGAAACTTTCAACTTGGACAAAGGCCTTGGAGTCCTGCCCCCTATGCCTCTTAGGCTCATCTTACATGCACTGCAGGTGTCATTGAGTGAAATGAAATCGTACTCCAATCCATGTAATGCAGAATATTTATAATGCAAGTTTATGTTTATGTTTGTTTATGTTTATGCATAGCTGACGCTTTTATCCAGAGCGACTTACCAATTGCAGGGGCCAGTCTCCCTGGAGCAACTTAAGTGCCTTGCTCAAGGACACAATGGTGGCAGATGGGAATTGAACCCACAACTTCTGTGACTACTTCGTGAGCCCCCATGTTCATGCCCCCAAGTCCTTTTAGGCAAGTCCCTCCACTCGGCGGCCATATAGCAACGCTTTTAGGGCACTCGTTGGGCATCCTATTCAGCAGAAATGCGCGTGCGCAAGGCTTCATGACACCAATCTTGCTCCAGCGGCGAGTTCACAACACATGATTGGGAAGATGTCTTCACAACACACCACATGATTGGCTCAATGTATTCACATGTCGACGTTATGCCGAGGAAGGGGTGGGATATGTGTAGACAACGGCCATATTGGCGTTACAAACTAACCCCATGCATTTCTATGGATGATTTTTTGAGTGCTGTGTCTCCTCATTAGAAAGTCTCTGGTATAGCACTGTAGCTGCCTAGCAGCTTTAGCTGTTGAAACTAGCAACTGGAGCTAAGTACAATCAATTGTTTTCATTTTTTTCGTACTGACAGAACTCGGTGACCTCAAGAAACTGAGATCTGTATCTAAAATCGCTTTTCGATTTCTCCTTTAGCAGTGTAACAGTTTAACATGTACTGTTTCTATTTTCACAAACTTCAAAGGGCATGTGCCTTCCACTCCTCCCAGACCACTCAGTGCTGTAGGGTAGGCAATTGCCAGTTGTAAAGTGGCACTAAAAACAAGACAATAAACATCCATCCATCTCTCTAGTGTGACTGCCAAGTGTTAACTCATTTCAGTACATCCTCTGTAGCCTACTCATTCACTTTTGGCCATCAGATGAACTTACGTTCTGTAACATTTGTCTAAGAGCTGAACGAGGACATTTAAATGAGGTCACATGCTTTCTATCTAGTACTTATCAATGATAATTTTAGCATACCCCAAGCTGGCAGTGCATTGAACTTTTGGGAGGTTAGTGACAGTCACACAGTGGTGATATTTACCCACAAGGTCATTTTTAGACACATTCACCAGAATTTGCTCTAAAAATAGCTTTTGGCAGTATATTTGTATTTAACTGATCACAGTTCCAAAGCATAAAGGCTAAGATGTCTACCAAAAAAGGTTTAATGACCTAGTGATGAAGTTATATATCAACCTGGTTTACTTAGCCTACACATATGAGACATATGAGATCTGATTTTAATATAGTCTTGCTACAGACAGGCAGACATTGAATTGTGAACCCTGTAAGGTGTTCATATTGTTGTTACTCAGCCAATGTTCCCGGGTCTGGTGGACCCACCACATTATTAGGCTTTTAAATCAATACAGCCATAACAATTTAACCGATGTTTACTTTAGCTCAATTACCAATGATTGACATAATGTAGGGTTCATATTTGCCATTTACCCCCTGTGAGACCACATTTATGATCATATGATCATTTTCGTTTTTTTTGTGAGAGAACAAGGAAATTCAATTTTCTGTGGGAATAGCAGAAGAAGCAGAAGCAAAGACAACATTTCTGCACACAGACACCTACACTCGCCACATACAGACGCACAGACACACACAGAGACGCACAGACACATAGACACATACACAGACACACACAGCAGGCCCAGTTAGGAGGAGGACACAGTTAAGGTACATGACCTTAACTTAGGACATGATCTTCTGACCTTGTGAGAACAACATGAATGTATGCAAACATGCAAGACTAACAATAGAGCTTTTATAGAAGAGGGACTCCATGTGTTTATAGAAATAGGCAGAGTGAATTTGTGCTTGTAATTCATATCTCTCAGGCATCTGACTCAGTCTATGTAGGCTCAGAGGCCCGGTTTAAACAGTCACACCTCCACAGGACCAGACAGGAATAAGCAATATTGCAACAAACTTCATTCATTATGCTTATTTTACTTGAGTAATGAAAGAAGATGCAAGACTGCAAAAAATAAGGCATATATGAAATTAAGCTAGACATGACATTTTTCCACAACTGCATGACTGTTCCCTTAGATTATGCAATGTTTATGGAAGACAGTTATGTAGTTGAGCGAGCAGTGTGTGTGTGTGTGTGTGTGTGTGTGTGTGTGTGTGTGTGTGTGTGTGTGTTTGCCCAAGTTTAGATTCCTAGAGCTGAGCTGGGACACAGGATAACTAAGGCCAAAGGCTGCCACCTGCTGGGGTTATGGCATTTGGATACTTTTTAACTCAGATAGTTATCTCTCTTGACACTTCTTTTTTGGCCTTCTATGCAAAGGTGTGTAATAATTGTTGACATCCTTATAGTTCTACTTTTAAAAAAGGCTGGAGATTGAAATTTAGAATAGTGCATTCCTTGATGCCGTTTGTCATCATTGTGCAGTTTTCGCTCACTCTACATAACTATTCCCCTATGTCAGTGGTTCTTAAACTGGGGGTCGGCAAAAATATTGGAGGGGTCGCGAAATGATTTGCATTGATGATTAAAGACATTTTTATAAGGTTAAGGTTTTAATCAATGGCTGCAATTGACATAATGCCTTTGGTGATGACATAGCCTAGCCTACCTATGAGAGAAGACATTTTCTGCCTCTACTTCCAATGCCCATCTCGCAACATTTCGAAACCAAATTCTACCATTAGTAGGAAAGGGATTGCGAGACTTGACCCATGTTTTTTTGGGGGGTCGCAAGACAAAAAGTTTAAGAACCACTGCCCTATGTGACAGTTATATTCTATAGGGCTTGTGCCTCAACAACAGCTGCAGAGATTTCTTGTTTGACACTGCAAATAGCAGTTCAGATCATCTTTGCCAGTATCAGAAAGAAAATATTTACATATGTATTTGTCAATGTGAATAAAACATGAAGTGCTGTACTTCTGTTTGAGGTGTAAAACATTTGGGAATGTGTTAAAGACTGCTCCTCTCACCAGCAATGTGTTAAAAGTATTCCTCTTTGACCTCTGACCTGGAATGAGCTTGGTCTCATAGAACAAAGGACTCCCAAAATTCTCTTCACAACTGTAAACATCCTCATGTTTGTCTAAATACAAACCCTTCTTATTTGACATTATTCAACAGATTGAGATACATTCTGCTTTTGAATGAATGCTTTGATCTATATTCCACATATTATCACAGACAGCTTTTAGTAAATTTACTTCAAATGAGTCCATGAGAAAAGGACCTTTGGAAAGAATGTGTTAATCATTTGATGTGGTTACTAAATAATAGACTCATAACAGACTCAAAACATAAATCCAAGTGAATTTGAAAAATAAATTGCAAAATAAATTTGTTAATCTTTGAATCACCTTGGCATTAACAATGTGAAACATCTGGATTGAAGCACAAATTGACAAAACATTTGATCTTTTCTCCAGTCTCAACATGAACATACAGACTTGTGATACCTTGGCATGGACAAATGACATTCGCTTATGACCTTCTTGACAAGTTTATATCTAATAATACCAGAGTATTTGAGGATGCACCTTTGACGGATATGCCCAGTGTAGAAGCTATTGACAGATCAATCTGGTTGTTCATGTTTATTTTCTGTGGTTAATGATATAAAATGTATATTCCCCCTCCTCTCAAATATAGCAAGAGCAGGTGCAAGAGATTTTAACACCTCCCACTCCCCACCCAACCTGCCTGTGCGGTTTCTTTTCGACTGAATTACAGGCTTTCATCCTATCCGCTTTTCATTGCTGTTTGTGAAGTGCTCTAGTGTCTACAACTTAGAGTGCCATGACATACATTTCAATATGACATGTCATCGCTGCTAAAAGCAACAATATGTGGACTACAGTTTATATCCCTTAATATTTCTATCAAAAGATTTTTTTTGTCAGCCTTTGAATAAAATTGAGGAAAACTGGAATAATCCTTTCCATGAAGCACTACTAAAGTGGTACAGAAGGTGAATAGATACCTTGCTAATATTTTTGACCTCCACTCAAAATAGTTGTGGTGTCTCATTGACACTACAGAATGCCTTTTGAATGGGTTGGGCCCATCAGGACCCCATTTTGTATGGGTCACCTACTTGCAAACCAAACAAGATGGTTATATAAGGAATGACCTCTGATTAGATCAATCATATAGTTTATAGGTCAGCAGCAGCAAAACGTGCTGTGGGTGAGCAGAACTGGCCCAGCAAAGAGAACTACCTACCCTATTCTAAGGTTGCTTGGAGAGCCATCAGTTAGGCCTGAATAAACCCAGAACGAGATTACATACCTAGGCCTTCTAGATACTCTATTCCTTTCACACAACTGAGGACATGCTTAGGGGCCAGGTGAAGGCTTTGGAGGGCAAAGCAAATAGGGCCATGGTGTATGGAACAAGAAACATGATTGGCTGAAATATGCTCTCTTCTTATTGTCTGTTCCTACACTCCTGATAGGCTTGGATACTGATCCAATGAGTTGCAAGCTAAATTCCGAGTAAGCCTCAATATTATGGATTAGGCCTACCACAGACATTGTTCATAGTTTCCCTGTCATGGGACATGTCATGATTTTAATCAGTCATTAAATTGGTCGCAGTGAAGGCTACATGGTATCTGAGCATGCAGTTTGGAGCATACACAATAGCTAGGCCTATGTCAGATATAAACTTTCAGGGCTAATAATTAATTATATTTTATGAAGTAGTCTGTCTCTCCAAAATAACATGGGATATGCAGTACTCAAAATTGTTACCTCAACAGATAGTGTTATTTTATTTCAGCACATGGCCATCAGACTGTGCTTTGGCTGTAGGGTTTTGATGTAGTGTTTTTTCATTGCCTTTATTCTCTAAACCAATCCCGTTCACGATAACATGTTTTCTCGTTACTGCTCAAGGACCAACCAGAATCGTTGTTGTATCTTTGCTTATCGACACAGAACGAAGGAGCCTGTAGAGTTAAGATGGCGGCATGTGGGTGAGGAGGCTGTAGAGCAAAGCTCCGGTTTTCTTTCGTTATAAGGACTTATATGAAACCACAAAGTTGTAGTTACCTGGAAAATAATATTCCCCCCATACTACATACATTTTCGTCTTATTTGGATTGAAATAATGACGTCTATACACTTCGTGGTTCACCCGTTGCCCGGGACCGAGGACCAGCTCAATGACAGGTATTTGTTACGGGCGGGGAAAAGAGGGTTTAAATCAATATTTATGCACAGGGTGTGGTACATTATATATTTTATGTTTTCACCATCAGAAACAGCTCCTTCAGTATGGTCCATATATTCGTGTTTCAATTTTTGTTTTGTGGCCGGCATCTTGTCCAGACTACTTCGACGTTACTAGCAAGCTACTGCTAGCTTTGTGGCTAGACAGCTAATTGCTAGCTAGCCGTGTGCTAGCAGGAATGATTGGCCGATAGTCAAAGTTGAGGCGGACAATGCGGGTTGGGGGATGGGGTCAAGAAAGAGAGGGAATATCTGTGTTTTGCTATAGCTGTATTTGGGGTGTAAATTATTGTTAACATGCCACATCGCATTATTTGGTGTACGCACATGTTTAAAATCGCATTAGGAGGTGTTTGATCACAGATGACCCAAGAAATCTGTCGAAAAAGTAGCTAGCTTTATGGCTAGTTTTGGTGGCTAACCAGTTAGCTGTTTGCTTGTTACGTTAGCTAGTAAGCTATCTTTCAAACGAGCTACCACCAAACAAGGCTTGCATACATAGCAAGTCAACTGTTAGATATGTCATTGACATGTTGTAAAATGATTGCTGATAATCTTTATCATAATGTCACGTTATTGTTGGCTTCTCAATGTTAGTCAAGTTTAACGTTAATTGTCATGTGACGTTTTGGGAAATGTTGCTGGCGAAGCGATAAACGGTAGATAGCCAGTCGGCTAGCCATCTTGTTTGTGATTGGTGTGCTGAATTGTTTATAGCTAACGTTAACTAGCCAGCTAACCTTTATCTGTGAGGTACGATTAGCCACCTGGCTTTGATGGCTAGATGTTCGGCTAGTCAAGGGAAAAGGCAGGTGGCAAACTGTATGCGCTACGTCAGTTTGTGTAACGGACTATTAGCTAGTGATAGCCTTCTAGGATGAGTGTAAATTATTGTTTGAGGAGTGTAAGCCTAAACTGAAACTTAATACATTATGAAGTATTTGCTCAATTAACAGTCAAACATTTTAGTTATGAATAGAGCAGATGCTTGCTCTTTTTTGTATGGTAAGGCATGGTAAGACATATGGGCAGACACAAAGCTAAATTAAATTGCATTAGCGAGCTCTTTTGGTTCCGGTTGGCTGGAAGGTATTGGTAGCTTACTAAGCTAGCAAGTTGCCGATCTCACTTAAGCAGCATAGCTGCATTGTAACGTGTCACGTTAACGTAAACGTTGATTCATTTGGCATCTCAAAGCTTGCTGTTGATTGATGATGTGCATTCGTGTTGTTTTTTATTAAATGTTATCCACGGTAAATGAGCCGTAACATTATTCCATGCTGCAAATACACGGTTAACAGTGTTACCTCGAAACACATGTTTTATGAACCAAATTACTTATTTCCTTCAGTGTTCCCGATCAGCAAGGACAGTAAATTAGTGGTTCAATTTGATGATAATTATGTTAAATAAGTTATTTTTTGCTGTTCTTTCAATGTTATTTTCTTGCAAAAACTTTGGCGCAGCCAGGAGATGGTGATCAATCAGGTCGATTATCACACATTGTTTACGTTTTTGTTGTGACTATATGCAGATTGCAGTACTCCGTCCTGTTCTTTAATTCTCAGTACCATAGATGTACAGCATTCCCGAGCCATCATGTGTTGTCATTCTTCTGTCATCTGACCTCTCTTAGGACTATTTTAATGTATCAGGTTGCTGTACATTTGTTTGATTTATTTGTCCATTCTCTTTGAGGGAGAGGGTTAGAGTGGCTAATATGCCTGTCAAAAATATTGAGCCTGGAAGAAGCTTAGTTGAGAATGCTTGATGTCACTGCTTTTGCAAGGGTGGTATTTAGATCAAAAGACTTTTGTCTTTTCGGCACTTACATTTCTTTTTAAGATAACGCAACATGGTACATATATTTAAATTGCAAGGGATTCATATATAGCCCTATTTTTGTCCATGTTAAATTTGAATAGATTACTGGGTCAGTCCATTTTAAGGCTCAGGGAATCTGTTCATATAGGCTAGATGTTCTTGTTTGACCTTCAGTGAAAAGCAGGGTTAGACTTTAGCTTCAGTTGTGTAACCATGTAATGTATGTAGGCCTAGTTTATGTGTTGCTGGGAGAGTAGCCTTTATAATCTGTTTACGCCTTTTCTAAACACAGAGCTGTTCAGGTTATGTGGAAGATTAGAGTGTACACATTGAATTGGGATTGTAGAGATACAGAATTTTAGAGTGGAATTGGTATGGGTAACCCGAAATTGAAATTGTAATATTGTGCACTGCAGGTCATACCATGCTTTACTGATTCATTTGGTGTGATTCCATATTTCGTGTCTTTACCTTAATGAAGCAACGGCTCAGTTTGTCATCCCTGATCTTTTCCTTCAGTACAGCCAACAGATTAGTTCCTGCCACTGGCACATTGTTTATCTCACTGATGAGACATGTGACTCACCAGCTTTCCTACTGTGTCGCTCTCACAGGAAATGAAGGCCAATTCAGGTAGTGGTCCCCATTTATGAGCTGTGGGTTGATTTGGTCCCTCTGAGAGGCAGGCCCATGTGCTGAGGGTCCAGAGGTGTTTGTGTCGCAGCCACAACTACAACCTCATGCCCTTACTGTAGCTGTACGTGAGAGACAATTGGGTGTCATGGCCCAAACCAAGGCCTGCACTCTTCACCATTTCTTTATGAAACAAGTCTACGTAATTAAAACGCCAGTGTTTGGTGTGTGAGTTCATCCTGGTTTGACTTGCTGTAGCTGTAAACATTAACAAAATGTACATGGAGATACACTGCTGGTCCCAGTGATAAGAGGTCAGCTTTACTCACTTCCTGCTTGACCTGTGGGTGCACAAATGAGGAGTTGTTCCTGATATGGGGTGCTGTTATTAAAACCAAGCCTTGATAAGAGCTTCACAAAAGCACACACTTCAATTTGATTCACAGAAATGTCATTACAGTTTGTGGTAGTGTGTTTTTGTATTGGGGACAGCCTGAAATGAGTGCACTTCAGTAGAATGCACATTTAGCCTAGTTCTGAGAAGTCCATACATAATGATTTGGACAATGAGCATAAGCTGATTCCTTATACACAGTGACTCCATGTGAGGCAAGTCTCTCCATTTGTGTACATTAGAATTTATGTGTTTGCGTTGGTCTGTAGTATGTGATTATGTTGGCAGAGCCGTGGCATGTAGGAATACAGTGCCCATGTAGAGATGAAATTCTCAGACCCAGAGAGGGGCCTCAGTGGAAAATGGCTGTGAAAGTTGGTCTGGCGGCTCATGGTGTCCACACCACTGCGGGCAGGCCTAAGCTCACAGCCTCTGACTTTGTCCTCGACCCGCATGGCACAGCTGTGGCCATCTGCTTGGCTGTCTCTGGAGACATACAGGAATCTGTCTTGGCTCCTCACTGGTTGAATCAGATCATGAATTAAGATGAATCCATGGCATTTAAGTTCAGAAACGGTTTTAATAGGTGAGTTGTTTTTATAATACCATGTTCAAAATCCTTTTTTGAAAGATTGGTTGTGATTCATCTGTAATTGTTCTGAAACAATTCAGAGTGCATGCAGTTGCATGTAATTGAAGCCCCCGATTGTCTTTGTTTTTTTTTGTCAGGCATTTTGTATCCGCAGTGACCTGCAGTCCTGTGCCATAGCTGGTGTAAAGCCTGTTAAACATGCCAAACTTAAGCATATTCTGAATTCCCAACTTGGGCCCCTTTTCCACAAGGTTGTTGTAAGAGTTTTGTTTTTCCCCCTTTCTCTTTTGCGGGCTTGTATTTCCTCCTAATTTGTCCAAGGAGGGGTGTCGGGTGTGTGCGTTTTATCTGGGGGCTGTTCTCCAACGCCCCGAGCTTCTGTTCCTGCCTGTCTCTGGAGGTTAATCACAGAGAAATGGCCACCTGGGGAGCGCAGTTGTCTGTCGCCTGAGCTCCTCACTACTGACTCACAGCCCCTGCGTTGGACTCTGATGGGCTATGATGGGAACTGAATAGGAGTCCTCTTTGTTCTCAGTGCAGCGTTTATTACAGCTGGGGGAAACTCTCTGTTCAGCCCAGAAATGCCAGATGTAAGGGTAGCATAGCTGAGAACCAGGCCTCAAACCTGCAGCAGTTATGAACGTTATGAACCAGGCCTCAAACCTGCAGCAGTTATGAACGTCCCCCCCCCCCCCCCCCAGTGACCATCAAAAGGACCTGTTATCTCAGCTGATCATGCTTGCGTCTGTGCGACTCGTATGGCACTGCAGATGTCCTTTGGGCTTCACGTCCAGTTTCTCTTGTGCTGTGTGAGAGAGGAAACGCTGTGGCCCAGTTAAGCCTCATCCAGCTGCGGCTGCTTCGTGTCCATGACCCTGAGGCATGACATCCCCCCCCCAACTGGCCAGCTCACCCGAGACTGATGGTCACGGTCCTAGTGTCCGAACCGTAGTTTGTGAAAGCTTTGCACACTCTTGTCAGGAATGTTTAGACGCATCTTCCTCAAACCCTGCAGCAGCAGCAGCAGCGGGGTGCTGTGCAGTCAGGGCAGCAACAGGAAGACCTTTCTGAGTCCAGCGCTGTCAAATGGTGCAGCCTGGCTCCCTGCCTGGGGAGGCGAGAGTGGAGAACCCTGCGTGTCCCACCCCCATCTGGTTTTGTGCCCTGTCCTCTTCATTACAGCGCAGCGGCCAGCTGGGCATGTTAATTAGCGCCATTGGTGTACCTGGCCGGAAATGGATTTGAAAAAGAGATGGTCATTGTCACCTTGAATTCTTATTGCTACTCCCACACTGTGTGTTCAGTAGTTGCTAGATAGAGCATTAAATCTGTGCAAAGGTTGTCAGGCCGGTGGAATATTTTGTACATTAAATGGTAATTATTGACATGTTAAATCTTCGACCATGTTTGACTTCGAATTAGCGGTACGCACAACCAGGATGTTACACCCCTGAAGCGGCACCATCAATGAGGCCCAATCATGTGTTTGTGACTAAAACGATTACAGCTGGGAAGAAGCCTTCCTGCTAACACATTTTTTTTCTCCCGTCTCTCTGAACAGGCTCCGGGAAGTCTCTGAGAAACTCAACAAATACAATTACAACAGGTAAGACAAACCTCATGAAACCCCATCTGATCAATACCATGTGTGTGAATGGGCTCTCTCTGCTGGAGGGCCACGCACCAGCTCCTTAATAGGGGCACGGCAGCCCGTAAATACGCTCTGCATTCCACTGGATCGAGTTGGATGTTCAGACATGGATATCTTATTATATTTGACCAGAACCTCTGTTCAGTGCACAGGAAAGTGTTCAGTAAATGTAAGCTACTAGATACATTTTCATGCTGTTAATTTGCAGGAATTTATTCAAGTTCATATTATTTTTAAATGTTGGTCTTATGAGGCAAGTCAGTTTGAGAGATTGTTCCTAATGGTTAAAATATAAAGTTCTACCCTAACATAAGGTTCTACCCCAACAGTGATGAGAAGAAGAACAGATATAGCATGACTTTATTTGAAACACTGTCCCACATCCCTGGAAGTCAGAAAATGTGGCAGGGTGTCAGCTATAGAATATCATGTTGGCCTGACAACTGCTGCTCCCATGTGTTCTGCTGCAGCATGCCACATCCACCCCCTGAATATCCCAGAGCAGAGGTTCAGGGTTTCCCCTGTCATGAGCTGCCCTGGGTGGGCAGGCTGACAAGACTCTCGGGACACTTGGGGGAACAAAAAATATAGCCCATCAATCACTTATGCCTCCATTCTCAGTTACCATTTTATCAGGTTGGCTTCCAGCATTGTGAGGAGTGGATAGTTAGGAACACAGCCAATTCTTCCGCAGATGGAAAAAAGATTCTAATATCTCCAAGGAAATTATGAGTATACTGTGTAACAAACTCAGTTTAGAGGTGTCTACTCCCTAATGATGTTGCACAAGTATCAGCCGTCATGTCCCACATGTTTGACTGGTGAAGTGCTAAGCGTAGGCAGCAGTAATTAGCATCGGCCCAAATCATACTTCCTACACTTCTACAAGACAGGCTCTGGTATGTTGCTGGCAAGCTGGAACTCACTTCAGAGTTTTCTTTTTAAACCAACTAATATTATAGTGAATATTTTAATATTTACACAGCTGTAGTACAAGACATGGTGAATGAATAAATTAATAAAAACGTTCTCAAATAGTCTTTGAAATTCTGACTTTTTTTTTTTTTACTTTTATGCACTGTGACAGCACAGAGTGGTGCTAAGAGCAAGTTTAAAATGGTCCCAGATGGACTTTTACATCACAGGATTGCCAGTCAGTGCCTTGTCATTTTTTAGATCCACCACGGTATGTCCTTACGCAACCTACTTGGGGACCCTGACCTGACATACTTGCTTGTTTGTGGTTCTGGTCAGAAATTCTATGGGGACACTTAGAACACTTGAGGTTCATGTGTGTTCTTGAAGACAGCTAAATATTCTGGGGCCGGTTCAAGTGATTATAACTGTATGCCTCCCCTTTGTTTTTGCAGCCACCCCCACCTCAGTCTTCTTGAGCAGGCCACTTTGAAACAATGTGTGGTTGGACCAAACCATGCTGGTTTTCTCCTTGAGGTATGATGATATCTCCGGCGATGTCTTATAACTGGAAAACAGTGTGTTGCACTAAAATTTAAATGTATGACTCAATGTTGCATGTATGAAAATGAATTAGTAATTTAACTGAATCATGTAAAGCAGTAGGTTCGCTTTAGATATCCATTTACCAGATGTGATGTTGCCTCCTGTGATCACGGGTGGTGCAGGAGGAGACTCTTGAAGTGTGTGTCTTTGTTCCAGGATGGGCGTGTGTGTCGGATAGGTTTTGCTGTCCAGCCAGACCGCCTGGAGCTGGGGAAGGCAGACGGCACAGAGGGGTGAGGTGTCCACTCCTTCAGCCTTTACTGACAAAAAAAAACCTGTCCCAAGGAACACATTACACAGGCTCGGGCACTGGGCCTAATTTCCTCCTAAACGCCTGGACAGGTCTCCTGGGCACAGCCCGCGTAGGAAACTCTACCCCCCTTTTTTTTTATTAGCTTTTTAAATATTAACCTGACTCCAGGATCTGTATTTAGCCAATTGTACCCTGTTGTGGTGACCGTGACCACTGAGCCCATTCAAAGCTCCGCTCTGTTTGTTTACGTACTGTCCTCTACAGTGTAGTCAGCAGAGAAGGAAGCAGAATTGCAGCATGTCCAATGCTGATTTATTTGTGTCCTTTTTGAGCGACCCTGTAATTAATCAGCAAGGTTTTTGAGGTTGTTTGTGTGCGCGCATGTTTTTTTATATCCGGTTTCTATCCAACACGGCCTCTTTTTTAAACATGTTTTGTGGAATTTATAGAATGGTCACCACCAATGTTGGTGACATTAAATTAGATTTTGAGATGTCACCATCTGACTTGAGCTCCCTCCAGCCTGTAGGAATCCATTTTAACAGCTTATTTGCTGGAGACTCGTTGTCTGTCTGTGCTCCTCTGGGGTTTTTGTGCCCAGACTACAAGCCAGCGTTTGAGCACTTAGTAGACGTGCCTCAAGCCTCTGCCAACATGACCGCTCTCCAAATGGAACGTAAAACCCCCCCCCCCCCCCCAAACTTTTCTCTTTTCCCTCCCTCACTTCCTCCGTTCTCACTCTTTCCAATCTTTTTGTCAGTCAGCTTGAAGAGTCCTGAAGATAATGCTTCTGGCTTGAGCCTCCCCCCCCTCCCTTTCTGCAGCGCTTGTAGTTTGTGCCCAGGCGGCATTGAAACAGGCTGGGTTTCTCAGGGAAAATAAGATGGTGCAGATGGTAATGGCCCTGAGCAGTCAGCAGTGCTGCTGTGCCTCTTTGCTGCTAAGCTAGTGGAAACGGAGCCCGTGGATTTTTCAACGGGACTCCCAATGACAGCCTCAGCTCTGGAATGCAGACAACCCCCTCCACACCCCCATTTGAAGTGTAAGGCCATTTAAGCAAAGCCTAATTTGGCACGCTGCCATTGCTCTTGAACAACAGAATAGTAAAAATAAGAATCGAAGAGAAGGAGTTGGATGCCCTTTCCTATTTTAGACCAGCTAATGTTGCTGGCATTGCATGATTGTATTCCAACTCCCATCATAGTGCCAGTGTGCTGTGGGGCCATCAGGAATATATGACTCTGTGCTGGAGTTGATGCCCTTTAGCTATAAATGTGGTAATTTATGAAGACCGTGGGGATTATATCCAAACAGTCCCACGACTGCGCAACACAGTTTTGTGCTATCCTTTTTTGCCCCGTAGCTTCTAACAAGAACAAATGCCACCTAATGGAGCCTGTGAAGCAAATAACTTTTGTTTGTCTGTAAAATTGTTGCCATTGTTATGTAAAAATGTTAAGCTGTGATACTTCAATGATAATTCAAAAATGATGCGTAATAGTTTTTTTTTGTGGTGTGTGTGTGATTGATTTCAAGCATTTATGAAGCAACAGTGGAGGAAGTTTTGAGCCTTGACACAAGTCCAACTTTACATGCTAATTAAGATATGTAAATACATTCTCAGGCTTAGTGTTTCTAGTAGCCAGGTAGCCTGCTGGTGAAGGGTAGATTAGCGATCTTGTGTTGTGAGACTCTGTAAAGGAGCATCACAGGTAAGACACTGCATCACCTCTCTGCTGCATGCTGCCTCTTAACACCAGCCCACAACAAGCACCTTTTGGTTTGCCATCTTGATGTCCATATCTGTACACTTTAAAATAGTACACTGGGTATACTGATGGATGTACCTTTTTGGCTGTGATGTATTGAGGCAAAGCAGCTGTTAAAATGGCCGCCTCCTGGTTATCCGGTGATGTTACACTCATTGCCTTGATCTGGATGTTAAATGATTAAAGCGAGGCCCATGTTGAGTAAGCTCAATCGCTCAGTGCAGAGCCTAGACAGGTCTTCATCACGGAGGAACGACATGCAGCCAAATCTGGTTCCCAAGGGTGTTGCCATGCTCGTCATCCCCATTTCCCCTCCATCTTAGACTTAAGAAGCAATATTAAAAAAGAAATAATTAAAAATAAAAAACAATGCCATAACATAGAAAATGAAATATGAAAAGAGAAAGCCGAAAGAGCTTTCCCAAAGCACCACCTGGGCTGCCCAGGTGTGCTCATCTGGGCCCAGTGTGTGGGGCACTAGGTTTGTAACTGATCTCCCGTCTTTTGTTTCCAGTTCAAAGTTGAGCAGTGGGTCAGGGGCAGGAAGGAGCTCCAGGCCAGGCAGGACTAGTGATCCGCCCTGGTTCCTGCCTGGTTCAGACACTTTGGGCAGACTGGCAGGCAACACCCTTGGGTAAGTTCTGGCAGGGGGCCCCCCTCAGTCATTTAGCCAATCGGGTAAAATTGGGCTGCCTCACCGTGCCACTCCTGGCTAGGGGATTATGTGTTGTAGTCCCTGGGTTGAATGTAGGTCTCCCTAAAGGCACCAAAAACCAAAAGCCTCAACAGCCTTACAGATGAAAGCCAAACGATCAGATTACAACCATAATTTCAGGTTGACTTAGTATTTCAAAAACACAGCTTTGTCAAAATTTGGTCTGATCAAACTTAAAGCTGCAAAAGCAGATCTTTGTCACATGCAAAAAACCTCACATTTATTTGAGTTTTTACACAACATCAGCACATTCTGGTTATGTGGGCGTCAGCATATTCTGGTCACATGGGCATATAAGTGTAATAATGATCATTCTCTTTGCTGAGTAGCAACTGGCGAGAACCAGTATTTACAACTAAAATATATTTTAGATATTAGATTTATGTTATCAATTATGTGGTGATATGATTACCGATGTACCGATTATGTGGTACATTAAAACAAGCAATCCTATTGTCCCCCCCCCCCCTTCCAACAAAAACAAGAAAAATCCAAGATGCTGTCGTTTCATGAGTCCTGTCAGAAATACCAAAAGTCAACTGTGGCAGTGTTGTATTGCAGCACTTCTTTTCTTCTCTGACCATGTCTGGTGTGTGTGTGTGTGGCAGGAGTCGCTGGAGCTCCGGGGTGAATGGCGGCGGCAGTGGGGGCGGCGGCAGCAGTGGGGGGGGCGGAGCCGGCGGGGGCGGTGGGAGCAGTGGCGCCGGAGGAGGAGGCGGCGGTGGGGGAGGAGGAGGAGGAGGAGGCTCGTCCGGCCGCTCCTCCACGGCAGCAAGGGATTCGCGCCGGCAGACGCGCGTCATCCGCACCGGCCGAGACCGCGGCTCTGGCCTCCTGGGCAGCCAGCCTCAGCCCGTCATCCCGGCCTCGGTCATCCCTGAGGAGCTCATCTCTCAGGTAACCCAACACACACACACACACACACACACACACAGTCTTATTGTTGCATCAGTGTCTATGTTGTTTCTCTGATGTTCTATGCACACATTTTTGAAATGCCTTCTGTTAAAGAAATTTAAGAGGCGTCAAGGGGTAGACAATAAATTCTGTCTGCTGTTTACCATTTGTGGAAGCTATTAATTGTCATAATGAAATATTCTGTGCTAAAATTCTTCCATTAACCCACAGCATCAGCAGTTCGGTTCTGATAGCTCATTAGGAGGAGGCCAATTGAGGTGTGTGTTCCTGCTGCTTGTGACGCGTTCCCTCGTCTCTTGTCCCTACAGGCCCAGGTGGTTCTGCAGGGCAAGTCGCGCAGCGTGATCATCCGAGAGCTGCAGCGCACCAACCTGGACGTGAACCTGGCCGTCAACAACCTGCTGAGCCGCGATGATGAGGATGGGGACGACGGGGACGACACGGCTAGCGAGTCCTACCTGCCCGGAGGTACGGCCGCGCAGCTGCTGATCTCTTCCCTTGCACAAACACACACACGCGCTATCACACTTAGAGGTAACAGATATACAGAGGGTTGCCCATGCTGTGTGTATGTTGCCCGATTCGACTCTGCTGTTTTTGGATCATAGCTCTGTGTTATGTTTTACATTAACAAAACGTGAAGTTTTATCTTTGTTGTTGATCTTGCGCTTAAATCTGAACTGTAAGCAAGCCTTGTTTGTTTATATTCAAATGTCCTGTTTGCTTGTGGCCTCTACAGAAGACCTCATGTCCCTGCTGGATGCGGACATCCACTCGGCTCACCCCAGCGTCATCATTGACGCAGACGCCATGTTCTCTGAGGACATCAGCTACTTTGGCTACCCCTCCTTCCGCCGATCCTCCCTGTCACGCCTCAGCTCCTCTCGAGGTAAGTAAGCACGCATGCGCACTCACACACATACACTCTCACACACAGTCCTCCACAAATTAGGGGTTATATTTGGTGTTTTTAATGCAAGGGGCCTCGTATTTTATTAGCCGTTGTGAGTCAATGCCTTAGAGAACATCCAGCCACAGTTGGTCTGTTTGCACAGTCATATGCAGGCTTGGAATTTCACCATTTTAGGGGCAAGGCCACTTGGCCTTCAGTTGGGCATATTTGGTGGGGGGCACAAAGGCCACATGTCAGGGCACCAAGGCCAAAGTTAACTATACAGTAGTAGGCTATAAAAATTATCAAAGTTTTATTTAGCCTATTCACTGCAGTAGACCTGCATCACTGTATGAAACATTACAAAAACATAAAACATGACATATTACATATAACTGTAAATCATCTGATCATCTAATATTTTCAGATATCTAGGCTATATTTAACATTTTATTTTGTATTTGGCCTGTTATGAAATCATGTATTGAACAATTTAAGCACAACTCAGCTTTAAGAAACTCAAATAGCCTAGATGCATGCTTAGCATTTTGTGATCATTAAGGCTACTTTCACAAACTCTTATAGTCAGCTGTCTTCTGATTTACCGACATTTGTAATATTTATTTTGTATTTGGCCCGTTATGAAATAATGTGGAACAATTTAAACACAGTGTAAAACTTAAATCCCAAATTTGGAGACATCCATGTATGTTGAAATTTACTGCAAATTCAAAACGGGATTAGTCTGGAACGGCTAACTGTACAGGGGGCTGCTTTACACCTTTCTGTTCGGTAAGGTCCGCTGTTTATTCTGATATATGGTTTGTCGTATGTTAAACGAAGGGTTCGTGAAGTATTCCACCGAGATGAATGGGTAGGGAGATGGACGCAAAACCTTCAGTAGAATTTATGATTAAATTTGAATTATATTATTTACTTTTCTCGCGAACCGTTCACCACACCAATTAGCGGCTAACATCGTTTAAAAGCTGAGAAAAAGCTCTTTCATGTGATACTTGTGATGTCTGTGTGATGAGTAGGCTACTTCGCGAGTATGAGAAGAATGGGTTAATTTGGATGCACTTTCTTTCGCTGTCACTTTCTCCACTGCGTAATCTGCGCTGTGAATGCTAAGATTATTTTGACAGGCCATAGGCTAAATATATATGCTATTAGTAGGACGCAAAACAGAATATTTAAAGAAGGGGGCACCAAGGCCACCGTGGCCTGTAAACCTCTGATTTTCAAAGGGGCGTCACGGCCAACGCAAGGGGCTACGACGGCCATGGCAGTCGTGGCCGCCGTGAAATTCCTACCCTGGTCATATGTATGAGATTTGTTCAATATCACATAGCAGGTTAAAAATGAGACGTTATTGATTTCTAGTCATTGCACCAGTCAGCGCATACCTTTGGGAAATAAAAGCAGTCTCAAGCCACAGTCACTGTGCCCTTTATTTGTGGTCCTTTTCTTATTCAGTGCCATACTCTTTCGATTTATGAAGCGAGTTGAGACTTGGTGAATTGTAACCTGAGTAGAAATACACCAAGTTGTTAGGAGCTTATTACTGTCTTATTACATTCTACACTGAAACCTTATATTCCTTTTGCTGTGCTGATTTTTACATTTGCGGAAATGGGCTTTAGTCTCAGTCACAGGCATTAAATATAGCCTTTCTTTTAGTCGTTTGTTTTACCTTTTGTTGTGTATATTTGCAGTGTCCCTCAATACATATTAGATAGCTAGATATGTTAATATCATAATAGAAATGGGGTCTTCAAGGAAATGTGGACAGGCAATGTCCATGAGCAATACTTATTCTCCTATAGCCTGCTAGCTCATGCTTTCTTCATAGAATGGCGATGTCAAAAATGAATATTGTCAAGACAATTAATTTTTTGGTTAGAAAAAAGAAGTCCTCCATTTTGTTTGTCACAAAATACCCTACATTAGTAGTGCTGGTGTACAGCACTGGCCTCTGCTGGGGTGACAACAGGCCAGAGTGTTGTTTTATCAGTGGGTGAACAGTGAGGCCTAGCAGTCCCCATCAGGCGGCGTCAGGAAGGCATTCATCTGTAACCACTGAGGCCGTCTGGAGGCCAGAGTCTGCCTGTGTTCCTCTTGAAGAGGGGAAGTCCACTTTCGTATCAGAGTGCACACTGGAGTGCTTTGGCTGAAACGTTAACTGTTTGAATAAATGCTGATATACATTTGCACTTCCTTCCTATGCTGTTGAGTTATTCAGGGCAGAATGGCTGATAGAGTTACTAAATGCGAGTTTCTACAAACACTTTTAAAACCAATGACATATATATTTTTTTTTTTTTCATTGCAATGTTTTGATAACGTGTGCATGTGTGTGTATGTTTAGTAAAGTGTGTTTGTTGTTTGCTTTGAATTGTGGTCAGAGAAGCCCCCTTTGCCCCCACTCCCCTCTGCTCCCCCCTCCCCTTCAGTGAGCCCTCTGAGAAAGCCCCATCAGGCCGCAGTGCCTCCAGGCGCAGGGGTTCAGTGTTTGCACACGCCCTGTCGCACCGCTGCAGCCTACATGAGATAATTGAACGAGCCCTTAACTGGACACCCCCTGTCATTTAGCCTCCCGGACTCCCTCACAGGCGTGACCAGATGCGCACGTGGGGCGTGGTCCGCCGCGTGAGGAGCTCTGGAGGCCTAATGATAAAGGATGTCGAGTAAAGAGGAACTCCCTGAAGTACAACGCAATCATTTTACATATTTCTTTTTTTTTTTTCACCATTTCATAATCTCTGACAAGCTTGTGTGTTAACACACGGGCGAAGACAGGAGCGTTGCTGTCACACCGTCCTGTTTTATTTTTTTATTATTATTTTTTATTCCACCATCTGAACTCCACCCTCATTAGTGCCACACGTGTCCCAGTGTCTCTCTACTGACGTTCATTTTCTTCATTCTCATCATGTGAACGAGGGTCTTTCCCAGAGAGTGGCTTACTTTTATCCCACTGGTGTGACCCGATTGCATACCAGTTCTCCTTCTCCCCTTAGAGCGCGACTCGGAGCTGCTGCGGGAGCGCGAGTCGGTGCTGCGTCTGCGCGAGCGCCGCTGGCTGGACGGCGCCTCCTTCGACGCCGAGCGCGGCTCCACCAGCCGCGAGGGCGAGCCCAGCCTGGACAAGAAGAGCACGCCGCTGCAGAGCCCCGTCTCGCTCAGCGAGGAGCTCCAGTGGTGGCCAGACAAGGTGCGAAGAAAGCAAACACTTAACCTAAAAAAGAACAAAACCTGCCCCCTTTAAAACAAAGAACACGGCTTACCTGTAGCTCGCCTCAGTGGTTGGAGGAGGAGATGTGCTTGAGCGCTGGTGGTTTTGAGCAGTTTTGTTTAAAGCCAGTGCAAAGTTAAAAACATAATTGTGTGCCCCAAGCTCTGAAACATGTTTATGGAGGGTAGATGCAGAAATAGAAACACATATTTGCAGTGTCTAGTCACTGTATTTGTATTAACCCCCTTTTCTGTTTATTATCCCTACTTCTGTGTCCTCATAAGAGGCCTTTCTACTTTCTACCAAATGCTGCAGTTGCATCCAACTTAGATCATCACTAGAGTGCCCATATGAAGTGGGCCGTGAGTGTGCTGGTGTTTGCTCCAGCTGAGCGGTATGCCAGTGGCGTGGTGCTGCTCTCTGCAGCCTGCCGGGGGATGTCATTAGTGTGACTGATGGGGGGTGTAATTAGTGCCGCCAGCTGGTTTGGTGCTCGGGCTCCTAGTGTGACACCCCAGCTCAACATGGCGGCTGAAAGAGTTGGATCATTTAGCTAATGTGCAGGCTCAGGCTGACGCTGCTGTGTAGGTAAATTCATTCGCTGTTTTGTTGGATTCTGTCTTGCGTAGGATGGCACGAGGTTTGTGTGCATTGCGGCCTTGTACTCTGAGCTAGTAGCAGTGAGCTCAAAGGGAGAGCTCTATCAGTGGAAGTGGAGTGACCCTGAACCCTACCGAAACGCACAGGTAAAGCACCGCACACGCTTTGGCAAAGAACTTTAATGTCTATGAACAAGATATTCTGGTGAATTAATTAATGGGCAAATTTATATTTGGCTGGAATTACATGGTAGCTGTTAGCTTTACAAAGTTGACAATCAAAGTTTAATAAGCATATTAAGTTTAGAAAAAATTTTTGGGCCAACTCATCAGTTTTCTCATCTTTTCTCTCCTGTATTCTCCAGAATCCCTCAATCCATCACCCGCGGGTGTCCTCCTTGGGCTTGACCAACGAGAAGATCACACTTCTGTCCGCCACCAGTATCAGAGCTACTGTAGCTACTGAGACCAACAAGGTAAGAATTTGATGCTAAATGGAATATCTGAATTTGTACTGAGAACAATAGACAGTAATCCAACATTTTTGTTACATTGAAATGATCAGTGTGTGTTACTTAGACCTACAGTGCAGGTAGTAAAGTACTTGACGACACTAGCTCTTGAATGACAGAACTGTACTGAGCTGTGGTTTGTGCGTGTTTGGCCTGCAGGTGGCGACGTGGGTGGATGACTCCCTGAGCACAGTGGCCTCCAAGCTGGAGCACGGAGCGCAGAGCTTCCCAGAGCTGCAGGGCGAGCGCATCGTCTCGCTGCACTGCTGCGCCCTCTACACCTGCGCCCAGCTGGAGAACAGCCTCTACTGGTGGTGAGCGCACACGTGCCCTACTGAGGGGAGTCAGCCACAGGACTAGTTACCCCTCCAGTTTAATATCCACTTAGCTCAAGTCTTGAGCAAGGCCTCTTCAGGGCTCTAGGTTGGCTGCTTGTGTTTTGTTCTGGCTGCGTCCACTGTTGGTAGAGAGTTCTTGGTTTGTCCTGTATTACATTGTGGTGAAGCATTTTCAGGGTGGTGCAGCTGGTTTCTTGAAGTCGTCATTTTGTCTTCCTCCCAGGGGTGTGGTGCCGTTTAGTCAGCGGAAGAAGATGCTGGAGAAGGCTCGAGCCAAGAACAAGAAGCCAAAGTCCAGTGCTGGCATCTCGTCCATACCCAACATCACCGTGGGAACCCAGGTCTAGAAACTTCTCCTTAGTCTGCTCGGTCCTAGATCACCAAACTATAAATATTCATCATTGGACATTTTTATATGTGTTGCTGGTGTTAAACTGTACAAGTTTTTTAAGTGAATGAGGGTTTTTTCGTGCCAGTCTTCATTTCTATATAAGATCATCTAAGATCTAAGACCATCTGTCTAAAGACATAGCTCTTACCTTTGCAGGTGTGCCTGAGGAATAACCCTCTCTACCATGCTGGAGCGGTGGCCTTCTCTGTCAACGCCGGCATCCCTAAGGTGGGCGTACTGCTGGAGTCGGTGTGGAACATGAACGAGAGCTGCAGGTTCCAACTGCGCTCGCCGGAGAGCCTCAAGAACATGGAGAAGAGCACTAAGACCCAGGAGGCCAAGTAAGACCAGCAGCTCCCCCCGATCTGCTGAATACTCAATCCCCCCTCCTCTTTATGAGTCTTCAGAACTTCTGAACTGTTTCTCCTTTCTCTTCTTTTTCCTTTTAAAGTCTTTTTTTTAAAGCAGTCTGTTGTTGTAAAATGGTGCATGGTGGCCTGGCCTGTGTGTGTGTGTGTGTGTGCGCATTAGATGTGCTGCTATAATAGTAGTAAGTGTGCTGTTGGCATGCTGCTCTGTGTTGTGCAGGGCGGAGAGTAAGCCTGAGCTGGTGAAGACTGAGATGGGCCCCCCTCCCTCCCCAGCCTCCACGTGCAGCGACGCCTCCTCCATCGCCAGTAGCGCCTCCCTGCCTTACAGTAAGTACACACACACACACACGCATATATATATATATATATATATATATATATATATATATATATATATAACTAATACCGTTTGTAACTTGGTGGAAAGGAAGAGTGCATGGCCAAGAAAGAGATTTGGAGGAAGTCACTAGAAATAGAAGGTTTCCAGAACTTATACACTTGTTTGTGGGATGATACGCAGTTAATATCAGTGCATGGAATTAAGCCGCACAAATTATTTTTTCCTAACTGAAGGGAAGCTCTTGAGAGAATGTCCTTAGTGCTTGAGGTAAGTTTGAATTCTATGTGTCTTGACAGCACAGAAATGTACTGCTGTTGCCAAGCGCGGGTCCTGTTTGAAATAACAGACCCTTTAAAAAATGCTTTCCGTTTCAAAAATGATACTGCTCACCATGCGGCAAATCAATCCAGGGCTTATTTTACATGATAATGAATGCTTCGGCCTAGAAATGCTGCACAGATCAACTGTTTTGGGTCCAGAAGTAGCTCGGAATTATGGAACATGATTCATCCTGTGGTGAATATTTTTAACACAGAAATATGAGGAGCAAGATTCCAAATAGCAGAGACTCATACACTAAACCAATAGTCGGTTCTTGACAATCCCCTAACAAAAATGGCACAAGCGAAAAAAATCTATCATGGCCTATTTTTTTTTTTTAATTCCTGCTGTTCTCATGGGGGATGGGGATAGGATGATGTAGCCGCACTGCTCCGAAAGGTTCTGTGCGTTTAGCGTTGGCATGGGTCGGTGTAGCCGTGCGTGCGTGCGTGTCTAACGTGTGTCCTGCTGTGCTGCAGAGCGGCGGCGCTCTACCCCGGCCCCTAAGGAGGAGGAGAAGGTGAACGAGGAGCAGTGGCCTCTGCGCGAGGTCGTGTTTGTGGAGGACGTGAAAAACGTCCCCGTGGGAAAGGTGGGTGGTGCCTGTGGAGCGCCCGCTCAGCTCGGGGAGGAGAACCTCTCCTGGCCTGTCCCCTCTGCTGTCTTTTCTCTTCTCACTCTAACAGACATGGACATGGTAGAGCTGTAATATTTACACAACTGGCTGTTTGTTTGCTTTTGTTTTTCTACTTCTCTACTGTTGTAAATCTTGTCTGCTTATGGCAAGCGGTAGACAAGATATTTTGATATAGCAATATTTAGTTTTTTCTATTTTTTTTCTTTGTATTGGAAAATAAATGTATATATTGTCTATATATATTTTTTTTACAAATGTATAGCCATTTTGAATGGCTGCCATTGTATATTAGAGATACTTAAGATTTTCAAATTTTGTAAAGAAATGTATTGTAAAGATAGACCTTATTTAGTGTAGATGTAATTGTAAGAAATGAGTCCAGCTGCTGTTGGAATTGTATGCTCTGTGTCTCTTTGTCTTTTGTGTCTGTCCTGTCTTGTCCTGTGTGTTGCCTTGTCATGACGCCTCATTTGCAACAGTTTTCTCTTTTGAACTCAAGGTGCTAAAAGTCGATGGTGCGTATGTTGCTGTGAAATTTCCAGGGACCTCGAGCAGCGTGAGCAGCCAGAGCGCAGCTCCCACTGACTCTGACCCCTCCTCACTGCTGCAAGACTGCAGGCTCCTCAGAATAGATGAGCTACAGGTACACACACACACACACACACACACACATTCTCTCTCACACATGGTCACACTCTCTCACACTCACACTCACACATGCACACTCTCTCTCTCTCTCTCTCTCTCTCTCTCTCTCTCTCTCTCTCTCTCTCTCTCTCTCTGAGCTACAGGTACACACACACACACACACACACACATTCTCTCACACTCACACTCACACATGCACACTCTCTCTCTCACTCTCACACACAAACACACACACACACACACACTCTCTCTCTCTCTCTCTCTCTCTCTCTCTCTCTCTCTCTCTCTCTCTCTCTCTCTCTCTCTCTCTCTCTCTCTCCACTCTCTCACACACACACACACACAGTGCTAGTGGCTCCTCTGAATATCAGTTATAGGTGCTGATTAGTATGTGCACACTTGTAGTGCTATATTTATCTATGATCACATTCAAGAGTCCACTGTAGCAGAACATTCACATACCACACAGATGCATACCCAGGCTCCAGAATAGATCAACTACATATATGCTCAACACAGAAATAAAATGCGAGAAGTCACACTTTAGAATAAGCTGAAGAGGTTCTGCTTGCAACTGTGTCTCGTTTCACTAATTCGCTGTTTTCTTTCCGTCTGCAGGTTGTAAAAACTGGGGGAACTCCTAAAGTTCCTGATTGCTTTCAGCGCACACCTAAAAAACTTTGTATCCCAGAAAAGGCTGAAATTCTAGCCGTGAATGTTGACTCCAAAGGTCAGTTCCACGTTGTTTAAGAGCAAATCCTATTTGTCTTGGTTTGTTTCCATTCTCTGGTGTATATCTCTTGATGTGCTATGAAGGCGCTGACGTTCCCTCTCTCCCTCTCTCTGCTGCAGGAGTCCATGCCGTGTTGAAAACAGGCAGTTGGGTTAGGTACTGTATCTTTGACTTGGCAAGTGGGAAAGCTGAGCAGGAGAATCATTTTCCTACCAGCAACCTGGCTTTTCTGGGTCAGAGCGAACGCAACGTGGCCATCTTCACCGCAGGACAGGTCAGTCTCTCTCTCTATCTCTATCTCTATCTCTATCTATCTCTATCTCTATCTCTATCTCTATCTCTATCTCTATCTCTATCTCTATCTCTATCTCTATCTCTATCTCTATCTCTATCTCTATCTCTATCTCTATCTCTATCTCTATCTCTCTCTCTGTCTCTGTCTCTGTCTCTGTCTGTCTGTCTGTCTCTCTCTGCTTTTTTTCTTCTTGATGTTGATAGATTGAAATGACATTCTTTACGGTCTGGAAAGGCCTGGAAATATCATGTTGCTCATTCATTTCCATCCTATGGTTGTTCTGAACTCAGGAATCTCCAATTATCCTGCGCGATGGCAATGGCACAATTTACCCCATGGCCAAAGACTGTATGGGTGGGATAAGAGACCCTGATTGGCTGGATCTGCCGCCCATCACCAGCTTAGGCATGGGAGTGCATTCTCTCGTCAATCTCCCCAGCAACTCGACCATCAAAAAGAAAGCTGCTGTCATAATCATGGCGGTGGAGGTAAAGGCTGCTCTTGTGTTTTGAGGGATCACTTAGAGTGTTCATCTAGGATACTTCTAATGCTCATACTTCTGTTGGATTGTCCATTTTTCAAGACTTCTTTAGCATGCATTTTACTATTACTATGTATATAAAATAGATTTTTTTTTCATTGATCGTGCTACTTGCTTGAACCATACTTAATGCATCATGAACCAACCGACATTGTGTTAAAATGTGTGTGTGTGTGTGTGTGTGCAGAAGCAGACCCTGATGCAGCACGTGCTGCGCTGCGACTACGAGGCGTGCCGTCAGTACCTGGCGGGCCTGGAGCAGGCGGTGCTGCTGGAGCAGAACCCGCACGCGCTCGACGCCCTGCTGGGCCACCGCTGCGACGGCAACCGCAACGTGCTGCACGCCTGCGTCTCCGTCTGCTTCCCCGTCAGCAACAAGGAGACCAAGGAGGAGGAAGGTACGGCCCGCCGAGCCGCCGCTTCGAGAGCCGAGGCTGGCCAGGCCAGCTGGGCAGTCCTACAAGCACCCGGTCAGGCTCAGACATAATCACATACACAGCTATCCAAAAGTGCTCCGAGCTTCACTGTTTTCCACCCTTGTCATAGTTTAGTCATAAATATCTCATTTTAGAAACTGGAATAGAAATGCAGAAGCCTGCTTCTTAATTTAGTAGAGCTGTCCTCCTCAGGGACGGCTGCTTTGTTACTGCTATGGCTCATTGTCCAAGTCTGCCTGTCCACGCCGCAGGGGGAGTTCTGCAAGGACCCTGGCAGGCTTAAAGATAATGACATGCGCAGCTATCCAAAAGTGGCAGGATCTTCTCAGTTGTCCTCCCTTGGAGTCATAAATATCTCATTTATGGGCCTGGAATAGAGATGCGAAAGCAGAAGCAGTTTTTTAGTTTTTTTAATGTAGTGGGGCTCTGAAGCTAGTGGTGCGCTAGCGCCTGTCTCACTGCGGCTCACTGTTCAAGCCTGCCTGTCTTCCAGAAGCCGAGCGCTCGGAGAGGAACACGTTTGCGGAGCGGCTGTCGGCGGTGGAGGCCATTGCTAACGCCATCTCGGTGGTGTCCAGCAACAGCTCGGGCAACAGGACCGGCTCCTCCAGCAGCAGAGGGTGAGACGCCAGTCGCTGCTGGTCCACAATGTCGTAATGCAAAAACGGTGTCCAAAATCTTTCCCCCTCAAACACGTGGTTTTTAGCTCAGCTAAATCCTGCACAGGACGTTTTGAGCACTGTGTCCAGATCTTGATGTGTGTTTTTTCCTGTGTATGAGATGTGTTAATGGCTCCCCCCCCCACTCTCCAGCCTGCGACTTAGAGAGATGATGAGACGCTCCCTCAGAGCAGCAGGCCTTGGACGCCACGAGTCTGGCCCCTCCTCCAGTGACCACCAGGATCCCGTGTCCCCTCCCATCGCACCCCCCAGCTGGGTGCCGGACCCCCCTCCCATGGATCCAGGTGAGCTCCCCACATCCACTGCCACATCCACTCGGCTCCCAGGGCTGCTGCTGGTGCCCTCCCATAAATGCAGCCTGTTCTCCAGCCTCGTCGCCCCTCTTGCCTCCCACGCCGGCAGCCTAACTAACCTCTCGCCCTGGTGCTTCTCTCTGCTAGATGGTGACATTGATTTCATCTTGGCCCCTGCAGTTGGCTCCCTCACCACTGCATCCACCGGCACCAGCCAGGGCCCCAGCACCTCCACCATCCCCGGTGAGCCCGCCCACACGCACGCACACACGCACACACGCACACATGCACACACACTCAGATGCACACACACTCACTCACACACACACACGCTTGCACACACTCAGATGTACATCTCACATACTCAAACGGGCAAGACCTCACATACACACCGAAACACTTATGCGCTCACCTACACACTCAAACACACATGCACTCAGATGCATTTCTGACACCCTGGCCCTTCACCTTCTGAGCATTTGCAATATAATGGGTGAGCTTAGCCCTCCTGTTCCCACAGCTGCTTACGTGCATTCAAATACGCACACTCAACACAGAAGCAGACACAGACGGGCACTGGCACCTCAGATGGTCTCAGCACCTCCACTGACCACTGAGTGAGTCTGGTCACCCTGTCAACGTCACTGCACACAGTAGCACAGACAACAGAAACCTTCAGACGGGAGCGTAGTATATCTATCTGTTGAGTGCATCTCCATTCATGGCTTTGGGGAAAGTCAGTGTGTCATTCTGGCTTGGTACATCTGTTTGTCTGGCTGTGCACCATCGTTCACACAGTGCTGCAGTGAAAGGCCTTAAATGGCCTCTTGTGTAGGGCGTCTGCTCCAGCTCTAATGTGTCGTGTGTGTGTGTGTCTCTCTCCCTGGGCAGGGCCGTCGTCTGAGCCCTCGGTGGTGGAGTCCAAAGACCGCAAGGCCAACGCTCACCTCATCCTCAAGCTCATGTGTGACAGCGTGGTGCTGCGGCCTCACTTGCGCCAGCTCCTCTCCGCCAAGTACGCACCCTCTGTTTGCTTTTAATATACGCACCCACCCCAGCCTACTCCCTTGGCAGCGCTGTGCCACATTCTCTCCTCGAGTTATGATTGGCATGTATTGATGGTGTGTGTGTGTGTGTGTGTGTGTGTGTGTGTGGCAGGGATGCACGTGGAATGACTCCGTTCATGCTGGCAGTGAGCGGGAGAGCCTACCCAGCAGCCATCACGGTCCTGGAAGCGGCGCAGAAAATTGCTAAGGGTAAGGATCACACCCCCCCCCCCCCCCCAGTCCCGTCTGTTTGCCAATGTGGGGCAACACGTCGCATTTGCCTTTGATAGGGTTCCAGCTGCAGTAGGCATGCGCTTCATTAAAAGGCATCCATCTGTTTGTGTTAGGGGAGTCTGGCAGTGGCGAGAAGGA
The DNA here is from genome assembly GCF_046254945.1 of Alosa pseudoharengus. Classification (NCBI taxonomy): domain Eukaryota; kingdom Metazoa; phylum Chordata; class Actinopteri; order Clupeiformes; family Clupeidae; genus Alosa; species Alosa pseudoharengus. The sequence goes on along the minus strand of NW_027468587.1, from coordinate 33,968,588 downwards.
GGACGCTGACTCGCTGTTCATGGAGATGATCTGCCCCTCGGGCACCAACCCGGACGATTCGCCCCTCTACGTGCTCTGCTGCAACGACACCTGCAGTTTCACCTGGACCGGTGCCGAGCACATCAATCAGGTGAGCGCCACTACTGACACAAACGAGTCACACCTGGCACAGGTACATTTGCCACAGATTGTTACATTGGACTTAGACTGAATGAGTTGCTAAGTGGAATAAAGATGCAGACAGATGTTGATTGATTGATTGATTGATTGATTGATTGTTTTGTATTCTATTGTTCCTTACTGTGGTACTTGCCTTTTTAGGACATCTTTGAGTGCCGGACCTGCGGCCTGCTGGAATCGTTGTGCTGCTGCACCGAATGTGCCCGAGTCTGCCACAAGGGACATGACTGCAAGTGCGTACACTACTGTGCCATGCAATCTCTAAATCACTCTCCCATGTTGTTGTTTTCAAATAAGTCCTTTTTTTTGGATCATCATTTAATAGTAGTTTTCTCAGCTGATGCTTCATATATTGTAGGGCTACACCGACAGAATGAATGAGCAACTGAAAGGTTCTACTGTTTGTGTATGTTTCTAGGCTGAAGAGGACCTCCCCCACTGCGTACTGCGACTGCTGGGAGAAATGCAAGTGCAAGACGCTGATCGCTGGGCAGAAGGCTGCTCGTCTGGACCTGCTCTACAGGCTCCTCACAACCACCAACCTGGTCACTACCCCCAACAGCAGGTGCACACACACTCGCACACTTACTGAGCTTACACACAGTAGACTAGCTCATCTTAAGACAGTACCTTGTCCTTTGGCTTAATGGAATAATGTAGCGATAGCCCAAGTAAAGCCTTCTGCTCATGCGGTTTTCTACTAAGTGATCATGATATGTACACATGTAGGAATGTTCTGTTTACTCGTCCTCTCTCTTTTCTCTGCACACTCTATTTCTCCTCCTTTGTCGTTGCTTTTCTGTGCGTCTCTCTCTCTCTCTCTGCTGTCTTGATGCCTGCAGGGGGGAGCACATCCTGCTGTTCCTGGTGCAGACAGTTGCCAGGCAGAGTGTGGAACACTGCCAGTACCGGCCGCCCCGCATCCGAGAAGACCGCAATCGCAAAGCTGCCAGTGCAGAGGGTAAGGGCGCGTGTGTGTGTGTGTGTGTGTGTGAGACTGCGGATGCCTGCCTGCATGTGACTGGTAGACGGTCCCTTAACAGGCCCTGACATTTTCACAGCAGTGGCTCTTGTGTCGAGCATAAAAAATTATAGGGCGTATGATTTACTCTCGCAAAAATAAACACGCTGTCACTGCGCCATAGGCAATTCACAACCTTCTGAGCTGACCGGGGGGATTTATTTCCCACACGGTGTCAGTTACCATGTCGCAGTGGCTCTTGAGGTCCTGAGTCACTGATTATTTGCACTTGTGTCGGCCCGCGCTGTAGACTCGGACATGCCGGACCATGACCTGGAGCCGCCACGCTTCGCCCAGCTGGCCCTGGAGCGCGTCCTGCAGGACTGGAACGCCCTCAAGTCCATGATCATGTTCGGCTCCCAGGAGAACAAAGACCCGTAAGCCTCCTCCTCTCTCTTCATCACAGATCAGTACCTGCTGCCACATGGCCAATGTAGAGGTGTCCATATAGCATTCTAATTGTGGAGAGTATTTCTGTTTTAGAACTTAGATGTGATTGTGAACTTTGGACTGTAGGTGGCAGTGATGTGTCCCTTAAGTTTGTAAAGTGTATGTGAAAGAGAGGCCGAGGTGGAAGTAAAACACAAAGCGTGTGTGTGTGTTAAATGTGTTGTGTCAGGCTGAGTGCGAGCAGTAGGATCGCCCACCTCCTCCCGGAGGAGCAGGTGTACCTGAACCAGCAGAGCGGCACCATCCGGCTGGACTGCTTCACCCACTGCCTCATCGTCAAGTGTGCCCCGGACATCACGGTAAGCGCCGTCTCAGGACTCGCCGGGTCAACAGCTTCATCATTTCCAGTTGACTTGTTTGTGTGGCCTTAGCATGATATTAATGTGTGTGTGTGTGTGTGGTGTAGTTCATCGACACGCTCCTGGGCACGCTGGTGAAGGAGCTGCAGAATAAGTACACCCCTGGCAGGAGGGAGGAGGCGGTGACCGTCACCAGACGCTTCCTGCGGTCAGTGGCCCGTGTGTTTGTCATCCTCAGCGTGGAGATGGCCTCGTCAAAGAAGAAAAAGTAAGCTTTGGCTTCCGTATATTTGTGGTGTCCTAAATATTCACGTTGGCCTTTTTATATTCACATGTACCTAGCTCCAATGTTTTGTTTACTGCAGATCTGGCACTGAGATGAGATTTCTCTGAGCTATGTTTTCTATGGCTTGTATGACAAATGATCCAGTGAAGCTGAAGCTGTACGTCCTTTCTGTTCCCCAGTAACTTCATCCCGCAGCCCATAGGGAAGTGCCGGCGCGTGTTCCAGGCTCTGCTGCCGTACGCGGTGGAGGAGCTGTGCAACGTGGCCGAGTCGCTCATCGTGCCCGTGCGCATGGGCATCGCCCGGCCCACCGCCCCCTTCACGCTGGCCAGCACCAGCATCGACGCCGTGCAGGGCAGCGAAGAGCTCTTCTCCGTGGAGCCGCTGCCGCCCAGGCCCTCCCCTGACCAGTCCAGCAAGTGAGTCCTACGCCGCCCACGCGTCCTCCTTGACCCACGTGTCAGGAGATGCTAAAGAACAAGGAAAGACGGCCATTTTGTGACCCATGGCATGTTGCAAGACTTCCATATTTGTGATTAAGTCTTGAGTGTTGAATGAAAGCGATCAGATTTGTGTCTGGGTGCTGGTGTTGTTGCTTTTAGTCTCTGTGCTCCTCTGTGCTCCTCTGTGCTTACATGCAGCCTTGTTATGTGTGCTTTGGTTTCTCAGCTCCAGTCAGGCTGCCTCGTCCTACATCATCCGGACCCCACAACCCCACCGTAGCAGCCAATCCCAGCCCGTCCGCGGGCGCGACGAGGAGCAGGACGACATTGTGTCCGCTGACGTAGAGGAGGTAAGAAAGCCCATCAGACCCCCACCGGATAACCGTTTCCATCAGCGCTTCCTCCTCCTCTAACCTGAAGAACATGCCGCTAAAAGATTTTCTGTGCTCAGGTGGAGGTAGTGGAGGGTGTTGCTGGAGAGGAGGATCACCATGACGACCAGGAGGAGCAGGGGGAGGAGAACGCGGAGGCTGAGGGTCAGCACGACGAGCACGATGAGGACGGTGAGTGCCGCTAAGAGTGCCGCTCGCGCCTCCACAACCGCACACGCTCCAGGTTATCAACTTAACAGGGTCACTGGCAATGGAGTTAATTTATCTTCTGCACCTCCTACAGGAAGTGACATGGAGTTGGATCTCCTTGCTGCCGCGGAGACAGAGAGTGACAGCGAGAGTAACCACAGCAACCAGGACAATGCTAGTGGACGGAGAAGTGTTGTCACGGCAGCAACTGCCGGATCTGAAGCAGGTATGTAATTTCAGTAATGACGAATGGAATGTGAAATAATTAGTAATTCATGTATGACATACAAAGACAAGCTTTTTGCTACTCTGCTGCCATGGTCACCACTCAAGGAGTCTGTATTAATACTTAAATCTGTGTAGAATCTAATGTGTTTGCCCTGGGGATTGGGAATTGGTAATATGTCAGTTCCATATAGAGAACAGATGAAATTCTAAAAGCGACTTGGCCACTGACACTAATGGGGTTGCTAGCTGTTTCAGAGCTCATGACTAGCACTTGTTTTCTGCTGGAATGCGATGTAGTGTTTAGCTCAACGCCCTCTATTTCATTTGCAGGCAGTAGGGTGTCCCTGGCATTTCCCATCTTTGGTATGGGCCTCTCTTTGTCTTAATGCATATATGTCAGGAGCCGAGTGATCGTGGCGATTGCACACAGAGTTAATGTGGAGATGTGCCCTCAGTGTAGATCACCAGCCCACCCCCCCACCTCAACCAGGATCACGTGCTTTGTAAACCAATAACTGGGTTGCTGTTTCTTTTTTCCCCCTAATATAAAAATAACTTCGATGGAGTGGTTCTTGTTCCTGCTAACCTGTGTGGATGTATGCACACATGATAGAATCACGCTTTTATTTTTTTAGTTTAAGCAAAAAAAAAAAAATGTTGATCTGGTTTATCTTACGCTTTTCATCATCTGCTACTAACACCACCGGTTGAATGAGAGGACACACACACACACACACACACACACACACACACACACACACACACACACACACAGGTTGATTCACACACTTGATTGTGTTGATTGTGTTTGAACTTTGCTTTAGTCTGAACTCCAGCAGCGGTCCATGCCTTGTGTGGTGCTTGTGTGCCTCGTAGTGTTTGTGGTGTCTAGAGATAGCACAGTTAGTGGCAGGTGTCCTTGAGATGGTAATGGTTTGGCATGGAGCACTAACCTACAACTCCCGTTGGGGGCATTCTGCTGCGTTATGGCCACACTGACACCACCTCCTCCTCCTCCTCCTCCTCGCCTCCCTCCTCCTCCTCCCCCTCCTCTCTGTTTTGAACTCTCTTCCTCCTTCCACTTTCCCCTTCAAGGTGCCAGCAGTGTCCCTGCCTTCTTTTCAGAGGACGACTCGCAGTCCAACGACTCGAGCGACTCGGACAGCAGCAGCAGCCAGAGCGACGACGTGGACCAGGAGACGTTCCTGGTGGACGAGCCGCTGGAGAGGACCACGGGCACGGCGCACGCCAACAGCGCCGCCCAGGCGCCACGCTCCATGCAGTGGGCCGTCCGCACCACGCCCAGCCAGCGGGCAGCAGGGGGCGCCCCGTCCAGCACCTCCACTCCTGCAGGTCAGGCGCCTCCCTCTTCAACCGTCTTCACCTTTTAATCATTTCGTCATTTTATAGATCCAATTAGACGTGCAACTCTGTTTGCTTATCACATTTAATAATGTACATTGGGCCTGGAGAAGGGCCGTTTTGTTCAGCTGAGCACTCATTGTTGTATAGTCTGAATGTTCAACTTTCACCTTGACTTTGATTAATGACACCATCTCTATGCTGGTTTTGTGAGTTGTCAGATAAGATAAGAGGTAGTGTTACAACCTGTTAGTGTAGGATTCAAATAAGCGTGAGAAATGTAAGGCAATTAATGCTTTCGCAAAAACCCTTCTTCAGCACACAAGACAAATGTTTGTATTTTGCAACTGTAAATATGCTGTTACCCTGAGGAACATGCTCACGGATGAACTGTGTGTCCCCTCCACCCCAGCGAGCTCCACGGGCCTGATCTACATTGACCCGTCCAACCTGCGGCGCAGCAGTGCCATCAGCAACAGTGCTGCGGTGGCCGCAGCCGCTCTGGAGGCCAGCAACTCCAGCAGCTACCTGACGTCCGCCAGCAGCCTGGCCCGCGCCTACAGCATCGTCATCCGCCAGATCTCCGACCTCATGGGCCTCATCCCCAAGTACAACCACCTGGTCTACTCCCAGTACCCTGCGGCCGTCAAGCTCACCTACCAGGACGCGGTCAACCTGCAGGTGGGTCTGGGATCAGCACGTCTCACACTGCAAATCTTTTCTCAGATCAAATTCAAATGAAGGAAACAAATGTTTTATTTATTTTGTATATGGTTTCAGGAAACTATTATTCTTACTACTGTGCATGTTGTTAGTTGTGATTAACAGTCAACAGCCCATAAGAAAAAAATACACATTTTCAAGCGAGATCTGTAGTCAGTAACGTAATTTGCGTCTCAATTTGTGTCTGTAGAACTATGTGGAAGACAAGCTGATCCCCACCTGGAACTGGATGGTGTCCATCATGGACTCCACGGAGGCCCAGCTGCGCTACGGCTCAGCGCTGTCCTCCGCCGGGGACCCGGGTCACCCCAGCCACCCGCTGCACGCCTCCCAGCACGCCGGCCGCCGAGAGCGCATGACCGCCCGCGAGGAGCCCAGCCTGCGCACGCTGGAGGGCCGCAGGTACGCACCTCCACATTTTCAGAAAAATTCCGTTTCCTCGTCCACAACAGTTGTGAAGTGTGTTTGTTACAATGTGTTTGCCACAATAGTTTGGTGGTGTGACATTCTGTACATTGTAACACACTTAGAGTCGTACTTGCAGGACATGTGAACGTGCACATTAATTGTGAGCCTGCATGCAGTAAGTGAATGTGATCTCTGCTGATTGACCTGCTCTGCTGATTGACCTGCTGATTGACCTGCTCTGCTGATTGACCTGCTCTGTGTCCTGCTCTAGGCGCGCCGCCACACTGCTGACCGCTCGGCAGGGGATGATGTCGGCCCGCGGAGACTTCCTGAACTACGCGCTGTCGCTGATGCGCTCGCACAACGACGAGCACTCGGACGTGCTGCCTGTGCTGGACGTGTGCTCACTCAAACACGTGGCCTACGTCTTCCAGGCACTCATCTACTGGATCAAGGCCATGAACCAGCAGACCACGCTGGACACGCCACAGATGGACCGCAAAAGGTCAGTCCGTCCCCTGCATAGGGTGTTTTAATAGGAGCATTTGACCGTGAAAACTCTTAGGTTATGGGATTTGGCAGACGCTTTTGTCCAAAGCGACATACAAATACAAAACAATATAGTACTTAAATTTAACAGGGTACAATTTAAGATGTTGGTCAGACTAAAATAAGAGTATAAAATTATAATCATGTGAGATTCACCAAACTGTTTATTCTGAAGGAATCGAGAAATTCTGGAGCTTGGTTTGGACAATGAGGACTCGGAACACGAGAACGATGAGGACACCAATCAGAGTAAGTGTGTGTGGAGAATGCTACATGCATCCAGAGATTCACATCTGCTCTCACTTTTTTGAGTCGGTGCTCTTTGGAAAACAAATCTGAGTGAACTTTTTTTGACCTGAAAGTGTGAATCTTCCATTAAAACCCCAAAATAACAAGCCCATGCTATTACGCAACTACTACTGTTAGGTTTTGCATTGGGATTCGAAGAGGGACACAAGAGGAAGGCAGTTAGGCAGAAAGGAGGCAAAAAGAAGCGAGCGGCTGTCAAAGGTACCGTGGAGCATAGGCAGTCTGGGAACAAGCCTTTTGATTCCTACAGACGTGTGTTGACTCGCTCGGTCTCTGAGCTTTTTGGTTTTGGCTGCCATTTATCTTTAATGTCCCGTATGTCTGAATGTTTGCATGGCTTCCTCTGGATGATCCATTCTTTCTTTTCAGAATTCTTGCAGGAACCCTGGATGAGCTTTCTTGTGTCGGGATGATGTGTTCTGTTCTCATGTTCTGCTCCGTGTTGTGTTCTCTCAGGTTCCACGCTGCAAGACAAGGATGACGAGCCGGTTCCCGCAGAGACGGGACAGAACCACCCCTTCTTCCGCCGCTCGGACTCCATGACCTTTCTGGGCTGCATCCCGCCCAATCCCTTTGAAGTGCCCTTGGCTGAAGCCATCCCATTGGCTGATCAGCCCCACCTCTTACAGGTGAGCCTCAAACCCCAGTCTTGTTCCTTCTACCATATAACAAGTTATTTTTTTTCTGTTTTCTTTGATTCTTCAATTTCTCGCCTTTGACCGTAATCAGAGTCTGCTGTGATTTCCTTGTTTTTGTCTTCATCTTCGTCTCCCCCTTTTCTGCTCTTTGCAGCCCAATGCGAGGAAGGAGGACCTGTTTGGTCGACCGAGCCAGGGGCTGTACTCCTCCTCTTACATGGCCAGCAAAGGTCTTGCTGACATGTCGGTGGATAGGAACTGCCTAGAGGTAAGCAAAGGAGTAAGTACAGGAGTATGCCCATTTACATCTTTCTTTCTAAATTATTTACAATTTTAGACTTGGCAGTTGCTGCAGGCATGTCAAGTACCAGTACATACCAAGTTGTCACCAAGCCGTGCTAAACCTTTGGGAACCCCGTCTCCACAGATTCTACCCACTAAGATGTCGTACTCGGCCAACATGAAGAACGTGATGAGCATGGAGTCACGGCCCAGGGGTAGCGAGGACCAGGCCGCAGCGGAGCAGGAGATGGACACCTCCAAGCCCGGCCCCTCTCCCCACGACCTGGCTGCCCAGCTCAAGAGCAGCCTGCTGGCTGAGATCGGCCTGACCGAGAGTGACGGACCTCCCTTGCCCTCCTTCAGGTAGGACTACCAGCAACCCAGGAAGTGTAGGAACGTCCTGTCCTAGCCAAACAGTAGGGCATTGTTGACATGGCTATTGATTGTGTGAGAACTGCTACTATTCCACCAGTTGCCAGTTCCTTGCTAGGTCCCTTAGTTATTAAAATAGTGTCATGTGTCCGTCTCCGATCTGTGTGGAGTAATGTGTGCATGTTGTTTGTGTGTCAGACCCCACTGTAGTTTTATGGGAATGGTGATCTCTCATGACATGCTGCTGGGCCGCTGGCGGCTCTCTCTGGAGCTGTTTGGAAGAGTCTTCATGGAGGATGTGGGCGCTGAGCCAGGATCGGTGAGTCCATCCACACGTCCCTGCCAGTCACACTTACTGAGAAGCTCAGGGCTCAGGAAGAGATGCCTTTTATTCATGAACATTCACTTAGTATTATATTAGTATTGCAGTAGTTTTGGGGATTTGGTGAGTCATTTTAAACCCTTTGGGTAATGGGTTTAATAGTAGGGAGATTTTGACGGTCTCTCCATTTCAAACGTGACAGATCCTGACAGAGCTGGGTGGCTTTGAGGTGAAGGAGTCCAAGTTCCGGCGGGAGATGGAGAAGCTGCGTAACCTGCAGTCGCGGGACCTGGCGCTGGAGGTGGACCGCGACCGCGACCAGCTCATCCAGCAGACCATGCGGCAGCTCAACACACACTTCGGCCGCCGCTGCACCACCACGCCCATGGCCGTGCACCGCGTCAAGGTCACCTTCAAGGACGAGCCGGGCGAGGGCAGCGGAGTGGCGCGCAGCTTCTACACGGCCATCGCCCAGGCCTTCCTGTCCAACGAGAAGCTGCCCAACCTGGACTGCGTGCAGAGCGTCAGCAAGGGCATGCAGGCTAGCAGTACGTAACCCTGCTTTTACCACACGTTACGCTACACAGAATCACAGAGGATGGCTTAGTCTAACTCTGCTGCATCTCTTGCAGCTTTCTGTCAGTTTCAACAGTCCATTTTAACACAAATAGTCCAAAAACAGTTGTTGTTGCTGTTGTTGCTGCAGTTGCTGCATTTGCTGACTTGGGCGTGAACATAGGAGAACAAGATTTGAAAGGTTTACTCTTTACAGCTTTGGCCTTTAGCTCTTAGTTGTCGCTTTTGTTAACTGACCGCTATTGTGTGTGCGTGTGTGTGTGTGTCTAGATCTCATGCAACGACTGAGGAACAGGGACCGGGAGAGGGAACGCAGGAGCGGGGGGCTGCGAGCTGGCTCCCGGCGGGACCGCGACCGGTGGGTATCTGGTGGTATTGTTGGTGGTTCCTCGGCAGTCATCTCCTCTGCCCTAGATTGAACCCCTAACTCCTAGACTGACTCCTACGGTCTGTGCCCCTGTGTTAAATAGGGACTCGAGAAGGCAGTTGTCCATCGACACCCGGCCCTTCAGGCCTGCCTCTGAAGGAAACCCCAGCGACGAGCCGGACCCACTTCCGGCACACAGACAGGCGCTGGGAGAACGGCTGTACCCCCGGGTACACGCCATGCAACCGGTACGCCTCTCTCCTTACAGCATTTCAATTAGACATCTATGTACATATATGCTTTATTGAACGTCATCCTTTGACAGTCGACATAACTTTGTAATCAGGAAATTGGTTGGACAACCGATACTGCTGTCTGTCTTGTAACGGAGATGTAATATGTAATGTGTAATGTGTTGGTTGCAGGCGTTTGCGAGTAAAATCACGGGGATGCTGCTGGAGCTGTCCCCCGCTCAGCTGCTGCTGCTCCTGGCCAGTGAGGACTCCCTGAGGGCCCGTGTGGAGGAGGCCATGGAGCTCCTTATCGCACATGGAAGGTAATTACTGCCACCACTGCTGCTCTCTGTTCAAGCTTAATCTGAAATGACACTCTGATTTAGCCCATCTACAAATTATGTATGAAAATGTCCATGAGTGGCTTTCATTGATAACCTATGCAAGCGTGCCTTGTGTATTCATGTTTTGTATTTTTGGTTTTCCTCTCAGGGAAAACGGTGCTGACAGCATATTGGACCTCGGTGTCCTGGACACCCCTGAGAAAGCACAGGTTTGTTTTTGTCCTTGGAGAGCTCACACCAGAGTTGCACTGGTTTAGTCTGGTTTTAAAGGTTCTGTTACCTCCTTTTAGGCATACTTAGAATGTTTGCCATGGTAACATGGGTCTGTTCTCCATCTCTACAGCAGGAGAACAGGAAGAGGCACGGCTCTACCCGCAGCGTGGTGGACATGGAGCTGGACGACCCCGATGATGGGGACGATAACGCCCCTCTGTTCTATCAACCGGGCAAACGGGGCTTCTACTCCCCACGACCGGGCAAGAACACGGAGGCCAGACTCAACTGCTTCCGCAACATTGGCAGGTAAGCACTCCCAGCCGCTCCCACTGCATCTCCATTGTCCTCTGCTCCCTTAAAGGGATCACATAAAGACCCGTACCTAATGATGGTGAATCTCTAAGTGATGGCTTTGATTTTTTTCCCTTTTCCAGAATACTAGGGCTTTGTCTGCTGCAGAATGAACTGTGCCCCATCACTTTGAACAGACACGTCATCAAAGTGCTGCTCGGGAGAAAGGTAAGCACACAGATGCGGTTTACTTTTCTATTTTCTTTATTATTATTTTTTTTTAAATGTCCACTTTATTTGTTACATTGCCACGTAATGCAGGTGGCTTGGACATTTGATAGGGTGCCATATTCTGAGCTGTCTGTGCCATTTGTTTGCAGGTGAACTGGCATGACTTTGCCTTCTTCGACCCAGTGATGTATGAGAGCTTGCGGCAGCTAATCCTCCACTCCCAGGCTGGGGAGGCCGAGGCCGTGTTCTCAGCCATGGACCTGGCCTTCGCCATCGACCTGTGTAAAGAGGAGGGCGCTGGACAGGTACACACCCAGTTCTGCTTATCAGAATCCTCCAGTATTGTTTTTTTTTAATTATTTTTTTTATTTCACCACAAACAATGCCATGTGATCTTAATGATCTGTTTTCTTCTCCCCTCAGGTGGAACTCTTGTCTGGTGGGGTGAACATGCCAGTGACCCCTTTGAATGTTTATGAGTATGTTAGGAAGTATGCAGAGCACAGAATGTTGGTGGTTGCTGAACAGCCTCTGCATGTAAGTATGCTGTATTGAACTTAGAAAATGGGAAATAAGTTTAGTTGTTGTTTGCAGTGTAATGTACTCATTATATGTTGATATGTAATGTATATAAATAATGATATTGCTGTATGTCCGTACCATTTTATTTGTGTTGTTCTGGGACAGTATCATCTTGTCCTTGCTACTGCCGTCAGTCGCTGGCATAGCCTCAGATACCGGCAGCTCTGCCCAGCCATGTTTCCTTTTATGGTGTAACTGACCAGGCATGAGTTTCTGGAAATAAAGGGATATAATTAGGTCAAGGCATGACACTGGGTTTGTAGAGCCCACACGTTAATTGGAATGGTGGTATGCTCCCTGACAGGCAATGAGAAAGGGTCTCCTAGATGTGCTTCCCAAGAATGCCCTGGAGGACCTCACAGCAGAGGACTTCCGGCTTCTGGTCAATGGGTGTGGAGAGGTCAATGTGCAGATGCTTATCAGCTTCACCTCATTCAACGATGAATCGGGTAAGGGTTGAGCTGCACACATCAGACCAGGCCATGTTGAGATCTTGGAAGGACTAGGTTCTGCCAGAAATGGAATTTGGCCCTTGCATCTCTCAAAATGGTGGACATCAAATAATTTATAGGTGGATATAACATCTAGCTCTTAAGTTGTTTCTTACATGTCAGATGTAAGATACATGTTCTTACTTGACATATTTTGTATGATCACTTCAGTGATTTAACATTTGTTGAATTCACAGGGGAAAATGCTGAGAAACTTCTACAGTTCAAGCGCTGGTTTTGGTCCATTGTTGAGAAGATGAGTATGACAGAAAGGCAGGATCTGGTAAGACTTATTACCATCTATATAATTGCCATCATTTACTACAGTCATTTCACATTGAATTAAAAAAAAAAAGAACTTTCTACAAAAAGTATTAACCATTGATCCACGGTCTTGGTCAACTGTATCAATAACCTGATTATTTCCCTGGGCCACTGCAGGTGTACTTCTGGACATCCAGTCCATCTCTGCCGGCTAGCGAGGAGGGCTTCCAGCCGATGCCCTCCATCACCATCCGGCCTCCAGATGACCAGCACCTGCCCACCGCCAACACCTGCATCTCCCGCCTCTATGTGCCACTCTACTCCTCCAAACAGATTCTCAAACAGAAACTCTTATTAGCCATCAAGACCAAGAACTTCGGTTTTGTGTAGAGGTTGACGAAAAAAACATGTTTACTGTTGTGTAATATTACTAGTTCCATTTTTGTAGATTTATTTTTTGTCTATACAATTTTATGGAATTTAAAGAAATGCTGTCGCATCCCTGGCGGTAATTTTGATCTGTTGTGAAAGCAGACGGCTTGTTCTTATTTTATTTTCTGTTTTATTTTTTTTTTATTTTTTCCTGAAATAAATATACATTCCTGCATTGGCTTTGTGAAGTTGAGCCCGCAGCTCTCAGTTCCATTGGCTTGAACTGTAATGTCCCAGGAATCATCTGTTCGACATGAAACTGTCTGCCGAGCCCCAGCCAAAGATGACAGCAGAAAATATTTAACAAAATAAATTTACACTGTGATTATGAATTTTTTCTTCCCCTTCTGCCCATGACAGAAAACTTACTATCACTGAGAGATCACAGCTGCCTTTGTGGAAAGTCATTTTTTCTTGTATAGGGGGAGTAGGGAATTTCAGAATAAACTTGGATGCAACTACTGGCTTTTCTTTGGTCTTTGGCATGTTTACCTGAGTAATACTAACACATTTTATGTGAGCATGAATAGATTAATTTAAACATACTTAAGGAGACAGGTGTACATCTAGATTTTTTTCTACTCAAACATGGTATGACACATGTCGTAGCCAGCTGTCATTAAGTCAGAGGGATTCAAAACATCTGTTGCAACAATAGCTGCACATTTCGGGTTATAGGAAGTTCAATTAAGGTCAGCGCCTTCTGGCACAGAAATCGTATTGCAGTCATGAGTTGAGGACTTGTCTGCTAACGTGCGCTAGGGGGTAATAATTGTATACTACGTTTTACAACTCTCAATTACAGTACAAATTAACCTGTGCAAAGCTTTGCAGATGGTGAATAATGTTAGTTGCAATCTAGTAGGTAGTAATCTATTCATCGAAATTGTGTCTGCCAACAATTAAAGATTAAAATGAACAGCGGTGAAAGGTATTTTTGAGCGGCGCCCCTTGAGAACCCCCTGTGTCCCCCTGATGAAGTTGACGTCAAAATGTCCCACCCCTCCATGTGGTGACGCCAACCAATCAATAAGCAGTATTCTGAAGTTTCAATCCATTGGCTAGTTTCGAGAACCAGCTAGCTAGCCTCGCCAAGCAAGCAGATTCTACAGATTTACCTCTGATGCTTGATTTCAGCAAGTTTAGCGTCTGTGATTGTAGATCATTCTTATCTTACCAGATCATCTAATTATTATAAGACCGCGTCTGTACTGAAACGGTGAGCGAAAATCTACCATCCAACCGGGAATACCAACTCGCGGCAACCAAGGTGATTGCTAAGAATCAGCTAGCTAGCCAGCCCTCTGAACGTCCACAAGCTTGCTAACGTCAGTCTAGTGGTCGAAATTCGGCGAACGATTAGCAGCTAGTTCCTTTCGAGTTTGTTTGCAGACATCGCGTTAAAACTATGTTAGTTTAGTTTATCACACAGCATATATTACCGTCCGGTTCTAGTGTACGATGGCAGCAAGCTGGCAGGACGCTGCTACTCAGCAGGCTGAGCAGTTGGCGGCCCGCTTGAAGGAGCTCCTGTCGTCTGGCCTAGGCTATCTCAACTCAGAACTCGGTGTGGATTTGGGTCTGAAGCCTGATCTCTATCCGCCATGGGTTATCCTCTCAACGGCATGTATGGGATTATTGGTGATTGTGGTAGTTTGGGCCTTTGTTTGTCGTGGTCTATTTAGGGGTAAAGGTAGGTCGAAAAGAACTGAGACCATAGCGGAGACTGTGAAACCAACTGTAAAGACTCCCAAACCCGAAGATCAGAAGAAGAAGAGCAAAAAGAAACCATCTGAGAAGGTAGTGCTAACGTGTCTTTGCCAAAAATCAACCACATGACGTGGTGACATTTGCCACATCATTCAGGAACTTGTTGAAAGTAGCGTAGTTAGCTTGTAGGGTGGCTGAGCTCAGTCAACCTCAAAGTTAGCCAAGTAACGTTAGCCGAAGTTAACGTTATAAACTTAGCTAGCTTTGGTTGGCTGTCTACCCATTGATTTTAACCTTAACGTTAACAGCTGTGTTGGCTCCTACTTTTTGTTGATGGGTGGATAGGTCTGTCCTACATTTAAAAATAAGATAAATACTGTTTGTGTAGTAGAAGTTCAATATGTGCTAGCTTCGTACACATAGAGCTACAAAGCAAAAGTGTTTTGTTAGCTGGTTAATAGTGTGCATGCAATTACAGATTAGTTAACGTTATCTGTGTCGTGGTGCCTGGCAGTTCAACGACCTATCTAGGCAGCTAATTTGGGGATTTGTGTTGTAATGTTCTGAAAATAAAACAAGGCCCCTAATATAGTGACTGGTTTAGATAACTGACCAACAAGGAAAATAATGCCTATTTGCTAACAATTTTATGTTGAAATGTTCCTAAATTAATATACCTGCCTGTAGGTGAAATGAACAACTAACGTTACCAGGTTGGCTAAAATAACCGTGTTCCAGTATTTTAAGTGGTTTAATGTTATGTTTCTCATTTGGTAACGTGTGGTGTCTGATTATTTCCTCGGCCTTGCAACTTATGTGGCTGTGTCGATGTCACATCTAGGTATGTAAATGATATCTTCCCAAATGCTATCATCCCAATCCTCCACAGAAACCACAAGCAAACGGTCGCCCAGTTGTTGAACAAGAACCGGAAGTCAAAGTGACTGAAGAAATTCCTGCTGTCCAGCAACCCACACCAGAGAACAAGACTGACAAGGTGAGAAGAGTGTGTAGGTTGTGGAAACCTTTTGTCAGTGTTGGTTGTTGTGACCGTTATTGTGCTGTATCCTTTGAGGAAAAAACCTAACCACAACTACAATACGTTCAGTGTGTTTTTGATGGGGATGACGTGATGTGGAGGGCATAGTAAAAAAAAGGTGTTCACCATTATTGCAATTAACTGTACACACATTATTTTGTTGCTGTTGTCTTCCTCTGTGTTTTCATATAGTCAGACCCTTTGAATTCATGTAACACCTTAAATAAAGTATTAACATGCACAAAAGACACATTAATCATTGTCTGTTGTCAACCCCTCATATATCATTGGACTTGGAACATTTCATTCCTCCTTAACAAAAAAGCACAAATGCCACCATTTGTCACAGTGCATTTTAAGACAACTCAGTAGACACTGGCTTACTGTACTGGGGCCTACTGGCCTCTTAGGTGCTCTGAGCCAGCACCTGCTTGTCCTTGCTAACTGGCAGTGAAAGTACAGTGATATGATTGACCCAGCTGCTAGTGTCAGATTGCAGCCTGAACTTGCAGATTCAGCTATTCCTGCTACAGAATTTCAGTTCTTCCAAATTTAGTGTAGCCAGTTTTGGCCTAAGTCAAATTTGCTATTGCATTTAATGGTGTCAGTAGTAGACATACTAATTGGCTGGTGATTTATTTGTCTGACAAACTGTGAGTAGCATTGTTTTTTCCATGTAATTATTCGGCTTTGGTCAGTAAACACAGCTACAGTGACTGTTTTGGATCTTTTAAAAGACTCTTCCCCTTTGTGAAATTAATATAAAAAGACAAAGGCAGGGGGTATTCAATTATATAGAGCTTATAGTCGGGTAAAATTGTGAATTTTTTTCTTATAGGCAAAGAACAAGAAGAAGAAGCCTAAACCTGCCACTGTTCCAGAGACCAAGGCTCTTGTTTCTTCTTCTGCCAAAGAGCCTGAACCAGAAGGTAAGCTGTCTACTCAGCAAATCTCAGGTGTGTCTCACTGATTCTTCAGTGTTTTGCGTTGTGCTCTTGTAACGGAAGTCTGAACTAATAGAGGAGGATGTCAGGATGCCTCAGCAGATGTTGCAATGCTCAGTAGACTAACCAGGTCAGAAACAGTTAGTGCTCTTGTAACAGTGCATTGTGAGTGCATTAGTAGATGTTTCATCAGTTGAGGCAGAACATAAAAAATGGGAAGCATTTACTCCCCATTCTTACATTCCCTGTATCTTAGCTTGGGCAATAATTCAGGTGAAAAAAGTCACTAAATAGTGTTCTCGGGTGATTGGCTTATTCTGCTCACCAAGTGATGTATGGGGCACATTTGATCCTCCTATCTCCTCCTCTTTTTTATGACTGCTGTTTGCCTTGCATTTTTCAGCTCGTTCACAGTATGTAATAGAATTCTCTCTGTTTGGTTAAATGAATTGTGCAGAGCCACTGAGAGAGCTCTGACTCATTTCACATTATGTGCTCTCATCCATGAATCCCTTGTGAGCAGCTGCATGTCATCTGCACTGCTCTAGGCAGCCTTTTCACTAAATGAAAGCAGACTGCATGCTGCACATGTGCACGAGGACCAGTGTTTGATATTCTGCTCTGACATTCAGGGAACTGGGAGACCAAAGTCAGCAACCGTGAGAAGCGTCAGCAGAAACGGAAGGAGAAGGGCACAGGCGACGCCTCCCCTAGCCCCGGAGGAGCCGAGCCCCCCGCCACCCCATCCCCAGCCCCTGAGCCGGCCAAGCCCACCACCCAGAAGAAGAGCAAAGGTGCAGTTGCAGCTCAGCACACAGATCTGCTGCGTGTTGCTGCATGAAGCCCCTAGATCAGTGAACACAGGAAGTTACATTTGTCACCAGAGCGTGTGCGCCATGTGGGATTCACTGAAACTTTTTTTTGTCTCGTCACACTGATTCAGTGGGCTGCTGCAGGCAAACAGATGGCTAATTTGTAGTTCAGGTGGAAAGTGCTGTCTGGCCCCAAGGGAGTTGTTCCATGTGGCTGTTTCAGTTCCTGAGATTATACGAAGAGCCACCTGGGAGATCTTTATCCCATTCTCCTTAGGAGAGATTGAAACTGTTTTAACCATTGAGGCATATACAAGAATATAATTAATATATAATTAATGTTTAATAATGTTTGTTTGTATGGTATTTAAAACAATTGAAATTTAGAGTTGGTTAGGCATTAAGAAATATCATATTTGGGAAAGGTGTAGGGCCTGTCTTTATTCTACACAGATTTAAACAATTTAAAGATGCCACAGTAAGTAGTAAGAAAACAATGAACATTTTGACTACATTGCTGAAGAGAACCTGGAATAGGGTGTTTTAAGATGGAAGGAAGTATTTTCTAAAGTCATTTCAAAGAAACATTAATGGCAAAGCTGCTGAAAATATGGTGTGCACAAAATTAGGTCAGTCGACACCCCTGAACTCTATTTTTGTTAGTTTTTTTTTTTACCAAACCATAGCTTGTGGAAAGGCTAATCCACCACATACAAAATTCTGTCTGTCACTTACACACAGACAGAATTGAAGGTTGGCAGACTGTAGCCATTGCAGCTATTATTACACACATGCTGTGTTTTTAATGATCTTATAAAAAATGGTTGGTAAAGATTGTTAGTGCTTCAAATGTTGACTTTCTGATTATTGTTAGTCATCCATACTGATTTATGTTTTTAGGATTTTTTTGAACCCTTCCTTCTTGAGCAATGTGTGTTTCAGTTTGTGGTTAATCATACAGTATTTGTGTATTTGCTTTTATTGCAGTGGTGGCTGTCCGTGCTAAACCTGAGAAAGCAGAGCCTGTGGCAACTCAAGGTAAAGGTCAGCTGACAACCCAACATCCGTCCACCAGATGGCATTACGGCCTTTTCTTAGTTCTTAATTACTTAAAGGTGCCGTCAGTAATTCGAAACGATTTCTAACATTTGTGTCACATTCAGCGAATATTTCCTCACAATCCGCCAGCTCTCCTTTCCGTGACTACACTGTAAAAGATGGTCTTTGTGCGCAGCCCTGGCTCTGTGAACTGGAAACAAACAAAGTGGAGCAAGCCTGCCCCCCAAACAGAACAAAACTGTTCTATACACTCATTGAAAGGGGGTGTGAGGGGGCAAGAGCTTAGAGAAATGGAAGGGGAATTTAGGAAAGGGTTTGGTGAATTCGCCTCGCTGTTTTTTTTTTTTTTTTTGGTGTTGCTGGACGTGACGTCGTCCAGAATCTGTCGGCATCTTTGAAGCAGCACCTACTGTATGTGCTGTGTAACACTAACTGTTAGGGTGCCTTATGAGTTGCTTATGATTGTGGTGAGTTGCATTAGATTTGCAACAGTAAACAGTGTAGTGGTGACCGGCTGGAGGCACTGACCAGTTGTGTCTGTCTTCCAGTGACTGCCCACCGGGAGCAGACGCCAGCAGTGAACGGAGGCGAATGGAACAGCGTTGCCGTGGCGATCCCACCTCAGAAGAAGGCTCCAAAGGCCGAGAACTGGACCGCCCTGCCCAAGAAACCCGTCCAGCCCAATCCCGAGGTGTCCGTCTGGGGGCAGGATGTCGACGGTACAGATTGAAATGTGTCCTGCTAACTTCCCAAGCATGGAGTGTTTTTGACTAAACAAACACCCATATGTATACACGCACACACAACACGCACACAACAATACAAGTTTTTTGACTCATCCACACAGTCCATCACACACAAATAAGAGGACTGTCACAAGCCACACTGGAGTTCTGCTGTGTAGGAGGGAAGGCTGTTTTGTTTCAACACTAAAGGGGAGACCGTGCCAAGCATTCTTAAGTTGTTTTCTCTGTGGTCCTTCTAGGATGGACTGTTGTGGACAGGGGAATCCCATCTGCATTCCCTGGACTGGGCCACCCAGCATCTGGTATTTGTATACTTTTGTACCATTTCAGTTTTTCTTTATTCAGCAGCAAAGTAGTCAGTGTTTTATATTGCTTCAACTCTGCTTTTCTGTCTTTGACTCTGACCTGTAGATGGTGCAGTTTGACCACTGTATAAAATCAGACATTCTGAAATAGTTTGGTTTGTTAGGTCTTAGCATGTGGATATTCCCTATCCATGTAGATCAGTCTTTCTCAAACTTCTTCAGACCAAGGACCACTTAACCAGTAAAACAAAAACTCACGGACCACCTAGCTAAAAAAAAAAAAAGAGTAGACCTACTTTAACAGTATATTACACAATAGGCCTACTCAATGAACCACCTTGCTTATTGTCTTTGCACCTTGCTTATTGTGTCAGACTAGGATTATATGATTTTACATAGGCAGTGTTGCAGAACTGTTTGGATTTACATACAAGTTGGTTCAATATAGCAAACAACTCCTCTATATTATATTTTACCCCGTCTGTTTGCGGACCACTTGGGATAGCTTGCGGACCACTAGTGGTCCCTGGACCACACTAAGAAACACTAATGTAGATGACATGAAACAATGTTGAGCTCCAAAAGTAATGCTTTTTGAAATGGGACAGCTGATCAGAGGGGGGGTCATTAAGTTTATTTTTCTGCCTTTCTAGCCATGGAATCTCGGCCTGTGGTAGAGCCGCAGTGGTCCGACCCGCCTCCCGTGGAAGATGAGTGGTCTGGACAGAGTAAGAACTCGCTCTGATCTTTCCCTCACAGAATATGTCAAAACGAGCATCAGAACCTCCCCATTGGTATCTTATAAAACAGAGTCTGGGGAGATGTTGTGTGTGTGAATGTGCTTCTATGTAGGTGTGTTAACTGAAGTGTTCTCGGCCGTGTGCTTGCTAGATGGTGTGGACCCGTCCTCTGATTGGAACGCTCCGTCTGAAGCGTGGGAGAACTACGAGGAGCCAGAGGCCCCCGCCCCTCCTCCAGAGAAGCCGGCCGCCACCCCACTGACCGACGCCACTGCTGAAGATGCACAGGTGGGCCATCTGCACAGACGCAGCACTAGGGGACCAGCACTAGCCACAGTTAAAACAGCAAAGAATATTTCTCTCCTCCAGTTTTCCAAACCATCCCCATTTCCACCAGTGTGTTGTTGCTTTTGAAGTACAGTTGTTCAGTTCTTATGGGCAGCATATTCATTTCCCCATAAATCCGGTCCATTGAGCAGTAGCTGCTCAGCTAGACTCCCTAGCAACAAGTGTAAGCGCTCCTCCATGTGAGGGAGCGAAAATGCCTTCCTCTCTTCCTTACACCACAGAGCACAGGGCAGCTGTGGCTACTGTACAGGAGTGGCCTGTAAAAACACGGCTGCTGCATCCTGTTTGCGCCGTGGCCCAGGGCTGGATAGGTGAACAGGGATTTGAGCTGACCTGGAACAACAGCTCAATCGCTGGCGTTGAGGTCCTGGTTCTAACCTGCACGCTCTGCAGGGAAATACTCAGCACCTCATTCCTTACTCTGACACCTCTTGGGGGGGATGTTGTGTTTTTGGAGTTACCTCGTAAATCCACAGAAAACCAATCTGAAGGTGTCCTCTAGTCTTGGCGAATGTCTCATGTGGACAGACTGTGTGCGTGCCATTAGTTAGCCTGCCGTCCGTACCTTTATTCAGCACCAGGGAGTCGTGCACATAAACAGCACCTTTGTAGACACTGAAACACTCCCAACACTGCAATCTTCCTGAATCGCAGGGCTCCGACGATGACAAGGACAAAGCCGACCCCGGCGAGGGCGGGAAGAGCAAGAAGAAAAAGAAGAAGAAGAAGAAGAAGGCCGACGAGACTGAAGCAACTGCTCAGGTAGATACACAAAGCAGCCCTCCCCTGCTGCCATTCTAGAGACCCTGTTGTGCTCCGTCATAGAACAAGCTGGTGTCACAAGCTGCCGATGGCAGGCAGTCGTCTTTTTAATTACCCACAGTACCTCTAGATGGCACAGTCACCTATTGCATTTGAATGAGCAGGAACCATGCAGTACAAAACAGTTTTCTCTGCTGTACAAAACAATGTTCTCCATTATTTGAATTTGTACTTATTTTGCTCTTATCTTGTCTTCATATTTAATGTTTATGTCATTGAGAACATATGTGCACTGGGAGGGAAACCCAAATGCTGTGTGTCTCCACAGGAGGAGGTGAAGGAGACCCCAGCGGAAGTAGCGCCTCCCCCTCCGCCCGCACAGGCCCCCACTAAAGCTGCTGCCAAGGCCACGAAGAACGCCAAGCCTGCCAAGCCGTCCCCTGCACCTGCCCCAGCCGAGGTCAGTGCCACACCCATCTAGTAGTGTCTGGGCCATAGCCATGTGAACACACATCTAGTAGCGTCTGGGCCATAGCCATGTGAACACACATCTAGTAGTGTCTGGGCCATAGCCATGTGAACTCTGTAAAAGATACTCTAATGCACACACACACACCATTTTAATATGCTGTGGAGCAGGACCGAGTCAATGTAAAGTCAGCTGTTGGTTTAAGTTGCCACTTGCCAGGCATCTGTGATGTTCAATTCATTTTAAAGGCTGAACTTCACTGTTACAGACATGCAAGCTATTGAGCTTAATCTAGCAATGTAATAACTGTTTATTCTACTTACCTTCCTGGTTATAATATATTGTGCCTATTTGCACGTTTTAAGGAAGGTGTTCTGTCAGTTGAGATATTACTTTTGGTCCGTGAGCATAAATAAGGTGCTTTGCACCAGATAGTAACGTCAGATGTCGCATACCTTGAGTGTTCTACCAGCTACTGAACTCGAGTCAAAGATACTGACACAGCCACATGCCATCACCTTGTCACAGGCTGACCCTCCCCGAGCCGCTGTGCAGGAGAAGGCCGTCCAGAAGACCCCCTCCCAAGTGCCACAGGGGCCTGCCGACGCTAAAGCCGCTGGCAAGCAGCCCGCCGGCCCGGCTCCTGCCCAGGGTGAGTCACCCAACACACGACACCATCACCTCGCCCGCACCGCTGGGAACGCACGCCGGGCACTGAGGGGACCGTAAGATGATCAGCCACAGTTGGGCTACGCATCAATGACCCGGGAACACGGAACAGCTCCGTTTACACGTCCAGGTTATTGACTTGCACTTAAACAAGCAAGCTACTAAACCTGCTAAAGAGCTCTCATGGTTGGGGGTGCTACTGCTTTATACTGTATCACTGTGAAGCTATGTGGAGTATTCCATGTGATACGCAGGACTATGCAGTATACCCCTTAAAAAGCATCACCATCTCAGTATACCCACTTAAAATAGACAAGGATAGGTATTAACATTTGGGGTTGATCACAGTTTACCCACTACAGCTAACTAGACTACATCACAGTATACCCACTACAGCAGGGGTCTCAAACTTAAGTGAGCTGGGGGCCACTTCTGCCAATGTCATCTGATTGGAGGGCCACGTCAGTGTTAAAGAATAATACAAAAAAAGAATGGCTATTTCCTAAAATGCAATGTTTTTTTTTTTAAATACTGTATTTTCAAACACAAAACTACAAACAGAAAGTGCAAGTCTTAGGGCCCGTCCCAATACCTCCCCTACCCCTAGATTTTTGCCCTAACCCTCGTTTTTGCGCGTGCACGTGTAGGGCTAGGGTGTCCCATTACTATAGGGAGCAAGGGGAAGTGCTATTTTGCCCTTAAAATCAACCCTCAAAACATAGCCAGGACCGATGCAGGCTTAAAACGAAGTGGGAGATGAAATTACCCTGGATACCGTGCGAGCTCAGAGAGCCGGCCAAATTTCTCATATATTTTCGCAAATAAGCATATTAAAATTTCGGAATATGTTGGAATATGTTAGCTGGATGCACATCTGATGGACTGTTGAGTTTTAAACACTAATGTTAGAAAATATTTCACGAAGCTATCTGACGATGTTCATGATATCTGCTGAGTGCTTTGAGAGAGTCTGCCCATTAAATAACGTTATATATCTGATCTGGGTAGTTTCGTCAATATTTAAGGTGGGTGTTCTGGCGTTCACATGAACACGAATATCTTTGTTGATTAACTAGACGTAGATAAACCAGCACAGCCCACACAACAACGACCGCTGGAATGGGCATGTTCCTGAATGAAAATAGTAGCAGGCTACTACCGGTAGACACGTCGGCGCTGCGTGTGACGTAGGTGAGCACGTTCGCTACGCTAATTTGCATTTAGTGGTGTCCCAATTTATAGGGAAAGATCTTCACCTCCACTTCCCTTGTCAAGGGGGCTTTAATGTTGAGGGCAATCAAAACCAAGTGGAAGTTTTAAGGGGGGAGAAATGGGATGGGCCCTAAGACACCTATGCTAGCAACCTTAGCTCATAAATAAAATAATGATAAAATAAATATTAATACAAATGATAAAAACAAACAAAAAAGCATAAAAACAGATAGGCCTATGTCTGTGTTTCACACCAAATAAAAATATTTTCCTCTCATAACTTTTTTTAAACCTGGCAAACTAGGCATCAGGGTTAAGAAAGCAACACCATTGGATTTTTATATCAACATTTCAAAAGGCCATGGCTTGAAAGTGGTCAGAGATAAAGTCCTACTGTAAATGTAAAAATCTTTGAGTATAAACATAAGTTTATGAAGGGGGTACATTTACTCATCTAATTTGCCACTGGATGGCAAGCACCTCAAATGATGCACCTTTCAGTAAATACTGGATGAACATATTTGAGCAGGTTTACTTTCTTTTTTGTCATATTACCCACATAACAAATTAACAGGAAAACACCTAAGATGTACCAACAATAGTAAACTATTACTAGCCTATAACCACAAGGCCTACAATAAAGTATCCTGGTCAAATCAGTTCCTATCGCGGGTGACTTTGTAGTTCTTCAGAGCCCTATTTCTACTACCCCTGCTGTCTGTACCACATCCATTACGGACGCCATAATCACGATTACCACTGCAACCTCCAAGCTATGTTGGGCAGAGGGTCGAAATAAGCTTGGTTTGCTAGAGGACACCGTCGTATAGGCTACACGCAACGCACCTCCATTCACAGACGCACCGTGACTATCACTGTCAATAGACGATCGATAATCTCCAAAAGGATATTCTCCTTCAGAATCAGAATAGGTGAATACCCAAGCCTACCCAAGACTTCATCACACGTGAACGTTTTGTGTAGGCCTATTTCTGCTTCAATTTGTGCAAAACTATGGCCTGCATCGCTTCCGCGTCATTACAAATGCACGTCTTCGTGTTTATCGCGTGTAATAGCCTACAAGTATTTCCTGAACACTTTGTGCAGCGATTTTGGGTTTGAATCAAGCTCTGGATGTCTAGCAAATAGTGGAGGAGAGTACAAATGAGATTTGTCACCGTACTTGGATCTATCGTCTATTTTAATCAGTATCGTTGTTTGTTGCAATTAAAAATACCCTTAAGGGCCGGATTACATTATTATTTTAACATAGGCCGCAGGCCGGAATTGGGCCGGACGCGGGCTGGATTTGGCCCGCGGGCCGGGAGTTTGAGACCCCTGCACTACAGCTAACTAGACTACACCACTGCTGTGAAGCTATGTGGAGTGTTCTACTTTTGACCTATAAATATTTCCATCTTAAGAGCAAGGAGCAGATGCACACTCATACACCTGCAGGAATCCATTATAGAACTTGTGCTTCTGCTAGTCCTCATAATGTCTGTGATGATGACTCTGGTTAAAAAGAAGAGCTCAGCAATAACCGTGTCCCACTCTGCCATCATTGTGGGCTGTTCCACTTGTGCTTTCCCCTGCTGTGTCTGTCCGGCTGGCCATATGAAGTGCTTCCTCCACACTTCCCCTCAGAGCTGTGGAGAAGCTCATGTGCTCCCAGGTCACGCTCCTCTCGCCCGGCAGCTCACCGCCGTCTCCCCAGCAGATGGCTCCTGTATGTGCCCCCTTCACTACGTCCCATCCTCCCCGGTAGTCTCTGGGTGAGCAGCTTTTGTTGTGCTGATTTATGGGCCTGTGAGGAAGTGGGCTGGCCAGATGGTCTGCGCTCCAAAGCTCAAGCAGAGGCAGCCTGCCTGCCTGCCCCTCCGCCCGCCCGTCTGCCGGGTCCAGCACTGGACCGCTGGCCCCTACTCCCTCTGCTCTCATCACACAGCAGTGTTGTTATTTGGTGGGAGGGGTGGAGCAGCGCTAATGTCTCTGACTGGTTCCATTAATGACCTATGGATACTTTAGCAGTGTCTGCTAAATATCAGTCAACTTATTGTGCTGCTTATTATGGTTATTTAACTTTAACTGGACTGGCTGTGTACGTTGTGAGGTGGGTGCTCTAAACATCTTATTTTTGGGGGGTTTCCCAGAGAAGAGTGTCGGGCTGCTAGTGCCAAAATGGCATTCTAGTTTGTTCTCCAGATTAAGTGTGAATGTATAGTTATCTTCAAGATGTTAAAGATGTGTGGCCATGTACACCTTGTTTGAGCCCCTCCTGTGCTTTCTCCTCCTCAGACAAACCCCAGACCAAGCCAGAGTCCCCAAAGCAGGTGAAGAAGAAGAAGGCCCGGAGGGAAACATGAGCTGCAGACTGACATCAAGAGTTTATATGCAACATATAAAAAAAAAAGAGGAAGAAGTGGGGTGGGGAAAAAAAAGATTTTTAAGACCTGAAAGATCATGCATATGCAATACTGAAGAGTGTACAGACTTTTGTATGAAGTGACTACTTTTTTTAAAAGAAAAGACGTCAATTGCTAGTCTCACCTTCTTTGACCTTTGTGTGAATGAATTAGATGATGCACTGTCCACTACGCGATATCTTCTAGTGGATGTTCCATGAGATGAATTTTGTATTTTGTCATTATGATCATTGTTTTGCTTTTTTTTATTTTATTTTTTTATTATTATTTGTGTTGATTATGAGTCCACTGAAAAGCGCTGACGTTTGGACTCGAGCTGTCTTTGCAGTGTTGATGCGAGGCACGCGCCTGGTCCCGGCGTTGGCGCGTCCAGTGGCTTGTTAAAACTAGTAGCCTATAGCACTGTGCTTCTGATGCAGCTTCTCTCGCCCTCTGCTAAAGCTCTTCCCGTTATCACAAGCGAGACTCCTCACTCCTCCCAAGCTGGAGGTTAGGCATGTATGCAGGCCTTTATGGAAAGAGTCGTTTCAAACTAAAAGACTCTTCAGCTCCTGGCTAATGCCCTGAGGGTGCAAAGTGGGCTCTTCTCAGCTATCTGATTACTACAGCGTCCTACAACACTTTCTGCTTTTTCGGGGGAGGGGTTGTGGTCATCTTTTGCTTTAATGAATCACATCTAGATATCTTAAATGTTCTGAAACGTTGATTGGTAGTCATGACACATTGACACATATTTCTAACCTCTTCAGATCAGAATGCCAAGCCATATGTAAGAAATATAGTAATAATTCATTCAAATGGGCAGTTTTCTACTGTTCAAGACTGAGCTTTGAAATGTGCTGTGTATTACCTTTCCAACATATCTGTGTGTGTGTGTGTGTGTGCGTGCGTGTACTCACGCACACATCTTCTGCTGATTATCTGTGTGAAATAGCTGGTATCTTTCTGAGAAGTAATCATGTGGGAACGAAGAGGGATTTCAACCGCTTCAAACTGTTTTGATCAGTACAGCATCAGGAACAAATTCTAATGCCTTATTAACTAATAGTCTGTAGTTGGGAGAGAAAACATGTCTGCTATTTCATGTGCTGTATGTGATGAATGCAGGGCAGAGAGGAACAATTGATGTGGATGGGGGGATTGGTAGAGGTGTGATGAGCAGATGTTTTTGCGCTGTTGGGAGTTAATATTTGTCTTCATATGGCTACAACCTTGTAGTCTGTGATGCCAGTTAATTTTCTTCCATGGTCTCCCTGCCTATTTCAGTTTGTGCAGCTGATGTTGCAGTGGCAGCACGTTTGCATGGCACAGTTTCTGCACCTGTGTCTTACTGCTAGTGTGAGCGCTAGTGTGTTGACACAGTGATGGGAGAACATTTAGGTTCCTTGATAACCTGCCTTATCTTACCCTACACCCCCCCCCCCCCCCCCCCAAAATCTTATTACGTATGTTAGTGTTATTATTTATTTCTACCAAATCACTAAAACATAATTTTTGATCTTCTAAAATAAGAAAATTGTTACAATTCTTAGTTAATTTGTCAAAATAAACTGTAATTTGTATCTGCTTTGCATGTGAGTTATTTGTCTCTGTCCTTCACAATCAAGTCGATTTTTTTGACATTAACATGCAATGTGACTCATGGACAAGTAAATAGGCTAGTTTTTATGAGCAGATGTTTGAAGATGATGCACTGCATCTCAAAGAACAAGAATATCTGTCCAATATAACAAAATAAAAGAACAGGTGTTGTGTAGCCTAACCGGCTTCCTTTGAAATTGCTTGTTGAAATTACAAGGATATTGCCACATAACATCGATAGGTTTCTTTATATGACAACTGTTGAATTAAAATATTTGTATTGTAATTTTCAATGAATTTATCAATTTTCAGTGATGAATTGGAAAAACAAGGTTATCTGGTCAGGAACCATTTAACTGCTTGTTTGTTAAATTAATTCATATTAACGGGGAATATGTCAGGGCTACTCATTCGTCATGATCCTGTATTTTCTCGTCACAGCGCGTCTGTCTCTACGTTCTCGAAACAGCGTTACATCACTTTATGATGATCCCGCTTGAAATCCAGCTCCGGTCACATGGTACACCGATGTTTGTCTGTCAATTAAAGCCGAGTTTAGATGTTGTTGCTATGCCGTGCATGCAGTGCGCACCGACTCATGGCGAGAGTTTACTGATCCACACGATCATGCCACATTGAGGAAAGGAGCTCTACCACATACCAAGACGTCTCGCACGTTATTCTCCAGACTATTTTCATGAAACGGTGACTTTGTCTGCAAATATGATTTCCCCGTGGGACCGACTGTACACGACGAGCTGCTGTCTCTGCTGTCATGTTCGGACAGGCACCATTATTCTTGGGATCTGGTACATGGTAAGCTGGCGTCTGTGTCCGGACTACAGTTGCATAGGGTCTACATGCTGTGTCGTGACTGGCATCCTCTCATTTTCACTGTGACTGACAGTAGGCATATCTGAATAACATGTAGTCTTGAGGTGCATTAAGGTGTTAATACCATTTCTCGGTTGGAGTAACAAGTGGAGTTGAATGTCAGTCTTGGAATGACCGCTCTAAATGTCAAAGGCACTTGCTACTCCAGGCTATTCTCCCATTGCCTATGTAGATTGCGACGTCTGCTTTAGTCCATTGAGAAACTCCAGTAATTTTCCTCTAGACAACACTAGACAATAGTCTACACCTCGCCTAAACCCAATGATGTATTTATCTGTAGGCTGGTAATGTGTTTGTTAGACAATGAATAAGACTATTGAATCTAGCCTATATATTATAAGACAATAATTATGCTACATAAACGTTTTGTCCAGTAGGCCTATAACATCTGTGATGAAATTGATTTCAAGCAATATACCTATTTAGCCTATCTTTTAGGCTTAACTGTAAAATAAACCTTTTTAAATGCTGTTGGGGATACTACTGAAACATAATGAAAAACTGTAGCCTTCACCATAGTCCATAGGCTACTGTTTAGTTGTATTCGGGTCTAACCTAATACATACTTTCCCCACTCTGATTAATGTTTTAGTGCCATGGGAGATGCAGTGATGCCATTCGATACCTCATCTAATTGACTGTAATGTAGAGGCTTTGTGAGAGACAAAGGTGGATTTTCCATTACAGCACTGACATTGAATAGCCTTCTCATATTGTCATTAATTCGAAAGGTTTTATCTCTGTGATATATCAGCTTTGTTGTTTCACTTACCTGGCTGGGTAGCATAATTGTGCCCTTTGGCCAGGTAGGCTATTTGATGTCATGAGAGAGCATGTCTATCTTGTTAGCTCAGAAAGTAAAACAGAGGGAGGGAGAAATTATCATAAAAAATCCAGTCAATAAATTTTTATCAGGGTGAAAAATCACAATCACTTTTTTTTTTTTTTTAATCTCAGAATAGTTATTTTGTCATGCTTGACATTATTTCAGGAACTCTGTATGTGCTTCCCCTTGCAGACTTAATTATTTGGAATTATCTTTCCTTTTCAAGAAGCCCATAATATTTCCTTGAATGCTTTGGAGAGATCATAAGGCCTGTGGCAGCAGTCATTCCAGAACAGCTCCCCTACGGAGACTGCTTCTAAACGAACTACAGCACCTGCGGCCCATGTGATCTAATGGCTTAGGTGTAATCTTATTCCAAGTCCGTGCATGCAAACAAGCCTCGGTGGGTGCAGTCGATGCCTCTTGCCAGATGTTGTATGGAGCATTATACGATTACCTGCTGCCTGCCTGAGGGTATTTTAAGAGCACCAAGGCGTGAGACAGAAGGGGCACCATATGTTTGTTTGTCATCAGTATGTTTGGTGTGCTTGTTACAGTGGTAGCTAGATTAAATGATTTATTTGTGATTTCATATTGTCACAATAACACAAAAATAACCTTCAGCCATTTTTAATAGTTTGTTAAAGTTATTCCCTCTGACAGGACATAACATACTGTACTTGACAGTGAGGCTGAAAATATGTGCTCATTTATCTCATCCATCACATGATGATGATGATGATGATGATGATGAAGAGTGGTAGTGGTAGTAGGCTAGTGATTAAGGTCATGATAGAGAGATAGACAGACAGATAGATAATGATGATTTGTAGAGAAGTTAGTATGGGGAGGTCTCATGTCTGTTTCTCCCCTGCAGCTCATCAATGCAGTGGTGATGCTCATCCTCCTCACGGCGCTCAGCGACCCTGAGCACTACCACCTCACCAGCGCTGAGATCGCCAACGACCTTGACGTCATGGATGATTCCCGTAAGTCTCTAACAACCCACTCGCACACAGCCTCCAGGTGAAGCGCCTCTCACCTTTCACCTTTTACCTGCATCCTCTCACCAAGAAATCAGGGCTCAGTGTTTGTTTTCAATCTGTATAGTGTGTACATCTTTTAAGATAAAATAATATTAACATACATTAGCATACATACATAATTATTAGCATACATTATAATTCATACCATGAACATAATATATCTGAGATAATAATATGTGCTAAGACTGTAGCCTAAAGTGGACAAAAGTTAAACTAGATTAAGAGGGGGTGATGATGAAAAACATCTCCTGACACCTTTGAGGACCCTCATTAGGGGTCAGCTGAGCTTTGTGGGAACTTGAAAGTGTCCGGCGGTGGCACCGCACAGCCTGCCAGTCAAGAATGCCGTGTTTCGGGGCAGTTCTTCATGGCTGAGGTGGCCGTAGTGGCGCTGCCACCTCGCATTAGCGCTGATGCCGCTGTCCCAGTTCTGAGGGGATTAGCTGGCCCTGTGATCCCCTGTCATTGGCTGAGCCCGGGCCGCAGCACACTGGGCTTCAGGTCACAGGCTTTTATCAAATGCACCAATGGTTTTGTAATACAGGAACTGCCCTTTACAATGTGCTGCTGTACGGTTTTGCAAGTATGGATAGCGTGTCAAAAAAGGGGAAGGGTGTCCCTTTTCCCCCTTTGTTTTTGTTTTGTTTTGTTTTTCTGTTTTTCTTTTGTTTAGATTATCAGTCATGCCAATGAACATTTTGCTGAGACAGTCATGCTAGTGAGAGAGTGAGGCTGTGGCTAACATGCTATTTCATGTGTGAGGGATATGTTGGAATGAGAGGTTTTGGAGCTGTGTTCACTAATACCACACGACTAGGTTTCCTAATTTATCCAAAATAGAGTCATTATCACTTCATTATTTCGCATCTGGTTTTTCAACCGAAGAGAAAAGCTATTCATACAGTAGAGTTGCCTTTCCGTATGGGTAGGTTTAGACTGTGAAGAGGTCAGGGACTTCATCGTGAGACATGTCAGTAAGTGGATGGTATTCAGCAGAGCTAGCCCAAGGCAATGTCACTCAAAGGCCATTCCAGAATGCTCGGGCTTTCTTTTCACAACAAAATAAAATCTAACATGGCAGAATGAGCTAATGGACTTGCACATAAATCTACAAAGACACTGAGAATGCTTGTGCACAGAAGGGAATCAAGACTGCTGTAGGGGTTCTGGATAACACATATCAAGTACAGAAACACAGAAAAACCCTAAGAGTGTGTGTGCATGAGTCTGACAGAGCAGCGTTGTTTGGGTGTCCCAGTGACTCATGGGAAAAGAGCGTTTGGGCTATTTTGGGATCGATATTCCCCTCGCATCACTTACCACAATGCACCTCCAGCAGCCCTGCCGCTTGGCCTCAGCAGGAAGCGAGGGAGCCGTGGTTATGTAAGGCCCAAACGGCAGGGAGGACGGGAGGGCAGCGCAGGGCTCGCTCACACCAAGCACACAACACAACCAGGCTTTGTTGGAAGAGTGGTGAAGAGTTACTCTTATTGTGCTTTTAATTGCACTCTGATTCATGTTCCCCCTCATCTCTTAACCAGTGCCCCCTCTTGTGTTTCTCTATAGATATGTGCATTGCCGCTGCAATCTCCTTACTCATGATAATGATTGCTGGAATGGCAACCTACGGGGCATATAAGGTAACCAAATATCATGTCGACCCTTTAGTGCTCCATCTGTTGTCTGTTGATGGTGTAAGAGTGTCATTGCACCACTAGGTTACCTATGCCATATTCTTGACATAAGACGTTAGAAAACATGTCTGCAGTGAAGGCTTGTCTATTGCTATAGCAAATTCCTAAGAAATATTTCTGATTTAAACTGCAGGAACATCATTTTTTTCCTGAAATGTATTCATATGATTGTTTAAAAAAAAGCACATGTTTATAAATTATTAGATATCAATATATACTGTAACACTGAATTGTTTCCCAGCAACTTGCAGCCTGGATCATCCCATTCTTCTGCTACCAAGTCTTTGATTTTGCACTGAACACCTTAGTAGCCATTAGTATTATCGTCTATCCCAACACCATCCAGGATTACCTCCAACAGCTGGTGAGTAAATCAGGTTTACAAAGGTTTACTACACTATCAGGCTAATGTAATAATTCCTGTGTAAGATGGATGGATTTTACAGTATCATGTACCACGTATTAGGAATTTAAATCTCCCATGGAGATTTGGTAGGTGAAGAGAAAATGTACTGATATTCATTTTTCAGATATTTATCACTGAAGAGTGAAAACATTTAATTTAACATGAATACTATAAGTCTGGCCTACTGTAGTTTCTGGTTTGTAGTAATCTTTTCAGTGTTGTCCTTGAACGTTTGTGTCCTATTCTGTCCTTCCCAGCCTGGCAACTTCCCCTACAAAGAGGAGATTATGGACATGAATGTGTGCCTCGTCTTCATCGTCCTCCTCTTCATCGGCTGCATCTTGGCCTTCAAGGTAGCTAAATCTCTCTCTCAAAGAGCCACATGGTGGATTAAAGGACTGCCCTATAGTCTCTAATGTCAGTGTTGAGATGTTGATGGAGGAGTGTTTGTGTCCACATCATATCGTTTCCTTGTTACCACTGCTACTCAAGATGTGTTTTGTCCTACAACCATTTCAGATTGAATCCACTCAGTGGCCAGGGATGGATAAGAGATCTCCTGCCTGTGGTGGGAGCAGATTAATTATAGCGTTGGCCGTCCCGTAGCTCACATGCCAGTGTAGGTTTGCGTCTAACCTGAGACACACTTACCCTTAATGGCAGTGGACTGCGGAGAGGATCTGGGGCAGAGCTGCTGGCCCCGCGCCAGGTCAGAGCCAGATCTGTTTCAGAATCACCTACTCTCTGGGACTCCCAGTTGACACCGGCACAACACACTCTGTGAGGCGTCACACAGGAAAAGCCTCAGTAATGGGGCATGCATACTTCAGGCTTCACTGGAACTCCGTGGAACGGAGGTACTTACTTAGCTGACGTTTCTGTGCAGAGCGACTAACAAAAACATGAAGTGTAATAGCCTCGCCCCCCAGAGGTCCATAGGGCAGATCAGCTGGCATCCTCAAGGCTCGGGCACTTCAAATCCGACTTTAAAGGCAATAGAGGGAGCCATTCTTGTGGTGCTTTGAAGGGGTTGCTCTCGGCCCCAAGGGTCAGGGTGCTGTCACATTAGTGGTGATACATGGCCTGGGGATTGGGTGCTTTGCAGTGCACGTCTGCATGCTTCTCTGTGCTCTGTTAATAGTCCTTAACCTGACAACTGGGCTTCTTTCACATCAAAGCTGTGTGGTAACAAAGACAACTTAGTTCAAGGTAACTGAACCGAGAGAAGGAGGAAATTGTGATGGGGGATTATATACTCAAGACCAGTAACAGGGTCAGTAACAGTTCCTGGTCAGGTTTTAGGGAGATGGCCGAGGATTTGTAAATATTTCACTTGTGACTGAGGCTAAATATAGTTCATTCTTGGCCTTGACATAGGACTTGAACATGGGCCCATGTCAAGTGCTGTTGTGATGTTACTGATATACATTTTCTGATTATTCAATTATTTTCTGAATTATTCTGATCATTGTTGCTATGCTACCATATTACACACATTACATTACAGTACACTATTATAATACATAATATAATGAGTAAATGACAAAAACAAGCTTGTAATAGGAATGTTAAGGGGGATGTTGCAGACTGGTCACAACCCTAATGATTGCTGGATTGCTAGGTTCCAGAGACATGCACACTTTTTACAGAGGCGTACCCGTACATAACCTAGGCTTTGCTGGTTAGTGCAAAGGGGTCATCACGTGTGTACCAAGTTGGTTATGTTAAAATACAATAAAGTTAGTCTGCAGAGCTCAAATTAAATGTTTAAAGATATGAATCTACTTTTTGTTTAGACAAAGTTCTGTCTGGCAGAACAACCTTGGTGAGGGAGGATCATTCCCTAAAAGCTGTGTTTCCAGGTATCGGGTAGCAGTGCGTCAATTAGTGACTGCAGGATGTGTTTCACCGTACGTACTCCGGCAATTACAGCAGAATGGGCCATTGTGATGTAAAATGTGATCAAATACGTTAATAACCAATAATGACAGCGTCGACAAATGCGGCTACTGTTCTGTCGCCCTGGAAAGGCCGGTTAAATGGTGATATGGCCAGACGAGATGCTTGAAGTTGTGCCACTGCAGTGGGATGTCCTTGGGGCTCTTTTGTGTAGGATCGAGCCATTTCTAACAGATGGTGTTGTGTTTGGCCAGAACCTCTGATTCGCTGCAGGTAAAGCAATGATTCGAAGATGTTGTTGGGAGATGTCAGAGTTTGACCACTGCACGCTTGTTTTTCAGTCGAGTGAAGGCAAGGCATCCTTCTCTGGGAGAGTGAGTCATCTGAGTTATGTGGGTTTGATTCAGTGCTGTCAACCATGTTGCTGTTGACAAATGACAGCACTTTTAGATGCCTGCCAAGTAGTGAGTTGACTCATTGTCTTTCGCTCGTCTTTATTTCTGACATTCTGTTACAACGTTTATGTTGAGCCTAAGGCTTATGATCACATCTGGCGCTGGGTCCGGTGCTTGGCGTGCTCTGAAAAGGCCTTTGAGTCTCTCAAGCTGGCTCTCTGTCAGGTCTGGGGGCCACAAGATCCGAGCTCCAAGGGCTGAACTTCTGTGCAGCTTTGTGTGATGCTAAGTTCGTTGTCGATGTCCTTTCTTTATGCATCTCGCTCTCTCTTTCTTTCTTTCTTTCTTTCTTTCTCTCTCTCTCTCTCTCTCTCTCTCTCTCTCTCTCTCTCTCATACTGACCGCTGTTTCCTCTGCCCAGGCTTACCTGATCGCCTGTGTGTGGAACTGCTACAGATATGTGAGTGGACAGGGTACCACGGACGTCCTGGTCTATGTCACCACCAATGACACAACGGTGAGTACCTGATTTGCTTTCATATATACACAGGAGAGGGGATTTCCCACAGTGGCCAATCAGCAAGCAAACCTAGTGAACCTTGCACAACATGATGTGGAATGCAACAACAACAACAACAATGAAAGTAGCAAACACAAAATCACCAACAAAGCAACCTTCATGCGCAACAAGTAGGCTTCACTAGCAAGTGCTTATGTGCCATTGGTGCAGGCTCTAAGCAAAGCTAGCTGCCTAATTGCCCACACACCAACATCACTATCAGAGCAGCCTTCATGAGCATTTCACTGGGGTTTTCATGCAGACTAAGTAAGCTGACTTCCAGATACTGGAGGATTGTGTTCCCCCTCTCTGGCTTCAGTGTTTGAAACACTGCAGAACATGTTGTGTGTGGGTTTTGTTTTTGTGGATTTTTTGTATTCTCCGATCTGGCAGTGGTCTCTCAAGCTGAAGTGGTTTGGTGCACAGGCAATTCTCTCCGGATAGCCTTAGTGTTTTAGGAATCAGTCCACCTTTAATCATAGGCAGAATGGGTCTTTCTGGAATATTCCAGAACAACGCTGAGAGCAAAGTTGTGGGTCCCACATCATCAGATCAGCAGAAACACCAAAGAAAGCAGCCAAAATACGCCCCAATCTGAGGAGAACGAGAATAAGAAAGCCATTGTAAGCCAGGGAAGGCAGCCATTTTGGATTTTCACATTAACTTGTAGTATTAAGGAGGGAGATTTAATTTAAAGCCTCTACAAAGACTTTACAAGCATCATTTTACCATTTGTCAATAGAGATCACACTTGGGCTCAGGTGGAAGTTTATAACTAAATAAAGACTTAAACCTCTTGGCTTTCATTTTAATAAAGACTTACATTTTTCTCAAGTCTGGAGTTCTCGTCTGTTGTGCTTGTCCAAACACAACACTGGCACCAGAGGGAGCAGGCGAAAATGTGCCTCCCAGGATCAAGGCCCCCAAACTGGTCCGCACACATGAAGGCTACAACCCCCACCCCCCCAACACACACACACACACACGTCCTCCAAACATTCCTGCAGCAAAGCCATGATGCTGGAGGAGGAAGGAAATATAAAATGGGGGCTTAGGCGTAGAGCTTGTGTAGAGATGGAGCTCCCCACTGGCAAAGCCATTAGCATGGACACAGCACTCTGTAAAACAGCCGTGCTCCGTTAGGTTCATCTACCGGTGTCCTGTTGCTCCGTCTGGGACCGGCATGGCGGCCTGCGTCACTGTCCGAGCGCATAAGAGCGGATCCAACCAGGGAGGAGAATTACTAGTCGGAAATAAGTGTGGAGATGGCGGGTAGTGAGGGGGAAGCGCTCTCTCTCTCTCTCTCTCTCTCTCTTTCGTTCTGTTTTCGCCATCAGGCACGACTCAATCTCAATTCCAGCTCTGGAGGCCAAGGCAGCCCGGGCTAGCACAACAGTGCTGCTATTATGCACGAGTGCTTGCTGTCAAAGTGCCGGGGCAAGGAGCTGAGTTACAGGCTGTCAATAATTGATATTCTAGTACAATATTTGGACCACACAGATGTCAGGGAGACGGGGACAAATGGGGCTCCTACGAGACTCTCGTGTGTCCTGCTGCGGTCAGGGTAACTCGATGTGTGGATGCTGGAATCGATCACCACAGACACAGGGAAGGACTAAATTGTCCATTCACCGGGGGGGTTTCTCCTGTCTCTATCTATATCTGATGTTCTTTTCACCTGACCTCAGATCAGCTTAGATTAATTGAATGGACACATGGCTAGACAGCCACAAGTATGCCGCACTGATATCAGACTGTAGCAGCTGTTACGACGCTGATGCCTGATGCTCATTCCATATTCTCAGCACTTCAGATGTCAGATTCAGTTTTCAGTGCGGTGCTTTATACATGCAAGAGGAAGTGGACCTAGATACCGTGCACTTCTTGATTCCAAGCCACTGTATAACTTACTCGTCCTTTATTCCTTTTGACACTTTTTTCTGTCTTTGATCATTTTTATTTACAACATTTCTGCCCATGGCATTGTGCAAACCCAGCAAAGACGTTCCACATGGAAGAGCTCAGGGCTTCCTCTGTGTCTCGTTCATCCACTGCAAAGAGCCTGGTGATTAATGGAAGATTCTTTGGTCCAACATAGCTCTTGTCAACGGAGGTGGATTAACCTTCCTTTTTACTCATTTGTGTCTAAATGATGTTTGACTCTTCTTGTGTACGAGTTGAAAGTGATCCATTTCTTGATATATGTGTTTTCTTTGTATGCATAAAAAACAGTCTTTTGGGAACTATAGATAGTCTAGGATACACATTTAAGCGATGATTTGTGCGATTTTGTTTAGTGATGTGATGTTATGATGCCTGTGATGGGCAAACCAGCCGCGGAGAGCGTCTGCTCTTTAGCGTAGGTCATTGTAAGTCAAACCCACTGCTAGAACAGCCAGCTCTCACTGTGCCTGCACTGTCCTCGTCATGCTTTTCAATTAATGGCTCCCGCTAGAGGATATGAAAACACATGTGTAGGTGGAGGGAGGCCACCTCTCCACTCTTCACACGGCAGCTACTTCCAAATGAAATGTTTTAGAAAATTAAAAGGTTTAGCAAGTGAGCGTGAAAAACAACCCTTTCAAAGGTGGAACTGTGCTTGACTACCATTTTCACAGGCTTGGTAAAGAATCTCCAGAACTATGTTACATTCTACTAGAATAGGTTGCATGTCACACCAGTGATTTAAGGTTTAGAGAGAAACCTTTATTATTATACTGGCTGTAAGGTTGAAGCGTGCTTTGATCAGACACAATCCAATCTGTGGTGTGTATCCATATGTCTCTGGACATCTCTAATCCTTTAACAGCTTACATCCACACAGGCCCGGCAGGCCAGGGCAGGGCAGGGCAGGGCAGGCACGATGGGCAAAGCAGGGCTCAGTGTCGCATTCTGTTGTGTGTGTGTGACAGAGGCTGCTTAGCCGTGTCAGGAGTCATTGGCGATGTCCTCTGACCCCGGGCTGTTGAACAGCGGAACAGATGGCCATTTCTGAGACCACAGGGCCTGATTGTTTTTCTGCTGGACTACACCGTACCGCACTGTAGCTGAAGTCCGCAGGAAAGCCGGTGCACCACAACACACAGCAGCAATGGGAAGACCAGGGCCGTGTGCAGAATATATACATGCACGTAAACATGCACTCATGCACGCGTGTGAGAACACACACACACTCATGTGCACAAGCACACACACATACAGCTCTGGAAAAATTCAAGTTTGCAGTGGTCACTTTTTGAATATGATCGTCAGTCAACTCATTCGAATGTCACTCAGCAACCGTAGGATGACATCAGAAATGTGCAGTGGTCTCTTCAATTTTTTCCAGAGCTGTAGACACAGACGCACACAGATTCCTGTGCACAAGCACACACACAGACGACAAACACACACACGCACACACACAAACGACAAACACATACACACACACTAAGGGGCAGATGCGGAAAGGAAGCGCAATTAGCACCTTTGTCACTTCGCAGAAAGCCCATGCTGTGCTTTGCCATATTACATGCCATTTACCAAGCATTCACAGGTATTCGAATAGATTAGATTAGATTAGAATAGATTATCAAGGTATAGAGGTATACAGCGCTCGTCACTGCCCTCCAACATTAATTTGCGGTGCCCACCACTGAACAGTATTATTCAATCACAGTTCAGCAGTTGAATAGGTTCGCCGGCAATAACATTATCAAAAGTTTAGTGAACCATGTTATACTCTATTTGCAAAGGTGCCCGTGTGTGCTGACTGCTGAGCCATGGCTCATTTCTCTATCATGTTTTGTGTTGCTGCTCTGCATACGGTCTGTTCTAGAGACGTCTGGCTGTGGCACTGTGGCGTCTGCACACAGGGAGGGTTAGGATTCGGTGTGCATGTCCGTCTGCCTGCTGCTGATAGTTTTTCTTTGTAAATCATTATAATGATGCTGCCCTGCTGCCACGTCCTCTACACCCACCCACCCACGCCCGCCTCAGCCCCCACCCTCCCAGTGGGCTCCGGCGCGTTACATCATAAGCTTTGTGAGAGGCTAGAAATCCTCTGCTGGGTCCATGCTCCACATTGGCACGTCCAGGCGGAGGCGTGGACACTTTCACAGAATTATCCCACTCAGTGTTTGTTGTCTGTCACACAACGGCGTGTCCAAAGCAGATATATACTGTAGACAGATGATAGATGCTTTATTTATCCTGATGGCATTGCCATCCAATAGCTTATAAGTATAAGTATATATACTCTTTTGAGTTATAAAATATATATAACACGCACATACAACACACTGACAACACTATAGGTGTTGATGAAAATACAATTGTGAGGTGATTTCAGAGTCCAGGTAGGGAAGTAACATTATGATGCAGTATGCCCAAGTGCCCTAGCAATGCAGTGAGATGTTATGGTAGAAGGTGAACAGTGCACAGTCATTATCATTGCAAGAATAGAATTACTGTCTAATATCAAATTCAAAAAGTGAAATAGCAAAAGGCAGTTATTCAAGTGGACATCATCATTTGTAACAGTCGCTGTTATGGTCTGCTGTATATAGTGTGACTGGTCAGCCAGTGTCCCCTCAATTTAATCCGAGCGTAATGACATTGTTTGCTTGTCCACCCATGAAAAGATGCACAGGCTTTTGCCAACAGCATGTTTTCTGATGATCTCTTTATTTGCTGATTGACAGGTGTTGCTGCCTCCCTATGACGACTCCATGATGACGGCTCTCCCACCCAAACACAACCCTCCTCCTTACGTGTCAGCCTGAGCAAAGGAGCTCCTTTTCTGCAGCCTGGACTTCACTGTAGCGCACTCTCCATTCCATTGTATTCCACCCACCAGAGTTTGGGTTAAAGCCACTTAGACCCCGTTCACACTGCAAGTCTTAATGCTCAATTCGGATTTTTTTTGCTCAGATTTTTTGTTTGGATGTGGCTGCACATTACCTTTTAAAATGTGGCCTATATCAAATTCCAGTGTGAACTGTTTGCGGTTTCGAACTGGCCCGCATGGGCAAAAGAACAATAACAATGACATCAGCTAACTCCCGCGGCGCATAATTGTGACAAATGTCGATGTAGATTGACGTAAAAGTCACATCAAATCCACACTGCGGCCGCATTGAAAAAATCAGACCAGGGTCTGATTCAGGACCACATATGGAAGTGGTCTAAATCTGATTTGAAAAAATCAGATCTGGGCAAGATTTGAGTGTTCACACTACTTCTGAAGAAGTCTGACCTGGTCATTTGACCCCCCAAAAAGGGTCACTTTTGCCTGCAGTCTGAACGAGGTCCAAAACAACATCTTAGGCTGTTGCCTTCCTAGCCATCTACACCTAGCTTTACTTCATACATTTTTTCAGGGTTGCCTCCAACACAAATGGCTTGAGATCTATTATAATTATTATAATTACAATTATTATTATTATTATTGCCGATCATGCAATTAATTGCCATCTGGCAACACAGAAAAAGAATGACTGCCTATACTTTGTCATCAGCCATCTCTTTAAAGACATCACAGCCACTTACCTCTGAACCCTCTGCAGAACCTCTAAGCCTCCCATCTACAGATATCTGTTCCTTCTCCATATAATAGCTATGCTGGTGTCATTCATGTTTATGTGGGTGACTGTGCTATTTATGCCTCAGGGTTTCAAGCCCTGATGCTTGTGATTTGTGTTGAATGAGTGAAGTATTGTAACCACATTCAGCTGAATAGGTGAGCTGAGCGTAGGTGCATGTTTTAGTTGGTGTGTTTTTGTTTGTTGTTTGTTAGGTTTTTTTTATTAAAACTTTTGTACAAGTGTGAAGGGTGACACAATGAAAAGAGATCCAAAGAGTCCTGTGATCAGGAAGGAGAAGCTGAATCATGACCATATTCTTTCTGCTTTCTCTGTTTCTGATTAGTGTTTCTGCTGTGGTGACATTTTATTGGCCAATCATGTTTGATTTGTCGGTGTAAATCTCATGTATGTTGCACTTTAGAAACAATGCCTGGAATCATTGGGACACCTGATGTTTGCATTGTGTGAGAATCCCAAAGATTTGCAATTTTCCTGTTATCTCTCATGACTTATGTCTCTCATACAGTACTTCCCTATATCCCTGTAGCCACATACTATTTGATGATTTTCTATATTAATGAAATCGGTGTGGTTATTTGGAACTAATATTTGTGTTAACATGGTGACATTTAGGTTAGCACACACTCTACATACAATACAATTTTATTTTGGTGCTGTTTATTTAGAGAAAACTATATATTAAGAGCACTGTCCTCCTTATTTGCTATCAAATGGACTTCCAGGAATTGGCAAATGCAAAACTCAATTCAAGGATTTCCATATTTGAAATTAGCAGGTTGCAACTTTCTGTTGTTACCACAGTATTTCTGCAAAAACAAAAAGAGATATTATGGAACTTATGCATAAATTACGGTTGCTTTTAGCAAATATTTTTTTACCACAATGTTTGAAAGTTCCTGTACCAAATTCAACCACTTTTGGCTACAACAGTCACAACAAACCCTCACAAGATCCTGGTGGGACTGATTATATAACATGCCCTGTATCATTCTGATTACATATTGGAACGGAAGAAGTCTGGTCACCCTCTTAAGTGAGTCTGTGTGCTTCCCATATAGTTGTGACTTACTACCAGTAGGTATGATATTAATATTGTATTAAGTATTCATAAGTGGGATGACTCCCCACAGGCTCTTAGTGAACACATCCAGCTATGGGCTTATGAAGTCTCTTGTCACTGCAAATGGTCACCAGTGCATTTGTGTACATGTGTTCATTCATAGAGTATTTTTGATATTATTAAAATTAAAATACAGGATAACATCAGTCAATCATGTGATGAATCTGTGAAAATAATTCTGAAATATATATATTAAATATAAACAAGAGCAACACAAGAAATTAAAGTGTGATGTGGTTTTCCATAGTGTTACAAAGCATTCAAACATTCTTTTTTCTACAATTCACAAAATATGACATGTATGTTGACTAATCTAACAAATACCAACATACACAACTTGGCTCCTGTATCACACATTTTTTCTAACCATGGTGAAAGCCAGTTTGACAAAATAATTAATTTGTAGCAATAAAATGCAAAATAAAGAGAAATGTGTCAACCAAACTCTTGTTTATGCCTTATCAATGCACTTGATGGGGTGATCATGTGATCAAGGGAGCAAACTGAGAGTAATGATTTACTACATACTGAATGTTTTTGTTGTACGTGCTGCTGCCTCTCTGAAGATAGATACCATTGTCATGGATGGACGTATTTAATTTTCAGAACAGAGAAAAGCAGACAAAAATTTAAATATCTATTTCCCATCAACAACAATTTATGTTGCAGTGTTTTTACAAATATATACGTTTTTCAGTTAACTTGTGAAGACACCTGCAGAAGTGCGTATGTAACTTTCATTTAGTTTGTATCTGATGAATGCATGGCTATACCTTCAGGGTGCCCCAATGCAAAGGACTCCATTATTCCCCTCCATGCTCAGACACATACCTGCACCAGTCAGTCCTCACTTAAACCCCCTGTGGACAAGTGGTGGGCAACAGGCTCATAAGGTTCACTTTGTACAACAGGTATTCATTCTCACGGTGATTGGGCTCGACCACATCCAGGTACAAAACCCTTTTCCAATCTTTCCTTTCCTCTACCATTACCTCTTTAAGGTCAGACAGTGCAGTACATTCAGGACTAACACTTGGCATTCATGGAGTACTCCCAGAAGAGGACCAGACAACTAAGTGACTTTAGGAGGAATGAAATCCACTTGGTTTATGAGGGCAGTTTTGTGATGTTTTCAGAACAACTACTTCAGGTAGGGGAGATTTCAAGCTGTTCATAGCTTTTGTTTATTATTTGAAACGCATAACCTAGACTGCTTCTTTGGTTTTTACATGCTAACATTTGATTTTATACATTTGTCTACTTTTTCTTTCGAAAAGGTTAGGCTACTTGGTATTGGACCCAAATCGACCCTATCTTATCCATATATGTCATAATTATCTGGGTCCTTTAAAAATACCAGTGTGAGTCCTTGAAGTTTCAGACTTCCATTTTAATTAGTGATAACTAGTGCACTTTCATAATGAAAAAGAATGCTTGCACATTTGTAGGCTATAGCCTTGCCTACATAGCGGACTACAAATTCTGGCGTCTCAGTCATAAGATGTATAAATCAGTAAGAATGAAACAGCTACGTTTGAAGTGTCAATGCACGATTTCAGGCGTAACCGGGAGCTGAGAAGGAACATACATACGCGGGGTCCACAGAAGGCGAGAGGGAGAAAAAACTTTGAATGCGTCCGGTGGGAGGCAGGGAACATCTGTGCGTGTGTCCGAGTGTGAGGGAAAGTGTTTTTTCTCCAGCCCAGCACAGGTTGAATACTCGCAGAGCCACTTTTTGCGCCCCTCACTCAACTCTTTTTGACAGTAATTTTTTTGCTGAACTGTGGTAAGTGGCATCATTTGCTTACTCCTTTCTATGACTGCTAGTCTGTTACTGATAACTGAACAATTTTTTTTAATGGATGACTGTACCTAACCTACATTATTGGTATTAACAACCAACGCTCACCTGTGTCGTCGTGTAGACGCAGGAGACGGCTAGTGGTTTGGCATGACAGCAGAGAAGTTTCTCTCTCAGTGACATAATGAAAAGACATTACAGGGACGGTTGTGTGTTTACAAATATTCCTCTTCCTAAAGCAACACCGAATTTTGCTGAAGTACTGTCTGTCGTTATCATAAA
This sequence comes from Alosa pseudoharengus, assembly GCF_046254945.1. Lineage (NCBI taxonomy): Eukaryota > Metazoa > Chordata > Actinopteri > Clupeiformes > Clupeidae > Alosa > Alosa pseudoharengus. The sequence continues at coordinate 33,924,779 of NW_027468587.1, read as the reverse complement.
ACGACAGGAAACGGGATATATTTGTAGCATACCGGTATGTAAATGAATGTTTTTTTAGTATTGTGGTTTTGCACGAAGTTCCATCGCAATTGACAGTAACCTACATCAATTGCAGATTCAAAGGCTGTAGGAGTTGTTTGACATTTTAACATGCCTGAGACATTTCCCACGTTTGTTCTTAATTTGTTCTTAAGTGTGTGACATCTGTCACTCAGGTAGGCCTACTTCTGAGCACAGACTAATACTTGCCTGTTTACAAAGATGTTGAGCTAAGCTTAAACGTCAGTAGGATGGTGTGTCCTAACTCCTGTCATCACCTGTCAACCATCTGCTGGGGATAATGTATAAAGAAACATAGCTTGCTCACTCCATATACAATAATATTTCAATCACTAATGTTGTAATATTGCTACTAACTAGGTTTCCATCAGAGTGCGAATTACCCCACCATAATTGGGGGGTACTGCTCCTTCACTTCTTCTGACCATCATGATCATATCAATCCCCACCGTGATCACCAAGTGCAACATGTGTTGTGCAACACACATACAAGGTCTACACATGCGACAAACTGATAGGCTACAGAATATCTCATCGTTTTTATACTGTATATCCAAAAGAGAACTGTTTTGATCAACTCTGCTCTCTGCCCTCATCATGTCGTCTCCCTGCGGTCTGCTCACGGCTTTTATCCTGTGCCTTTCCTGTCTGCTGGGTACCCCTTTACTTAACACATATGAACAGTGTATAAAACCTAACTGCACCTACACTTTTAATGTAATTGTTTGTAGATAGAAAATAGTTTCGTTAAGATATCAGGGTTCTCAGATGAAACTACATTCATCAAACTAAAAATAGGAAATAGAATGGAAAAACAATACCAACCAATTAAAACAAATTCAAATACTAGCACATATTTAGCCTAGGCTACTTGGGTCTTTTTATGTTTCCACAGGTTTCACTGATATTATGTAGGCTTAGCTACATCAGACCCTCTGTGTAATATAAAAACACAGGATCTGTGCCAAACTAATTTCAAAAGGGCACAATAATTTATTCAAGATATAATGAGAATGGACACCTAGGCTATGGAGTTCATCTCCTTGGAAATGACAATCGATTTTACCTCACCACAATGTAAAGGTTTATTTAAATAGAGAATTACCTTGCTAACTAACCTTGGTAACTAACTAAGGTCCACTTTACTAGCCTCAGTGGGTAAGTAAGTAGCAGGTAAGTAGCCAGTAATTCAATGTATGAAGAGGTGAGGTGACATGAGCTATGAAAGAACAAGCATGTTTATAAATGAAGGTTGTAAAATAACACTTTCAACAAGCTAGACGTCAGTTAGCAACTTACATTTACCCATGCACGTCAGCAGCAAACCGAATTTAGCCTACTGGAGGAATTTACTTAGCGTTTTGTCATTCAATGTTGACACTTGCTCAGTTGCTTCTAGCGCCACGGTGGTTAAAAATGGTACGGTCCACAAGGGGTTTCTGAAATCGCTTTACATTAAAATATTTCTACAGTGAAAACAGGAGTTGACTTGTATTGTAACTGTAATTATATTTTTTCACAATATCAGAAAAAATATCTGACCCCCCCAAAACTGATATTTATGTCTCTTTGGGGGGTACTGGGTCTTCATTGGGGGGTATAGTACCCCCCAGTACCCCCTGTAATTCGAACTATGGTTTCCATCCCTTTATTGTATTGAAGACTGTCTGTGCAGGAGTCTACCTTAATGAGGGTGTTTTTCATCTCTCACTTCTATTTGAGATGCATACACCTACAGCAAACAGAACATGGAAATGGCATGACAGGCATTTCGGATAGGGTGTGTTGAAATATGGAACATGGTGACATGCAAGACAGCAGGGAGTATTTATAATGACTCCAAGGACAGGGGTCAACTCTCTGAGTGGTCACTGTCTTACACTGCCTATCTTTGTGTGGTTTCCGAATGCCCTTACCACATGTTCGTTCCCACGATAACTGCACGGTTATTGCTGTGGTCTTGTTTGTCTCAGTGGCCTTCGCATCTTCTGACTGAAATGAGGACCGTAGTCCTTGGCCTCTTCTGCCTGTTGGCCTGGCCTGGGGCCTGTGGACAGGTCCGACAGAAGCAGCGGCCACGCCCACTCTCCTCCAAAGGCCAGCGGGACGCCGACCTGCAGACCAACTCGCTGGGTAAGAGAGGAGAAATCAGACACCCGAGTCAAGTACTGGGGTGGGTGGAATAATGGAATAGCTGGACTGTTTCCATGCATGTTTGGTGTGTCTGTGTCTGTGTCTGTGTGTGTGTGTGTGTGTGTGTGTGTGTGTGTCAGGGTTGTGCACAATTCGAATTGCAATTCTGCTTCCTTCCTGCAATTCTGCTACCTCAATTGAAATGCAAGTGAAATTCAAGAATTTAATTGGAATTTAAGAGCCAGTTTCAATTCAATTCTGGAATTTTGCACAAGCCTGGTGTGTGTGTGTGTGTGTGTTTGGGTGTGTGTTTGGGAAGTGAGGGATCCCAGGGGTCAGGGGGAGGGGGTTTGTGTTTCACGTCCACCTGAGGGATTTGTGTCTGTTTCCGCTGATAGAGATGATCAAGTCCTCCGTGTTGACAGTGTTCAAATATATCCACTGCAGCGGAGAAGTGTGCCAAGGCTTAATGTATTTGCTCCAGAGACAGTTCTCTTTATGTGTGTGCCAAGTCCCACGGTGGCTACCGTACACAGCATACCCTTGTGTTGCTTAGATTATGGAGAACTGCCCTCCTAAAGCCTACTGCAGCTGTATGATACCAGACACAAGCCATTTAAGTAAGCATCCAGCCTTATTTTACATACAGTACTACTGACCTACAACAATGACAACGACTGTTCAAATTACAGTATATATTTATGTCAGCACATGGCATCATTAGCTATATGCTTAAAACAGTGATGTGTTTTTAAAACAGTGGAGTTTTCCTGTTGAAGAATCATGGTTGTTGAGGCAGCTATGTGTAATCTCACAGGATGCTAATCTTATTTCAACTGGTCTTACCTCAGAGAGCCAGTGCAAAGGGAAGCCCCTGGACTTCGTCTTCGTGATTGACAGCTCGCGCAGCGTTCGGCCGGACGACTACGAGAAGGTCAAGACGTTCATCCTCAACGTGCTGAGCGTGCTGGACGTGGGCGCGGACGCCACGCGCGTCGGTCTGCTGCAGTACGGCAGCGTGGTGCAGAGTGAGTTCTCGCTCGGCGCCTTCACCCGGCGGGCCGACGTGGAGCGCGCGGTGCACGCCATGGCCCACCTGGCCTCGGGCACCATGACGGGGCTGGCGCTGCGCTACACCACCGAGGAGGCCTTCTCCGAGGAGCAGGGCGCCCGGCCCAAGGCCATGCAGGTGCCGCGCGTGGCCATGGTGGTGACGGACGGCCGGCCGCAGGACACGGTAGAGGAGGCTGCGGCCGAAGCGCGGCAGGCGGGCATCGAGATTTTCGCGGTGGGCGTGGGCAGGGTCGACATGGCAACGCTGAGGGCGATTGGCAGCGAGCCCCACGCGGACCACGTCTTCCTGGTTGCCAATTTCAGTCAGATTGAAACACTCACTTCAGTGTTCCAGGACAAGCTCTGTGCAGGTGAGATGGGGGTTAAAGCATTTTAGAATGTTTAGGAATTTTTAGTAGGCTACTGTGTTTTCTGTGTCATGGTGTTTACTAACATCTGTGGCAGACCATTGAGACCTTTGGTATAATCTATGAGACATTTTACATGTGTTTGCAAACCATACAAATGCATACTGTTTATGGCGTGTTGACAAAATGCATACATGGCGTGCATGTTTGTGTCTGTCTGTCTGTGTGTCTGTCTGCCTGCCTGTCTACCTGTCTGTCTATCTTTCCATCCTTCTCTCTCTCTGTGTGTGTGTGTGTGTGTGTGTGTGTGTGTGTGTGTGTGTGTGTGTGTCTGTCTGTCTGTCTGATTTCTGTCTGTTCTTCTGTGTGTGTGTGTGTGTGTGAGTGTGTGTGTGTGTGTGTGTGTGTGTGTGTGTCTGTCTGTCTGTCTGTCTGTTCTTCTCTCTCTCTCTCTGTGTGTGTGTGTGTGTGTGTGTGTGTGTGTGTGTGTGTGTGTGTCATTTGAGATACAGATCTGTGTTTGGTGGTGGACCACCAGTGCGAGCACATCTGCATCAGTGCGCCCACCTCCTACATGTGCAAATGCAGGAAGGGCTACATCCTGAACTCCGATGGCAAAACGTGCCGTGGTGAGTCCTGACCACAAATCAGACCTAAATCAAATCTGAAGTCGCACCACAAGCGTAACTCCATGTGTGCTTTGGAAAGATAAAACCTGAACTCTACCCAAGAAGTAGGAGTAGAAGACCCTTAAAACAGCTGGTTCATGGCCATTTTTTCCCATTACAGTCACACAGAACTGCAGTTTTATTGGAATAAGATGGAATAGCCAGCTGGCAAAGTTTATGATTTCTTGATATTTAATTCAACTGTTTTTACATCCCCCGATACAGTGCTTTTGATTTAAAATTATTGCACTGTTTATACACCTGGTTCTCTGAAACCATTGGGGCTGCCATGTTCAACTATGATAAAAAAAATATAATGTGTAAATCAATGAACTTTTAAAACATGAGATAGAAGAAACAGAGATGGAGATTGTTACTTCTGCAGGAGAGAGTCCCTTTCGTAACGGTAGCCCTTTTGGTGTCCACCTGTCTTAGAGGAGGACACATGCGCTGAGGTGGATCATGGGTGCCAACACATCTGTGCCAATCTTCCTGAGGGCTACGAGTGTCGATGCCGAGAGGGCTACGAGCTCGACGAGGACGGCAAGACATGTCGCAGTGAGACTCCTCTTTTATTACACTGCCTGTCATCTACTGTACAGCCATCTCCTTTGGGTTGCTTTTTTTATTTGATTGCATTGCCATTTCTCAAGAGCTGACATAACTCTTTGTCAGCGGTGATGGCGGATAGGTCTGCTCCATGGCAGAGTTGTGTGGGCTTCATAAAGGAAGGTGTCAAGTGAAGTGTCCCACATTCTCCCAAATCAACCATGAAGTGTAAATAATAGCTTAGGTTGTGCTGGAACTGGGGGCTGTTGATACACTTAAGTTAATACCTTCACATTTTCTCGGTTGCATTTTGAGAGGGTATGGAAACCTTTGGAAATTTTAAGCCTGTCAGTTTAACCATTGGTTTTTGCCATCGGACAGACTGCTGAAGTAAAATATAAGGTGCTCTAAGCCCGTGATTCTTAAACTAGGGGTCGCGACCCCAAATGGGGTCGCCAAAAACTTCCGTGGGGTCGCCAATTATTTTCTGTATTCAGTCTGAAATTATTATTAGGTGAAACAAAGGAAAATAATATTGGCCTTTTTCTTATTTACACGCAGTTAAGAGAAGAGAGAGAAATGTTTTCCTCTTTCAACGAGATCTGGTTCAGCCTATGGGCTACTGGTCCGCTGATAGAAACAATGTAACTATCTGCTCCACTACGCAAACTCAACTTGTTCCCGCTATTTTAAAGGAGAAGTTCGGTGTGAAATTGACCTTAGCTGTACGGAAAGATGTTGCCGAGTACTTACATGTGTCCAATAGGCACCTTCGCTCACCCCCTAGCATTCCGAATTACGCCGTTTTTAGCCAAGTAGCTGTGGGGGGCATAGCGTAGCCTATGCAGCTAAATCGCTATTTTTACACAATTAAAAAGGTTCCAAGACCCTCAGAAGTCTACCAATGCAGTGTGGAGTTACTTGGAACCTTTTTAATGGTGTAAAAATAGGGATTTAGTTGCATAGGCTACGCTATGCCCCCACAGCTACTAGATTAAAAACGGCGTAATTTGGAATTCTAGGGGGTGAGCGAAGGTGCCTATTGGACACATGTGAGTACTCGGCAACATCTTTCAGTACAGCTAAGGTCAATTTCACACCGAACTTCTCCTTTAAGTAAAACAAAACAAGACATAGGTAGCCTACTAGCCAAAATGGACAGGTGGCTGCTTAAAAAAATGAACAAAAGCTCGGAAGTGCCATCTACCAGTGCGTCTGCTCCGTGATCCTCAGATGGGACAAGTCTACAGGCCGGTGAGAATAAAAAAGGCGCGTCGGCTTTATCAAAAAAGAATTTCTGAAATATGGATTCACTTGCCAAGTTAAAGATAACCTCGACCACCCACAATGTGTGATTTGCGGCGATGTTCTGGCGAATGAGAGCTTAAAACCTGTCAAAATGAAACGACATCTCAAAATACAGATGTCGGCTCAGCAAATCTCCGTGTCGCCGTATGCAGCATTCCTCCTAGAATTAACTTGCTATGTTCACGGAAGCATGCCCACCCTTCCCATTGAAACTGTTAAAGATAGTAAACCAGAAAAGGGAAATAAAAAAATATTGTTATTGTTATCGCCATAAATATAATTAATGTAACGTTGTAGGCCTAATGCTGCAGGCTATGTGTGTGTGCGTGCTTGTGTGTGCGCACGCTATACGCACATAGCGCTCTGATCTGATATGGCGGCAGCCTACACTTGTTTAATCGTGATTGTTTTTTTTTTTTTCGGATCTTGTTTATATGGAGTAAATAAAACAAATGACTTTGCTTTCTAGGTTTTGCTTGATTTAGTTGTTAACGTTTGAGGGGGGTATTTGAGTAAGGACTTAGAATGGGTTTGGGGAAAGTGGGGTCGCCAGACCTCGTCATACTTTTTTGTGGGGTCGCCAGACAAAAAGTTTAAGAACCACTGCTCTAAGCGATGTTACGCAGTTTTTAAGTGTTTTAAAAATGTTTTTGATACAGCAAACATCTCCTCATAATCCGCTAACTGCCTGTCTCCTGAATACACTGTATAAAAACGTGGTGTCTGTAGACAGCCCAGGCGAAAAATGGCAACCAAAACAGCCCGGTGCATCCTGGACCATGAAACATAAACTTTTTCAGCCATTCACTGATGAGATGCGCGTTTAGGAGAGTTTCAGTTGCACGGGAGGGATGGGGAGGGAGGGGCGAGCTAGCTCTCTGTTTTGTTTGAACGTCAACAGAAGTGAGTGAAGTCACCCAACATCGCTTAGAGCACCTTTAACTACCATTTTAAATAAATCTTTTTTATTAATTTGGAATGCATCAGTGCACACCTGTTTAAGACATTTTTATTGTTGTTCTCTTCCTTATTTATTGTGCTTTTGCAAAGTTGTCATAGAAACAAGTTCATGTGTACTGTCCTACTAGCTATGCCAGGAAGCATAGTAAGCTGTCTTTTTTTCAGTCAAAAATAAATACGAGAGCAGTCAAATGAGACACTGGTTAACCTTTTAAAGGAATTGATTTCTGTGACCTGGGGAACCATGGCTGTGAACACGACTGCATCAGTACTGCCGACTCCTACATCTGCAGATGCAAGAAGGGCTACATCCTCAACCTGGATGGCAAGACATGCAGCAGTAAGCACCGTAGTCATCTAATCTGTTTGCACAGCACTTTGTTTAAATTATGTTTCCTGCTATATCCTAATGATTCCAGAAATATGCTGCAATTCTGTTTGAGCCATAGAGCAGGTACAATGGGTGTTGCCAGACATCACTGAAATGGATCAGTTGGTGCATTGCACATCACTGAAAGTATCATTATGCAACCTCCCTTTATGACTGTTGGCTCAAATAGAAAAGACCAGCAAGCTGCAGTTAGATCATCCATACTCCTCCTGCATCTCTGGCTCAGTCAGTACTTCCTGTGCGCTGTGCCGAGTTATGAAATTACAGCTGGTCTCTGGGCCCCTCTGCCTACTCTTTGGCACCGAGACGGGGAGCCTCGTGTGGCCACACAGCCGTGTTGAAATCCACCTGGCCAGCACGGAATCACTCTCTCCTCCCAGCCCTCTCCCACACATGCACTCATGCACTGGAACAATGTATCTGAACACCAAAGGGAGGGAAGGGGGGTTGTGTTATGATCTGGGCTCGGCTGGACTCCTGGAAGACACCAGTATTCCCTCAATACCGATAGTGATGAGTCATGGTTATGTGTCAGCTCTGTCATTTCTGCTACTGTTATCAGGGTGCCTTAGACACTAGGCTTTCATCATGAACAGAATATTAATCTAGTATGAATGTCACATTGTTTTCTGTGGTATAGTAAAACATTGACAAATTCATAAACTCTCTTTGAAGGAGATAAAAGTGGCAGTTGTTGAAATCTTATTTCATACCTGAAAGAATAATATGTTACTTTGTATGTTCAGGGAGTGAATAGCAGATGGATTTTCCTTATGCATCTTATTGTTATACCTTCAGAAATTGACCACTGTGGTCAGGGCGATCACGGCTGTGAACATGAGTGTGTAGACACAGAGGACTCGTTTGTGTGTCGTTGTCGGGCTGGCTACACACTCAGACCAGATGGCAAAACCTGCAAAAGTAAGTGTTTCTTTGGCTGTAGATTTGAATTAAACCACCTCAGGTTTTGAATCAGAACTACGGCATCTTGTGTGAATATTTTAGGAGAGCTGTGAGCTAAATGGACAAATCTCTTTTTAAGTGTGCGCTTTCCTAAATAGACAAACTTACATCTCTTTTCTAGTGTTTGTTTTCCTAAATGGACAAGCTTTTATCTTTTTTGGAGTGTGTGTGTTTTCATAATTAAATCAGAATATGCACTGTGCTCTTGTTTGCTACACAGAAACTGACCGCTGTGCTCAGGGTGGCCACGGCTGTGAACATGAGTGTGTAAACACAGAGGACTCGTTTGTGTGTTGCTGTCGAAAAGGCTACACGCTGAGACCTGATGGCAAAACTTGCAAAAGTAAGACAGTTTCCCACAGAAACCCAAGGCAGATTACAGTGAAATCATTACATTAGCTCTATTTTACAGTTATATCATCGACATACTAAATAGTGGCTACTTTGTATGACCTAACACATGCTGCTATTGCCAATTCTCCTCACTGCAGAAATCGACCGCTGTGGTGAGGGCGATCACGGCTGTGAACATGAGTGTGTCAACACCGATGACTCATTTGTGTGTCGCTGTCGGCAAGGCTACACACTGACACCTGATGGCAAAACCTGCAAAAGTAAGTTTGTGTGCCACTGATCTGTTTTAAATTACATTGTTTGCACAGTTCCTTTACTTGGAAGCAGCTGAAGGATCACTTGAGTTATCCTTAAATCTGGATATTAGTGTTGCAAAAAAATCCATTAATGCTTTTACATTCCTCACAGTCTCACACTCATTTTAATACCGTATCTCTGAAATAATTATGTCACGTAATGTACCGGTAAGTGATGTTATGTCAGGAAAAGATCTCAATAATTTCCCCTCCTGTACTAGCATAGAGTGCCAGAGTACTGGAAATGAGGCTTGCCTGAGAGGATTCACTGACGGCCTCCCCTTATGTCGTTTTGTTTTGCTGCTGGTATTTGTGTTATGTAATTTGTGAACGAATGCCATTGGCGCCGTTAATTCCTGTCCTCATGAGAGAGTTTATTACCCCCAGGATTAGATGGAATATATGGGCCAGCTAGAGCCAACTAGGCAGGCACACACAAACACAGTCTCTCTCTCTCTCTCTCTCTCTCTCTCTCTCTCTCTCTCTCTCTCTATCCATCTCTCTTTCACACACACACACACACACACACACACACACACACACACACACACACACACACACACACACACACACACACACACACACACACACACACACACACACACACACACTACTCACTAAGAGCAAATCATGTTTACATTCTTCTTTAAAAATGTATGATTTGTGCAGGAAGTGATGTAAGAAGAAAGCTGATGTGGCTAGTGTGTTAGTGGGAGATCCAACAGCACAGACATGACTGTCATGTCTGACTGCATAGTGAGATCAATCCCTTTCACATTGATTTTCCTAATTGCTTTCCTTTGTCCTTATGTGACTGCACAACACTGTGTCACTCCGATTCATAGAATTCCAAAGCAGAATACCATTTCTATATGCACTTTTTAATTGCTAAATGATATCGCTGTATTTCTCTGATCTGTAGATATAACACACTTTCTTCTAATGCTAGTACTGTATTATTTTGTTTATTGTGTTATCTTCTGACACTATATGTAAGTATTTGTCCTCAAAATACTAAGACATTTAGAGTAATAACGCCATTTTTTCTGAAAGGAGGCATTTTTTCGTATCATATATAAAGAAAAAAGAGTGTGTATTATGTATTCATTGACGTAATGTTTACCTGAGACGTCAGTGCTTAGGACTCCACTCCACTCCACCTCCAGCGTGGATGACCCATTGCACAGATGCTGCCATGCTTACATAACGGTACAGATGCATAATACCTGTGACAGCAGACGCACTGGGACCTGATTTCACCCTTGGGCAGAGGAATACCACGGATTGTTGTCTTCACTGTAGACCAGTGGTTGATGCTGTTTGACTACTGGACTTTGAGTCAAGTAGTGGAATTGTTAATTACACATGTTCAATGGGATACATATAGGCATCAATCCAATCTGAGGAGTTATCACTGATACTGGTGTTTGAATGAAAATGCTTTTTTCCCCTTTACTTATAGAAGCAATTTTAATCCTGATGACAATGGTGTTGTTTTATCTTGTGCGTATTCTTGTGACCAGGCCTGGACATCTGTCAGACTGTGGACCATGGCTGTGAGCATCAATGTGTCGGCAAGGCTGGATCTCATTCTTATGTCTGCATCTGCTTTGAGGGCTACACACTGGCTGAGAATGGCAAGAACTGTAAAAGTATGACGTTTTCAGGTCCCATAATACTATATTGTGTGTGATAAAGTGCTGTTGAGTATCTGAAGTGCTGTTGATTAAACTAACTGATTTAACTTCCATTTAGAATGTATGTCACAATTGATGGTATTTCCTTGCCTTCTGACGGCTATACTTTAATGTCAAAATGTACTAAGTATATTACTAAAAGTAATAATCACTGAAACACTGAAATATCAAAGAAGTTTTTCACTCTTTGTCCCAGAGTCTGATTGTGGAGATGGGGTCATGGACTTAGTGTTTGTGATTGATGGCTCTAAGAGTTTGGGGACAGCCAACTTTGAGCGTGTGAAGAGGTGGGTCAACGACATCGTGGAGACCCTGGCTGTGTCCAGAGGTGGCACTCGGGTGGGCCTGATCCAGTACTCCACCAAGGTGCGCACCGAGTTCACCCTGGGCCAGCACGAGCGCACCCAGGCCATCCAGCAGGCCGTCGCCAGCATGCAGTACATGGGCCGGGGCTCCATGACGGGCTCGGCGCTCAGGCACATGTTTGAGCGCAGCTTCTCCGCAGCCGAGGGAGGCCGGCACGGAGTCCCGCGCGTCAGTATCGTCTTCACCGACGGCCGCTCGCAGGACGATGTGTCTGGATGGGCCACCGAAGCCAAACAAGCGGGTACCTATCATGTCAACATTCACTGGAGGTTCTTACGGCCTTTGAATTGAACATGTTTGATGTGTGTTTCTGTTGTGCAGTGCGCTACTGAAATCATGTGACTGGGAGTTAGATGTCAATCAATTCGTCATGAAACCCATTATTAATGTCTTAAAGGAACCATATGTAAGTTTGTGGCCAAAACTGGTACTGCAATCACTTTTAAATTACTGTAGAGCGGTATATCCCCTCCCCCTCCCCCCTGACTTGAGGTTGCCAACCCGGATGCCGAAACACTACTGACTTTGTGATTAGTAGATAGGTAGAGGGTGGCGCATCAGGCCAAAACACAACATGACATGACAAAACACAACATCAACATCAGTTGAGGGCTGCACTTTTTAAACGACAATATCCTGGCCGGACTACTGTTGTCAGTGATATAAGTATTTGAAATGAACATGATTTCTTAATGTCTAGTGACATATCAGGGCCATTTTATGATTAATTGAAATACATTTCTTACATACGGTTCCTTTAATGTTGAGTTTCATATAATTTGTATGTGCAATGTCAGGCATGGGGTTAACTGCTTGGATTCTCCTCTACAGGTGTAAGGATATACGCCGTGGGTGTTGGGAAAGCAATAGAGGACGAGCTCAGAGAGATAGCCTCAGAGCCAGATGAGAAGCATCTCTACTACGCTGAGGACTTGAATCGCATGGAAGACATCACTGACAAACTCAAGGCTGAGATTTGTCAAGGTAGCCTGACATCCATTCTTTGTCGTACTGTGTCTAACACTGTGGCTAAATTCCCTTACAGTGTCTGGCTAGTTTTGGGGAAATGGAAAGGCTTTCATGAAGTACTTTATGGTACCACATAGAGATGTCCAAAGCTGCTGGGCAGTACTTGTCCCTCTCTTAGTATGGTGAAATGCCTGCTGTGCTACATCTGTTTCTGCCTGAGCTTCAAACTCAGTGCACCAGTTCCTCTCTTCAAGGTCTTGGACATGAAAGTGACCTTGGAAGGGAAGTATTTTTAATAAGATTTACACAAGGCTATGTGTTGCAAAAAATGTGTTGTTACACAAGGTTATGTGTTGCAAAATTTCATTACAGCACTCTGGAAGACAAATAGCACATGTAAAGCTCTCGTGGAAAGAATGATTGATGCAGATCACTGTTTTATCAATATACATGTTTATTCTGTACATCTTTCAGGTGATTTGGAATTTTTATTTGAATCTTGGGATCATCTTTGAGCTCTGCCAAGTTCAACCTTTAGTACATACTTACAGTTATGAGTCATGACTGAGTGTACTAACCTCACAATGACTAGTGGCATTATAAATGCTAACCATCTGTGGCAGACACCGACCTTCAGAGACCATGGCATTCTATCCAAAGCTGAATCAACAGCCATTTTGCTCAGGAACACAGATGGCAAATGGCATGCCCCTGTTAGGCCTAAGAGACTTCATTTTACTGGTGTATCTATGCCCCCTACTGGCCAAACCTAAGAATTGTACACATGACTCACAAATGTGTTAATGGTTGAACCATGTTCATCTTTGTGTGCCTTTTTTCTAGGTAAACTGGCTCCTACAGACCAGTGCGAGTGCAACAGTTTGGTAGCCTTCCAGAACCAGGCTGCAGAACAAATCCAGAAACTGACCCAGAAACATATCCTTTCAGATCCCAGTACAATACTGTCAGTTTAAAATACACTTGTCATCGTACAGCCTTTTTTCCTTAACTGGCGAATACTGGAAGCTGTGACGAAGAAGATTGAAAGCCTGGAGAACTACAGAAGGCACAAGTGAGAAAGAGACCAATGCACTATGGAGGCATTGACCTACCGTTTGTTCAGAAAGTGGGGCGGGTTGGGGGGATATATTGAAGGGTTCCATAAAGTTGCATTTAAGCTAGATCAGATGTACTACACTGAATGATGGGCTATTTTGTATTTAAACTCTTGAGATATTTATATTATATTGCCTTATATACAGTTTCAAGGCTACTACACAAGTACCCTTTGGGAGTAGAGAATTTGTTCCTTTAAAACACAAGCTCTTACCTACATCATCCGTGTGTTGCACACTGGGTGGCAAATCCTGAATTCGCACAACTTGAATAGTGTATGAATAAACTATTTATCTTGCAACTCTTACAATAGCTGCACACTTAGGATCTGTAATTAACTTTTGTCAATATTGAAACTAATTAAAGATATTTTTTAAATTACAAATGTGTACCATTTTACATCATGCCAAGTAAAACAATCATGGGGAAAGTAATTGCATTTCTTAGAGCCTTAAACCATAGACATGCACCATTATTTTCTATACACCTTAGGCTATAAAACTATTCCTAAAGACATGTGAAAAGACTGAACTGTGCTAGACCTACTGAATTGTGAAGTTAACCAATATGTAAAAGCCTGGCTTCAGAAATGAAAAGTCCTACCATGTTTACAAACCTAATTTAATGTACTTGGAAATGTCCATTCAGATATGGACCTGGGTGGTTAATGATGCCTTTTTCAGGGTCAACATTTTGGTTTACGTCTTATCAGATCAAAACTGTGAGGCTCTTGCAGTGTATATACACAGTTTGTAATTCTTTCAAAGTGACCAGAGGCACATTAGAAAAATAGGTCTTCAATTCAAAGAGAACAACTTTTTTTGTAATATTTTTTTATTCCAACTTTGGGTGTGGGCTGTACAGTTACTTCTCGCCCGGCTGCTGCTGGTCGGGCATGCTCCTGATGATGTCGGAATCGCCTGTGAAAAAAGCACAACATGAGTAACAGAAAACACCAGACCACACACCAGCCCCCCCCCCCCACCTCCAACCCTGAGAAGACGCTGAGGGCTTGAATAGCACGGGAGACAATCACTGCAAAACTGAGATTTGTCTCTCTGTGGCACACATCTACCAGGTTAAAGACCTGATTTCAAACTGAAATGAGAGTTATGTATACATCAGTGCAAGACAGAGAGCAATGGTGGGGAGGGGGCAACATTAGGGGTCTGACATGCTGACTCATGTTGGTGTTCCAGCTCACAAACTAGGAGCCGAAATCATTAAGAACAAGAACAATTTGCAGCCCAATACAAACTCGTCCAATTTATGCTAAGTATTTGGGAACAAATGTTACACCAGGGAATTGTCTCCCCATTAAAGAGAAGTCCATGTTTTAATGTTGAGATTTCAGCTGACTGGTCACTTCATCCCTCCCTTCTGTGGCCTTAGCTGGGACTGCTCACAGCTGTCAGAACCACTATATTTGATTCCCATTTACAGAGCCAGGACTGTGTATAAATGCCAGAGTTTTAAGCACACACCTGACAAAGTTAGAGGACTGAGGAGTAATTTAGAGGCCTACACTCACAGGAGGCACCTGAATGCTTTTATCTATTCATTTGAAAACGTACAATATCAATATTCCTCTCCTTGTATCCGTCTCTCAACGAACCTACATGCCTGTTTAAAGAAAAGATTAACAATCCAGCAAGGCATAGAGAACGACTGGCTAAATATTGCTTAAATCTGGTTAGCATTATAACCAAGTTGCGCTAATTTGTTCAATTCTGCAGGAAACACTGCGGCTGAGTTACGTGATTCTCTTCTCCACTCAAAAGTCAAATCTGTGTGTAATGGACAGAAAATAACACAGAAAATGTCACCAACAAAGCAGGGGTGAGAACAGAAAATACCGTGGAGGTCTGATCTGCATATTCTGGTGTTGGGTTTTTTATCTCGCGAAGTACTAGCCCTGTGCAGACCATGGAGTGGTCAGACAGACGAGAATGATTCGCGGTGAGAATGATCAGCACTGTCACACTTTTGTCACAATCAGCCAGGACTGTGTATAAATGCCAGAGTTTTAAGCGCGCGCACACACACACACACACACCTCACAGAAAGCTAGAGGACTACGAGGAGTAATTTAGAGGCCTACACTCTTGCAGGAACACCACAGGATCCAGTGCAAAAGAGTGCAGTGAGACTATTTGATAGATTGCAGCCGAAGAAACTAATGGGGGAGTGTGAGAAAGAAATAACTCTAAGGACTGCGGCAGGAAACATGTTTCACACCAACAGGTTGGTGGATTTTAATGCAAGGCACATTTTCACAGGAGAGGGACCTAGGAATCGAGGGACCGAGGAATCCACCCTAAGGGAAATGTCGATCTGAGTTTTTTGTGGAGGACAGGATCCTGCAGGACTGGGACTGAAACATACATTCTAAACAAACCTCTAGAACAGTCCGCTGAATGAGAAAGTCTATTGGACTCGACTCTCGGACTCCCCTTTCAAAGCATGGACTGATTGTCCCAGAAAAAACGTCATACAAACAACCAGTAGTGCACCACCTTCCTCAAAATAGACTGAAAACGGACCAAAATATACTGAAAACGGACCATGTCTTGTTTGATTTGACATCTAGGGCCCTCATTTAGATGGCAGGAAAAGTCTTGTCAACAAGCAAAGTTCTTGTGTGTGTTTGTTCCCCTGGACAAATCCAACGCTGGACTATTTGAACTTTGTCACTAAATCAGGATTAATGAATTATCAAACCAGATACGTAATCACCCCACCTCTTGTAACTTTCAGCTCAAGTGCTTTTTAACACCATGTCTTATTCTCTACACCTGACTATCATATGCATTTGTCATGTATACAGACCTTACTGTCCTGTATTGACCCTAGGCAGATGGGTAAGGCCCTTGAGTCATGGATCTGCTCGAGGTTTCTTCCTATATGTATCTACAATTCTAGGGAGTTTTTCCTCGCCCTTGTTACCCATGGGCCTCTCTTTCTTTTCTTCCTTTCTTTCCTTTTTCTCTGATTGCCTACATTCTGTAAAGCGCCATGATACATGTGTAATGTTTTGGCGCTCTATAAGCACAATAAATTGATTGAAATTGAACTAAAGCTACTGTGAGACCACGTGGGAGTACTTAGTCCACTCATCGATGTTTGTGCTAAGGTCTAGCTCATGGAGCTTTTAGCAAATGAAATGTGCTTGGTTATTAAATTAGCTTTAGCTAGACTTAAGACCTTGCACTTTACCTATAAGTAAAATTAGGGCCCCCAGTGTGTTTCTGTACTCACCTGGATCAATGATGGCCAGTGTGCACACCCTGAAGTATTTACCACAAGCTGTGCCGAGCTCTATGTTGTTCCCGCTGTAGTGATGGACTCCCGTCTTGGCCAGCATGGCGTAATACTCAATTTCGGATTTCCTGCAGGAAAACCAAGATTAATAGAACATAACACAAAACAACTGCAATTCCTAAGACCAAAAAACAACTGCAAAGGGAATAGAAAGAAACAGTAATGGTAGTCTTATCAATATGACATTACTCATCATCATTTGATATGATCAAAGAGTGAAATCTGAACACTTAACCACAACCTTTACCACCCCTTACAAAGAGTTCCAAACAGGACTGAGTACTGCACCCCACAGTGTCTTATACAATAATTTATGTCCAAAATACGTTACGCTACCTCAGAGCAGGGGTGTTGTTGGCCAGGATGACCAGCTTGGCTTTTCCTTGGCGGATCATCTTGAGCGTCTGTCTGTAGCCCAAGACGTACTTCCCGCTCTTCATCACCAGTTGGAGCCGGGAGTTGATGGACTCCAGGGACTTTTTCTGAACCACCACACAATAGTCCAAGGTCAGACATCATAACTCAAAACACAACAGTCTCATACATTCGGATGACTACAACACCCACACAAACGAACATCATTCCCTGTTGTCTGCCTGCTAAATTGGATTCAACCAGGTATATTATGTGTGCTGGTTAAAGTACAGTTTTCTCTGCAAGCTGTCTGCACTGTAATGGTTTTGAATACGTGGTACCTGAATGCTTAACTTCTCGCTATTTATTTGAAAACGTACTAAAAACAACTGAGTTGTGTGATTCTCTTCCCCACTCAAAAGTCACGGCTGTGTGTAGACATACGATGACATCAGTATTTTTAATTAAATATGTCACCAACAAGGCAGGGGTGAGAACAGAAAAGACCGTAGAGGTCTGATCTGCATATTCTCGTGTTGGTTTTTTATCTTGCGAAGTACCAGCCCTGTGCAGACCATGGAGAGGTCAGACAAGCGAGAATGATTCGCGGTGAGAACGATCAGCGTTGTCACACTTTCATCAGTGGATTCTCATACAGTTTGGTTATAAAAGCAACACGTGCATTTAGATCAAAGATCCTTGACTACTAGCCGCTCCGCTTCAACCCTCTCCGTTTAGACGTTAGCTCACATTTTTGGCATGTTTCCCATACGTACAGGAAGTAAAGTTAGCCCAATAAGAACTAACGTTAGCACAGTTAGCCAGCCACTGCTGAACTATCGCCCGACAATGTAAAATCAACTACGAGTTATCAACACATCATAACACTGCGTTAAAATAACACATTTGTGGTAACTTGTGGCGTTTTTACGACAACATGAAGATAGACAACACGTTATCTTCGCCATGTGTTGGGTCTATTCACTACCACGTGAAATACCTTGCACGTAAGCTAAGTTGGCTAACTGGCTAGTTAGCAAGCTATGGGAGTGCAGTTCACTCACCGTTTTCTTTGCGGCAACCATTTTTGCTGTTGAATCCCTTTCGACCCACCTAAGCAAAATAGATAAGGGTTAATTTCAGCAATTCAAATAGTGAGTGTGACACGTGAAAAGTCTCAAATGGAAATAATATTCCCACTTTAACACACAACACTATTTACCGGTTGTGTGCTCCGATGTGGCCTAGGCTAGAAAGAGAGATTGTCCCAGGATGCAACGCTTTAATGTCGTCACTAGCGCGAATTTCAACTCGATTCAAAGTAACTTTATTGACACGATGACCTTTCATAAAGGCCTTTGTTGACTGAAAATATCGATGAAGATGTAGCCTAGGCTACAAGGGAAAACTAGAGCACTAAACGAAGGTTACATTTTCTTTGACGTAATGAGATACTACTCTAATTCATAATATCATTTTAGTATACAAACATTCAAGCTTTGTGATTTGGTTTGGTCTGGTTTTAATAAATATGCTGCTTTCAATAAATAGGCCTATGTTCAAAGTTCCTGATGGTCAAGATAATTTATGTTTTTGGTTCTTTGCAGACGCTTGTGTCCTAAGCAAAATTATATAACATTATGAATGAATACTTATGTAACATAATTAATTATTGGTTCTTGCCAAATTAACCATCAGGGCTCAAGCATATCCAGGGGCTGCTGTATCCTTGTTCAATATGTAGCATTAGTGGCAGGCCATCTATATTTAGCAGGAATTAATTAAGCCATATTTTACCTCCTATACTACATTTTAACATTTCGTAAAAAAATCCATTATGTACAATTGGGTGACATGTTTTTTTCCCTCCTAAAATCAAGCATGTTCTTTTTCTTGTTTTGGTGGCAAACATGTTTGCTAATTAGGGTGTAAATGGTGCGATGGTTCAGTAGTGGAATAAACAACATTAAATAAATAACATTAAAAAGACAATTTTACTTTTAGTCAAGACATAGTGCTCATAAGGAATGCCTGTAGATGGATGTTCAGAATACCACAAAATACCTCCTAGATTACTGTTCACACAATTGCTCAGAATACAGCAAAATACCTCTCTAGATTACTGTTCACACAATTGCTTCGGTACTTACTGGGGACACATTTTTTTTAAATTTTGAAAGACTTTGCAGCACAAGTACTTAAAATATTTTTCTGTGTAATTAGGACTTGGCTGTATTTTCGCACTCAAGATGAATGGCCAAAATAATAAGCCTGTATAACATTTCAATGCAAGATTGATTTGTGCACAAGGATACAGTAAATCCACATGATAGATTTGAGGTCTGGTGTTGAGATTCCTTACTCCTAATTCCGTAAAATATATAAGGTATAAGAAGTGTAAATAATAACATATTTGGAATTAAGAATACATTGCTTGAGCAGTCCCCTCACCAAATAACATGCACACACTCTCATAATATGTATCATCATAAGAGCCCATTCTTACGAGACCTAGCCTGCGTTCTGGATATCCACTCATCCACTAGTGCAGTGTTTCTCAAAGTGTGGTCCGGGGACCACTGGTGGTCCGCAAGCTATCCCAAGTGGTCCGCGAGCAGACGTGCTAAAATATAATATAGATGAGTTGTTTGCAATATTGAACCAACTTGTATGTAAATCCAAACAGTTCTGCAACACTGTCTATGTAAGCTACGCCAGTTTAAATCGTATGAATCTTCTGACACAATAAGCAAGGTGCAAAGACAATATAAGCAAGGTTGTTCAGTGAGTAGACCAATAGTTGAAGGAGGTCTACTGTTGTTTTTTAGCTAGGTGGTCCGTGAGATATTTTTTTAATTGGTTAAGTGGTCCTTGGTCTGAAAAAGTTTGAGAAACACTGCACTAGTGAACTAAGTGAATAACAATGTGATTATTCACTATAATGCAATTTGTAGTGAATGAGTGGTATAGTCCACTGTATGTGGAATCCCTGAATAGCATCATGCCTTGTCAATAGGTGGCGACATATCTTCATTTAATTGCCTGCCATCGTTAAACCATCCCTGTGTCGTCTCTTCAGACCTGGGATGTATGACGGCATTATTAAACGATTGAGCATACAAAAGCATATCGAAACAAAACATACATAGGCCTACACAAACATGTGCATACATATAATTACAAATAAGCCATGGTTATGCGTGTATTTTTGGTGAGAACAATGACGAGACAGACACTTAGGCCTATTCATTAATGGTTAATTTTACATATAATGTTAATAATTGCAATTTTTCCATTTGACTGTGCAAAAACACCACTCCTCATAACCATTCCTACACATCCACATGCTTGCAACTGCGCGAGCGTGCATCACCATCACCACCAGGTGGATTCATTCCAGCACTCCATAGATAAGTAGCCACTTTCTAGCCAGACTGGTTCACGCATGCTCAAAAGCACTTACTTTTAACACTCAGAGCAACAGTTTGCCAGTTTTAAAGCGTCTTCTCCACGTTCATTTCATTTCAAAGCTCACAACGCGTCGTTGTCTAGGGCATGAATGAGGTTGGAAGGCCATGCATTAAGACAACCGACAGGGAGATATGCGTTGCCTCTACTCCTAAAAATCGAGTAGCTCGGTGAATTGCACAAATCTGACGCTGGCATTGCAGATTATTTTGTGAACAAATAAGGGCTGTACTATAAATTTCTGAAGTGTTATAAAATAGCCATCAGGTGCCTCGTCTCTTTGTGCATAAAACAAAATGGGGTGTTCCTCTTCCAGCTCTCAGACCGTAGCCCAAGAGAACCGACCGGGCACCAAACCCGAAGAAAGTAATGGAGACACAACTTTCGGTAAGTGGCACACTGTACATTCTGTCCTAATCATGTAGGCCTGCATTTCCTAGAGTGTCTTTAAGCATTTCTCACCGAATGATCACTCTTGAAATCTGTTATTTCAGCAGCCAGTCTGGCCTTTTGTTTTGTATTTATTCAGTTTAACATATTACCTGCAATGCAATTATGATGACATGTAGCCTAATTGATAGGGCAAGTAAAGAAATGGGATGCTTTACCAAGGCATTGAGTGCATGGGACGCGCCATCGATTTTGCGTAAAGTTTGTAACCTACTGTAGCCTATTTGTGTGCATTGTCCTACACTCACTATAATTGCGACGCTTTTGGGAGATCGATTATGTAGCCTAACGTGATTTGTTTCAAAAAAGGATCTTAGGCGAAATGTATAGATCAGTGTATATATAGTAACTGTAGAATTTCAGTATGAGAACATGGTGTTCCTGTGACAGAGTTAATTGATCGCATGGGTAAACCTGAAGCAGGATATGAAGGGAAAGGAAGTGTGGCAGTCAGACCTGAATCTAAGTTTCATCACAGGAAATGGTAGGTGATATAAGGGAGGGAGAGAGAGACTGATTGTTGTAGCATGACAAATCATGACATTTGATTAACTAAGTTTACCCTGTACTGAGCAATAACTTGACTTTTTTCACCAAGGTGAGGGATTGTGAGTTACAAAGGAAAGATCTTAAAAACAGACTTCAGAAAAGTTTTGGATGGTTGTTGGCACAGCGTTTGCATTTCTGATGAAACACTCATGGCCAACAAGTACATCTGCACCCCCAGGGCAAGAATGCAGAGCTGCTTTTCCTCTGCCCAATCAGTGAAGTGGTTAAATAGAGATCATACACCTCAGTGGGTCCATCATCAGGACTCCTAGGTGCAATTTACCCCAAGCACACCTGTTCAACAAGACTAATGACTTTGGTCGGGCTGTTTAGTATATAAGGGGGAAACAATACACTGGCACACTGTTATGAAGTGGAGGATTGGGAGGCACAAAGGACATTCCTGATCAATAGCATAGCTGCTAGCAATGGATCGCCTATTAAACATTCATCATTAGCTAAATTATTCTAAAAATATAAATTTTGTGAAGGTCTAACAAAAGTAATGGCGGTGAAAAGGATTGTAGACAATAATCACACATCACATACATGCCACGAGCACTCTGAAGACATGCAAGTCCGGGTGGAGGGGTTCCTACACTGGGGAGAGGAGAGAAAACACAAACACCTACTGCTTGCATTCCACAGATAACAGAGAAGAGTCTTTTAATGCCCCCCCCCTCCCCCCATTGTTGATTTGTGTAAACTGGTGTTGGCCATTTGTTTGGCTTTGCAAGAATGTCTTATTTCTCTCTCTCTCTCTCACCCTCTCTCTCTTACACACACACACACACACACATATATAGGCCACATATTGTCCATTCATTGCCCTTGCATCGCATGGCTGCAGCAGCACACTCTCCCCAGCTGAGGCAAAGTTATGTAATGTGTTTTAACGTACAGAGTGTGCCTGCTGTCTAGGCTGTTCTACTCCCCTGTGGATTTGGATAGCCTCACTTTACACTCTCTTATTTCTTCAGTGAGTTGAGGTGGGACTTCAGCTGTACAAGTCTGTGTTATCACTGTTTCATTAATTCTCACCTTGCTTTAATTTGAGTTATTTTATTGACAAATCTTCCAAGGCAAATGTAAAAGAACTGGGCTATTGTCTGTCCACTGGATGTGTATATCTGCTGTAGGCAAAAATGAAATGGAATGCTTTGTTATTTTCAAATGGGTCAGAAATGTAAGCCGCCCCATTTCAGCATTTCTTTCTTCAGAGACGGGCCAAAGCAGAAGCAGACACGATTGGTATCAGTCGTAGCTAGTCCCTGGCACCACTCAAACCATGCCTGGCCTTCTTCTTTGTCTGGACATTGAATGCTGGTCACCTGGACATGTAGAGACGCTTGTTCGAGATACTTACGTCACCATCTCAGCCTACACTGTGCCATGTTGTCCCGGTAAGGCAGCATGGTGATGGAGAGATAGAGAGAGAGAGAGAGAGAGAGATAGAGAGTGATATATTGTACTCAGTCACTGTCCTGCATCCAACATTACAGTGCCCCTCCTCCCTCGGCCGGGACTGTTTTGACTGGGTTCTCTGTCATCCTTGGCCATTTTTCATGTTGACACACAAATCATCCGGCCCCAGTGCTCTGCTGTGAGAGGGCTCTGTCTCGGCCCCTCTTTTTCTCATGCCAGCATTGGACAGTGACAGCCTCTCTGCCTACAGGTCCCATATTGTGCCATCAGAAAACAAAGCACTTTACCTTCCACAGTGATGCCACACTGTTTAGCTTAGATTCTAAAATAATATTCTTTATTTTCCAATGTTGTTGCCAATCCTTTGGCAATTAAAGCTATAGGATGTGTGATTGATCACTCTCCATACTTTCATCTCTACACAACAATTTCTGAAAACTGTAAGGATGTAAGGATGTGCATGACTGGCGTTTCTCTGATCTAAATGTTCTAAAAGACCGACATTTTGTGGAAAATGCATCCAATAGGAAGAGAGTATGTGTTTTGTATGCAAGTGGCTGTATATATGCATATCAGCATACGTGTGGACATGCACACAGCCTCTAGCCTGAAAGTCTCTTTCAGCTCCCACCCAGGCACGTGACCCAAAGTGGTAATATGAGCCAGGTGCGCTCCATGACCCCTCTCCCTCCCCCTCCCCCACGCCGTGCTGCACAGCACACTTTAAGTCAAACCAAGCCAGGCGTTTCCATGTGCATGGCCACGCTCTCCCCCCTACAACAGGACATGTCTCATGCAGACCCGTCCGGTAGAGCACTGCTGGCCCAGGGAGACGCACACGTCTCACTGTGTTTGGAGAGGTCGGGCCCATGAAGCATCAACATCACACGCTGTTCGTTTTGGGGGGCTCTGCGAAGGACACTGGCTGTTTGCTTTGC
The DNA here is from genome assembly GCF_046254945.1 of Alosa pseudoharengus. Taxonomy (NCBI): domain Eukaryota; kingdom Metazoa; phylum Chordata; class Actinopteri; order Clupeiformes; family Clupeidae; genus Alosa; species Alosa pseudoharengus. The sequence goes on along the minus strand of NW_027468587.1, from coordinate 33,901,023 downwards.
CTTGCTCCACTTCTGGTGGTTTGTGCTGGCCCATCACATTCCTTTCCAGTCATTGCCCCCCTCTCTCTCATGCCTTGGGAGGGCTCCCACATTTACAACCAGGAAGTCGGGGGCATCAACAGAGGAAAGGCGTTTAATTTGAACATTTGGGATTCACCAGGCGTACATGATTCCTAAATCGCTCATATTGTTTCAAATAGACAGCCCTGAGCCAGTTTTGATGGGATTAACTGTGCCACTGCGTAGCTATGACTCACAGGCCTGGTCTGTTTTGATACTGTTTTTTCAGGTATATGTATCTGATTCTCTATTGGACACTCCAGAGGGGTATTTCACAAAACCTAGATAAGGGATTAAGCTGGGATTTTTAGGTTATCCTGGATGAATTTAGCCTTGACTTGGTTTCACAAAAGAGATGGCACATAAGTTACCATGGGGATTTATTCTCTGCACCTAGCCTGGTCCCGACCAGGCTAACAGCCAAGCTAAGTTAATTCTAATGGTAATTATGTCGTCTTATTGGTTCAGCTAGCTGTCATTCACATCAGACCTCCGTGCTAATTTTTAAAGAGCTTTATTCCATTTATAAACTATTTGCTAAATGTATTTGCACGCAAAACAAAACAGATAGTCTGCCTACTACCATATATATGGTTATTATTTTAATTGTGATAGTCTTATTAACATAGGCCTAGGTACTCATTGTTTGCTTATTTTATTGATAGACGTAGAATAGCCTACTGTAGTTGATTGGAAGTGGAGGGGAAAGTTTTCGAAGGTATTTTCAACTATAATATTAAGGTAGGCTATATCATACCGGTATGTGCATATTTGCAGTGGCAAGCGCTTTCTTAATGACGTTGCGTGCCGAGACAAGGAAGCACTCACACGTGTGCATACATAAATTTGCATTCAGTTGGTCTACCACGCCTACTGCTGTTTTACAGGAATAGCCATGATTCCCCATTCCAAAAAGGACAACTTTACTTCATTGTTAGTCTGTATCAAAAAGCGGTTGTTCACTTTGTGTGAATGACGCAATTTTCGCGTCTTTTTTATTCCAACCGTGGGCACTTTGGAGCAGAAACGAGAACGCGCACACATCCTGATTTACTTACTGTAAATGGCTTGACATAGTCGCTCCTACTCATCCTGGATTGGCATTAGTGAAACGAGTTGAGCTAGGATGACCAGACAACGCTATGTCAAACCTCGTTCTTGGATGTCTTAATTCTGCCTTTGTGAAATACCCCTCTGGTTGAGGAGTTGAGGGACATGTTGACACCTTAGGGTGGTATACAAGAGTGCAACCAATCACATGTTTTGGGAGAGTGCTACTCCTCAGATCCACCACCCAGGGTTTACACAAACATGCATCTCAGTAAATCACATTTCCAGCCACGGAAAAAGGATATTTGCCCCCCCCCCCCACTCTTGTTCTATGCATGGCTTTAGGCATTTCTTCTGAACAAAATGGCTTTGTGCAGGCCTGACTGAGATAGTATCTTTTGTTTGCCTCGTTGGTTAGATGTTGTACACATTTTGCGACTGTTCAAGTGAAGTTTGTTTGGAAAGTATTAATTGTGCACATTAATGTGTGCTAATAGACGTTGCCATATTCTATCTTTATATGGTTCCTTTCATTGTCCGATTTTGTCCATAATGTCTTCAGTTTGTTTGAGTACCACATCTGAAAGACTTTTCATATGCTGTCTGCCTAGAGAAGTTGAGTGCTTCTGTAGTAAATGATTATTCCAGTCTTTATGAAACATTCTTTTTCTACCTCAATTTATGAAAATACTTTTTTATTTCATTAAATGGAGTGTGTACATCTTTATCTATGCGTTATCATTCATTACCCAAACCTGCTGAACATTGTTTGAGCCATTTCACATGGATGATGTGTTCATAAAATGTGGTTATAGAAATATACGACCATGGGGTTCTTCATTTCTTCTGTATTAACTAGATTGGGTCAGGGTTCTACAGCCTTTGGGGTTCTTAATTTCTTCTGGATTAACTAGATTGGGTCAGGGTTCTCCTGCCTTTGCCTACGGGCACTGATCCACTTTCACTGAGGTGTGTGTTGCTCAAAATCTGTGATTCCATTAAAATGACCAGGAGAGTTATGAAATGCTTGGGTAACATGCCAATCTAGACTACAGCATGTTCATGCTTGTGAAAAGATAAATATTAACCCCATCAATGGTCTAACAGGTGTTGTCATGATGATTTGTGTTGGTTAGTCCTATACGTGTTTGCCTTAGCTGCTATTGTCTCTGTTATCTTAAAAGGTGATTTAGTGTTGTCTGTTGCCATGACAAGAGATTCACATTTATAACCTGTGCAGATCTTTTTATGTTTCAAGTCATTTCAATGAAACCCTTGGGGGTCATCAACGTGACAACAGCTTTATAAACACCTTGATGGCTTTCTGAAACGACATTACTCTCACTCATACATAGTTTCCACTGAGGCCAGTGAGGCCAATGTATTCAGTCTTGCCTAACACATTCATCTACTCCTCCAAAGTTAGCCAATTACCAGACACATTACAAAAAGAATGTGGATAGTTCAATCAGTGTGGGCTCTGTGATGAATTGACTTAATTGATATATGTTCTTTAGTGTTCTTAATGTTTTGTCCACACTATTTGATTGATGTTTTCTCCACATTGTTCGGTACATTTTTTTCCAGCAAGCTAGTATGACTGTTCTCATTTTAGCTCATCTTTAGGAAAACAATTTTCATTGTTTTTTTTCTCTCCTATGACAGTTGCCCATAATGGGATCATTGCAGAGGACACAGAGACCATTGCAGATCAGATGCAGCTGCCGGTTCAGAGTGCGCTACCGGATGAGTTGCTGCCTGGGGCCGTGGAGGAGCCAGTCATCCAGGCCTGCGAAGCCACAGAGAGTCTGGAGGTGGAGGAGGCAGCCCCCGCCGAACCAGAGCCTGTGACTGCGCCTGAACCTCCTGTCGAACCGGTTGCCGAGGACAGCGTTGAGACGGCAGCTCTAGCCTCTGAGACTGTAGAGGCTGAGGTGGCTGTGGAGGCAGTCGAGGCAGTTGCCCCTGCTGAGGCCCCAGCTGCTGTGGAGGTAACAGAGTCTGTGGAGGCCGTGGCCGCCGTCGAGGTTGCAGCTCCAGTAGAAGTTGCGGCACCTGTGGAGGCTGCTGCACCTGTGGAGGCTGCCGCACCTTCAGAAACGGCAGTGCCAGCTGAGGAAGCTGCTCCAGCAGTCGCCGAAACGGCAGCCCCTGCTGAAGCTCCTGCCCCAGCCGAAACTGCCCCTGTTGAGGCTGTTGCCCCCGTTGAGGCCGTTGCCCCTGCTGAAGTTGCCCTCGTTGAGGCTGCTGCCCCTGCTGAAGTTGGCCTCGTTGAGGCCGCTGCCCCTGCTGAAGTTGCCCCCGTTGAGGCCGCTGCCCCTGCTGAAGTTGCCCCCGTTGAGGCTGTTGCTCCTGCTGAAGTTGCTGCACCAGCTGAATCTGCGGCAGCTGAGGTCCCAGCAGAGCCTGTAGCACCTACTGAGCCAGTAGCCGTTGTGGAGCCAGTCGCGGCCGCTCCCGCCACTCCAGAAGAAACCGCAGCCCCTGTTGAAGCAGCAGCCCCCACAGAGCCCGAGCCCACCCCCGTCCCTGAACCCACCCCTGCACCCACAGCTGAACCAGCTCCAGTCACTGCTGCAGAGGAGACCAAAGAGCCAGAGCCAGCACCAGCACCAGCACCCGAAGCCGCCGCCCCAGCTGAGGTGGCCCCTGTAGCAGAAGTCAGCCCCCCGGAGCCAGTTCCAGAGGCAGCCCTGCCAGCCCCTGCAGCAGTGGAGCCTGTCGCTGCGGAAGCCGCTCCAGTTGCAGCCCCTGAGGGTACGCCATTAATGTTACACTTTTGTCCTCATGTAGATGTTGACCATTTCCAACTAATACTGCCTCAACAAACTGGAAAAGTCCCTTGTAGGCATTAATTGTGATCCAGTCATCTGCTGGAGCCTTCTTTTGTCTCCAAACATTACGTTTTGGTGCCACCACTCCTAGGTCACCTTTTAGGAATTTGAAGTTGTCAGTCGGCCATTTTAGTTTGCGAGTCTGGTATTGCTGACTTTGTCACCCTTTAACCTCGGAACCTGCCTGATCAAAGATGGCAGTGATGGCTTCTGGCTTATGTATTATTTGTATTTTCTGAATAGATGCAATAAGACTGTCCTGTTTTAAGTCCACCTCTTAACCACTCTTAAACCAGCCTCAAGAGTTCACTAGACACAACTGGTACCTTTGTGGGACTTTGTTTTGTGGTGTTCTACTAAAATGTTCACATTCATTCCTGTCATAGACAAGAAGGAAGGATAGAAGAAAGCGTTAAAATATGCTTTGACATCCCCTCTGTTTCCCCTGACTAGATCCTGTTACAACACACACATACACACACTCAGTATAATCATGGTCATCATAACAGAGAAGTGAGAGTTCAGCAGCGCTAGGAATTTAGCACAAAACATACATTGACATCTCAAATATGGGTCAGTTCTACCAGGTTTCATGAATAACTTTGTAAAGGCCGAATCTGTCCACACAAAGTGCCCTTTTGATTTGTCTAGTCTTGGTGATGAACAGAATAGATATTGTTGTAACATTGAACAGCACATTTAACGCTGTTGGGAGACAAAGCAGCCCCACACAACACTAGAATGCTGCAGTGGAGTGTGTCACTCTCTTCCTTAGACGCTGTTGTTTTTCCCTCTCAGACATGTGCAAACACACACACACACACACACACACTCATGAAGACACACATACACACACTCCATGTCTTTCTCTCTTTGTGCCCTGCCAAGGACCACAGTAAACTTATGCACTATTGCCTCAGATTACATAATATGTGTGTGTATCCACCGCTCAGCAGCTCTAATGCAAATTAACCTTGTCCCCCTCTGCGTGGTTGGGACAGGGTGGGATATAATCAGGCCTATTGTGACCTAACAAGCTGCAATGCTTATGGCTGTTCCAAGTCAAGGTCCTCCTCACTGCGTTGCTGTGGAGTGTAGTGTTTTTTTTTTTCTGAGATCCAAATCCCATAGAGCTGCCCACTAAGATGGTTAAAAATAACTATGGATAAACAATTTATTAGTTATTTATGTAACTATTTATTAAAAACGCTCTTCCTTACAATGTATGTGTGTGCCATACATTACCTTCGCTAACACCTTTTCCCAAAACCGCCTCAAGCACATGTGGCTGTGGCTTACAATCAAGACTTTCCAGTTCCAGTTTGAAGAGCTGGAAGTGTGAACATGTTCTCGTATCACTTGTTGAGAGACCTCCCATGAGGTGAAGGCAAAGAGAACAGTTTTCTATTTTCATACAGACCCAAGGGGCAAAGGCCCAATTACACAAACACATACATCCACCCACTCCGCACTCCAACAGGGAACTCCACTGTAAAGTGATGGAAGTGTGCTTAATGATAACAAGATTGTTCCAGGAGACTCCTCTTGTGTGTATATACAGATATACATGACTAATTATTCAGCATTGACTTCAAATGTCCATAAAACAGAATGAAATGAAATGCTTAATAGCACTGGCAAATATTGCTACAAGTCAGAGAGTCCGTCCATAAAAAGCAGCACATGTACTTGAACTGGTTGTCAGTAGTCTCTCTCAAACACTGAAAGAACACACTGTACTTTTGGGGCAGAGAGGCCTCTGCATTCAGCACGTGCAGAAGGGGCGTTGCATAATGCCCCTAGCCACTCTCCCTAATGCATAGGTTCTATAGGAGCAAAGCCCCACCCCACCAGCTATGATCTGGAGGTGTTTGTTTATGTCTTAAGAATGTATCAGGGTGATGTGTGAGGGGCGGGAGTTCACCAAACCAGCTCCATTGAAACAAGCTGTTTCTGTACGTCAGGAACTGTTCATTGTTCTGATTGAGGACTATCTGTGTGCCGGCTACTTGTCTTGCTAATCAGCTGTGATATTTTCAGCTTTCTCCTGTGAGGCTAATGGAATGTCTCACGTGTAACCCCTTATGGGAATGCCAGCAACTGACTTCCTGTCTGTTGGTTCTGTTTTCTAGGGGGAGTGGCAGAGACAGGAAGTGAGGTGGCCAAAGTGGAGGAGCCAGTAGAAACCCCCAAGACTGAGGAGACCCCTGGTGAGAGAGGCCTCTAGCATAACTCTCTGCAATGATCCCATAACTCCTACAGCCTGTGTATGGGGCTGTGTCGCGTACACAGTGCATCACTTTAACAGAATATTTTCAAGCATCTTATGTGTCCTTTTTCTTGTAACTCACATCAATCTTGTTTTTCCATTATCTTTCAGCTGCCAGTGCAGAGAACTAAAGGAGACTCGCCTACAGCAAACATGGTTGACGTGTAGCCCAAAGAATAAATGAATACATTTACACACATGCGTGCACACACAAACACACACACACACCCCTAACAATATGCAGACCATTTGTCAGAAATGGAATAATTACTAATCTGACACCATGGTGCCTTTTATGGCCTGTAAATCTGGAGCAGTGGAGATTCTACCATTTGTAAATATGTACTTGTATTAGCAATGTATTTGAAAGCTGATGAAAGTGCCTCGAGCCACCTGAGCTTTTCAAAGGGAAAATCGCCATTACAGAATGGCATAGAGGCAAAATGGAGGCCTTGCCATGGAAAACACTTCACTCCAGGTTTATCTGAGAAACGGAAAGTGAAGGCGACTTCACCCCCCCCCCCCCCCCACCACGTACATAGACCTGTACACATCGTCATCATAAGGTGGTTCTAGTGAGATTGTGTGCAGTGGTTTGTGAGTGTGTAACAGAGGCCCAGTACTACTACACTCATTTTTCATTATATGTGAGAAAAACAAGCCAAAAATGTAACAACTGTGAAAAAAAAGAGAATGTGTTCTGGCGCTAGGCATGAGAGGCAGGGTCCAAAGAAGGGAACTTTGCCTTTGTGAACGCAGCATGTTATTTTAAATCCTGCTAATGTGGAATGTCAAAGTTTTGTTTTTTTTTGTAAGTGGGGGGAGGTACTCTTACACTTAATCATTCTGGAAAATTTATTTGTCCTTGCATGTTACTACTTTTTCTATCTTTCTCTTTGTCGTTTATATGTTTGTTTATGCAGAAGAACGTTTTGGATATTGAAGGTAGATTGCATTTTGTATGGCTGACCCATTAGAGCACATTTGGGATTTGTTTGGTTTCAGACAATTGCCATTGCAAAACACTATAGCAGGGACTGATGGAATTCTACAGTTCGTCTTCCACCATTGACATACAGTGCAGCCTTCTGGGTCTGGGAGATCATCCCTTTCCTGCGATCTCAGCTGCACTCAAACAGCACGAACTATCCAGTGTTGCCTTCAGATACTGTATCAGCACAAATTATGGACCAATGTGGAAACAAAGTCTCAAGAAGTTCTTCACTTTCTTGAATTTGCATCAGATCTGCACACCTTTCATAGGATTCCTGGTGCCTTTTCTCACTGTGAATTTAGGTCATGTTCATGTACGCCTGTAAAACCAGGAACAAGTGCTATCCCCACATGTTTGTTTTACTGTGTAACATGCAGAGATCAACTGTCATCTGTAATGTACTCATCTCTCAACTTTCACACTAGCTTTTAGTGTACAGAATAAAGTTGCTGTTACTAATAAATAAGACTCATGATTTTATTTCAATTGTACATATTCATATTCAATGAAAATAGTGCAATTTTTCCTCATAGTACCAATTCATCAGTCAAAAGTAAATCTGAGCAAAATGATCAAGTAAACAAATTCAGACAGGACAGTTGATTATTTTACAGCCAGTAGTATTCTGTGATTTGAGAATGAGAATGTGAATACAAATTTCATCGTAAGATAAGCTAAATTAAACTAAGCTAAGCTAAGCCATCCATGAGTTAGTACAGAGAGGAGCTGCAGATATCTTCAGGGACGATCAGCCACTCAGCACAATGCTGAAATATGAAGCGGAGGAAAACAAAACAGGCCGCAGCTATCAGGAGAGCGGCCCCAAACGCTGCTCATTAAGAGTTAATGAGGCAAGTGAAAGCAGCCTGGTGACGAGGGAGGGAGGTGCGGATCCCAGCAGCGTCCTGGACAGCCCTACATGGCCTAATCAAACCCCACACTCCAATCCCTTAGAACATAATTAATCTGCATTTACATGGAGGAAATAGAATATCCTCCACAACGAGGAATATGAACGTTGTGCACGAGCGGAATCTTCAAGGCACATGTTTGGTAGTGTTGATTTCTGTCCAGTTGAAGAGCGCGTGGTCTGTAAGGCTTTTCAGGCATCTGTGATGGGGCCTAGGACGGCCACAGCTTCGATCTCAACTAGTCCAGCCTGTCAAGAGAGGAGAGTCAACCTCCCATGCAAACAATAGCAGTTTGTGTATAGACTGTTTACATTTGTTGCTATGAAGCTATCATTGCCCACAAATGTGAAATCAGAATTCTCCATAAACTGGAGTGAATGGCCAGTGAACAGCATATTTGCAAAGACTGAATGGACATGCCGCATACAGGCAGTACAGGACATTCAACCTAGTTAAGTCCTGAATGATGTTAAATATGTTCATATTTAAGTTATGCCATTCTGAGGAGTTGAAGCAAATGATCAAGCACTTTCATTTATTTTTAGAACAAAAACATGTTGACACCTGGCGTGTCCATCACATAGTACTCACTCTAGGAAGTGCGGAAACCTGGTAGGCTGCTCGTGCAGGAAAGCTTTTCTGGAAGACTGACAGAAACGAGAACATGGTTAGTTGTATCAGATATGGAACACGTAACTGCAGTTGAACAGGGCCTGGATGTCTTTTGCACAGGTATTTACAGTGATTTTCAGAGAATACAATAGATTTGTCCATGTCAAAATGAACAAGAGGGTAGGACCCCTCCTAGAACTGGTTCTCTGCATGCAAGTCATAGATATGAACAAATAGCACCTGAGGCTATGTGAACATGTGCACTACTCTTTGTTTCTGCCAGTTTGGCTAGTGTGTTAAATCATGGTTTGCACAGGGAGCACCCTCAACCTCATAATCTTACTCAATAACTGCTAAATACATTATCTAAACAATCACAATTAGTTCAAGCTATGAATCATTAAAAATAACTGTTAAATCCAAAGTCGGCGTAAATAAGACCAGGGTATTTCATTACACCTTAAGTGGCCCTTTTCTATGCAAATCCTCATGAGCAATTACCACAGTATTGACTTGGTTACATGACCCAAAATGTGAAGTAAACAGCAAGAGTTTGGCTAAAATTACAGGTAAGAACAAAATTATTCATAGCTCCGGCAAATATTGATTTAATGTGAACAATATGTTTGTTCTGACTGAAAATTACACGGTCACATGCCAAAAGGTTGCAAGACAGTGTGGGAGAAACATGGAATAAAAAAAGAAGCGTTTTTAATCTTCTTTAACATTTTTATGAAAAATGGCATGTCCAAAACTATTCATACCCTTTTTAAATAATCAATAAAAACATCTTTATTTGCATTCACAGCTCTCAAAATGGTTCATATAATACCTATCAAAGTAAACGGTAACACTAAAACAAGAGGCTACATTAAGATTCTGGAGGAAAAGATCATTTGATCATTAAAGCACACAATGATCCAAAACATACAGCCAAACAAGGCAAGAAATGGTTAACAGAAAACGATATCAACATTTTAGAGCGGCCCAGCCATAGTCCAAACTTCAATCCGTCAAAAAAGTGAGCACAAGGCCAGAGTGATGGCAAAGAATCGTTCCTGCCACAAAACCCGGATTGCTACTAAAAAGGTGCAATCTACAATCATTTTGGAGACATGAAGAGGCTTGGTAGGTTTAAAATGAACCATTTTGAGAGCTGTTATTGCAAATAAAGATGTTTCAAGTGATTGTTTAAAGAGGGTATGAATAACTTGGGACATGCCATTTTTCATAAAAAAAATTTAAAAAGATAAAAACGCTTCTTTTTTCATTCCATGTTTCTACCACATTGTCTTACAGCCTTTTGGCATGTGGCAGTGTAATTTTCAGTCAGAAAAAAACATATCGGTAAAGAGAAAATCAACATTTAATCAATATTTGCCTGGGGTATGAATAATTTTGATCTTAACTGTATGTGGACTTTTAGATAGATAGATAGATAGATACTTTATTGATCCCTAGGGGAAATTCAAGGTCAACCAGTGCCATAGTGAAGATAATCAGAGTGGAACTTGTTCAAGCCCAGCCTGCAATTTGTGTATATTTGGATCCACCCTGCACACAGAAGTGCCACATGTCTCCACTGGGCCCACGCCTCTTTTCCCAGCAGATTCTGAATACGAAGAGGACTGATCGCCACCTAGTGACCATTTGAAGAATGTCAAATGATGAAAACGAGGCCAATGGCAGTTAGGTGGGTTTGGTTCCACAATTCATCGGAAGAAGATGGGAAGGGGGGATCAAAACCTTGCCTGTCTGATATCTTGGTGTACTTCTACTGTATTCTACTTACACTCTTTGTAGACATCATTAACACTGACAAAGTCATTGATGTCTGCCAGAAGAACTGTGGTTTTCACAACTGAAACATAAAAAAACTATTATAATTTTGCTTTCTTACATTACTATACTTAGCTAATTAGTTATCAACCATGGTTAGTATTAACTCTTACCATTTTCATATCCACACCCAGCCTCTTTCAGAATCTCACCCATGTTTATGAGAGCCTTGGAAAAAAAGCATGTTACATATATCTGCAGATGTCTTTTTTTTTCTTAATGAAACAGATAAAATTTAACATTTATTTATTTCAGCAAAATATTAGCCTCACAGCAGGGATGCATACAATGAACTGGAGTAGCCTATGTTACTTTCATTTTTTTTAATTTAATTGTATTTTTTTCAAATGTGACCTCAGCCTTACTTGTTTGGTCTGGGCTTGCACTCCTCCCGCTACCAGCTGGCCAGAGACTGGATCCATCCCTAGCTGGCCAGAGATGTACACCGTGCAGTCCACCACCACGGCCTGGCTATAAGAAGAACCAGAACAGAGGAAAATGTCTTCAAGTTTGATCTGTGTGAAGCCCTGTTTCTCAGTGACATTCGGCACCTTCGGTCATTGTAAGGGCCATCTATTATGCTAGGCTATATCATTTTCAAGACAGTATAGGCTACCCATATCTGGGAAAGTATGATGTGATCATACTTGCATATATCTTATATCAGCCTTTACGTCAAGGAAAAATACTTTGTGTACATTCATGTCACCTGAAGCATGATGGTAGAAATATCTATTGAAAAGCACAGTTGATCTGTGCATGCCATGATCAACTTTTGATTATTTGATATGGAAACCAAGTTCATTATTTTGGACTGCTACATTCGAATTTAAGCCCAAAGTTGTAGAAATTTGCTTTTGCAAAAAAGGGTTTACTTTCTTGATTAGACCTATTATCCTTTTTTCCAGTCAAATTCTCTTCTCATCAGCTATCCATTGAATGTGAGTAGGCCTAATGAAGAAACTGGTGTTGATGCCTAAATGTCTCCCTCTGTTGGCTAGTAGTCTTGTTAATGCATTCCAGTTAGGTCGACACATTCACTGGAGAAGGCTTTGTTGACACTATTGCACAACACACCATCTATAACACAAGATGCGGAAAAGCTATGCAATAGGGCAATAGCACAATGATGGTCCACGCCTGGCATGGTCACATTAATCAGGCATTCAGAGCAGACGGTGCATCCAAAGAGAAACTCCTCCCTGAGCTGTCATTGGAAGAAAGGGGAAACTCCCCAACATAAGAAGCATAGGCTGTATATTAATTTCTCCCAAAATATCAAGACATTAATACTTGTACTGTTATACTTGTACTAATACTAAGTATTTGCCATAAGCATGAAGAAAGATGGCAAGGTATTCGGGAAATTAAGGCACAGGTGTTTTACTGGCTGCATGGTGAACCCGGCCAAATATGCGTCACGTGTAGTGTAAAAGTTTGCTACAACTTTACCTGTAAGGTCCAATAGCCGCCGGAGCTTTCTTGGTGTTGATGATTCTTCTAATAATAGCGGACATAGTTGAGCAAAATGGCAATGGGCTTAACGGCGAAACTGTTGGGTATCCTAGCCAGAGAACCGATAACCAGGAAAGTTTTCGGTTTAATAAGCGACTACGTTACGTGCCTATTGTAGCCTACGTTGTACGTGCATAGCCTACCATAGAAAGCTGAAAACAACCATAGAATACCAAACCACCAAATCATAGAATAACAAACCACCATTTTGGCACTATTGTTACCCTGCCTTTGACCCTTTTTCTTTATAACATTACTACCCTTTGCTTATTTTCTTGATTTTTAGAAAGCTCTACCCATATCCTGGCTAGTATAATACAATGCAATCCATGCTTAAATCATTCAACAGCAAATATATAATGGTATCATGATAGTATGTTTATTAATTTTTTCAAGTAGGCTAGGACTGTTGCGTTATTTATTTTATTTTATTAGAAAAAAGGAATTCTGGCTAATCGTAAGCCACCTATGTAATACGCCTATTACGCCAGTAACCACGTGTGTTTTTGAAGCCAATGGAGCACTGGGGAACCATTGTGCAGTGGGGGAACTGTTTTGTGCGCTGAACTAACTACATTCTCTGCCGTAGTGTATGGTACTAGCCTGTAGTGTTACTGTGTACCGCCGTGACATGATGCAGTGTAGCAATCAGCTTTGCTTATGAGCTAGCGCGGAATATACTTCATGGTGCGTCTACAATATATTATCTGGAGAAGAGTGTTTGTTAAAGCGGAGGAATCAATGTATCTTGGTAAGTGCCAGTTAATTGTAAATGTTTAGAGACACTGATAAATGGGTTAGCTAACGTTGTACCAGTTGCTCTCCAGCAGCTAGCTAGGTAGCTTCAGGCCCCTGCTAATTTCATCCTCCTGAAAGTAGAGCGAGCCGCGAGGTGCATAGGTGTAACGTTAACTTACTTCTCTTAATTAACTTAGCAGTGTTGGTAGAGCTAGCTGGTGCTGGTAGAATACGTAGTAAATGTGTTAAAACGCACGTTTGTCACATTCAAACGTTAGTCAGAATTTCCCAGTAGTACAGACGCTTGGTACTTTAATGGCTGAACAGATCCAGAGGAGAACTCGTGGTTATGTTATGTTATTACAAATTAGATTCTACACGCTAGCTTCTTTAGCAAGCAGGATGCTGCTGCAGGTTGCCATTGAGTTAACATGGGTTAAGAATAATGAGCGTTTCGGTAACGTTAGTTTGTGTTGAAAAATACAAAAGTTAACGTTGAACCTTTTCTGATGATTGGCTCATACAGCTATTTTGCTTGCATGGTTTGAAACATGGCATGGGTTCTGTTTATGATGTGATGTGGAGCCAGCACCTGTCATGAACTCGCGAGCTCTGACAGAAACATAATGAGATTAAAATCTCAAGTCAATTGTTGCTACTGTAAACCGGGAAGTTTAACTTCACTGTTCTTTGACTGTGGCTGAGTTGTAGAAAGATTTTAGTAACGTGTGTTACAATAACGATAGAGAAAATGCTTCTAATGGGACAGTTTTCAGCGCATTCGTTGATGGTGTTGTGCACTCGCTAGTTCATTTAGCAGACGTTACGCTGGCACGCTAATTGCTTTGCATTAATGGCTTGTGACTGTTTTGATAGCCAGCCGCTAAATTAGCGTCGTTAAACTTTTTTATGACCAGCACAGCCTTTTCGCAAGCACAAGGGGTTTTGTTGTTTCCCTTCATTTCTGTGGCATGCAGTTTGCTACTGTAACGTTAGCTTGGTGTTTATTGTTACCTTGGTCTTGCGTCATCTTGTCGTACACGTTTTTGCCTGTCACTTGGTGTAATAATGTGCAGATCATATAGAATTCTAGACATTTGTTTTACATGTATACATACAGGCATGTTTCCTCCGATAGTCAGAGACGTTGCTTTTAACTTCTAAGAAATCTTAAAACAAGTTTGCCAGTGGTGCGCTCTTTACCGTCGAGAAAAGCAAACTATTGCGCTCTTAGCCGTCAGTAAAAGTCAATGACCTTTTCAAGAGAAATGTCTTTCACTGTAAAATAGTGCCTTCATGAACGACTAACAGAACGTTTAATAACGCTTTTTCGAGTGCCCAACCTTTTTGTGCTTCCTGTGTTGTTGTGTATCCAGTGTGCACCGTCTGCGTTCTAGAGCCTATTTCGGTTTGCGAGATCAGAGGGTTCAAGTAGCCTAACTCAAATAAACACACATCATGCAGTTGACATGTTCTCAAGCAAATGCGCACCTTGTAGCTCACATGTCTCTGAACCTGACTGAGATTTTGCCCGTTAACATACACTGATAACCTTTGTTGAGGCACCATTGGCGGGAAAATGTCAATTAAATCGTGTCAAATGAATCGTGTTTAAGTGGTAGGCCTACTCGTCTTTTCATACTAGGGTTGGGGAGAACAATGACTGTTATTGTGTTGGCCATGAAGTAAAAATATCCATGATATGAAGGAATTTGCAGTTGCAAGTGTGTTTTATTATCTGAACAGTCTCTTCTGAATTGCTTTTTGTGGCGTATTACTTACTACTTTTCATTCTGCCCTAGGCATTTTTTTTTTTTGAATTTTAGATTATTTCTTTTTCTCTGTCATGGCTGCTACCTGTGTCCTCAGTTTGACCCCATTGTATTGTGTATGACTTGTAATCTGCATGAAAATCTACCCCCATTGCAGTGTAATGAACGATATGTCTACTGCTCTCACTAATATAGTTTAAATGATTCTTTGTTCACCAGCAGCTCCAATGCTTATGTTGGTGTAAATGCCAGTTCCATTGCATGTACACAAACCTAACAAGGACTCCTCAATTTAAGGTAGCTCAGAATAACAAACGCACAGGCACCCTAAGTCCAGCGGAGTCTGCTGTTTGTTTGGGTTGGTGGGATGTGGAGTCTGCTCTCTGTGCATCATGTTACCTCTTTACGCTTCTCCGATCAGGTGGCAAAGGTAGAGAGACTGAGGGAATGAAGGAGAGGCATTGGGATAGAGTGGAAAGAATGAGACGCGCAAAATGAGAGAGAGAGAGAAGGGGGGAGTGGAAAGAGAAGAGGGATGGACCTGAGCCTCATTTGCGTGGCTGTGAGCAGCTCAATCCTGGATTAGCTCACTGACTGAGACATTGAGTACCTGCCAAAAGCAAGGCCTCTGGCATACTCGTGTAACCTCACTAGAGAGGTGAGAAATATGGGTTTGTACAAAGACAAAATAAAGAAAAGAGAGAAGGAGATGAAGGGATGAACAAAACACAAGACGTGTGTGAGGGAGGAGAAAGCACATAGGGTGAGCAGCACCTTGTTTCTGGAGTGGGTCGTGATTCATGACGCCATCAGAAGCACTAGCAGCCTGGTTTCATTGTTGACTGGTGTTCAACACTTCATCCCAGTGTTCATCACAGAAAATATTCCCCAAACCTAGTAAACAAGTTGACCCGTGGAGTCTTCTAAACTGGATCCACCAACCAGATATTTCATTACTAGTGCACTTGTGGTGCAGGCTAGCTCTCGTCAGTTTAACGCTTCTGTGTGGCTGGCAGTATGTTGTAATGAGAATTCGTTGTAATGGTTGTTGCGTTGTTATTTGAAAGAACGCGTTTGTGGTGAGAGTGGGGATTATTTATAGACTGCTGTGTGTGCTATAGACACTCTGGAGGTAAATTTCCAAGGAGGAATGTGCTGGTAGGTTATACTACAGGGTGTGTGTGTGTGTGTGTGTGTGTGTGTGTGTGTGTGTGTGTGTGTGTGTGTGTGTGTGTGTGTGTGTGTGTGTGTGTGTGTGTGTGTGTGTGTGTGTGTGTGTGTGTGTGTGTGTGTGTGTGTGTGTGTGTGTGTGTGTGTGTGTGTGTGTGTGTGTGTGCACATGCGCATGTCCACTTGTGTGTGTAGACTGTAGAGGAGGGAATCTATTTCACAAATGATTACGCCAACCCATTGACCTAAAGAAATATTGATAATATGAAGTGAAATAAGACAGATCCTTGTAAAAGTTGTTGTTGTGCTGTGTGTGTTGGCTTTATATAGTCACCTGACCCAGGGGAGCTGAATTCTCTGGCTGCGTCAGGCACTCATGGGTCTCATCTCCTGCCTACATGTGCTCTAAGTGAGTTATAAAATTAGGTGGAGGTGGAGCTCATGTCTGGGGTTGGTTTGTCTGGGTTGTTTTTCTCTTTGTGTTGCTCATGCTCTGATAATGACGAGGCATTTCCCATGGCATCTACACCCAGCCTGTCTTGAATGGTTTTGCCCGGGATTACATTGATGTATTTTTTTATGTTAACGTTCTTTTATGTACTTTTATTCTTACATTGAAATATATTAAGTAAGTAATTTTGTTTTAAAAGCAAACAAACACTGAACACAATATTCTTAGACCACAGACTCGAGGATTATGTTCCCCTGTGACTGGCCGTGGCCTAACTTTAACCCCGTCTCTCCCCTCTCCAGGTCCCTGAATGGTCCCCAGTGCCCCCTGCTCGACTGCCCGCCACGTGCCCATGGCGTCCAGCTGACCCCACCCCTGCAGGATGACGGTGCGAGAGCGTCTTCGGGAGAGCATCTCGGCTGCCTTCTACCGGCACGGCCTGCTCTGCGCCTCCTACCCCGTGCCCATCATCCTCTTCACGTCCGCGAGCATCCTCACCTGCTGGTGAGTGAGGGACCAGCCACTGGCCCTGGGCCTTGTTCTGAGGGACTGTGTGCACCTGTGTGGAGGAGGGGATTGGTCTGGATATTGGTGCCATTTTTCTATCTATTCACTGTCCAGTATTGGGTCACATTTCACAGGCCATGTTATGGTGTATACTATTCAGTTGAACAAAGCAGTCTGATGAGGGAATTTTTCTGTTGTCAAAGATCCTACACCAGTGTCTAATTACCCCAGGCCTGTATTCACAAAGCTTGTGGTGTTAGCACTAAGAATACTCCTAAAACTCATAAAATGTTTTAACTAAGAGTTTTGTCTTAAAACCTATTCACAAAGCTGCTGAGACCAACTTTTAGCAAGGAAAAAGCCGTCTCCTTAGATGAGAGCGCCGTTGCTATGGTTACGTCAGTTCTCATGCACATGCTTGCTTGCAGTGACTTCAGTGATTGGCTGATGAGCGACAGAAGGACATAAGAAAGAAATAAACATTGACAATAATAAACAAATGAAATTGTAGCAACACTGCGGATTGACACCGTAACATTTTAAATGGATCTGTATGATGACACATTTACATAGACAGGACGTGATTTAATTTGATTGACATTAAAATATTACATTTAGTTTATGTTTCGACAATTAATGGTTTTGGTTGTTTCTGGTGGTGTTAAGCATCCCAGACAACGTTTAGCACAAATTCTTTGAGTTTCGCCAGTTAGGAGCTACATTTAGCCTTAAGAATCTTTGTGAATAACAGTTAGTTGTCATTGTCTTGGTTGCATTGGTCTCTTGAAATGAGTGAACAAACGAACATTTGAGACAACTTTTGAAACAAAGATAAAATATGTGCTGAAGCAATGCTAAGACAACAAAAGCAAATGTCAAAATGGTAGGTTACATGACAGTTTAGCATTTATTGACGTCAAAGCAAATTTTGTTCAGGAAGTATTTTGGCTTCTTCATAAGCTACAAAAAAGGTCCCAAAATGTGTCTCTTTCCATACTGATGCTTGGAGGGGTCCCGCTGGAAGTGGTTTTAGCCGGAGAGTGAAGCACACAGAGTTACCCCAGTTGAACTGCAGACTCTGCCGGATTAGACGGAGCTGTGATCACAAATTGGGCAGATCTGGTCACTCCAGATTACATCAAAGGGCCGAAGCCTGGCGTTGGAGAGCTCACCAGTGCGATGACTGAAAAAGTGCTTTCTCAGAACTTTGTCCGGGTGCCAGAGAAACTCTGCGTTTTGTTAAGCCCCCGCCAGCTTTGAGTGAATCAAAAGTCCTGGAGCTCGCTTAAAGGACAGACCCCCAGGCGGAGAAAAAAAAGAAGCTGGCTGTGAGAAAGTGGCGCCCTGAGAAAAGGAACCAGCATCTGCTGAGCCTCTCCCAGGCTGTCAGAGCTACAAAACGGGCCTTTGTGGAGGTACAGTGACCTGAGTCAGCTTCAGGGAGCAGGGTGAGAAGGGGGAACAATTTGGCAATTTAGCCTGGCGCCCTGAGAAAGGCAGGCTCTGTGTTCTGTGCTGCCCCTGTACAGGAGAATTTCACTCAGCTGAGGAATGGCAGATTGTTCAGAGACGCCATTAAAACGTAGACGCGTCCCACGTGCACCCTCGCAGAATCAATTTTCCTATAACTCATTTGAAACGTTCGGTTAATGTTTCAGGAGTGGTTATGAAGGTTGACATTGAGTCAGAAGCTGGAAAAGGTTTCCAGTACCCTGGAAATCCAGAGTTCTTGCGAGAGCACAATGGAATTGTCTCTGCGAGACACTCTGGCAAAGAGCAATGATGCACGTTACTTTTACCCCAACATTCCGGGAAACCAGCTAAAATGATGAAGACAGCGCTGCAACGTTGGAGGACAGTACACATTGGTCGTAGTGTTATCCGATTGCGTCGAAGTCCGAAATAATTCAGAGTAAACTTGGTCTAGTATTATCCAATTGCGTGCAGTGAGATTTTTAAATGCATGCTTGTTGCCGCCCCTCGAGTTGGGCCATTATATTGTTCTTTGCCAGACTCTTAATCTTTCTAGATTATCAGGGTCTGGATTTTCCAGGCTAGGTTTCCAGTGCTTACACGTGTAAAAATGACTTTCTGAAGAAATGGATAGTTCAAGAGTGTTTCTTGCAGTTCCAATTACTGTTTGGTTCTGTGTTGACTACGTCCTAAGCCTATTACACACTGGGTTTATGGGCTATTACAGATGAAAGATGACCGTCAAACAGGATGTTGTACCCAAGTTCCAAGATGCACTTTGCACTGTGGGGTTTGCAGTAAACAGGAGTCTGTTTTTGTATGTGAATATCTCAATCTGCACCCATCTGATCACACAACACTGTTTTAGTTGTCTGGTAGGCCATGTCTACAAGATGCAGGATAAACTATGTACTGTAATACAGTCAATCCCACCACTATGCAATCCTGTAGTAACCCCATGCCACCCCATGCCATTTCCAAACGTTGCGAAACGGCATCTATTTCGAAAAACACCCCAGTCTGGAATGTGAGGAATCGCACCACAGTCCCATTCCAGAGCATCCCTCCTCCCTGTGCACACCTGTTGAGAACGTGCAGTGCCCCTAAGTGTCTTCTCCCCCCACTAAACAGAATGCAGGTGAACAGCACGTGACCGCTCCAGGGTGTAGGCGTCAATCAGAAATCTTCCGTTCCATTTCTGGCGGTCCCCGTGGCAGCACGTGGGCCTTCAGTGCCGACCGCTAAAAAGAATGTGGTGGACGGTCCTGTCTTACTCACACACTCTCCCGCCCTCCTCTCTCTCACCCCAGCCTCTCTCTCTCTCTCTTTCCTCTCTCTCCCACACACACACACACACACACACACCTGGGGTGAGAGGAGCTCAGAGGGGAAGGTGCAGTGGTTGCCGGCGGGCCCCTGTTTCGTAAGAGCCCTTTCTCAGGAGAGAGGGAGTGGGGGCGGGCAGGCAGGCAGGGTGCTGCTGCAGGCTGCTTATCTCAACACGGGGGCCATGAGAAATGATCTGTCCGTGCCCTCTTCCTCCTGCGCTGCCCTCTGGGAAACAAGCCCATGCTTTGTAATATTTCCCATTTCCTTGGAAATGGCCCCGTGAATAAAGCTTTGCTTCTTCTGTGCAGCGCCATCTCAACAGGGGAACTGTGGGTGTTTGTTTGTGGTGAGGGAGGGAAGGCTCTTGGGCATGGCGTTGTGGTTGGCTACCCAAACATCATGCCTTTTCCATATGGGCTAGTGGTGCTATTTGAAAGTTTTGTGTGAATGCATGTCTCAGCTACTTCACATTTTACCCTCCTCCTTTTCTCATGCAGAAGGTATTTCTTGTGTGTGTGTGTGTGTGTGTGTGTGTGTGTGTGTGTGTGTGTGTGTGTGTGTGTGTGTGTGTGTGTGTGTGTGTGTGTGTGTGTGTGTGTGTGTGTGTGTGTGTGTGTGTGTGTGTGTGTGTGTGTTCTACACAATGTAACTTTCCTAAAATGCCTCCTTTGTCAGTTACCCACTGCTGAAGCTGCCCCTGCCTGGCACAGGGCCCGAGAAGTTCACCACTGGCCTGCGAGACTACATCGTCCCCTCCCATGAGCCGCAGGGAGACCTGGGGGAGCGGCCAGAGTGGGTAAGAACTTTCTCACAGGCGCACGCACGCACGCACGCGCAGTCGCATACTGATGAAAGGCATGTTCACAAGCACACTTTCACACACATGCAGCCACACCCAAATTTGCTTATGAATGAATGTGTATTTGAGTGCATAATGTGCACAGATATGGGCTTGCTGAAATACACCTACTCACATTCTATATCTCTCCTGAGAAGTCTTGTGTGGACAGTCCAGAATTGTTTTAAGCTTATTCAATGGAATGATGTTTTTGCCGAAATCGAACGGAGCTTATAAACAGGACTTACAGGAAATATATAATCTTTACTGTACAGTTAGAAGTCTGTTTAGATTATTTCTTGTTTTGTGCTGTATGCAAAAATAATAAAAAAAACTTGCTTTAAGCATTTTCCTGTCAACACACCACATTCTTGTTCATTTGTAGAAATGAAAGTTTCTTCAAGAATTTCCCAAAGGAACATTTCTTTAACTCCATTTTCAGGCCTGGTTATGGTGTTTTCTGACTAATGCATCCGTCTCCTCACTCTCTGCTATCTGTCTCTGTGGCTGTGGTTAGTATCGAGGGCCTCCCGTGGCCTACATCCAGCAGGTCCTGGTCAAGGCTGCCGTTTCCCCCTGGGAAAACACCCTAGTGCCGGTGGACGTGTTCCGCTCCCCCCTGGGCCGTGTGTTCAGCCTGCTGGAGGAGATCCGGAACCATGTGTACTCAGACAGGTGAGCTGGCCTCTCATCCCAGGCTCCACACTAAGGCTCCGTTAGCTGGACGTGCACATGTGGTCATGCTCTCGCTCTCATTTTACATTTGAACAATGAGCTTTTCCATTTCAGTCTTTGTGCTAGTTTTGCATGAGTGTTCTTTTTTTTTTTTTTTTTCTTGTCTCATGTTTTCTCTTCATCTCTCCCTGGCTGTCTCTATCCCTCTATGCTTCACAGCTCGGGTGTCCGCAGCCTGGAGGCGCTTTGTCTGCAGGTGACTGACCTGTTGCCAGGGTTACGACGCATGCGGGCAGTCCTGCCTGAACACGGCTGCCTGTTGGTCTCCCCTGGCAACTATTGGCAGAACCAGCAGGATTTATTTGACTCGGACCCTGACCTCCTGAAGACTGTCCAAAAGCATGAACCCAAAGTCCTCCACACCTCTGCTACCCTGAGAGGTGAGGGAGAGGGAAGGAGAGAGAGAGGGATGGGAGAGAGAGAGGGATGGAGGGAGGGAGCGAGGGGAGGTAAATATGCAGTTTATTGTAAAGAACACAAGATCATTAAGAGATTACAAATGTGATCATAACATATTATGATCTAAATAGCTCATAGGATGGGAGGGTGGGTCTGAGAGGATTAATCGGTCATCTGGATGAACGCATGTGAGAGGGGGAACTCTGTGCAAAGGTCCTGGGTGTTCAGTTGGTGGCAATTATGCCAAAAGGGCTGCCACTTGGAAAGCTTGTGATGGTCTTGGACATTTGCCTTGTCTGTTGTGTGTAGGTCTATATTTGCAAATTATTTTGTGCACCCTGAAGAGAACGTGTTCTTCTCTGATTTCACTTGAACACCAGTAGTACTACACAAATACCTTTAAAGCAGAGGATATCTTTCCATCAAATGCATTGTTTAACTTCATACAAAAAACTTTTATCTGGTTTAATGGAGTTCAGATTATGATCATTAAGGGAGCCAAATCCATTGGCCTCTGATCCTGCCCCCAGCGGTGATGGTCATTAGGAAATGACCTTAACTTGGCTTATTATACGGCTCTTCACAATGCTAGTAGAACGCTCCATTGACTTAAATGGGATTTCCCAACGTTCTATGGTAAAATATTGTCATGTAATTACCGCTGCAAGCATATAATTACCGCTGTCAATGGCAACGGGTTTTGTGCTGCTGATTTAAGTTTTTCCATATCACTCCGCAAATAGTCTGTTCACTTCTTGCATTGGAACTTCATTCAAAAGGGAAAGCAGACGGTTGATCAGCTGTGTTCTAAAGAATGTTTGATTCAAGTTCAGTGTGTGTTGCGAACTATGTTTCTCAGCAAAAGCCACGACGAAACGGTAACAAACTAGATGTACCGCGTAGCGGTACAAAATATGACCGCCGCTCAGTCCTGCACATCCATTCCGCGAAAATAAATCATATTAATGAATTTGTCTCCATCTTCTACTCCATCCCCCACTCTTGAAACTTTTGTGTATGCTTGTTTGGAATGTGTGTTTGCACACATTCCGCACACAAAGTAGCCTACTGGCGCTGCAAAGGTGAATAGATTTGTTTCTGGGCCAAAAAATCTGTAACATTGTTATAAAACCTTTAAAATCTCTAAACAATCACAAGTAGGGCAGTTCATCATAGTCCATCCATTGCAACTGGACTGATGAAAGGTACACCTGTAGGCTACATTGTATTTGGGAAAAGCAGAAGGTAGCAGCATAATGTATTTATTTATTTATTATTAAACTAAAACAATCCCTGTCAGTTCCATGCAGTTTTCAACAGCTATCAAGAAGAGAGGTCATGTCATGGATTTTTGTGAATGTTTCTTCTTCTACATATGCATAGGTTTAGTCATCTAGTTCAAATTATATTCAGCTTTATTGTCAATGCACAAATTAAATACCAGTAGTCTAAAACAAAATGCCGTTTTACCCAGTGGTGCAAATAACTGACATGTCCAAAAGGGCCTTCATGAAATGCGTTGCGAGACTGTTCATACACATTTTAACGGGCAAAGTTGAAGAGCTACTCTCCGTTATTGTTTGTGCAAATAATATGCTGATTCATGTTCCCTTGCATTTTGCAACCATGAGGTCCATGGTTAAGCTCAATCTTTTGACGCAATCTTTTGATTTTCACCCAGCCTAGTCCATGGTAGGCGCCCGATAGAAATATTGTTTAATTTTGCGATTGAGATATCCACGCACTGGCGCCCCCCCTGCGACGTGTTCGCCCCCCGGTTTTAGAGCTATTCTAAATGCAAAAATGCATAGACATTGCATGACAAAACCGTGACTGTTACCAAACTATAAGCTATATAAGGTAGGCCCTATGCTAGGCCTATTACACAACACAAATTGTCACCAGGCTATGCTGGCGACCCAAATAAAATCTCCGTTGGAACCAATGGCTTACACCTTACAGTATCAAGCTGCCACCTCTTGGCGAAAAGTTAATAGTTTTGCATATCAGTAGTAATACATTTCACGTAGCTGTGAATCACGGAAAGGGCGAATGAAGTGGACACTTCTAAATGGAACCCAACCCACTGTACAGTAACTCAAGGTCTGTGGCTAAAGCAGCCATAATGAAAGCGTTATCATTGTTTGGATACTTCACACACACGTGTTTTTTAATCGCATAGACTACAACTACCAAGCTGGAATCAAAGCACATCGACTCCCCTCTCACACCCTAAACACGCACTTCGAACAAACAAAAAGCGCCTCAGTCTCACGGAATAGCCATAGGCAAAACTGTATCTGACCGGTGTAACGTTGGTATTAAATCATCCATCGCAAAGAATGATTTTTGTAGCACGTGCAACAAATATGTGTAGGTACAGCCCTGCCCTGAATACATCTCAACGTGCGCTCTAAAACATCTGGTTTAAATGGAGATGTAGATCATCACGGGATCATAGACAGGTTATCTTTCAGGTAGCCTAGGCCTATATATTTTCCATTAAAAAACCATCACGTAGCGAACGTGTTGTGGCTAACTCACTTAGCTCCTGTTAGTAGCCTAGGTTATGGTCATAAGCAAATGAGATGACAGTCGAAAGATACAATTAGTGCTGTTATCGATTTGCTTGGTAGCCTATAAACGCATTTATGGTTTTCTACAAATACATCAATAATCAAATTGGCCTCCATCACTCAACCATGCTAACGGTAAAATTATTTTACCTACGTTCTGCTATTGATAGGATTAACGTAGCCTACCTGCAGTAAAAAACAAGCATGTCCGATAAACATTCTCAGATTTATTTCGGCTTCAAGAGGAAATGGGAATTACATTTCATGCAGAAATCATCCTACCCTTAGACGTTCTCTGCGGTAAACTACTGTAGCCTACAGTCTTGTCCTTGTAGGAAGCATAGTGTCTTTCTAACCCACTTTAGATTAACTTCCAACAAAATTACGTCTCACTGCAACGATGCGCCATCTAGTGGACAAACGACTACTTATCGCCAATACTGGAAATGCAGCCATGATGATGATGATGAATATTTATTTTGGCTTTCTTTTAATCCTACTGAATTTGTAATTATGTATCAGCCGTTCTAATACCGATAGTATGTGGGTGCCTGTGTGTGTGTGTGCATGTGTATATGTGTGCACCACCATCTACAGGCCAATGAGTGTAGAGTCACTAAATGTACACATAACTTAATTTTTTAGACCCCCCCATGGATGAAATTCTACGAAACTTGGCATACCCCCAGAGAATGTCAGGTTAATCATACACATAAACTTTGGTGCAGTTCTGAACGTCTTTACTGAAGAGAGGGGCGATTAAAGCAGAATGATATTGCATTTTCATTTTTTACCGGGGGGGTGCAAATCACAAATGAGTGATTATGGGCTAAGTTGATGTGGGCCCTTGAGACCAACATACCATAAAAATTTCTTCATCCTCGGTGCCACGGTTCAGGTAGTTATTTAGGAAAAACTGCATTTTTTGGGTTTCGGGGGGCCCAGCGCGGAGGGGGAGTGGCCCCCGGGGACCAAACGAAATTTTTCCGTAAAAGTCTAGTGGGGCTACATACCCACCAAATTTCATGTGCCCCGGTGTTTCGGTGCCCCGGGTATCGTTGACCAAAATTTCAGGAAGTAGATGACGGGGGAAAAAAAAAAAAAAAAAAAAAAAAAAAAAAAAAACTTTGACAATCCCTATATGACCGCTTCGCTAGCTTCGCTAGCGGCGGTCATAATAAGTGTAAAGAGACATATCATGGAGTTTATTTTTTCGTTTTGGCAAGTAGCCGTATAATAAGCGGGATAATGTATAGAACGCCGGTCATTATTGGGAAAATAAGTCCCTTCAGGGCGAAGCAAGACCCCTCCGCGTCCGGTTCGCCCTGTCGGGACTTATTTTCCCAATAATGACCGGCGTTCTATTATTATCCCTTACATGTCCAGCTCACATGCTGTTTTGCGTCTTGCTCAGTGGACGCTAACAGAGCTTTCTCTCTGTTCTTAGACCTGCTGTTCGGCGTGCCAGGGAAGCACACGGGAGTCAGTCTGGACGGAAGGAAGCGTGCGGTCACCTACACCATCACCATAGCGCTCAGTCACTATGACGCCCGGTGAGTCCACACCAGGAGACTCCATGAATGTTAACTTGTGTTGATGTATTTGTGTGACCTTGAATTTGGGTTTTCCTTGGCGTGCGTGCGTGCGTGCGTGCGTGCGTGCGTGTGTGTGTGTGTTTATTTGTTTTCACGACATGTTGTTGGGTTATAAATGTGCACACTTAACTGTGCACCTTTGTAGACCTTTCCATTCCTTTGTTTAGTGTGTGTAGATGTTTATGGTGGATTCTGTTTATGTATGAGTGTGTGTTTCCTCTGACCATTTGCCTTGTTTATATTGTGTGTGTGTGTGAGAGCAGGTTCCTGAGTAGCCTCCGTGCCCGGCTGAAGCAGCTGCATCCTTCTGTGAACTGCAGCCTGCGTGATGACCACCTGCTGCACGTCCACTTCAAAGAGGAGATCGGCATCGCTGAGCTCATCCCACTGGTCACCACCTACATCATCCTCTTCGCCTACATCTACTTCTCCACCCGTACGTGTCTGTCTTACTATCTCTCTGACACACACACTCACACAGACACACACTCACACTCACACTCACACTTACACTCACACTCCCACTTCCTTTCCTCTAACTCCATCATACACATAGTCACCCTACCTCATGTCCATCATTCCTTATGACACACTTGTTATTTCTCAGAACTTAATCCTCCCATGCCTCCCTCGGGCTAATCTAAACAGGTTGTTTCCAGAGAGTTCATGTATCAGGTGGTTTTTGCCATTTCCTAAACAAACGTTTTGTTTATACAAACTTTTTTAACAAGCATTGGAGTTGGAGGTCATATATCAATGACCTGCCCCATTCTCTACCTCAGGGGTCGGCAACCTTTTTTGCCTGGAGAGCCACTTTTACCAATTTTTTTTTCTTTTTAATCTCAGAAGAGCCACATAAAGACGGTTACAAAAAAAAGTTTGGATATTTAACGTACAGTTACTTTCATTCAACAGAGGATTTTTAAATACATTTTCTACTCTACAAAAGTAGGCCTAATGTGCAAGTAACTTGAAATGTAAAGTGGAATGACAGAAGTATAGGCCTTGGGCTTCCCATGTACTGTAGGCTACACACCACCTCCTATTTTTCCAGTGTCCTTTGGTATGCAAAGTAACATCATAGTTAACAACACAACACTCAATTTTCGTTGACATGTCATTGGCGAAATTGAACATTAGGCATACCAGATATTAGATTTGGTGATGGCCTTGGAGTCTGGCTGGCTCATATTCAGTGAGGTGAAGTTTCATGCAAGAATTGAGGCTGTCACCATTTAAGGGCAACTCCACTCAAAACTGTCATATCCATAACAGCAACTAAATACCATGGCATTGTGTTGGCGTTATGGATGTGACAGTTTTGCGCGAAATTGCCCTTAAACGTGAGCGCAGGTTTGTCTTTATATTTTTCATATGTGAGAGATTTCTCACATGCAAGTGGAACCGAACAGGGTTAACACCGCAATACTAACTCGATGCAGTGTGCGATATATAACAGGCAGTTCATTTCGCGTTTTCAGAATCAGTCTTCGGATGGAAACTTTCCCATTTCAGCCCGCTTGTGTTCGCGCTCGCAAGCTGTGCTCGCTGACGTTTCCTTTTTGACATTTTCCTTATCTAGCCTACAGGAAGCGCACACATCAACAATAACAAGATAGATAGATAGATAGATAGATACTTTATTGATCCCCAAGGGGAAATTCAGGGGTCTCAGTAGCATACAGACATCACACACAACATGCACTTACAGCAGAAATGGTAAACATAAGTATAAGTATAAACATATAACTAAACTCCACTGTACAATAAAGACAGTAGAAGATAAGAAAGATAAGAAAACTAACAAAACTAAATACTAAATACACTATATAAATTAAATTAAGAAAGTCCAATGTGCTTGAGGGTGATCAAGCATAAGACGCTTGTAGTGACAGGGCCGGGACTGGTAAGGTGCTAAAGGGAGTGAGTGTCATGGTGAAGGTGCAAAAAGTAGTCCAACATTAGTCCAACAGTGCAAGAGTAAGGTCTAGAGACCAGCATAAATAATATGGACAAATAGGAAAGTAAAGTATAATGTAGACAAGGTAAAATAAAAAACTATTTCAGTGCAAGAACAGGTTGAGGTAATAGGGTTATAGCCATTCATTCAGTATTGTAGCAGAAGCCTGACCGCAGCCATTGGACATGTGTGCTAGTGTAGCGGTAAAACAGTAGTGAAAACATTAGGCTGCGTACATTAGTAAAACAGTAGTAAAACAGTAGTAAACAGTAGTGGGCAGTCAGTACTCAAACATGGACATGGAGAGGGTGGACATGGAGAGGAGAGGTAACAAAGTGTTTTGTTTGATATTGACTTGGCAACAAACGGCGAATGTAACAATATTGTGCAGGCTACGGTTACGGAGTCAAGTGAGGTGGAAAGTTATATAGGCTAAATTACTCAGATAGACCTACAATATTACATTTTGAAAATGAACTAAAATAAAATACATTTTAATTAAATACTCATTAATTATTTTCAAAAGCTGAGCCGCATCAGAGGGATCAAAGAGCCGCATGTGGCTCCGGAGCCGCGGGTTGCCGACCCCTGCTGTACAGTACATCGACGTAACCGTGAACTTCAGCGGTAGAGAACAGACATGGGATGTATTAAACTACGTGAACATATATTATATTTCAAACACTATTTTAACATTTTGATTTCAGTAGGTCCATTTTTAATTTAATACAGTACCAAAATGATTCATGACTTATTGAGTAAACAAATGGCAGGTTTGTCCGAGACCAGATGCAGTTCCCAAAAGAGCCACAGGTTCCCGACCCCTGCTCTACCTAGATCAACGTATTAGATCAGATATAAGCATAAAGCACAACAAGCTGAGTGCATCTTTGGGAGAAGGGCTGGGTATCTCTGGAATACTGCTGTACCTGGATGGCTGGCACTAAAGTAAAATATCTGATGAGGATGATGCCAAGCTCTTTAGCCTTTGACAGTCCCCAAGTCATGACATAGGTCATCAATCAAGGCCCTTTTCTTTTGAGCTCTTGAGTCCAAATGTTGGCTCTCACTGATGTATTTCAGATACCCTCCCTCCACACACACACACACCACACACCAGTGCTGTACTTCTGGTGTGTGTGTGTGTGTGTGTGTGTGTCAGGGTTTCCGTTGTCCGGTAATTACCGGACATTGGCCGAAAGAAAAATGAAATGTCCGACAAAATTAAATCTCTCCGGTCAAATAGTCCGATTGAAATTGGCTAATAATCCCGTCCCCTAACGCAATCTGAATTTGAGAATAAGCCTTAATATGTAAGCCTATATTATACGTCCTCTGGCTATGTTTTTAAATGAACAGGCTCTACTTTTTGAAAAGTAAGCTATTAAACAACACGCATAGCCTATGCTGCATTTCAAATAGGAAGTGCACGCTTAAAACATTGTTAAACAACGAATGAGTGAGGCGGTTCAAACTTGGCCAGGCCCAGGCAGACTAGCCTTAAAAGTTTTTTCAGAGGCTAGACGCGATGGATGATGATAAATTGGTAACGTCTGAAGCCTCAGATGTCCGGTCAACTCCACCACCACCACCAGATAAAAAGCATAAGTGTCGGGCGTATCTGTCGGAATCAGTGACATTGGAAGTGGAGTTGCGGGGGGTGCGGCCGCTCCAAGACACTGTCATTCTCCGTGTACACTGGACATGCAAAGTGTTCTTTACCCAAAGCATACAGTAGGCCTATGCGTTCTCTGTCTATGATCTGCAGGGTTAGGGCCTCCTCGCGGATAATTTCTGGCACAATTAAACGGTATCATTGAACCGCGGCCGAAAGAAAAAGAAACTAAACATTTCCCAGAATAGGAAACATTTCTTAATGTATTGTTATCAAATAAAGAGGCATAGCATTAGGGGGTAGTGGTGTGAGCGCTCATTCTTGTGTGTGCGCATCTGTGTAAGTTAAACAGTCACCACTGGAGATAACATGGGTAGCAGCAACAAACAACGTAGCCTTTTTAAACATGCCTAACAAGATCTAGCTAGTATCTTTTCATGGACAGCAAGAGTCCGCTTCGTTCCTTGTTTTAAGTTAGGCTAATGAACATGTTGCATTCTATACAGCCTGATTATGTTATTCTTTAAGCTACATAGCCTGTCTCCAGTTTTCCTCAATTTGACTAATTAAGAAGGGATAATAGGATATTTGACCGGCATATCATCAAAATGTCCGGAAAACGAAACCTCTGCCGGTCACTTTGACCGGCACCATTTTTTTCTAGCGGAAACTCTGGTGTGTGTGTGTGGTCAGTTCCTCTGGCCTAGTGTAATCAGTCAAACTGAGGCTCCTCTACTTCTTTGCCATCGTCCTCCGGACTGCGGCCGAGTCCTGGCAGGAGATCACTGGCTCCGATTAGAGAAGGTCAGCCGCAGGGTTTGTGTGACTGAGCTGTGGCCAAGGCTGTTCCAGTCTGGCTGGGGGATAATCCTCCCGGAACGGTACATTCAGCCCGCAAGAATTCACTCTGATAAGGCACAAGGCATGGTGGCGCGGCCCACGCCAACACCTCTGTGCCCACCACCACAGCGCCAGCATTGTCTCGTGCACACACCACGCTCACGCTCGCTCACACACACAACGGTGGATTTGGGGTGTGTGTGTGTGTGTGTGTGTGTTGTTGCATAGTTCCTGGAATTATCTCTCAGGAGCAAGTTTCTGCTCGAGATTTTCCTAATCTTCAAGTCTCCCACACAGATGCCCATGCTCACACATTTCCTGATAACTCTAAGCATGTATTCTCACACCCACACTAACATGTTTGTTCTTTCTCTCTCACTCTGTCTTCCTGTCTCAATCTGTCCATTTCCTCCTCTCCTCTCCTCTCTGTGTCCTCTTAGGTAAGATTGACATGGTGAAATCCAAATGGGGTCTGGCCCTTGCTGCCGTGGTTACCGTGCTCAGCTCTCTGCTCATGTCAGTGGGCCTCTGCACCCTCTTTGGCCTGACGCCCACCCTCAACGGAGGGTGAGCCACACAGACACACAAACACACACACACACAGACACACACACTGCATGCACTTGCTACATGCACACTATACACTCATACACTTGTGCAAATTCATGCCATGTTGACACACACACACACACACACACATAATCACATGCATGCTCATCTGCTCATTGATTCCCCTTCAGACAAGTGTAATGGGTAAAGTCAAGAGCAGGTTAATGTGCAACCGGCTGTGGCCATGGCGGTGTTTTTTGGTGAGTGGAGTGGGGGAGGTGTAACGGGGGATTCCGTGTCGTAATGGTTTGTAGTGGGTGGAGACCGCCGTTTCTGGGCCAATCAGAGGAAACATCTGCGGCTGCTGTCAAAGTGGTGTGAGCTCGCACCATGAGCACACACACACACACACACACACTCACACACTCAGACTCCCTCCCAGATCACTGGGTTCTTTCTGACAGTGCACAGAGCACACTCAGACCTGGACACCAGAGGTGGCCTTCAAGGAGGTCATACATCAGCATGCTTCAGAGCAGAGAGTTACGTAACACCTTCCTTGTTTGAAGTGTGTGGACTCACTTCTGGCATCTTTATGACCCTAGCTTAATCCAGTTACACACAACACTTTTCACCCACATACCTCCAGCCTCGCCATACACACACACACACACACACACACACACACACACACACACACACACACACACACACACACACACACACACACACACACACACACACACACACACACACACACGCACGCACACGGTCACCTTTTTAGCACTGGCCTAGTCCAGTTGCACACTGAACTTTCCCCTACATACCTCTTTGGGAGTGTAGCTATCTCTGTTGCTATCCTCCTCTGTGGGCCATTTGAAACCTGCATGAATATCCTGTCCCCGTTTCAGTGTTGAAATAGGGAAGCATAAATACACTGTGATTAATGCAAGAGGTTGAATATCATAAGGAGCTGACTGTCTTGTTTTGGCTCTCCTCATACATACAGTATATACATATACAGTAAATTATGTGTGTATATAGCATATATGCATGCATGTTTGCATGCATGAATGTATGAATGCATGCATGCTTGAATGTACCGGTATGCATGTATTTGAGTTTGTATCTATCTTTCATTATTTCAGAGAGATCTTTCCCTATCTTGTGGTGGTCATTGGGTTGGAGAATGTACTGGTCCTTACAAAGTCTGTGGTGTCCACCCCTGTTGATCTGGAGGTGAAACTACGCATTGCCCAAGGTCAGATTAGAATCCATATGCATTTGCAAAGTAAATTGATATGATACTATACATTGATATGTGTATGTAATGTAAATGTTGATTGATGGCCTCGGTGAGCCCAGGCGAACCTTTTGGCAAATTTGAATTTGCTCTGCAGGACCGTCCAGAAAGGAGCCCATTGATGCCCATTTCCAAACTTGCCGTTTTATTGCTTCCAAAGGTGTATTCAGAAGAGAAATTAAACTTGAATTTGTGCATTAAAGTCTTATCAAATCATTTCATTAAACATAAATGTAGCAAAGACCAAGGAACTAATTATTGACTTCAGGAAGCAATGCCCCCCTCTTCCCCCCACTATCATTGATGGTCAACCAGTTGAGGTAGTACAAGAGTATAAGTACCTTGGCATAATTATTGACAGTAAACCATGTTTTAATTCATACACTGATGCTGTTTGTGCCAAAGCCCATCAGCGCATGTACTTT
This sequence comes from Alosa pseudoharengus, assembly GCF_046254945.1. NCBI lineage: Eukaryota > Metazoa > Chordata > Actinopteri > Clupeiformes > Clupeidae > Alosa > Alosa pseudoharengus. The sequence continues at coordinate 33,868,664 of NW_027468587.1, read as the reverse complement.
TACCGCAAACTGAGGAATTTTAACATTGACCCTACTTTTATGAAAATGTTTTATTCCTGTTTTATTGAGTCTGTTTTAACCTTCTGTTTTATCTGCTGGTTTGGTTCTCTGTCCATTAAAAACAAAAATAGACTGGAGAGTATTGTCAGGACATGTAGCAAGATTGCAGGCATCAACTTCCCCTCTCTCTCTCACACCTACACTAAAAGAGTGGCAAAGAAGGCCCAATCTATTGTATCTGACCCCCGCCATCCCTTGTCCTGCTAGTTTAAGCTACTCCCCTCAGGCCGTAGGTACTCCATGCCCAGATGCAGGTCCAATAGACTCAGAAACTCTTTTATCCCGACTTCCATTTCCATTTTAAACAATCTGCCTGAACTGTTTTAACTACATTTGCGTGTTATGTATTGTTGTATTGTTACATATTGTTGTGTGTCTGTCCTTATGTCTGTCTGCTGGCTGCGCAATTAATTGCCCCTCGGGGACAATAAAGTTACCTTGACCTTGACTTGAAGTGCAGCAAACATTTCTTTCTTGTAAACGAAGGTTTTAAATCAAGTTGTTTACTCAGTTCTAAAGAAAATACGGATTCTTGGGTTTTTGGTGATTCGGAAATGGACATCAATGGGTTCTTTTCCAGACCAACCTGCAGAGCAAATTCAAATTTGCGAACAGGTTGGTCTGGGTTCACCCAGGCTAGTAGATTGATTGCGTTTTAACAATATACTGGTATGATCATTGAATTTAAGTTCGATGTTAGTATATGAAGATCACTTTTACAGTAGAGGACACCCTTGTGTGAGAGAGAGGTTATAAGTGCACTGACTGGACTGGTTCCCTTGAAGCCCACGCATTGATTCCTTTGGCCTCAAACCTCTTGACATACTGGGCTGGAATATTTGTCTGATGACTAAGCGTACATGTGAATGTGTCTCACAGGTCTGAGCAATGAGAGCTGGTCCATCATGAAGAACATGGCTACAGAGCTTGGCATCATCCTCATCGGATATTTTACTCTAGTGCCCGCCATCCAGGTACTGCAGTATTCCAGAGTTGCCCAGCCCTTCTCCCAAAGGACTTCACTTTATGCACTGCCTGTTGGTCGAGGACGGGGCTCTTCTGTATTGAGTTGTTATGTGCACTCTCTAGGTAGCATTCCTCCAGTATTGATTTTTTGTCCTCTCGTCGCAGGAGTTCTGTCTGTTTGCTGTGGTTGGCCTGGTGTCAGATTTCTTCCTGCAGATGTTCTTCTTCACCACAATTCTCTCTATCGATATTCGTCGCATGGAGGTGAGAGCAGAAAGCTCTGTTTGCTTGCCATGTTTACTTTTCTCTCCCTGGTGCCCTGAGGTCACAGATGGACTCCATCATCCCTCCCTAGTTTTGCAGATTTGTTCATCCCAATAGTTTGTCTCGGTTCCTAGTACTGGGTGAAAGCTGGATGTTACCCTCTCTTTGATTGACTTCTTCTGTGATCTCCCTGTCTTGTCCTCCCGGTCCTCCTTCACACACTCAGCTGGCTGACCTGAACAGACGTCTCCCGGCCGAGGCGGGCATGCCCCCTTCCAAACCTGGCCCTTTACGTCCCCGAGAGACGCCCCCTCCCCCGCGGCCCTCCCCCCACACCATCACACTCCAGACGCCTGCCTTCCGGAACCTTCGGCTGCCCAAGAGGTTGCGGGTGGTGTACTTCCTGGCTCGCACGCGCCTGGCCCAGCGGATCATTATGGTAAGAGCTACAGCTATCAGGACCAAACTATGGGCACATAGTAATCGGCTAGCATAGTTTGTATCACATTTCTCTGAGAAATGTCAGCTTGTTTAAGAAAGGTGATAAGCATTGTACAGTATGTATAAAAATAATTGCTTCATAATTCATTCTGTTGATGGCAATAATAAAAAGGAAACAATGTTTGTAACTTACTGCTATTAAAACATGCATAATGCACTTTTGTGTACTGTTCTTGTCCAGGTGGGCACGGTCATTTGGATTGGGATCCTCGTCTACACTGACCCTGCCGGCCTGAGGACCTATTTGGCCGCCCAGGTGTCCGAGCAGAGCCCCCTCGGAGAGCCTGGCCTGCCCCCCCACCTCGGGGTGGCCCCCGTCTTCCCAGGAGGCGACCCCACCAGCACTCTGAGCGTGCTACCCGCCCCCGAGCCCACCCCCATCCCCGAGAACCAATCGCACGGCCACGGCAGCCACGACGGCCGCAGCCCCCAGATCACGTGGGGCCCGGAGGACGAGGAGGGCTGGAGGAGACTGTCCTACCGCCACTGGCCCTCTCTCTTCAGCTACTACAACATCACGCTAGCCAAGAAGTGAGTATGGTCCTCAGCACACAAGTATGACCGCTTTAAAAAGGAGCCCAGTCTAGAGTGCACAACACCCTTTTTAGTTCCAGTTGCACTGAGCAACAACTGGAGTAATTGTTGGAAGAAGCATACTGCTTCCAAATATTGGACTGTACTCATTATACTTGGCTCAGCCCCACTAAGGCACACTTGACCTACATGTTTATCTAGTACTTGGTATTGCTCAATAACTGTTAGAACTTGCTGAACTGGGCTGACTTGAATTCAGTTGTTGCTAGATCTAGGTAGGATATCATATCTGTCCATGTCCTCTGTCCTTGACCGTGACGCCTGTCCGTCCCCCTCCACAGGTACATCAGCATCCTTCCGGTCATCCCTGTCACGCTGCACGTCACACCTCAAGAGGCCATCGAGATGCGTCACCCCCAGGACACACGTCACGCCCCTCCCCCGCACCCTAGGGCCCCCGACCTGCAAACGGACCTCACCCTTTACAAGTCAGTCTCCTGCCCTGGTGCCACATGAGCATGCCACACTTCACACCAAATAGAGAGCCGGGAAAAGATAAATTATTTTCTGGTCTCGATCGACTTGTGCCTTGAACTACTTATGTGATGTTTGTCAATTTTAAACACAATTTTTCATGTAAAGACATTTGCAGTTTGTTTCGTAACTATTGAATTCCAACATTGTGAATAATCGTAATTCCAACGACTACAAACCCATCAGTCGCGCTAGTGACGTTAGCCCATTCATAGCCACACCGGATTGTACAAGCATACCAGCAACAGGTCTTAATTGGGCTTCCCTTGCCGATGAAAATACCATGAGTCAGAGGATTAAACACATCAGGTAAGTTGTATTCGTCCATAGACTGTACATAAGCTACTGTTAAGTGACATAGCAGGCAGCAAGATGTAACCGTCAACTAGCATAACAGCTAGTCTTATCGTTCGAGACGAGAGATGTAGTCCACTGAGCGGATTCGCACAAAACCAACATAACTTTTTAAAGCTGCAGTTGGCAAGATTTTTTTGATCATATTCACTGAAACCGACACTATGCTCCGACTGAACAACATAAATCAGCCGGTTTTAGAAACCGCCACCTAGAGCCTGTTATTTGTTTTGCAAAAGTCCACAGCTCCCGTTTCTTCTGGTCCAATCAGAGCAGGGCTGTGTGAGATCTGACTGTCACAGTCTGGTGCAGTCTGGTTCGCACTGACGACCACAAACTCGACGAGAGGGTGCTCGATGGTAGTGGGGGAGGGGCATGAGCGTTCAACATTCAACATTTTGGCTAAGTCCCCTCAATCTATCAGACTTGCCAACTGCAGCTCTAAGTCTATCGAACAACAGTACTTTTTTGACGTGAAAAATTATCTTTTAAATTCACACTCATCATATGTGAAATTCGTGGCACAATTCGAACGGGACCAAAAAATAATTGTTATCTCCATTAACTCCCATTCATATTTTTTCGAAAGATGGGTCCCATGGACCGGAAGTAGAAGGGCGTGACTTCGGCTCTCTATAACACAGGGCCATTCTAGATCAGCTGGCTTATCCTGGTGATTTCGGGAGTAGCTATGAAAAGGTGTTCAGTCACCACATAGGCGCTTTTCAACTGTGATGTTTCAGCTTGACTGTATCCTGTATACTTACAGTCTGATTGCCGCAATGATTAAGTCCAGCAGGGTCAAAGTGTGTGTGTGTGTGTGTGTGTGAGTGAGTATCAGCGCATGGGTGTGCTTTGAAGACTGATGATCAGATATGGCTAACGTGTTGGCCATTGGTCAGACCTCCAAGGCCACATCCCTGTAGCCTTAATGTTCAGTGACTCATCTTTGTTGATATGACTCACAGACATGTCAAACTGATCGATAAGTGAGTTGCCCTGTGTCGGCAACCTTCTAGCATGTACTGTAGGTGCTAGTCCAAATGAGGGAATGGATGATGTACGTAAGTCTCCTTTTCTGTTATTCCAGTAGCGTTGATGCAATATAACATTATGGTGGAAATTCTGTTTAGATAAAAAGGCTCTGTAAGTCCTAACCTAAATGCAGAGGTTGCTCATTTTCGGTGTCGTTGAGGAAAGGAAGGAAGAGTTGCACATGTTATAAAATCTGATGAGTACAATGCAGAGCAGGTTTGGCGTGTGTTGAGTTCATCTACTCTGTATAGAGGTGTATGTGTGTGTGGTGACAGTTGAAGTTCTGGTATTTCTGGTATTACCTGAATACTGCAGGCGTAAACTCTTGTCTCTAAGCGAGAGCATTGTTTTCCCCTGTTGGAGCTGTGTGTCAGTACTGTACTCTGTTTTTGGCTGATTAGATTCATTAATGCTGCTTAATGACTGTGGTATGTCGCCCCCTCTTTGGCGCTAGGGGTTAGGGCGATATAACTGAAAAAGTTACCTTCTCCTGACCTCAGCGCTTCACAAAACAAGAGATTTATGAAATAAGGTTTATTTACAAAAAAACACAGGAAGCATTAGCATAAACTTCAGGAGGGGGAAAGGCCAAAATAATAAACCAACCAAAGTTATTAGGAATGGAACCTCAAAATAAAAGATAAAATAAACAATATAAACTAACCTCATTCCCTAACTAACCAAAAACAGGAGAAATGACACGGTTCCAAAGAAAATGGCACCCAGCCTCCCTACAAAGCTTTTCAGAAAAGTTACCAACAATTATAACAATGCAACAGTCCATCAATGCAACCGCCACAATTCAACAACTGTCCAAAACAGGAGAGGGGGAAATCGGTAGTGAAGAGGGCAGACAGGTTTTTATCCACTGCCTCGTTGTCTCTTCAGCCAATGGGAACACACTTCACCAATGGACCAATCTCCTTCTCCATGTGACCTTAATTGGAAGGTGAAGAGAACATAGCACAGCATGCAACAGCATGCAACACAGACAGCATGGAATATAGCACAACCTCAGTCCAAACAAATACATCCATGGATGTAAAGTTTACAATTTATGGTGGTGAACAAACAAATAAATATATACGTCTTAGGTAACAACTGGTAGTCTTCTTATAAGTAGTCTTATTCGGTCATTAAGTTTAGATACAATATGTTTGTGATTGAACAAGAAGCGACTGAAGTTCTGAACTTCTGTACTGGTGTGTGTGTGTGTGTGTGTGTGTGTGTGTGTGTGTGTGTGTGTGTGTGTGTGTGTGTGTGTGTGTGAAAACTGCTTATTCTTCTCTTCAATGATCTTTGATGATTGATGAAGAATGATGTTCTTTACAATAAGCTGCATATTTACCCCCCCCCCCTCGCTCTCTTTCTTTTTCTCTTTCTTTGTTTCTCTCTCTCTCTCTCTCTCTCTCTCTCTCTCTCTCTCTCTCAGAGTGGCAGCTCTGGGTCTGTTTGCAGGGGTGGTCCTCGTCCTGCTGCTCTTCTGTCTGTACCGTGTGCTCTGCCCACGGAACTACGGCCAGAACGGGGTGCCGCACGGGAGACGGCGGCGTGGAGAGCTGCCCTGCGACGAGTACGGCTACTCTCCACCCATCAGCGAGATCTCACCACTGCTGCTGAGAGGACACAGCATGGTACGGACACACACGCACACACACACATGCCAACAACCATAAAGCAGTATCAAGATCATCAGAAAGCAGTATCAGTATTAAGTATCAGAATACCAAGGTGTTGTGAGCATACGCGCGAAATGCATGGCTACTATTGTGTTGTCACCTTGAATATGGGTTTTCTTGATTAGCTTAAATTGACCTTGATTAACTGCATTGATTAACAGCACTCAAGGTGCCTGCAGAATGGCACAGTGTTGATGTTGTATGCTGCATGCTGCACACTCATTTTGGAAAATGAGCACTTATTCAGCTTCAATGAGGAGTGTATGGTTTCTCAGTTGTGTGTGTGTGTGAACCTCTGTCCTCCCCAGGACATCGAGTGTCTGGCTAGCGACGGAATGCTGCTGGCCAGCTGTTGCCTGGCAGGACAGATCCGCGTGTGGGACGCCCAGACAGGAGACTGCCTCACAGTCATCCCCAACAACGGGTAAGACAAGATCACTATCTGATCACAGCATCAGGACTGTTCAGACATGTTCTAATCGTCTCCCACACACTGACATAAGTAGATGGCTAATGTTGAAACATGTTATACTATTTATATAAATAAATATATATATATATATATATATGTTAAATATATATGTTAAATATATATTTAACATGATAAAGCATTGCCTCTCATCGATCTTGCATACTTTAACATATCTTGAATATGACACATTTGTGTGTAGCTTAAAAACAGATAAACGTATAAACGCAATATAACAAGGACACTAACATATCCTTACATGGCACAGGAGAATGTGTGTAGTTATGCTGATGTATTCGATGGGTTTAGTTTATTTCTGGTAGTTTCCGACAGCAATAGTGTTCTGTTGATTTGTCATCTTTTCCTTGTGGTGATGTGGCGTGTAGTTGTGGTATTCTACTCTGTGCTTGTGTTGGTCTGACCCTGTGTTTCCTGGTCCCTGTGCTTGTGTGTCTGTGCTGTAGGCTGCGTCGTAGCAGTAGCAATGGTGGCTGGGAGCAGCGTGATGGCTGGGACTCGCTGTGCGGCCCCGAGCCGGACGGCCTGTGCAGGATGGACGTGAGGGAGGCGTGGGCCGGCACCGACGCGGACGGCTTTCCCCTGAGGCGGCGGGTCACACCGTCCCGGCCGGCCCTGTTCGGAGACCAGCCCGACCTGACGCCGCTCATCGACACCAACTTCGGCGACCAGCCGCCCTCGCAGGAGCATCCGGCGGCCGGCTACAACTTCGGGGAGCTGGTGGAGAAGGCGTACCAGGAGCACGAGCCCTCGCCGCCTCTGACCTACACGCCGGTGGGCACTCCGCCGCAGCACCACCACCACCACCAACACCACCTCCACCAGCGGCGCCGCAGCCTGGGCGACCAGCCCACCCTGACCCCGGAGCGCCCAGTGGCCGGACCCCCCGACTGGGACAGCTCCGTGTGGGCCATGGAGCTCAGGGGCAACCTGATCGCCGCAGGGAGGAGCAGTGGAAAGCTAGAGGTGAATAGAAGAGGAGTAATGGAGAGGGAGAGAGAGAGAAACAGGGTACCTGCGGGGTCTTAAAAGTCTTACTTGTAATATTGTTAAATGAAGACCTTCAAAGTATTGAATTTAGTTTACAGAGTCTGGAATTTCATTCACAAGGTCGTATCCTTTTCTTCCTGGTAGGATTAAGTAGATACCGTAATGTCAATTAATTTCTGTAGAGACCATGCCATTATAGATCCCAAGGGCCTAAATAAACAAACTTTTGTTTATTTTGAAACTGGTGTTCACGGTTCTCATCCCTCAGTCGTTCACGCAATTTTAAAGTGAAGCTAAAGTAGCATTTTGTGTGCAAGCGCAGATAGGTGCGTCTGATTTGTCAGCTGGAATAGTGATATGAGCCGACCAGGAGAGATGTCTAAGGATGTCACATTAAGCACTAGCATAATCTGCATGTAGCCTAGGCTGCAGGTTAAAACATTTCAAATCAACTTTACAAATGCAAGCCTAGTCTACCATAATGAATCCTGAATTTCCCCTTGGGGATCAATAAAGTATCTATCTATCTATCTATCTATCGATCTATCTATCTATCTATCTATCGATCGATCTATCGTTTTTGACTGTTCACTTTGGCCTGTAGAAAAGAAAGTTGGTTTTAAATTCCATTTGAAGTTGGTATTAAAAAGGCCTTATATTTAAGTTTGGGGATCCTGTTGGTACCCTGAAGAAAGAATGATAAAAAGGGGTGTAGTGGTTGGTGAGAGAAATGTATAACGGAGTCCTTTTCTTTACTACTAGCTGTGGGACGCAGTGGAGGGCTCCTTGAGATGCAGGAACGAGGATGGAGTTTCAGGGATTACCGCACTGGCCTTCCTCAACAACAGGTATCTCATTCTCACACTCGCTCATATACTCACTCACACACACTCTCTCATATTTACTCACTCACACACACACACACTCTCATATTTACTCACTCACACACACTTGATTGGGCCATTGTGTGTCATGGTGCAGCTGCTTTGATGATTACAACAGGGGAGTTTATTACTCATCCCCCATGACTACAACGACAACAGCAGCAGCTTGCATTAATATAGCGCTTTATCAAGACGCAGTGCTTGATGGTTTCGGTTGATGTTGCAGGATTGTAGCAGCCCGGTTGAATGGATCTCTGGATTTCTTCACCGTGGACATTAACAAGCCTCATGGCTTGCTTCAGTATCGTGGTGAGTGCAACATCTCCCTGTTTGTGTGTGTAAATGTATGCTTAATGGATTGTGTGTGTGTGTGTGCGTGTGCGTGTGCGTGTGCGTGTGCGTGTGCGTGTGTGCGCGCGTGTGTGTGTGCGCGCGATAGCGATGTGATGATGATTGTTGTTGTTGTTGTTGTAGGTCCCCCTGGGCGTGGCAGTCTGCCCCCCTCGCCGTGTTACAGCAGTGAGGACGTGATCAGCTGCCAGCTGACGCGCTCAGTGCAGTGTGCCCACCAGAAGCCCATCACTGTGCTCAAAGCCGCCGCTGGCAGGGTGGTCACGGGCAGCCAGGACCACACAGTCAGGGTGAGGGCCACACACACACACATACATTCTCTCTCTCTCTCTCTCTCTCTCTCTCTCTCTCTCTCTCTCTCTCTCTCTCTCTCTCTCTCTCTCTCTCTCTCTCTCTCTCTCTCTCTCGTCACATCTTCTGTCCCTTGTAGTCATAGTAAGTCAGGCATCTTAAAGAGCCGTTGTGATCTTCTTAAAGAGCTCTCTGTGTGTCAGGTCTACCGTCTGGAGGATTCCTGCTGTCTCTTCACCCTGCAGGGCCATTCTGGAGGCATCACTGCCATCTACATAGACCAGGTAAGGACACAACCCAGACCAGCTCACCTGAACCGTCCGTGCTGATCATAGCTTTAACTTACGATTAGTGACCAGAGTGGCACTTTTGGAAACCTGCAGAAAAACAGAAATGTCATTGGCTAAAGTTGTTGGCCTGTAAATGATGAACTCCTGCTGTTGCCGCAGACCATGGTTCTGGCCAGTGGGGGGCAGGATGGAGCCATCTGTTTGTGGGATGTCCTGACAGGAAGCCGGGTGAGTCATGTCTATGGTCACCGTGGTGACGTGACCTCACTGGTGTGCACAACTTCCTGTGTGATCAGCAGTGGGCTGGACGACCTCATCTGCATCTGGGACCGTAGCACTGGCATCAAGCTCTACTCCATTCAGCAGGTGTGTGTTTGGGTGTGGGTGTGTCTGTGTCTGTAGGTGTGTGTATCAACTGTTGTCTTCTTGATTGGGCCATTTGTGAACAGTCGTTGCCCAAATTGTGAGTTGGTTGTACTTACTTGTTTAAATGTTGCGTGTGTAGCACTGCACACTCAGAGAAGTGCTACGCTAGCAGCAATAAACATGGCAATACAACGGAGTGATGGCCTATAGGGTCAAATTCATCCTCCTTTGTTCTCTCTCTCTCTCTCTCTCTCTCTCTCTCTCTCTCTCTCTCTCTCTCTCTCTCTCTCTCTCTCTCTCTCTCTCTCTCTCTCTCTCTCTCTCTCCCCCCCTCCCCCCCTCAGGAGGTGGGCTGTGGGGCCAGTCTGGGGGTGATCTCGGAAAGCCTGCTGGTGACGGGCGGTCAGGGCTGCGTCTCCTTCTGGGACCTGAACTTTGGGGACCTGCTGCAGACGGTGTACCTGGGCCAGAGCAGCGAGGGCCAGAGCGTCCGGCAGCTGCTGGTGCTGGACAACGCCGCCATCGTCTGCGACTTTGGCAGCGAGCTCAGCCTCGTCTACGTGCCCTCCGTACTGGAGAAGCTGGACTGAGCGCGCTCAGGAGGAACGCGAGAGGACGGCGAGAGGGACCTCTCTCGGGCCGGAGGACTTGCCACGGCCTGACCGCACTGATGACGCCGTCTCTCGCTCTCGCTTTTTTTTTAAAACCCGTCTGTCTTTTTCTCTGTCTGATTCTCTCAGCTGCGGTTTGAGCTTTCACTTGTTTGTTTTTTTTAACACTTCAGATGCGACCTTCCTCTCCTCTCTCCTCCACTTCTTTGGTCCCGTCATCCACCTGTGATCCGGGGGCAGGGGAGGGGAGGCCATGTGTGTTCGTGTAGCACTCGTCCTCTGCTGTCTCCCTACGTGGACACACAGGCGGATGAGTAGTCGGCAGTGTGTCCAGGGCAGAAGGACGGACTCTTTCTCCACAGAGGGGCTCTCTCTTTGGAGCAGGAAGGCCTTGGGTGGAGGGTTCTTTTTTCTTTTTTTTTCTCTGCTGGCCTCTAGCTTTTTTTTTTTTCTCTCGAAGCAGTTTTGTATTTTTCTGGTAGAACGTGGACTTGTTCCAGCAGAATGTGTTTCTACTCCTCAGAGGATGCTGCTGCTGCTGCTGCTGCTGCATGTTGATCTCGTGTGGGCACCATGTAGGCCAGCCAGAGGGGTCGTCTCAGCAGAGTGGAGCAGCAGCCTGTCCTCCGTGTCACCTACCCACGGCTGGGAGCGCTGTGCAGCTGTATGCCCAAGGACAGCAGTCACTAGCACCAGGGTGAATGGGATAAAGGTGTGTGTGTGTGTGTGTGTGTGTGTGTGTGTGTGTGTGTGTGTGTGTGTGTGTGTGTGTGTGTGTGTGTGTGTGTGTGTGTCTGTGTGTGTCTGTGTGTGTCTGTGTGTGTCTGTGCGTGCGTGTGTGTCTGTGTGTGTCTGTGCGTGCGTGTGTGTGTGTGTCTGTGCGTGCGTGTGTTTGAGTGAAATGAGTTGAAGGTAATAGTGCTTGGTGAAAAATGAAATACGATGAGACTGCTGATGAACATAATCTAGAGCTATATTGTTTGAGTGGTGTGCGGATGTGGTTGTGTTGAATTGTGTTGAAAGATACTGTAATCATTGATACCTCCAGTGGGGGTTGTTAGTTCTTCTTTTTTAAATGTTTAAATCTATTATTTATTAGTGATGGATTTATAAACAATTTTAACACAATTTGTATGAAACTGTACTAAACTTGACCCTTTGCCTCTTGCATAATAATTGATGGAGACGAGGTCAGGAGTGTTGAGGTAAAAATCGAATCTTTAATTGATGAACTTGAAGATCTAATATGACAATACATATTAAATGAATATCAACAGGAGCTGAGAGTGTAGATTAAAGGTGAGAGAGGGTCTTTATTGTCGGTGGGTGCTTGACACCTCCACCCCATGTAGCTGTACTCCTGGGAACCCCAGCCCAGAGTCTTGATTCAGTGGACATGTACAGAGTATATTTGTGCTGGTGATGTCCGTCATCACGATATGTTTGCGTCGGTCACCTTTAAGCTGACCTCTATATCATTGCTAATCCTTCCTTCCATGTTTGTTGGTGGGAGGCCTGCCGAAACACTGGCTGTCCATGTGCGCTTTAGACAATGACTGTAGCTGTTATCGAGGGATTGGCCATTTTATTTTCCCATGTTTGTAGAATGGCTCATCCTGATCCCTTGCCAACTTCCTTTTACTTTGGCTGATTGGAAGGATGGGCCAGTGCAGTCCAGCAGTGTACAGAGGTCAACTGTAGCAGCTGCTGTTCCAAGAGAATTGGGTCTGTCGTGGAACTGTGGACAGGGACCAGATGAGAGTGTTACTGTATTTTATGTTTAAGGGAAGCAACAAGTCTGATGGTTTTGAGACGACTGGTCAGGACCAGGTGAAGGCAGCAGAAGCCAGTTTAATTCTTGTCTCTGTCGTTAAGTCCACGTGAGCTGACTGGCTCATGGGAGGATGTTTCTAGAGACGTTCTAGAGAGCAGCAGACCCATCTCTTTAGGCCCTCTCCTCATCCAGAAAACAAACCGCATATGGAGAATGTACAACTGCAGTCGGTTCTGCAGCCACACAAACACACATTCACATTCTCACGCCACACATACAAACGTCTCACTTAACACGCACACTCAAAACACTAACACACACATTAACATTTGCACATTCTATCCATCTATGTAAGTGGAGACATTAAGACACTAATACATAATTATTACACATATTCTCAAATGCCATTTATCCACATTTTCTTCTGGTCCTCAAAGGATCACAAAAATAGTAATTTAAAGCACCTTTGAAAACTATTCAATTGTATCCATGGTTGTTTGGATGCTTAGTTGTGCACAACAGCTTGGTAGACAACCGCAAAGGTTTACTTTACAAGGATTTGATTGGTTTGGAAAGCAAAAACGCCCATACAAGCAAGTAGGAACGCACAGAACAGACAGCAACGTCTATTGTAATTTATTAGCTTTTTTCAATGTAAATAGTGACTGAGAAAGCTTTAGATTTTTTTGTAGATTTTTTTATTAGTATAAATTATTTGTTTTTGTTTTTTTTTCAAGGTTCTCCAAACCACAGAAATGATGTTTGAAATGTGAATTATAATCTTGGTAGTGGGGCTGGGACAGTGGCACTTTTTGTCATCTTCCTCTGTTGGTCTCTTTTAGTGTTGTGAAGAATGCTGTCCAAATTCTCTCAGTGACTGGACCTCTGACAGTCAAGTAGCATGTAGTCAGATTTAGCCTTACAGATTTGCTCCCGATAACCACCACCACCACCACCTGAATCCAGCCAACCCATAGCATTCCTTAGATGTTTTTGGTTATTACATTTGTAGCACACAATCATAATCCTCTTAGCCCAGTGCCCTGCAGATAACTGGTTTGTGTGTGTCGGTGGTAACTGGCTAACACGCTTCCTCGTGCTGGGCTGACTATTCAATGGAGTGGGCCACCGAGCGGGTCAGAATGAGATGCCTGCGGTGAGATACCTGTGGAGTTAACTGACCCGGCATCTGGTTTCATAGGCTCCTTATGGGACATAAGTACAATGCAGTGCATAGATCCTGTCCATGTAAGGGACCATGTCATTGTCACAAGCTTTAAGCTGCACTGTTTTCTTTGTTTTTCTTTTTCCTGGTTTGTTCATCTACAGATGAAGCTTGTTCAAGTTGATTAGAACGAAAAGGATTTGTTTATCCACCACTTTGTTTCTTGTGTAAAAATCCCTCTCTGGAGAGGCCATTTCAGGGTATCCCCACATCCACGTGTGGTGTCTGACCACCAGGTGGCCAGTCATTGCTCACAGGCATGGCTCACTCAGGTTCAATCAATACCCTGTAGTCAGTATTCACTGAATCCAGTAATAGGACCCAGGCTCATTATGTGGACGGTCTGACAAGTAGTGGCTACAGCCACTGTACACAAGATAAGGACTTGGGTATGCATACCTTAGTGCTACATAGAGATGCTTCGGATCATCTCATCACTTCAGTATCAATTTTGGCCAATGAGGGCACCATTTATGACGCATCAGCTTTTGAGCTGTTCTACTTTCCTACTGTAGGTGTACAATGGGTACATCTACCTTTTTCCAAGTCAAAGAAAAATTGGCAGCTTGACCGGAATATTGAGCCTATAACTTACTGCTGGCAAAAATAATCACAATCTTCTAAGGTGAAGATTAATACACAGAACTTTGTGAAGAGTTGGATCAACCATCAACTCTAGAAGACTTTAGACCGGACCTTTACTGGCAGGCTATTAAGTTTGATTGTGTTGAGCATTCGGGGAGATAAAACACGGTTGCACTGCAGACCTATGGGGGTTGATGGAGAATGTTTCCCAGGGGAGGGACAGAGAGAGAGGAAGAGAGAGAGCGAGAGACTGGGTGTACATTTTTATTTTGCTGTGTGTGACTGAGGCTTGGTGTGAATCCCTCCCCGTCCCATTGCTACAAAGTGGCAGGAGAACTTTAGAGGATGTAACTAATAATGCTCTGTACTATTTTTAACACAGGAAGAAGACTTTGTACTAATTTACAAATAAAAAGGCTTTGATACCTTAACCTGTCTCTTGTCTGCCTCCATTACCTCTATAAAAGAGAAGCCAGACCATTCATAGCTAACTGTGGGAGCAAGTACACAGATTATTTAATAATGTTCATCTGCCATAAAGGAAATGTGAACATGAAACACTACAAATGCTTATATGATATTTAAAATAATGATTCATTTATTTCCATAGGCATCAAAAGACTGGTAATTTCAATGATGAATCCTGGTTTGTTGCAATTCTATAATTATTTCAAGAGAATGGTTTTATCGCGATAATACACAATTATGTCTCACAACATTTTTGTTTTTGACAAACAAATTGCACAAGACACTTTCCAGGATTCAGATTTTAATTAAGATATTGATAGATATATACACAATGTTAAAAGAAAGGCAAGAAAGAATCAACTCGTTAGAATGCAATGATCTAGAAGTGCCAATTCAGTAAGTGTAAAAGTGACTGATTCTAGGATGTCCTAGGTCTTAATCTCCAGCTACAACTTGGCCCTACTGTTAATACCATATGATGGATACAGCAGATCGCTATATCACTAAACGTGTGCAATAATCTTGACAAGAGACAAGCCACAGAATAAGCAGCAGTGGAACCGTGCCCAGCATCAACGTGCCAATTCAGAAACCAACAAGTCAGTCCTTAAGAAGGCCTCCTGTACGAGAACAGACTCTCTGCTAGCAAGCGCACTTCACCATAAAGCCTCAATCATGCCAACCATCTTTTTTTTTTGGTGTAAAGACACTGAATGATTTCAAGTCCATGGAAGTGTCCAGCAGCGTTGGTGAAGAGACACGAGAGAGGTGCATGCTGAGGAAACGGTCAGTTTTGGAATGCTGAACACGGTGAAACTGGGCTTGGGGGGGCGGGACGGGACGCTAGGGTGTGTGGAGATCCTCTCCCCTGTCCCTCAGATATAAATAAACAGACGCACAGTGACACGGTCCCACAGGCACAGACAACGTCAGGGTGTCGAGATTAAAAGAGAAGAAGATCCAGGAATCCCCTGGCGTGATAAACGGATGACTAGATGAAATGGAGGCGAACAGGAACAGAGGGAGAAGTGATGGAGCGGGAGCGGCTCTCGACTCCTCAGGTCTTGTTGAGGGTCCAGAGAGGATCCAGGTTGCTGAGGGGGTCGTCGCCTTGAGGCGGCCCCTGCAAGCCCTGCCCCTCCTGGGGCTGGAGGAAGCTCTGCTTGTTGATTCGCGGCTTGCCCCGGCACGCGGCGTCTAGCGTGAAGGCCTCGGCCGTCATGGAAGCCAGGAGGTCCAGAGACGAGGAGGTGGGGCCAGGGGGAGGGGAAGCCGTCCCCGAAGGATCCAAGGCAGGCGCGGCATGGTGATTGGATGTAGGAGAGCCTGGGGAAGGCTCCACAAACCCATTGCCTTGGTTAGCCAGCGGTGAAGGGGACTGAACTTTGGCCGGGGAGGAGGAGGACGAGGATACGGAAGGAGGGGGGCTGAAGGAGGAAGGCTGAGGCTCACTGGGGAAGGGGTCGTGTAGCGCCGCGTCGTTCGGGCACTCTGGGGCCACCTGGAGGGAGAGATCGGCCGGAGCGGAGGGGTACAGATCCAGGCTGGACTCCTGCTCGGAGTCGCTGCCGCTCTGGGGCCGGATGCTGAGCTTGGCAATGGTGGCCTGGATGGAGCTGATGGGCAGGTCTCCGCCCAGGACAATGTCCTGGGACTCCTGTCTGGAGTAGGGCTGGTGGGATGAGAGAAAGAAATTATTAGGTTATTAGATAATTTAATAATAAATTATCTAAGGAGAAATGCACCGACACTTTTTGCAGCTTTCACTCTTCAGAGACCTACGTGTTGGAATGTGAAAGATCCAAAAGTCCCAAATCATTTTACATTTGATGGCAAGTTATTCTTTTAGTTGATGTGCTTCTTTCAACAGATTCACAATAGCATATCCCAATCTTAAAAAAGTCTTAAAATACAGTGCCCAGGCACTCCTAAAACCCAAGACAGTGTTTTGTACCTTAATGGCAGCGTTGTTGACAGTCTTGCTGCACGGGATAGCAGCAACCCCGTGGCGCTGAAGGACTTGCTCTGCGTGCTTCAGGACAGCCTCATAGCAGAACTTCAGGTGCAACTGTACCAAGGATTCAGAATCAGGAACCATATAGTTAGGCCGTGACAACCGTGAAGTTAAGCAAACTTGGCTTTTGACTCTAAAGTCAGTAAATGCCAAAATGTCTTTATAGTAGAAACTTCTATAAACTCCACTTCATTGAGTTACTGGTCCTTAGGAAAAGCTGCCCTCACTGCCCAGTCATGGATACCTCTGCTATGTGACGTACTGACCTTCTCTTGCAGCATGTTCTTCCTTTGCTGCCTCATCTTCCTCACCAACAGGATCATGTCAGGGATGCCATTTCCAGCCTCGACCTCTTGCAGTGCAGCATACAACAGGCAGAGGGCGCCAGTGCGGCCCACGCCAGAGCTGACAAACACAAGGAAAGGTGACGAGGTGAGTTCACTGCTTATCCATTTGTTTAACATTCATCATCTTGTGGTTCTCTGTTTCATAGGCTGATATATGAGATAATGAGGTTTGTAGGGTTCTGCACCTGCAGTGCACCACAACGGGAGTGTGTAAAGGCCTCTGGTGCAGGAAGTGGCCATGGACCTCTTGGATGAAGCGTATCAGGTTGCTCTTGCTGTCAGGCAGCCCACTGCAAGGCAGGATAGGGAGACAGATGGTGATAAAAGAAGGTAAATTGTGTGTGTGTGTGTGTGTGTGTGTGTGTGTGTGTGTGTGTGTGTGTGTGTGTGTGGTGGAGTGGCTCACAGCTCAGGCCAGGAGGTGAACTGCAGGTGGATGACTGTGCGCTTGAGACTCTGGTCACGGTACTGCAGGCTGATCATGCGCTCCACGTGTGTGGGTGTGGTCTTCTGGGTGGTAAGGGTGAGCGTGATTGGTCCCTGAGAGAGCTGCTGACCTCGCTCAGAGGGGAAATAAGGCAGCACCTTTTGCTGCAGATGACAAAAAAAAACACAGATGGAATGAAATAGATGAAATGTTGTGAATTAGCAAGCTGATACAGCACTGTAAGTAAGGTGTAGGCTACTTCTGTTGTGGTAAACCATTAATTTCGTTATAAATGAGAAGAGAAGATGCACAATCTTATTTTCACACATAGAACTTTACATTCCAACAGAAGTCATTCACATAATGCTTAACCATTATGCTAGGAAGTACATCTTGTCCCAAACAGTGGCAACACTAGCATCCCTACCTTCTCAAGTTCCTGTTCAGACACAAGCATGACCACCAGCGACACCTTCTGCTCATACACCATGAGCCAGAAGTCGGCCGCCGTTCCTGTGAGTGGAGCCTGGGTGGCGATGAGCCGGGGGCAGTACGGAGACAAGTCCTCGATGAAGCTTGCGTTGATGTAGTCATCCTTGCCCGAGCGCAGGACAACGCGGTTACGGTCGTAAGGCATGATATCTTGGTGTCGGTTCTTCATGGTGTAGCAGCGTGCGATGGCGATGGAGAGCTGCCTGGCGTCCTTCTCCTGCTGGTCTTGGAGCTCTTTCCATCGGGCATCCAGCTCCGAAAGACCCCCTTCCCCAGTTGGGTGCTCCAGGGATTGCACCGTGGCTCGGAAACGTTCCAGCTCGGCGCAGAGTCGCAACATCCGCTCCGGGGCCTGGTACGGGTCGCCCTCGATGAGCCGGACGGCCTCGGACTTCTTGCGCCTCTGACCGTCCTCCTGGGGGTCGGCTTTGGTGGGCAGCAGGACGTTGTCTTTAGCGCCACCGTGTTGACTCTCGGGGCTGGAGGAGAGCAGGTCATCGGTGCTAGAGTTCTGCCGCTGGAACAGGGGGTCCGAAGCATGGCCAGAGGAGGAAGACGAGGAGGAGGAAGAGGTGGAGGACGACAGAGCCTGAGGGAGCGGAGTCACCCCGACAGGCGTGAGGGCGGGGGATGGGCGCTGCGGGTTCATGCCTAAAGACGGGGGCCCCGGCGAGGGCGATGGAGACGGAGCTGGGGAGGGGAGGACGTTGGGCGCTTGGGCCCCAACCGCGCCGGTCGACGGAGGGATCGGTGGGATCATGTTCTGAGGTGCTGGGCCAGAGCCCACTGCACTCGGGTGCTGTACGGGTCCAGGTGGCACATTTCCACCATGAGAGGGAGCAAAAGATGCAGGAGGGGGCTGAGGCATGGGCTGGGGGGCGAGAGGCTGGGGAGCCATGGGCTGTGGAGTCAACGGCTGAGGCTGCGCTTGTTGGGAGGAGGCCGGAGGTCCCTGTTGGTGGATCATGTAAGGCGCTCCAGGGTAGCCCATAGGGCCTGTGTGGGGTGGGAGAGGCTGGTGGGGCATACGCATGGGCTGCTGGGCCACGTGAGGGGGCATCTGGGGATGGGTCTGTGGGACACCCTGAGGGTGAGGGTGGCGCTGAGGTGGCAGAGCGTTGGGGTGCATGGGGGGCTGGGAGGGCATTGAGGCCGGGGGCATCTGGACCTGAGGACCCCTTGGCAAGTGCGTCTGCTGGAATGTGGGCGGGTGAAGGGGCTGAGGGGGCATCTGGTTCGGGTGAGCGGGGTGGGGGGGCTGCTGGGGGCCTGGCGGCATTTGCGGGTGAGATGGAGGTGACAACTGCTTTGACACAGGCAGCATTTGTGAATGAGATACAGGGGGCATGGGTTGAGAAGTTGGTGGCAACTGAGCGTTAGGGGGTGCCATTCTTGACTGGGACCCCGGTGGCATCTGCATATGAGGCCCCAAGGGCATTTGTTGAGAGGGCAGGGGCATTTGAGGGTGCTGAGAGTGCTGCATTTGGGGGTTGACTGTGGGCATATATGGCTGGGATGCTGGGGGCATTTGCTGCCTCACATGGGGTAAGTATGGCATGGAGGCCGGAGGCATTGGCTGTGAAGTGGGAGGCACCTGCGGATGGGGACCGTGTGGGGGTATCTGATTCTGTGCGACTGCACTAACAGGCACCTGTGTTGGATGGGACCCGGGGACCATGGACACAGGGGGATACCCCTGCTGGAGCTGGGGCTGACCATGGTGGGGGTGGGACTGTGGAGAAGGTGCCCCCGTCGGCATCCCAGGTGGGACCTGCCCAGGGAGATAAGCCTGAGGGAAGTTCGGAGGCCCAGGCTGCCTTTGCTGGGGCATGTACTGGTGGTACTGGCCTTGAGGTTGCATTGGCACCTGGGGCCCTGGCATTGGCCGGGACACTGGCTGCTGTGCAGGGACTGGCTGGTAGTGGGGTGGCTGATGGCCAGGTATAGATGAAGGGGCCTGGGGAAAGTGCTGCAGCTGCTGAGGAGGCATTCCCTGGGGAACTCCCGGCTGCTGCTGCATATACTGATGGTAGGAGCCCATCTGTGGGCCCGGTGTGTACCCGACAGACACCGGCACTGGCTGGTGTGGACCTGGTGCCTGTGGCATCGGCTGACCCGGGGTAGGTGCGTAGCTTGGAATGGGAGTCTGGATGCTGTCCACGGTAGTGGTGGATGGCCTGACTGGAGCCGGAGCTGTGGCAGGGCCTGGGGCTACAGGTGGGCCCATGTGGGCCTGTGAGTGTTGGGGAGCGTAGGCAGAGACAGCTGGGGGCTGAGAGGCTGGCGCCTGTGGCATGGAGTACTGGGGAAGCTGGTGGGGATGGCGACCTGGAGGCAGACTCTGGGGGTAACCTGGGGTGGGGAGGCGAGAGATGCGAGCCAGGAGCTCAGGAGGGGGCAGATTGTGGGGGAAGCGCATGGGTGCGTACAGCCCCGATGGGGCAGTGGGAGGCCACTGCACGGAGGAGCTGGGGGCCGTGCCTGGGACAGGAGCGTGCGCCGAGGGGGGCAGGGCGAACTCAGGCGGCATACTCCGTAGCTCCTCCGGAAGATCTCCTCCCAGGGCCAGAATGGCGGCCGTCAGCTCTGCCAGCTCAGGGTCCTCAATGCTATTGGGGTCGATGTCTGCGGCCTTCTTTGGTGCAGGCTTTGGAGCGGTGGGTCTTTGTGGGGCCTTCTTCTGGAGCTCTCTGAGGAGTGGAAATAGTTTGAGAAGAAAACAGTGAAGGGTAAATGTACATTTATGAATAATAGGGTTACTGCTACCTTTACCACAGTAGAAACAAAGAGTAGAATATTGATACACTATAAATAGTAGAATCATGTTAATTAATGTGAGTTACATCCATTCAAATTTCCATTTCCATTCAAACCTACTAATTGACTGAAGTTATTCAGCATCTCGTCCTCACCTCTCCAGAATAGCTTGCCTTTCCTCCTCCCTGGATTGGCACACAGCCTTGGCTTTCTCCAGCAGTTTGGTGGCCTTCCCCTCCAGGTCCTCATAAAACTCCTTCCCCTCCTGGGACTTCTTCATCAGGTCCTCATAAGCCTCATACGATGCCACGAGTGTCTGCACGGTGCTGTTCCACCTGCACAGGGAAGGGAAGAGTGACATCAGCCATCTTTTCAGGAGTGTCTGGTTTCTTTTGTCATGCCCGATGCAGCCAAGATTACTGTCCATCGTAGCCAATTAAATGGTGAGCGTGAATATAATCTTTCCACTAAAACTCACTTGTGTTCAGTGTCGGCGAGGGCCTTCCGGGCATTGGCTGACTGGACGTTGGCCTCGGTCAGGGCCTTCAGGATATTCTCTTGAGCAGCGAGGTTCTGGTCTATGTACAACTTCACCTGGTCATACTTCTTCAGCTGCTCCTCAAACAACCTCTAAAACAGAAAGAGAGTGACAATCACACACACAAAATACCAATTTGACACTATGAACTTTTATTTTGTGAGATACAGATATATTAATAATACATTTTTGTCTATGTCCAAATTGTTCATATAACCTTGGAGTGAAAGGTGGCGGCAAGTTACCATGCTTACATATATTTGCATTAATTTGAAAAGATTCAAAAGAGGAATCCAAGACTACCGGTATGTGACTGTGCTACCTAGCAACAACATAACAACTCACTTCAACTTTGTTGTGATCTGTGATCTGCTTGCATGTTCTAATATGACATATAATGAACCCTGTCTCATCTAATCTACTGAACTGAGAAGAGATGAGGGGGCAGAACAGAAACACCACCTTCATCTCCGCACGCTCTGTGGTGACCAGCGCAGTGGTGATGTCGTCCTGCTGGATAAGGTCTCGCAGCTGTTTCTCCAGGGAACCGCGCTGGTCTCGCATCTCCTGCACTTTACCCAGAATCCTCTTGATGCACTGGAGACCCGCTGCATCCTCTGTGGTGAGAGCAGGTGTATACACCTATGTCATGCACTTGGCAGATGATGAGCTTATAGTATTACAGTATTATCTGTGCTGCTGGAGTCAGGGACTACACTCATGCATATATACAGAGCAGAGATTTACAGCGCTGTTCATTTATTTTAAGACCATTAATATTCATTTATGCAGATTTGCCCCAAACACTAACTTATGCATAATTCAGGTTCACGTTTACACATACACTCTCATTCAAATACACATACCCATAAATACACACAGGCTCTCATTCTGTCTCTCATGCTCTCTCTCTAACTCTCACACACTCACCTTCGCTGAGCTCTGGCCGGGGCAGCGCCTCTCTCAGGCTGTCCAGTGGTCCCCCCAGCAGCCTGAGGTGGCTGATGTGCAGGTTCATGGCGCGGTGCAGCTCGGTGTTGGTGAAGCTGGCCTTCTCGTGGTACTCCAGGTACTTCTCCAGGTCGCGCCGCAGCTCGGCCAGGCCGGCGGGCTGAGGGGGCACCGCCTGCTTCCCCGCCGCCTCCTGCAGGCTCCGCTCCTCGGCCTCGTCCTTCTCCAGCACGTCCCGGATCTCCCGCAGCGACGCCTCCACGTCTGTGAACACGCCCGACAGGGCTGGGGAGAGAGGAGAGATGGAGGAGGTCAGTACAGAGCTCTCCCCCATAAAACTAGATGCGGAGTAGGGTCCTGGCAGAGTAAATAACTGCCTTTGTTGAAGTCCATGCAAACCAAAAATAAATATGTGTTCTGAGCTCGTCACACCACAGAATAAAAGGTGTCCACCACCCAGACAAATCTGAATGAACGAAAACATTACCGAGTACACTGAATTAGGTTTCAAAATCATGGAGCCATCCAATCGGGTGATGCTGCTCCTCCTAACCATCCTGCATACTGTTCCAACTATTCTCTAAACCAGATGATTCTAATCCGTACAACCCCCGTGAACACACCTGTGTGAAGTGCACAAAATATGCATCTTGTGATAATCCACTGCAGAAACAATGTTCACAATGCTTGTAGCCCAATGCTTGTAGCTAACCTATAAATGGTGTTTCTAAACAAACCTCCGATTTTGGTTTACAGGGACTTTAAGCCCCATTCAGACTGCAAGCACCTATCAGCAAGACACCATGGAATATTAATGTAATTCAGCTATTACAGGTGAAATAACCACTGGTGACGTGAAACAAAAGTTTACATTTTTGAGGCAACGACAGCATTGCTGACAAAGTGAAAGGGGGATTACATTTCTACATCATGCATGATTAATGACTAGTCAGCAAGGCATCACTAAGAATGAATTAAGAAAAAGAATGAGAAGAAAGGAAAAAAAAAAGAAAAACATAAAACAAAAGCCAAAGAGAAAAGGAAAAGGTCTTACCCTGCATGGACTGAATGAGGCTCTTCACCGTGTCTGGTCTGACACTGAGAGCAGCACATTTCTCCATGAGCACAGGAGGGATGGTGTTGTACATGTCCATGTTATCTACGGAGTCTGGGTCCAGGCTCACAGAGTCCATAAACTGCCTGGAGGGACACGCAGGCACAGTTCAGTTAGACACATTTGCCTGGGCAAACACAGCAATGGACAGGACACGGACAATGGAGGCAGTTCTGGCTCAACTACTCACTCTAGTGTCTCGTTCTTGCCGTCAATCTTGGCCACGAGCTCCCGCAGCAGCTTGGCCTTCTCCTCACTTCACCAGGGGAAACGAGAGAGAACATCTCATTAGCACTGACAGCCTTTGTACTTCATTATCGTAACCTTATATAAACATTTACATGTATTCATTTAGCAGACACTTGTATCCAAAGTGACTTACATATGTCAATTACATTAAGTATATATACTCTTTTGATCCCGTGATGGAAATTTGGTCTCTGCTTTTATCCCAATCCGTGAATTAGTGAAACACACACAGCACACAGTGAACACAGTGAGGTGAAGCACACACTAATCCCGGCGCAGTGAGCTGCCTGCTACAGCGGCGCTCGGGGAGCAGTGAGGGGTTAGGTGCCTTGCTCAAGGGCACTTCAACCGTGGATGTGGGCATAGGAGAGCAGTGGTCAACCACTTTCCCCGCCCACATTTTCCTACTGTTTGGAGATCGAACCGTCAACCCTTCGGTTACAAGCCCGAATCTCTAACCAGTAGGCCACGGCTGCCCCCATTACAAGGGCCACTGTCCCCAGAGCAACTCATGGTTAAGTGCCTTGCTCAAGGGCACAACGGTGGAAGCCGGGTATTGAACCCACAACTTTTCAGGCTACTGCATGCTAGCCCAGCTCTTTAGCCACTGAGCTACCACCGCCTGATATTGAATATTTACTTCATTTGATTTTTGATAGTGAGAGTATTTGATAAGTAAAATGTGTTCTCAACAACAAGTATGATTACTGTATAACCAATGTGTACTGCCAGTGTTTCAGTGCAAATGATCACTCTTGGCTGTTGTTTATGTTTACTGAGAGCACAGCGGGGTGAGTGGCTTTAAGTGGGTTAGTCTGTGTGTAGAGGAGCGAGCTCTGCCTGACATGAGCTCACAGATGGCTGCACTGTTCACCTGTAGAGAGAGGAGGCCTCGTGGGCAGCCATTGGCACCAGCTTAGAGAAGATGTCGGGACCAGTGACCGTGGGGTCGGTTGGATTCACAGGCAGGGCTTTGACCAGTGGGGCACCTGTGTGGGATCAGGGGAGGGGAGAGGCAATGTGGTCACAAAAGACCAAGAATGGCCGATAAAAAAAATACTCAAGAGTAGATCTGATTTTCCCCGTCTTTCATACAGATGGCTTTAATAGGTTTGTCCTCACTACGTTTAAATGGCATTGCTAAAATGCCATTTTTATAGTAATAGGATGTCCATTTTGAGTAGACAGCCTTTTTCAGCTGAACAGAATCAATCTGAATCTACAGACCAACACCCTATCTTAATATAACACTGTCAAACAAGCACTTTGATTGGTGTTAATGAATTTTCACTGCATTACCCTTTACTGATGGTAGAGTTTCCAAAGATGGGACAGTCTCATGGTAAACAAAATCATTGTCCTTCTTTGCAGAATTAAACCTACACAGGTAAAAAAGAAAATATTGTAAATTGGTGTGTGTGTGTGTGTGTGTGTGTGTGTGTGTGTGTGTGTGTGTGTTACCAGTCATATCAAAGACACTTACTTTCCGCCGATTACATCCATAGTGAACTTCAGAGCTTCCTGTACACTGTCTGGCTGACCCTGGACCATTCAAGGAAGCAAGAATTTACAACAACATTACATTGACAATTTCTAATTTTATACATGATAAATGTTACTGACTATTATTAATGGTTTAAGAAAAGATACCTTAGCCAACTTCAAAGCTTCACTGAGCTTATCTATAGAGCTCTGCAAATAAGCCAACTGTTGGACAGGAAAAATGAAATACAAGTTAAAAGAATGAAAGTTAGCTCATAAAGGGTGATGCAAGTATGCCATGTTTGGCTGGTGCCTACATACCCGCTCTCCAAACTTCTGCTGCTCCTCAGCCTGCTTTCCCATATGCAGCTGTGGACAGAAGAGGAATGGCACACAAAGCACTCAAGAGCCAGCGAGGACAACAGAACAACAGGCCAGCTGTATAGAACAGTAGTTCTAAAACAACAGGCCAGCTGTATAGAACAGTGGTTCTAGAGGCACACTGCTGTGCCATGAGGCAGAGTGAGTGAGGTGTGCCATGACATTTTGAAGAACCCAAAGCCTTTCTTACAAGCTCATGAAACAGGCTATAGGACTGTTTCTTTAATACATAAATGACACAGCTTCTTAATTAAAAAGCTCAGTCAGCACATGTGAGCATAATATGCCTATCACTGTGGTCTCAGCTCATCAACACTCTGTATACAAAAAATAAGGCCAAAGGAATGAACACCCGTTATAGCCTATAGCATACATGGGCAACATACGGCCCGCGGGCCACATCCGGCCCGTGGGCTTTCCCTGACCGGCCCGCGTAAGGTCCGTGAAAGAACAATAGTCAAGAGCCTAGCATAGAGATAATGCATGCAAATCAATATCATTGTTTTTATTTTGAAAGCGACTGCTATTTGTACGCCCATACATTTGTGCGTGGATGCAAACGACGTAAACACCCTCACTGATGTGCTGGTGAATAGAATTTTATGCTTCTGCGTCGACACAATGCAGTTGCCTTTACGTCGGCGTAAACCTTTCAAAGTTTTGTGTCTCTTATGTCTGCGTCGCTCACCACCGCAAAGGTTGTTAGAACGAACTTCTACTGCTGCTCGTTGGCGATACGAAGTGTTAATTTCAAAACGTTACTGGCAGATAGACAGTTTACAACCAGATAACCCCGTAATTGTAACCAAAATATGTCTGAGTTTATTTGCAAAGCTTATGTTAGCGAACTAGTATGATGCTTGAAGCAGCCAGCTCAACACACAGAGCGAGTTCACCAATCACAGTTATGTGCATAAAGTTAAAGCAAAAACATAGCCTACATTTTTAAAATAGTTTTCTTTGTGCATGTTGATTAACTAATGACAGCCTACTATAGTCTGCTCCACATTTTCGTAGTCTAATTCTGCATAGAGTTAATTTAATGATGGTAATGATTTAATGATGAAATATTGCTCAGTGTTGATGAAATGGTGGCACAGGCCTATCGGTTGTACTGACTCCTTCACATTTTCATGACCTAGCCTAATTATATAGATATTGTATATCAGTCTTTGAAAACTGAAAAAAATTTCAATGTCAAAAAATCATTTTCGAGAATGAGGATTAAATACTGGACATAGACTAAATATTGCTGTTTTTCCTTTGTCTCCCTCACATTTTCATCTGTTCTTATGACTAGTAAACAAAACCATATGATTTACTTAATGTTATACAAGAAC
This sequence comes from Alosa pseudoharengus, assembly GCF_046254945.1. Lineage (NCBI taxonomy): Eukaryota > Metazoa > Chordata > Actinopteri > Clupeiformes > Clupeidae > Alosa > Alosa pseudoharengus. The sequence continues at coordinate 33,842,323 of NW_027468587.1, read as the reverse complement.
AGAATAGAATTGAACAGAATTGAGTTCAGACTTGAGTTCGGTATTTTGAGTCCGGCCCTCCTCAACAGTCCCAGTTTGTCATGTGGCCCCTTGGGGAAATTAGTTGCCCACCCCTGGCCTATAGTAATGTGTGTGACATAACGCTACTTTATAATCAGTAACCACAAGTCGGTGTGCCTTGACGTTTTTGCTTAGGCCTTTGGTGTGCCTCAGCCCCCAAAAGGTTGAGAACCTCTGATATCCCCCCCTGTCTCTGATATAGAGCATCCCCCTCTATGTCTCTGATATAGAGCATCCCCCTCTATGTCTCTGATATAGAGCATCCCCTCTATGTCTCAGATATAGAGCATCCCCCTCTATGTCTCAGATATAGAGCATCCCCCTCTGTGTCTCAGATATAGAGCATCCCCCTCTGTGTCTCTCATATAGAGCACCCCCTCTATGTCTCTCATATAGAGCATCCCCCTCTATGTCTCTCATATAGAGCATCCCCCTCTGTGTCTCTCATATAGAGCATCCCCCTCTATGTCTCTCATATAGAGCATCCCCCTCTGTGTCTCTCATATAGAGCATCCCCCTCTATGTCTCTCATATAGAGCATCCCCCTCTGTGTCTCTCATATAGAGCATCCCCCCTCTGTGTCTCTCATATAGAGCATCCCCCTCTGTGTCTCTCATATAGAGCATCCCCCTCTATGTCTCTCATATAGAGCATCCCCCTCTGATATAGAGCATCCCCCTATGTGTCTCTCATATAGAGCATCCCCCTCTATGTCTCTCATATAGAGCATCCCCCTCTGATATAGAGCATCCCCCTATGTGTCTCTCATATAGAGCATCCCCCTCTATGTCTCTCATATAGAGCATCCCCCTATGTGTCTCTCATATAGAGCATCCCCCTATGTGTCTCTCATATAGAGCATCCCCCTCTATGTCTCTCATATAGAGCATCCCCCTCTATGTCTCAGATATAGAGCATCCCCCTCTATGTCTCTCATGTCTCTCATATAGAGCACCCCCCCTCTGATATAGAGCATCCCCCTCTGATATAGAGCATCCCCCTCTGATATAGAGCATCCCCCTCTCATATAGAGCATCCCCCTCTATGTCTCTCATATAGAGCATCCCCCTCTGTGTCTCTGAAGGAACTCACATGAGCGATAGCAGCAAAGTAGTAGATCTTCATCTGCACCAACTTCTTCCAGTCTTTCTGGATCTTTCCCAACATGGACGCTGTTTCAGAGTTCTCCAATGCCCGGCATGCCTCCTTGTAATAGTCCACTACCTAAACACACCGCCATTAGCAAAGACAAAACATGTATGAAGTATATGGTAAAGGCAAATGGTTGATTTAGTATAAGGTCTTTCAAGTGTTACAGTAGATTGAAGTAATCAGGTACCTGGGCACTGATTCGAGCCACAAGGAAACTTTTCCTGTTATCCAGCATTGATTTCTCTAGAAGGCATTCCTGGGCCTGACCCTGAAACAAAGACAGAGGCAAGAGTGATACTGCAGCATGTTACACATTAAACAGATCAACCGAGTAGACCAGTGTAAGTAGGTTTGTTGCATTAGAGCAGGGTATGCTTGCTTGTGTAATGTATGTATGTACAGTTAAGACTACATCACACAAGGTTTACTTAAGTATAAATGTGGCCTTTAATACCTGTACAAGTGGAATGCACGTGTGTTCAAGTGTGTGGGGTAGTAGTGATTACCAGCATGAGATTGATGTTGAGATTGAGGATCTGGTGGCTCATATCCACACTGAAGTTGTGGCTGAAGTGATCCCTGAGGTAGGAGAAGGCCCCAGCAGAACACTGGAAGTGCGTGCAAGACACCTTCATTCCCTGGATGGGAGAGGGGGGTGGGGGTATCATGAAAATGAATAAAATGGACATGGCAGTGAGACAAGATAATATGAGTGACGATAGAGCGAGAAAGAAAGAAAGTGAGAAGAATAAACAAAGGCAATGGCAGGACAAAGCACCGCCAAGGCAGACAGGAGACGACCATGTTTACCACTATGGAGCTATTTGCCCAGATAACAATGCAGACAGACAGTTCACTTCAAATCAGCTCAGTATTGCCTGTGCTTAGCCTCAGGCGCCCACACACCTCCTCAGACACCCTGTTGTCCATGGCTCCCAACATGGAGTGCAGCGCTCCTAAACAGACACAAACAGTGTTAGCATCAGGAAATGGCCCGTCTGTGACTGGTCTGCTTGAACACTGCCGCAACGGTCACGCAGCAAAGCCATATGATGACAAAAGCACACTCCACACTGAGGCTATTGTGTGCTCTCATAATGCACCCTGTCTTGGGGAATGGGTCTGAGAGACACAATGGTACTCACCCAAGTTATAGAGGATGCAGGCTTGCTCATAGCTAATGTCATCATGGCTGACCGTCTTCCCAGAGAAAATCTCAGTCCTGTTGGAAAGGAGAAAAAGCAGGGAGTTAGAATGGGACTTGCAGGGAGTTAAAATGGAGGTTTACATAGAGGTTACTTGTTCAGGAACAAACTATTGAGAAACAATGTAGCTTTACCCATCCTATATACAAGAGGGTGAAACTCTGCTTTTAAAAGCAGTGCTGTTATTAAATTCAGATATTCTAATACTAATGTCCAAGGCAGGGCATCATATTTTTCAAGCTGCAAAATAGCCAAATAAATTCACACTTTTCTTCGGTCAGCACACATTTACCTTGCATTCCTGTTACGACTCACTTAGTCAGAGGTTGTGTGCAAAAACACAGGTGACATTAAATCACTTTGTGTCTAAGTTTTGGGACACCATGTGGCCACTCACCAGGAGATGGGCACAGCGGCCTCCTGCCCTGGCCCCATGGGCACACGACTTTGCAAGTAGTGAAGCTGCCCAAAGTACTTCCGCAGTGTGCTGCATCCCTCAAAGTCTCGGGTCACGTTTACAGCACTCTGCCAACCACACATACATTCACAACAGATTAAATGCTAGGTATGAAAAGTATTCCACATTTGGTAAAAAGACAAGGCCCTTGGCAGAGTTAAATAAAAAAATCTTAGGCTAATTAGGCTAATTCAGTATATACAATGTATATACAGTCTATGGGCTAATTAATTAGCTTGTGCTCAAGCTAATAGATTTGTGTTTAAGGATCACTTACAAAATTGGGTCACACTTCACTTGGATAGTCCTGTTTAGACTATCAACAGATTATACAACAAACTATCTGCTGACACTCTGTTAACTAAAATGTCTGGTTAAGGTGAGGGGTTGGGTTTGGTTACAGTGATGTTCAGTAATTGTTGAATAACAATATTACATACTGAACTTGAATTTCAACAGATGATCTATACAGTCTTTGTAGGCAAACTATCAAAATAAAGTGTTGCCCAAAATGGCCCCCTTTACTCAATGATATACTGCACATTCACCTTGTACAAAACTCAAAGTACCATAAACACTGCCCAGTTTCAAATAGTATTAGACTTGTAGGTAGCCCATATTTGCTGACTCCATGGCATTCTGATGAGGTAAATGAAAACGTCCTTCTTTTGCTGTAGTTTTCTCTGTCAAAGGTCATACCTGCCGAAGTTGCTCCAGTTTCTTCAGCTGCTCATTATAACTATCCGGATCTTCTCCATAGTTCTTCAAAATGAACTATGGAAGAGGAAGGTATTATTTACCACACAAACAGAACTGCTGCTTTTCCTTTCAGATTGGTCATATGGGGTTACTTTACTTTAATGTAGCACATTACATTTACATGGAGCTCTTCTGGGTACTCAATATGCTTCACAGTGCTGGGGCTCTCTTTGTAGCACCTACATGTAAGCTGTAATGCAGTAGTAGCCTAATAAATATTTAGTCATTTTTTTAATCTATTAGCATCATATGTTAATCATATGTAATACTTTGCTATTATAAAAGCATATTACAACCCTCTGTGAATCCCAAGGCCATAATGCCTCTGCTCTGCCCATCTTGATCCAGCCATCCTATCTCATTATCAAAGAGCTAGGTTATCTCCTCCTACCTTGCTGTAGCTTCTCAATAATGATGTAAACAAACCACTCAAGTTATACTGATCCTGACTACGGCTAGACTATCCAACCACTAGCACAAGATTAAGCTACTTGGGATTTCCAGGAACAACTGAATCATTTAAGACGATGGGTCAGGGGCCAGTTACAGATCAAAAACATAATTGTTATGCTCCTGATTCAGATCATATATAACTTTTTTGCATTATGTTGCATAGGCGAGGTCTGGAAAAGTTATGAATTTAATGTACAGTAGAAAATTCGAGAGCACTAAGCCAAGACGGTCAAAGGCCCTTTCTTATCTGTACAGGAGGAAGAACCGAGGGAGACAAATAGGTCATTTGACGGTGAGTAAGGCTTTCCGGTCTGACAACCATTCCTGACCAAAACACCCTCCTTCTGCCTGATTTCCTTTATCCTTGACAAGGAGAACGAGTCTAAAAATCAAGACCAATGAGTGTAGCTTAAAAATAATTCGAAAATCACTACGTCCTAAGCCAAGATCCACACACACACATTTCCTCTGTGTAACTAACAACGACTACGACTACGACCAGTTATTGTGTATTAATCGATCCCAGCCAATTCAGCCAAACAACGTTGTGACTTATCAAGCTAACGTTAGTGGGACTTAAACATGTTTGACATGATCATCCCCTGACTTAAGGTAACCTGGTGGGGTGATTCTGTCATTGCTAGCTAGCCTGCTTATCCAATAATACCGTCTTGGAAGTTTGAGCTAGCTACATACTTACAAGATTTCCTAAAACTGTGACAGCGCAAACGTTATTTACGTTAGCAGTTAGCAGTTGACAGGGCAAGTTAGCAATCATTGACTGCGAACTAAGAACTCGGCCGGCGAGTCTAACGTTAGCCGAGGCAAATAACAGACCTAGTTGCATTGTTTTACTGTCATTTTTGTCTGGCAGTACTTTTCCTTACAAAGTAAGATGCATAATATGCTTCATCGTGATGTTTAACTCATCCTCTTACCTGCTTCACAGACGTGCTAAACTGGAACTCCCCTGCTTCTTTCAAATCTAGCCATATCATCGGCATTCGAGGTACCGCTTCCATAGCAGTCAGCCACCCCGCCGGGTCAAGGTGTCAATATTTGAAATCCAATGTTCTTTCAGTCCCAGTGGAAATCAAACACACCCCAGAGAAATACTTGAAATTTTATGCCACACACGTCTATGTCATGTCCCCATTTACACTCCAACAGGAAGCTTAGAATGTTTAGGAGATTACGTCATCTCTAAAGGATTGTGGGAAATGTTGTGTTTGTCTCTCCATCATGAGGTTGCACTTAGCAAGTTTTGATTTTTAACCTTTGTTGACTGTGAGTATTATTGAAAGCGTAGGCCTATAATAATAACAGTAACCCTACGATAATTGATCTGTCAGTGTGAATTGGGCTTAGGCTACCCAATGACTCTTCTGATTTCTGACTCTTCTATAGGCTAGGGCTAGGCCATATATACATTAATATATATATGTGTGTGTGTGTGACAGTGCCTACTTTAGTTCAGAATTAGGCTTCTGACTGTCCAAACAATAGCCTACACGCGCGCAATTGCTACAAATACAGAGATTCGGAATAGGCCGACTGAAATATGCAAAACTCGGTGTGCGAAGATTGCATGGCGCCGAGAGCTGGGCCTATGCAGAAGAAGTTTCTGGATGAGAAATAATGTTGTTCCATGACAGTAGGAAGCTAAGCTGAACTGTTATTGGCTATTAAAATGTATGGATATGGAGCCCCAAAAAAGTCAAGTAAAAACAAATTAAGTTATAGCCGAGGCCTACTGAAATTAGCAGCTTTTGCGAATAATGCGCTATTAACCATCGAAATGTGCATATTTCAATAGGCCTATTCCGCCTCTGTCTTTGTGCGTTCATGGAGTCTGGGAATAGCCTAATGGAAGAAGAAAAGAAAAAAACAGCGGAAAAGTCCTTGTCATCGCTACCTCAAGTGAGAGCTGAGGAATTTAGGGGTTTCCCACCGGACAATTTTCAAAGGTACCCCTGGTATACATCCTTTGGTCGGTCATAGGACTTGAAAAGACCTTTAGTTCTTTACATCCAACAAAAATATTTCTACCTATTTATTTGTATAACTTTGCAACTCTTCAAATGGATGCAATCAGGGGCGTATCAAGCTTTTTAAAAGTGTGGGGGTTGTGGGATAGGAAAATGAAACAATCTGGCCAAATTATAAATAACTCCCTACAGGGACGTTGTAAGTATTTTCTGAGAGGGGTGCGGACTATATTGGTGTCCGGGAGTTTCTCCCCCGAAAAAAATGTGAGATTCTGACTGCTAAACACACCATTTTAATGCAGTTTGGGAGGGACAGAAGGAGCAGTGCCTATGTGTAGCTCATGTGACATGTAGGCCTACATGATCTACCTGCTATCACTTCACTATTTGACACTACCCTACATGGAGACATCTCATGTTATAAATCAAGAAATCATTTCAGAAATTATGTTTTGTGCATGTGGGTTAGCAGGCTACAATAAATTGCCTCACAGATAACAGCCTAATTTCGAGGTATCACTAATACCTATTAAATAAATGTAAAGGACTCTGTGACAGAGTGACAGAACTGTAAGCTCAAATTCAAAAACGTTTGAAGTCCACCCAAACATATGCAAAGGGAATATAAATACATTGTGTTGCATATAGCCAATTTAATTAATGTCAATTTAAAGATTATGATTAGCAGTTTCTATGGTTTTTCCATTGATAGTTACAGGAAGGCACGTTGTTGTTTAAACTATTGTTGCTTCTAGCCCACGTTACCTCCAGATTCACTTGCTGCAGGACGCACACATTGCATGAGCGCTCATAAGCGTTCTATTTGAGTTCTATGCTGGAAATCTTAGTTCTCAGATGTAGAACTCAAATTAGTCTTGACGCCGCCGTTTGTAAGATCAAAATAAGATGTTTTACATGGAACGCGATCGTATTTAAGACAATAAGATCTCCAGTAGATGTAGCACTACGACACATATGACAGTGAAATGCCGCCGACGTTTGTAAGATCAGGTCAAATAAGACGTTCTAAATGGAACGCGATGTAATTAAGCTGATCTTTTCCAAGCGTCTTGGAGACATATGTGTGCTGACTGGGATATGTCTATATAGTTAATGACACCAAATTTTGATTGGGGAAACTTTTAGCCTAGTTTATTTTTGTTTTCAGTCCGCGGTTCCAATTCAATCTTGCTGCAAATCAGACGTGTGAAGCACTGGGCATAACTTAATTTCGCGGCTACGTGTACCTTTAGGTTAATTGTTGAGGAGGCCCATAGTTTGAGAAAAGCTGCAGATCATAGACAGAGAAAGCATAATGCTCCGAGAACAGTAGCCAAAGGTCTCGGTGCGCGCACCCCACCCCCGTTTTCACTTTGACTCCCTGCATTTCTACATTGTGACAAAAACTGTCAGTCAGACAGTGAATTTTGGTTTACTAAATTAGCATAATGCGGTAACAATTATCATTTAAATTCTACCTGAAATCTGCTCACTGCAGACGTTATAATGCAGACCCAAGCAGCCGCAGCCTTGTACGACGCACACTTTGAATTTGATCAGAGCGGCTCTGGTTCTTCACTGGCTAACTTGATGTGATTGGCTGGATGACCGTTCAATCAAATCAACAGACCTATTTGTGTCTCTCTGTGTGTACGTTATGGTAGATACGGTTCCAACTCTGTACGGGAGCGTCTATTTTACTTTCATTTTAATCTGACAAAAAGTGTGGGGGATAGAATCGTGTTCCAGCAAAAGTGTGTACGTTATAACACCCACATCCCCCACGCTTGCTACGCGCCTGGATGCAATAATTAGTCCCATTATTCCCAGGACCCAGTTATGTAGGGTAGGGTACCCACACAGTTCAAAGTCTTTCCACTTTTCTTTTTCAGGAATAGTTTTCCGAACAAATATCCGATTGGTTTACAAAGGGTCTTCAAGTTAGGCTAATTAATTACCAAATGGGTAGGCTAATCGAGCCCCCCTAATATCAAGTGAGGGGAAAAACAAAGAGTAGGCCTGTTATGTAAACTACGTGCACAAATGTGTAACATCGGTGTGCACACCTTTAGCACAGGTTAAGTGGGTACGGATTACAAAAGTGCGTGCGTAAACTCAGCGCGCAATACAGCGCGCGCGAAAATCAATGTGCTCGTTGGGACATGCCTCTTTTATCTCACCTGACTTCAGGGGGCTGAAGGTATTCGGTAGCTTGGCTTGTAGGTCTGCAAACCTGCGTCCAATTAGTGTAGACTGACTCTACTCCCCTGCAATTTGTAGTGTCCTCCACCTCGTCTATCGTGGATCATGGCACAGCAGCGTCGAATCCAGTTTACCACCCTCTCCGATAACGTCGCTCTACCTGCGGCTCCCGCACCAAAGCGGCCCGATAAAGAGTCCAAACCCGAGACGACCGTTGTTGAGACAGTGGCAGCTGTCCGTTTCCAGCTGCAGCTATTTCCATCCGACGAACATCGCTGCCCAGAGTTCTACTTTCCGGAGTTGGTCAAGGTGCAGCCATAGTTGGCCACACATTAGCTTAGAGCTAAAACACCTGTTGTTGTCAATTATTATTACGTGTTTATCATCGTTTATGGTAACATGGCTATTGCTAAATTGGCGTTTGTTTCCTTGACCTCAGAACCATGAAACGCAGAAACGACCTAAAACTTTGGAAGAGGTGGACGCAGAAAACGAGAGAAATGAGCTTGAGGCTCTGGCAAAAAAGTTTGAAGCCAAATATGTGAGCATGTCCGCTGTTTACACGGGCTTCATCATATGGAAACAAAAATAACAGACGTTTGTTTGCTATGTTGTTGCTCGCTCTCCAGTATTCCCTCAGTTGTTATCCACCTTTCCATCTTTCAGGCAGGGCCTGACAAACCGAGAAGAGACCGCATGTCTGACTTGGTGGACATTGGTGACGGCTATGATGATGAAGACTCTTTTATTGATAACTCTGAGGCGGTGAGTCCCTACTCCTAAGCCTTGTCTACCTTGTTCGTTAATAGCCTAGGCGTATTGTCATGGAATTTGTCTGTTGATGGTGCCGTGGTTAATTGTGGTGATGAAATGCGCACAATAACATTTTACTCATTTTGTTTTAACTGCTGTTGATGCCATACATTTTATCACACCTCCATATTCTGGGTAAGGCCTGGATATGTGTGTATGTGTGTCTGCTTAAAGGTGGTGCTTGTGTTTGCATGTGTTTTACTGCAGTATGATGAGTTTGTGCCATCGTCTCTCGCCACGGAACATGGTGGCTTCTACATCAACTGTGGCACACTCCAGTTCCGCAGAACGTCTGGCTCTGATGGAGACCCAGAGGAACCCAAGATAGCAAAGGTACGAATGTGCACTGCACGCACAGGCATATCAAGTTTATTCTAATAGTACAAAATACAGTGGTAATTCAAAGTGCTTCACAAGAGAGCACACAAAAAGTAGAGCATACACAAATAGTAGGTCAAGAAAGTAAAGTGTGTTCTAACAGTGAAAAGACCATATGAAAATGAAAGATAATAAGGGAAGTTAAAAGAATGTAGAAAAAAGTTAATTAATAAAAAAGTAAATCAAAGAAAGTACCGTAGAGTCCATTCGATCAGTTAACTAATAAGCATCTGTTTTCCCCAATTATCCACAAACATTGGTATGATGACCAGCCAGAGACAGACCGTCTCTCTTGTAACAGCACTTTGTACCATAGTGGAGCTGAATCAAACACAATGCGAGGCAATGGAAGAGTGCCGTTGGTGTTTCCAAGACAATTCAAATCCTCAGAATTCTACACATTAAGTCCTTTTATGTCAACATGAGGACCAATCCTAAATCTCTTGTAATTTTCCAAATAAGATTATTTCAGTCTATTTACTTCACTTGTATGCACATGGTATAGTCAGGCTGTGTTGATCTTTCCTCATCAGAAGCGAAAGCTGAAAGATGGAGGTGAGAAGTTGAAGAAGAAAAAGAAGAGACTGGAGGAAGCGGCCACTGAAGCGAAACTCCCACACCTCCCTACGGAATGCATTAAACGGTTGAGCAGGCAACTTTATTTTGTTAACTTTGTTGCTAATTGTAGTATTTGTCTTTTATCACTCACTGCAAACTACCAAATTAGGCCAACTCTTTTGTTCACATCACTGCAAATATAAGCCCACAGTTCAGTTTACATTCATCCATACGTTTTTTGTTGAACCATTGTCAAGTTTTGTTTGGTCATGCGTCCAAAATGTAATCTCTAAATTAAAGAGCATCTTCCTCCTCCTCCTCCTCAGTACCCCCCTCATGCAGGAGTCCGTCCCTCCTGAGGCTCTCCCCTCCTCTGAGCCGATGCTCTTGGAGCGGCATCCTCCCCCTCAGAAAAAGCCAAGGCGCCCTCGGACAGGGCTATTGAGTCTGGACAGCGTCCTCCGCAAGCTTCAGCAGGAGAAGCTTCAGGAGTTCCAGCCTGACAGACCTCTCATTGCCCCGCCCCCCACTCCACTGGAGGGCTCCCCATCCCCAACTCGTGGGGCCAATAAGAGCACTCCACCGCCCACGTTGACCAATCAGATTACTTCATCTACTGGAGTAACCGGTCAGAACGCATCACCAACAGATCTGGCCAATCAGAGGACTCTTCCTTCAGGGGCCAGCGTTGACCCGCCTCTGTCTGACTGCACCCAGAAGCTTCTGTCCACACCCCCTCATGGTCTTCCCTCACCTCTCAGGGCGAGCATCAGGGACCTCACGCTGGTGAGCACACAACCGCCGCACTCGTCCACAACAGCACAGACAGGACCCAGCCACTCTGGAGGGCCACTCTGCTTAGACTAATGATATTGGTCACTTTTGGACCACTTTTCTTAGATACTGAGAGCTCACCAGGCTGTTCTTGATGAATGAATGAATGAACCCTCAAAGGCAGGTATGAATTAGTTCTGCAAAGGATGATTGCTACTGTTTGGTCATATTGGGGTCAGATGCTGAGTTTTCTTCAAATGTGAACTCACTCCACCACTTTCGTCAAATGATTGTATGAAGAAATAATTTTTTGTAATTTTTTGGCTTTGGCACGAGCATGACTTTGAGACTTTGGCACAGATCATGGCCGGTACATGGCAGTCTAAATCACACCTTTTACTGGTCATGAGTAGGTCAGCTCTAAGGTTCAGCTACTGAAGTTTGTGAGCTCAAATCATGCTGATTTTGTTGAATGAATGTGAATACTGTACTTCTTGTGTAGTTAACTCCAGATTCTGGCATGAGTTATCTGAGGTGATTTCTTGCTGTTGACAGGCTGCCAAGGTGTCTGAGGGGGAGAGCAAACTCAAGTTCTTCACTCAGAAAGTCAACACCATACTGCTGGAGTGAGTGGAACACACACACACATGTGCACTTTTATTGTTTTTTTTCTCTTCACACACACACACACACACACTCACACTTCTCGTCTTTGAGTCATACAGACCTTTCTCTCTGAACCTCTTTTGTGGTGTTACCACCATTTTCAACTCCTCCGTCTCTATAACCTCTGGACTTTTTCTTGCCCTTTATCTTTATCCTTTCTTTTCTCTTTTGATTCCTCCCCCTGTGTTTCTCCTGAACATGGTTTAATTCTGTGTGTGTCTGTGTGCCATAGTGTCGAAGTGCGGAGCAGAGAGTTGGGTCCTGCAGTACGTTCACGTGTCTTCACACACCTGTCCACTCACCTGCCTTTCAGCAAAGACACACTCCTGAAGAGGGCCCGCAAGCTTGTACTGAAACCACAGGTACACACACACACACACACACTCTCCTAAAGAGAGCTTAATTCACAAAACAACTGCGCACACACACATACAGTACACACCCCTAAAGAGAGCATAATTCACAAACCAACTGCACATACACACACACACACACACACACACACACACACACACACACACCCTCTCCTCTGTTGTGTGATTGTATCATCAGATTGGCAGTCTCCCGGAAGCTCTCCAGAAACTCAAGGAGGCCATTGCCATGACGATGCCTGAGCAAATTGCCCGTTTCCAGGAAGACCGTCACGCTTTTGTTTTCACCCAAAGCACCAAGTATGAACCGTGTATTTCTCACACAAACACACACCCTAGTGCAAGCATTCGCCTCACATTATAAACACTTTTGACATGTGACATTTTGGATATTGGTGTTAATTTAGTGTCTTAGTCTTGTGACGAAATGTCCTTTTTAGTCTTTGTCATGTATTCATTTGTCATTTAGTCATTCAAATATCATTTTTGTTAGTCTAGTTTTAGTCAAAAGAGAACTCAAGGTATCTTAGTTGAGTTTTAGTCAGAACATTTTAGTCTTTTTTTTTTTTTTTTACCATTTCAGTCCAATAGTGAAAGTAGGACCTGAAGAAGAGATGCGTACTGGGAAGGCAGTGACATCACCACAGAAGAGGTTCCATTGGAATGATGAGATAAGGTGAGAGCCATGAATCATTGTTAACATTGACCAATATCTTCCACACTAAATACAGTTCAGACATTAATACGGATCAGTATTGCCCACCAGTACTGTTTACATAAAGACATGTGTTACAGCCGGCTTGTTTACTAACCGCAACATAAAGGGAGACAGACAACAAAGTTCCAATTTGTAATTTATTAAGATTAAGCAAAAATAGTAATACCAAACATGATGTGTCTAGGGGGAAGATGAGTGTTGGCGTGCGTGTATGTATGAATGCAATGTCAGCATCAGTATGTAACATGACTAAATGGTAGACAAAAGAAGACAGAAAGATTAGAGAGAGAGGAGAGAAAGAGTAAAGTGCCAGTGCAGAGAGAAAGTCAAAATTGCGCCTGCAAGAGAGAAGAAAAGTGCCTAAAGGGGAGGAGAGGAGAACTCCTTATATAACCACACCCTGATGCAGGTGTACACAATTCCCAATTGACCTAATCAGGCCCTACCTGCCCGTGCACTGACAAGGAGAGGCCTGAAGGGGCACAGGGGGTCGTGACACATGAAAGATACCAAATGCAGTTTATGTCATGGAGCTATTAAAATGGACCAGTGTAGTCTCTTCTGCTATACCACATGCTGTTTTCATTCATCTTTAATACTCTAAGCTGAGCACTGTGTGATTCTTCATTCTATGTTAGCAGCGTATGTGCCACTCATTCTTAGCACCACTTCAATGGGCTATACAACACCCAGCTTTTTTAGGATTTGTCATTTGATCTTTCTGTGAAAAGGTACTTGTCATAAGCTCCTCCAGAGGTCCATGTCCAGAATAATTTGATTGTGTGTGTGTTTCTCTGCAGGGCTCTTTTGTGTGAAGTTGTCCGGATTAAGCTGAGTCTTCATGAACAGGAGAAGGAGCAGCAGCCAAACCTTGAGGAGTATCTGCAGAGCTTTCTGGAGAGTGAGGTCAGGCCACTGTGGCCTAAAGGGTGGATGCTCACCAGGTCAGTTATGGAGCCCTTATGGGCCAGTGTACACTCCTTATGATCACAGTATAATACTATATCACTACACACACCTTATGATCACAGTATAATACTATATCACTACACACACCTTATGATCACAGTATAATACTATATCACTACACACCCCTTATGATCACAGTATAATACTATATCACTACACACCCCTTATGATTGCCCTACTGCCCTGTGCCTTTGTAGGATTCTACTGAAAGAGAGTCGCAAAGCCCATCTTAACCCCACCAGCATCAGGTAACTGTAACTTGCATTGTGTCCCATCGGCCTGTAGATGGTGGTGTTGAGCGAAGGGTTGCCGGTAGAGGATGATGTTGAAATGTACTTACTATTGGGATAAACGGCACGACTGACACGCACATACGCTTGCACACACATAAACCCACACACAGGCAAGCATGCACGCACGCAGTTACATATATGCACACGCACAGACATAAACACACAAACAGGTACGCACTCACGCAAGCACACAACGACACATATACGCAGACACACACGTGCACACACACACAAACACCATTATTACCCACCCCCCACATATGTGCACACACACACAAACACCATTATCCCCCCCCCCCCCCCCACACACACACACACACATAGAAACACACGCATGCACACATATATACACACACACACACACACACACCATTATTACCCCCACCCCCCACAAACACACAAAAACACACACACACACACACACACCATTACCCCCCCCTCCCCCCCCCCCCCCCCATATAGGTCCATTCTACTTTGGCATTAAAACATTTTCCCTGTGAAGCTATCAAACAGAAATATAAGCACAAGTATCACTTTTGAACTGTGTTGTCCTTGTATCACTTACCAGCTTTAGTGCCTGTAAGCGACAAAGCAAAACAAATGTCTGAAATGCTGCAGTGACACTAAATGACTACTGATTCTAAGGTAATGTACTTGGAGATGACCAATTATGGTAGATCTTTTCTTTTGTTCCTTGCAGAGGAAATACATCTGTAACAAATACCAAACTGAAGGTATGTACAACCCATACACTTAAAATCTACTCAAAGTATCTGCGCATACTTCTTGGTATGTACTGTATACGGACATGTATGTCTAGAGTGTGTGCATACTGTACAGGTTGAATTCAAAGCATGTCTTCTTCATATCAAGATGTATGCTTGCACATAATTAGCACTTTTTCCCAAACTCTTTTTTTACTCTCACACACATGTGCACTCTTGTACTCTTGCACGTAGACACGTAGACACGTGCGCACCGCTCACACTCACTCACTGCTTTGCTTTCTCTACTCTCCCATAGAAATCCAAAGAGAAAGTTGTCAGGGCCTCCCCTCCGCTCACCAGCCCCTTCTTCTCTGTGGGTGGAGCGTCCCCAGGCCCCTCCCCCTCTCTGGCCGTCGTGTGTCAGGAGCTGAATGCCCTCAGTGGCGACATGAGGCGACACATCCAGGACCTCCATCTTCCTCCAGCACAGGGGAACCCGGCAGGCCCCTCTCCCCAGCTGACGAAGCCTCTTCTAGGCATGACCTGCCTGGACCAGCAGCCCCTGGGCCCAAGCCTGTCCCCTCCCCCAGGCCAGGCAGCAGAGTCCGAGGGGGCCGTGGGGGCCCAGGTGTGTCCCCACTCAGGTGTAGCTTCACTGGGGGCACTGCAGGCATCCTTCCCCCAGGCCAGCCTCCCTTCGGCTTGGGATGGTCCTCATAAGGGTATCAATCACGACACGCTTTACTGTCCTCTTAAAGATGGAAGTCCAGAAACACACACCAGCCTTCTTTCAGGAGGAGTCCAGCACAATGTCTCTCATGGTAAGATGGCAGTGCAGCATTTAACCACTAGTTGCCGCTAAAAGTTGTGTACAACTTGTATGTGAGTCAATAATACAACGAGATCAGTGTTTCTCAAACTTTTTCAGACCAAGGACCACTTAACCAATAAAAAAAAATTCACAGAGTACCTAGTTAAAAAAAAACCCAGTAGACTTACTTTAACAGTATATTACACAATAGACCTACTCAATGAACCACTTTGCTTATTGTCTTTGCGCCTTGTTTATTGTGTCCGATGATTCATAGGATTTAAACTGGCATAGCTTACATAGGCAGTGTTGCAGAACTGTTTGGATTTACATACAAGTTGGTTCAATATTGCAAACAACTCATCTATATTATATTTTACCACGTCTGTTCGCGGACCACTTCATAGCTTGCGGACCACCAGTGGTCCCCAGACCACACTTTTAGAAACACTGAACTAGATGGTACTGTTAATGCTAGCGTCCTTACCTTAAACGTGTCTGTTACGGTTGGTAACATGTTACTTACTGTGGTGAAAGGTTTTAAAGATCAGGTGGCAGATGTCAATCAGAAGCTTTATTTTTGGCCAGGGATACTGTATTCCATCCAGGGATATATAACAAACAACACAAGACTCAAGCAAGAAAATCTACAACTCTGTTGGGCTTGGCCCAATCTTGTACAAATTCAGCACATCACGCTTACAATTACATTGTTTCTCTGAAATCTTTTGTGGATTGTGGATTCCATTGAGACAAAATGTGATTGGCAACTCATAGTAAAACAAAAGAGTTGCTGATTAGTCATTTATTTTGGCGTTTATTTGTTTTAGGTGGAAGCAAGAATCATCCAAGGGGACTGAAGACACTGCACTGAGTGAGAGACTAGTGTTCACACACACACACACACACACACACACACACACTCTAATGACAATACAACACAGCCATAACACCTGCACACACACTCCGAGATTGAAGAGGATACTAAAAAAGTACCACACACACGCATGTGCATGTGTTGTACATGCACACTCACTTAAGAGGCACTTAAGACCTTTGTGTCATCTCTTTGATAAGTGTATATTTGTGTTCTAAGTACCACTGAGTGAGGGTGTCTATGTTGTTACAGTAATACCAAGCTCTTGGTGACGTGCATTCTGCTCTTAAAACTCATACAAATCAGACTTGATCACTATTCTTTATTGTCATGGATAAGACAGGGACAGACCTATGACATTCTACATGTGGGCCCTAAGGGCTCAAATCAGCATGTCTGAAGATAACAGTCTTTGTCTTATTGTGTTTCATAGTGTTATTGTCTGGATTGTTTTGGCCACAGTGGATCAGTGAGTTCTGGCACTGATGGGTTATGTTTTAGGACGTCCTAAAGACAGAATATTCTGGTGGCATATATATGTATGTGACATGGTCATAAAGAAAAGTGTTTTGTATTAGTGTCATTAGAGATAGATCAATATGTTTTCTACTTTAAGAAATATTAATGGGAACATACAATTGTTGAAAAGGAATAATGTTATGTTAAATAAAGTTTTGAATAAGGTTTTTTTTTTTTATCTTTGTTTGTAGTAATTTTGTGCATACGGGCACATTAATGCATTCACCTGACTGAGGTTTGTGCTTCATTACCATTAGACTGTGTGGGTGCACGTGCCCTAATGATGCAGCATTAGATGGGATACAGTCAGCCAGTTATTAGGCCATAGATATAGTATAACTTTTTAGGCTGGTTTTGCAACCTGAATACCACAAAAAATAGTTCTTTAATGTATACCTTCACCAAAATAGTCACCAAACAAAATGTACAGTGATGGCCAAAAGTGGTTAGCTGGTTTGATGCCAATTGAGCTCAATGCAAATCAAACCAGCTAATAGGCTAACTGAAATAACACTCATGCCAATCTCTAGGTATGGTGAAGGGTATGTGATGATGTGGGGCTATTTTAATTCCAAAGGCCAAGGTAACTTTATCAGGATGCACAGTATTCTGGATCCATGAAATAACTGGCCTTTAAAAATAAAAATCTGCCTGTCTCTATGGGAATTTGACATAGGGGTGTCAATACTTATGACCCCTGTATTTTAAGGAAGAACATTTATTTATTTATGATACATTATTCATTCACTAAGAAAATTGGTGTCCTTAAAGGTTAGATATTTCCTAATTTTTCACTTAGATCAATGATCACTTAGAGCATTAAGATCAATTTCCAAAAGATGATTTTATATTCCTCTTTTCAGTCAACTTTAGCATGGGTGCCAACACTTTTGGCCATCACTGTACATCATGATTCATGTGTATAATCACTAATGCGTAGAAAAAGAATGGGCAAATTTAGAAAATATTTATTTATGCTGTGAAAAATATAGGACTAGAAGTTGTTTTTCCAACCAGTTTGAAGACGTCTTTCTCATTCTTCGCCATTGAATGACCTGGGGGAATGAAATACTGAGTTTATTTGGTGTGGACATCTTGTATAAATTACTTAGCATACAAAATGTGATTTGTTTACTGCTGACTAAATACTAGAACTTACAAAAGATGAAATGAGGACAAACCTTCCCACTTGCCCAAAAGAAGACAAACAAGCTTATTACCCAAACTAGTGTCCTGCTAACTTTGTTAACCATTAAAATCAGTATTTTAGAACAGTAACTTACCAAAATAAGGTTTAAAATGTAGTAATTACATGCTCAAAGTGAAACTATCTTTTCCATATATTTTGGAGTCTGCATTCCAGACAGTCTGAAGACCTTTCTGGTTATATAGTCCTGTATAAAAACAATGCAACACCTGTGGTTAAAATTAATGATAAAAACTTCGGTAACTTCTGTTAACTCCATCAAGATAACTCACAGTGAAGTCTGGTGTGAATCACACATTACATAATCCATCTTAACTCCATGTGCTGTCACAGATCAGATCATTGACTCTGTAGTTTGTGACATTTTACCTGAACGTCATGAAATGATTTTATCTTTCTCACATCGTCCTGAGGTCGTGGCTTATACCAAGCAGGTCCTGTATCAGACACTTTGGGATAGATACCCTGAAGGATCTCCCAGCAGAGTCCATAGATATGCTTCATATAGAAAACAAAAAACGGTGTTGAAATGATATCCTTCTACAGGACTAGTCACATGTAAAGTGATTCATAATGAACCATAATTATCCAACAGGATTTAAGTGCATCAGTGTTGTTAGGAGACCTAATTTACTAACTTTGCCGTAACTGCGCCTGATGCTCGTCTTGAGAAGATGAGTACAAGATAAGCTTCGTAGAAAGCCTTTAGATGGACATGGCTTAGGCAGTCCTGATAAAACCTTTGGGCCGGCTCCAAGGTCATATATCCTCCATAATTCATTGACCACAGAGTGCACCAGCTTTTGGACTTCAAGATGAGGCACTTTCCTAGGCTGTTTATGTCCTTGCCTGTTTTTTACTTGAGGCACCATTGGTTGCTTTGGCACTTGATGATGAGGTGTTTTTTGCATGATTTTGCGATGTTTGCATGATGCATCTCCTGCAGCTTTTTCCGTTTCTGTAATAATTTCAATTCGCTGCTCATACATCTGTTAAGAAAATTATTTTTTAAAAGTCTCAGTTAATAGAACACTGAATGTAGAAAGCTTTTAGTAGATGGGGAGTTGATGTAGCAAATCAACTTCAATATTTTTTCATCACAGAAAAAATAAGCAAAAACCACTACATTAACACTTTAAACATCACCAGGCTTAAAATGTGGCCCACATGAACATTTTGAGTGACTAACGAAATGATCAACTGCATTCATTAGTGTTTTGTGGAATTCATCCTGAGGAAGGATCAATAGATCTAGCTAGATGATGGACGCTTATTGGATGTTGGCTTCTTACCGGTACGGCTGGTGGATACAGTTCAGAATCAAGCAACAGCCCTCCTTCCATCATCTCAAATCTGCCGTCAGGTGTAGCAGTCTCAAATTGCTTGAGAAGATACTTCATTTCAGCCGTGTCTCTACACTGATGATAGTTTGGAGATGGCTGTGAGGTCTGCCTGTGCTTTACTTTCAGCTCATGAGCTTGAGCCTTCGTACTTATATCAAAGCCCTGGTCAGTGGCCTGTTGAAAAGAGGAAAGAGAACACTATGAAATATCCAGTAGTCCCTTTAGTGTTTCACTCATACAAGTCACACCAGAGAGGTTTACAGAAAGGGTTTGTTTTCATAGGCATAACATGTTTAACATTTGTAATACCGATGTGATGATGCAATGAATTACACTAATGCGTTTGTATTTTTTTGTATTTGTAACCGCCGTTGTCAGTAAATAGGTGTCCTTTTGAAACCATTCCTGTGAGGTGCTTTGCATACACAAGTGTCATTCCTACCTGGTTGGTTGGTGTGAGCAAAAGAACATCTGATGACATCAGCTTGGCCTCTCCTACCTCCTTCATCTGTGTCTCTGTGATCATTTCAAGTTGCTGCTCATACTTCTGTTGACAAAAGGATTTACAGAAGAGTCAAATGAATAGAATCCAGTATGTAGGGAGTGAAGCTGGCTGTTTGTTTCAGTAGATGGGAAATAGATGTAGCAAATCAATTGACATATTTGTGGAGAACTATATCAACTGATGTATTATTTTGTCAGAAAAAACAGATACATAAATAACACCATGCATTGGTCAATTCCTTTGGTGTAACCAATGTGCCAGCAATCCAAACAACATTCCCATGAGGTGATGTTTGGTTGGTGTGAGCAAATAGAATGTCTGAGGACATCATCTTGGACTCTGCAACTTCTTTTACCTGAGATGTGAGGCTCTCGGCGACTTCAAAGTGATCACAAACATGGTCTTCCACAATGTCAGCAAGCATGAAGTCCTCAGGATCAGGCAGAAGCTGTAGAGCCTCTGATGTCCCTTCTCCCACTTTCTCATCAACAGCTGGAGACTTTAGCAACTCAAGTTGAAGATGTTTGTTGTTCTCTTGGACTTTTGTCTCTGTGATAATTTCATGTCGCTGCTCATACTTCTGTTGACAAAATGATTTTGAGAATACTCCATTAATAGAACACTGTTTGTACATGGGAGGCTTGCTTAGCAACATCTAGCATCCCAGAGCCTCTTAGCATAAGAAACCTTTACCATCGTGCAAAGACTATATTTATACAAAATGGAATAGAAAATGACACTTACCATTACGGCTGGTGGACACAGTTGAGAATCAGGCAACAGTCCTTCCTCCATCATCTCAAATCTGCTGTCAGGTGTAGCAGTGGCTAATAGAATGTAGAACGACATCACCTTGGCCTCTGCAATCTCTTTTACCTCCGTCTCTGCAACCTCTTTCACCTCAGATTTGAGGCTCTCTGCGACCTCAAGATGTTTGCAAACATTGCTTTCCACAAAGTAACTGCCAGCATGCTGAAGATTCATGTTGTTCTTTTGGTCTTTTGTCTCTGTGATCATTTGAAATCGCTGCTCATACTTCTGTTGACAAAATTATTTAGAAAAGACTCCATTAATAGAACACAACTCCCTCCTCTACAGGATAAGGTGCCTCTATCATCATGCAAAGACTATGCCTATTCAAAGATGGCATCAGAAATGACACTTACCATTACGGCTGGTGGACACAGTTGAGAATCAGGCAACACTCCTTCCTCCATCATCTCAAATCTGCTGTCAGGAGTAGCAGTGGCCTGCTGAAAGGTGTATACATTTTTTTGTGAGAACCTTAGGGTTCTACTTTTTTTAAGGGTCTACTTTTTATATGACTTTAGCTTTACAAGATGCTACATCTGTCTCCCTGAATCTGGTTGCTGACATGACCTACGTCAAGCTGTGTTGATGAAGTATTTTTCCATTAAGAAAAAGACAGCTGGAAGTGCATGCCTACCAATATGTCTGCAGAGATCAGTTCAGCATCATGGGTAGCGAGTGTGGATACATTTCTCTCCATCGCCTCAGATTTAGTGATATGGTCTGGAGACTGACGGGAGGTCACCATGCCTTCCACTTTTATATCAGTCAGTTCCACAGGGACCTGATATAAACATACAAACAGGAAAATGAAACCTATGGGTACTATGTAAATTATATAGTCTGTGGTTATAAAAACTGTTTACAATTGTGTGATTTATATCCTACATATTTGATGTATAGTTGTACTTTATCTGGCAACGCACCTCACACACCTGTACAGCAGAATCTTTGTACACTCTGATGTGACGGATGTCATGGATGCATGTGCTGCTCTCTATGCTATTGCCCACAGATGAACACATCCCTGAAGCAAAGACATGTACTTACATTTAGCTACACATTACATGTAGCTGTCAGTACGTTCTGACAAAAAAAAAAACATCTGTATTTTCCGAATTGTGTGATAAAATCAAACAGCTGACCTGGTGATGCCTTAGGTGAGCTGTTCCTCAGTCTACAGTCATGAGACAGAGACATCACCATATCCTGAGGCATGTCCAAAACCATGTCCACCTTCTTTGTAAGCTGCCAAACTACTCTCTCCAGACTGCCCAAACGAGACCTGCAGTCTTCCACGAGAATCTTGAGTCCATATCTGCAGATAACAATGGCAATCATGTCAGTACACAAGGGAGAGGGATCTGCTTTGTGGATAATCTGCAGTGAGACTGCAAACAGTTACACTACCTCTCAACATCAGATCCAGTCTCCTTCTTGTCTGAACTGATCTTCAAAATAGACGGGCAAGACACATGTGCTTCCTGGTAAAACATTTTTGATAAGAAGATTACCTCAAGTGATCCTTTTAAGTAATTTAGAACCATAGAATTAACTGATCTCTGAGCTTCACCTGGCTATGAGATTTCATATCCTCCTGCTGGTGGACTGCAGTTCTCATGGTTTTCTCAATTTGCTGAACAACATGGACAAACCACTGTCTGTCACAGTTGGCTGACTGGATGACTTTAGTGCAAGTATTGAGTAAATCCTACAGGAAGAACACAAACTATCAATCATAATGACTCAATAGTTTTATCTGGAAAATAAGTTAATATTAGATATTCTTAACCCATCTTGGGTAGGATACATTTACTATACCATTGTTATTGTACTCCAGTACTTAGCACGAGCATCACTCTCAGCTACTATCTTTTGCAGCATGATCAAGTCCAGTGGTTCATCTTCATTCCTTGAAAGACCGTTAACAGCCACTTCCATTTCCTGAAAAGAGGGACAGGTCAATGAATTTATGCTTCATCTGGGCCATGTGGCCACACATCACATTCTCGTGTGATATCAAAACCACTTTCATTCAAATTGGCTGTAAATGTCCATAAGTCAGCAAACACTTGCTAAGCTTATATCTTGGGCTGGTCCAGCATTCATGATGACCTAGCATCAATGATTTAATCGCCCCTGTGGGCATAATTTCCAAACATAAAAAAATCTGCATGTTAGTCTGATATTATGTTACCTGAAAACAGTATATTGTCAGAATAAGTACTGAAAACAGTTGGTGGGATTTGGACTAGTTTTGGATTCCATATCAACCTCTCCTCTCTAACACACCTAACTCCAACTAGTCAAACTTTTACCTTGTTTGAGACCACTAGATGGCAGTATGTATACCATCTGTGGTTTCGCTGTATCACATTTAACGTTTTAGGCCTACCTGTGTAATCGCCATATATTTACATAACATTATGGTGTTTACCCCTTATTGACTGATGTATTCTTACCGTGTGCGTCAAAGCTGGGTCCATGTTATTGCCCCCATCTCCAATGCTTCCCCACAGTGGTAGCTGTAGTGAAAGCTTGCCATTAGGCTCACCTAGGCAAAAATAATTAACAAGTTGAGAAACATAGACATGACACGGGGAAAACGACTAGGTCTAACAACTAAACGCGGAGCTTATCTTAAAAGTTCACTCTCTAAATTCGATTAAAATGTGCCATATTTATCTTACTTCCAGCAAATAGTTGATCCATCCCAGGTGAATCCACTCAGATTGCTTTCTCGAAGTATTCAGGACAACACTTGGTGCGTAGTATGCGTAATGATAACCAAAGCTTTAATGAACTGAAAGAATTTTGGCTTTACTGATGATTCTACTTGGTAAAATTTGGAATGGAATTTCAGAGGTTTATAAAATAAACATTCGAAGTTGTCATGGCAATAAATCTAGAGCAGCAGCAAAGGGTTTAGATTTAGAATGTTTATTCTGCTGCATGCCCAGCTCAATTTATTTCTCATCGATTTATGTTCATGGTACACAGCATGTGTTCATCTAAAGTAACAAAGACATCAATAAACTGTATAGCCTAGCCCACAAATCTTGATTCTGTAAGGAAAAAATAATTGATCAGTTTTTGGGCGCTTTTTGAGGATCCTATACTTAGAAGGAAGAGCAGTTAGCCTAAATCAGTCCACCAACTAGGACTCACAGAAGAAAAAAGTCTTGACTGTGATCACTTAGTGTTGATGGAAGGACCACAGCAGATGCAGATACTCATCAGAGGACTTCAGCAGGCGAGACGGGACGTAGAGCCGGATCAATGAAGATGAAGCCAAAAAAAATAGCCAGCGGACAAAAGCATTTCAGCACCAAGGCCAGCTACCAAGCCAAACATGCCTTTATTCTCTATAGCAAGCATAAGGATGGGCGAAAAAGTGAACACAGAGTTAATTTAGTCTTTCAGTTTTGTTTTGTTTTTGTGCACGTTTTCGTTTTATTTTCGGGGATTGTGAGTTTATAAATTACAGTACATGACTGACGTTAGATATGATTTATTTTGTTATTTCTTGGTGTTCTTAAATGTTGTCTCTCAAGAAGTAAAACAACAACAACAGAAAACAGAATGATTTGATTTTAGTTTGTGTTATAATTATTATTATTTTATTTGATTGATTAATGAAAACATACTGTAATTCTCTGGATAGAGAAACACTTTGGCATAGGTCATTAGATTACATTAGATTCAACTTTATAGTACAAGTACAGAGAGAATGTCTATGTAGACAATATCATGGCCAGTACATGGCAGACTAAATCACGTCTGAAGCACTTGTTCACTTCCTGTTGGGTGTGTTGTTTTACATTGATGGTACAATGATATGCTTCCAAGTTATTCGTTTATGACATATATTTTGTGATATGCAGTGCAATACAGATATGGTCACCATAGCATCCCTCTGCACGTTTCCATATCACCACTTCCACACTTTACAGCTTAGTAGTCCTATCCTAACATGGCACACAATTAGAACTGTTTTTCTTATCTTTTTTATAGTATTTAGATCATGTGTATGTGTATGTCTTTTTATTGATGCTACACTAAAAAAAGATGACATATTGTCAACAAATCTTGTTCCATGTGCCCTTTTTTTAATTTGAGCCCCTGCCCTTCAAAAGGTCTCTGCACTCTGAACATCCATGCTCAAAATAATGTGTTATTTATACAAACTTTTTAAAAGTTAACCAAGGCACTAAAGAAACAACACCTAAATCACAAATGCAAGGCACCTTTGAAGTCCCCAACTGTGTCACCAACACACTTTTTCTTGTGTTTTTTGTTGGTTGAACATATTTTAGCTCTCAAAATGTCTCTAGCTTCTGCTTCCTCATTCACAGAAGCAGGCTTGTACAGAATTGAACAAATGATGACATTACAGTGAAAAACACACTCAGCTCCATACAGGAATTCACAATTTCTTTATTTCTTTCCTTCTTAATGTGCCAATGATCTGGAAGTAATATACCAGTAAAGCTTCAAATTTGCATAATTTCTCATTCACATAAGCAGGCACTTACACACAAAATGACATAAGGACTCTAAAACAGAATGTGCATTATTATAGATTATTACAGAATGTGGTTGGAAAATGTCTCCACAGTCAGTTTTCACCACAGCCAGAACCATTTGCTACCATACTTGGATATGTGCAGCATGTAGAAGAGAACTGGATTGCGTGAGAAAAGACTTAGAAACACAAACAATTATGGTACAACAGCCGCGTTCATTATAAAGATTTACACAAATTAGACATCCAGTGTGGACTTAATCTCAATCCCGATATAAAGAAACAATATATGTGTATTATACTGTAGGCACAGGAGGAACCACGTCAGAGTTGCTCTGATCTTCCTACAATGTTCCACCAAGTGCACTCCTGTGGATATCTGAGGACATTAATTATGCACCAGAATAATGTTGGAACATTATAACAAAATATACTAGGCTACTTATAATTGTTTCATCCTAATGTATTTATTCAACACCACAAAAAGCGTGCAATATTCCAATTAAGTGCTAACTAGTTCAGTTATAGGAAATGTAAATATGATTTCATAGCTACATACTTCAACTAGAGCCAAAAGCAGCGACTATGGATTTTGCCTCATGTTTTACATCATTACTCAAAAGAAACACAGACATTCTACTCAACACCAGAGTGCTTCTTATTCTTAACCTGGGCAATGGACAACCAATAGTTTTACGATATGACAGATGGTGCTGGATTGTTAGTGGCAGAGGAGGAGCCACTTGCTTCTCCTTTCTTCTTAATTTTGATCCCAAACAGACTGCACATTTTCATCAGCATCAGGTCCACTATCTCCTCCTCTTCAGATGGCTAAGAAATATTAGTGGATGACAATGGAGTTAAAATCTTGAAAATGTTGCCGTTACAGAGTTCTTGTTATAATATTTCAGAGCATGTTTTAAAACTAACTCACTAACTCAACAAACAAATGTTTGATCACCTAATGGTGAAGTTGCTCTTCACTAAATGCCACCAGGATCACAGAAATAAAGAGGTTCAATACCACAAAGGTCATGAAGATGATACAAGAGCCAATTAGGAATGCACCAAGAACTGGGTTATAATCCAACACCTAGTATTCAAAACCAAAACAGAGAGATTCATTAGGAGTTTGCAGGCATCTGCATTCATTTATAAGTTAATTGACCAGGAACTGACCTCTTCATAATTGAAGATACCAAGCTGTAGGCTGACCATAGTCTGTGCTGCATTAATGAATGTCCTGTATGAAGACAGCTTCCAGCCATACATTAGGTTGCACTGCAAACAATACGCAGAGAATAGTTATTGGTTAGGAACACAGAAAATCTACAGTAGATCCCAAGCAACAATCATAACACCATACATTATAGCAGATTTACATATAGATGAATATGTTTCTGTGATGTAAAGTTTTTTCATTGGAGACCGGTGTTCCATGCATACTGTGGGTGACCTACTGTAAACCTACAGCAATAGAGTAGGCCAGAAACATGATGGTCACGACCAGCAGGAAGCCTGAGATGTCTGTCCAGGCCCTCTGCAGGGTGGAGGTGATGAGGTGCAGTTTGGGGTTGAGCCACAGGAGGTGCCACAGCTTAATGGTGGACAAGAGAACCAGGAAGGCGACCAGGTAGCCCAGCACCGCGTCTGCCGTAGCAGTCTCATGGAAACTGATGTACCTGATGTGGGGAAAAGGTTTCACTATCCAAGAACCTGCACCATGAAGATGTTCATGCAACGGTGATGATCACTCACTGGTCCTTGTTGTTTAGATAGAATTCCAGGTCCCTGTTTCCCAGCAATGTTCTTTTGATAAACACACTCAGTGCACTCCAGCTGAGGATGATGATGGCCAGCTCAAGAAGGTTCCACTTAGTCTTAAAGTAAGCCTAAGGGTGTGGTATTCATTTTTTTTATTTGAATAAAGGTCTTCAGTAAGCACTGAAATGCTCACCTGGATATACATGTAGTAGAGAATGAAAAGAAAGTAGATGACCTCAGAGGCCATGACGAAAATGTGTAAGCCACCCGTAGACTGATAGAGACGGACAGTCTGTATCTCACTACGGTACTGGAATGCACCTGTACAGACATTATTGCAAGTAATTATGCAGTCGTACACCATTGTACTTATCTCTGATCTTTCATATCTAAATATGAAATGGCTTCAATCAATAAGATGTCTGCCTTACCCACAGCTGTTGTTTCTAGCATTAGTGTAACAATGCAGAAAAGGTTGATGTTGGCATTGTACACAGTGAACTCCGCAAAGATAGCACGAGTGTACACATCCAGCCATCTGTTGCACTGAAGCACACTGTGGATTAGAAAAGTAGACTCTCAAAAACTTTTTTCACACTTCTCTCAATGGTCTCAAACTGTAGAAGTGACACTCACTTGCTTTATAGTGGTTATCTTATCTATGATTTACATTTCAGAATGTTGGAGTCAGGACTGGCTCAGGTATTGCCAGGGGCTGGGAGCAGCAGTCTGGGAGCTGTTCGCATCCCTGGAGTGATTCCAGCCTGGTCCATAGGAGCCCCTGTCCTCTATCTCTAAGAGTACGGAGCATGGCAGTGCTTGACTGACCGTTGCATGGAGCGGGCAATGCGACAGGAGTCTTTCTGCACCCTTACCTGGCAAAGGTGGGCATTGCCAGTAAGTTTGGAATTCCCGTCTGTTATGAAGCCTGAAGTAAATACAGACAAATGAGTATATCAGACTGTGATCCTTATAGAGATGTATTTAAAATATAGTAGGATATTTTTCAGATTATTTTGTGTTTTAAACATTTATTTAATATGGTTGGATAGGGTTACCTTTCACTCTTACTTTCATTCAAATGTGTACAAACTGCAGTGTACTTGTTTTACAGTTTGTACATTTGACTGTTATTTATTTCTCTATGTATAATGAAAATGCTTCTATGAAAATGGCAACACACCTGGATATTGTCCAAAAATGTTGTTCAGAAGGGATGTATTGGCTCACGTAAAGACCTCCTTGTGGCTCATCGAGTGTGTGATCCCACTGCTGAAGCTTCTCTTGTGCCGGGTCAGATAGAACGCGTTTGGATCCCTCTGACCGTAGGCAACCAAGAGTAACATCCACATGAAGCCCATGTATGCTGTGTAAGGGAAGAAAACCTTTGTTAGTTCTCTTTTCCATGGCTGGAAAGAATGCGTTTGATCAGTAGGCTGGTCTGACTTACTGAGAATCTCTGTGATGAGGGCAAACACTTTCTGCTCCTTGATCATATTCATTCTCATCCTCTCAATGTCTGAGGCTGGTGGTGGCTGGTAGAAACTGCATGTGCTGTCTCTCCGTGCAATACGTACGGCATCAGGATCACCTTAAAGCATGTGTGGATATGTTTATTTCATTTGCGTTCAATAATTTACACATGATTGATCAATTATCTATTTGCCTAAAATTATTTAAAATAATGGTGCCGGTATTTGACACTGATTCCTCAATAGGCACATCGCCATATTCCTCCTGGTCAACTTTCTTTAGCACTAAGGCAAAGAAAACCGCAAAACCAAGCACCTGTGTTGTGTTAAATATATCACAAAGACATTCTGTGTCAACACAAAAGAATATTTTTTATTCAGATCTTAATGCAGTCAATTCAAAGTGAATTCAAAAATGTTTTACTTTCAGAGGCTGAGTGATAAAAATGCTTTCAAGGAAGGACACCACCATGGAGATGAGCCAGCTGACGGAGCGCTCTTTCCCGTATTTTAGCCCGTACAGCATTGTGAAGAAGCTGAAGCTGCCGGTAGAGGTACTGGGTGTACAGGCTGCCCTTCTGCCCGTCACTGGTCATTTCCTTTGGGCTCTCAGAGGAAGGGTTCTCTGTCAGCGGGAGAGAATTACGCTTTTGTCATCTTACACGCTGGCTCGCAACATCACAAGGGGGAGACAACTTTACAATTACAATTTAAAGGAATTTTAACTTCCCTCTGCTAGACGCAAATGCCATTTATGAGATAATGGTGTGTTGCTCTATTCCCCTTTCTCCCCATCCTATCATCCATATGCTCTCTGTATGTGATATTTGTTTTTGTTTTTTGCCTAATAAAAAGACATACTCATAAGAAGTAAGGAAAAATTGTTTTGTAACCTTTCAAAGCGTCCGTGAACTTAGAGTTGTCTGTGTAAACCTGTCCCCTGCATGGTTTTGCTGCCGGATGATGTCCTCCACGAGTGAAAGAAGCGTGTTGATGTGAGGGTTTTTTCTAGATGCCACATCTATCCTGGAAAGAGGCTTCTTCAGCACCTTGGAGAGTGACCGTGCTATTCTTTTTATGTCCTGGGAGACACAAACACCTCATGTAAGTAATTATTAGCATTAAACTGAAGAACCCATTCCACTTAGATGGTTAGATGCTCTTCCACTTATTAGATGGTTAGATGCTCTTCCATGTATTAGATGGTTACAGACAGGTTACTGAATATCTGTGGAGGTTTTTGTACCTTGGTGACAGTTTTTGGTGTTTTGTCCCTGTGCTGGCTCTCAGGGGAGGACGGCTGGGTTGATGACACATGGCCACTCTTGGCCTGTTTGCAGGTGTCTGCCTTACTTTTGACCCTCACAGGCTTCTTGGACTTCCTCTCCCGCGGGCGTGTGTTTCTGAAGATGCTGACGATGAGGAGGTTGCTGGGAAACATGATGGAGCTCTGGACGCCAATCATCACTTGTTGCCAGGTGAACTCAATGTGACCTGTCATGGCGGACAAAGAAGAAGACAAAGACTTGAGTTGAGTGCTGCTGATGTCTGTTGTTCTCCTGCAGGCAGGGGGGCTAAAGGTGATATATATGCGCAGAGACTCACCCAAGTCCATGGTCTGCTCAGCAGGATCTGTGGGCACACCATAGAACATGATGTTGGTCAGCATGGTGCACAGCAGCAGGGAGAAACAACAGGAGACACGCTGGACGCACGTGAAGTTGCTGTTTGGAGGGCGGCTGACCACAGAGAACCAGATGTGGCCGTCACGGAAGTCTTTCAGTGACTTCATGTAGAACAGATTGCTGCAAAATGAAAGGCAGAACACATGACCATAAACTGGCTAGAGGGAAAAAAAAATGTTTTTGTCATAAATGAACTGCTAAACAAAATGGCGATTAGGGTCTATCATGACAGGTAATTTACTTGTAGTACAAAACGAAACACAACAAATGCATGTTTTACCTAAATCTCTTTAAGTCCATCTCTGTGGCTACAGGGAACACTCTGTCCAGGACACACTCCCCCATGTCTATGGCAAGCCACGAGCTGCAGAGGACGTGCCATTTCTGCCCCGTCTCAACGTCCTGCACCATCACTTTGTTAATGTACCTGATTTGCACAGAGCAGAACATGCAAGTATGAGAGATACTGTGAAACATGGACGTCACAGACACAGATGTACAGTAGTAATACTGTGTGCCTGTTATGCAATGCAACAGCATCCTTGCTTCTGGTTAGCTCTGCGTTGGTGGTAGCGTAGTGGTTAAGGAGTTGGGATAGCAGGTAGTAGCCAGAAAAGTTATGGGTTAAGTTAATGGCTTCCACCGTTGTGCCCTTGAGCAAGGCACTTAATCCCAATTTGCTCCGGGGACAATGGAACCTTGTAATATGTAATACATATGTAAGTCACCTTGGATAAAAAGTGGGTTCTTGACTGGTACTGTAGCAGTGTATAGGCATATCTTACCAGCCAGGGTGATTTCCTGAGTTGTCATGCCAGAGCCTGATACTCTTCAGTTCGCCCAACGAGAACGGCGTGGTCAGTAAAAACATGTCCACCCCACCTCGCTCAAACACTGGCTTGTCTGGGTCAGTCAGATGGTGTGGTTCACTCTCACCCACAGTGCCAAGCAGAGTCACTGTCACCTGCCCAGGAATCAAAGAGACAGTATGAACTTTGAGGAAATCCGACATAAACAGCATCATACAGCCATTATCAGTGAATGAGAAAATTAGGCAAACGACGAACAGAAAAGCACAATGCTCCCAACCAGAGATGACCAGTAAGTCCTCATATTAGTCAGGTATACGCACCTGTGAGGAAGTAGAAGCTCCACGCCGGTGGCCAGTGCTGATGTTGAGCAGGTATCTGTACTCTGCCAGGGGGTCGTTGTCTTCCAGCACAGTAATCTTAACCTAAGAGGCAGCATTTCGTATTATTCAGCATTTCATAAATACATACATAAATAAAGAAAATGTATGAAATGTAAAATGGAAATTCATTCACTACCACGAGGTAGGCCAGGAAAATGGCGCCAATAAAGCACACCACCACCGGATTGTTAAGAAAAGTGGCGAAAAGCTGAGCCGCCTGGCTCACATCCACAACATTGGGCATGACGAAGACGGAGTACCGGTAAGTGTACCGGTAAGTGCTGAAGAGTGAAATACAGAACGTCATCAAATCAAATTCACCAGGCAGTAGTGACTATCAAAATCTAAACTAAGGCCTGTTTGCATTGTTCAGTGCATTTTCAGTTCAGTTTTCTGACATCTAACATAAGAATACGTCCCAAGTTGTTCTACAGAGTCAAACTTGAACAAAGCAATCAGTGCTTGCTTACAATGAATCCCAAAATGCTTTAAGACCCAACACTAGCTTCTGGTCATATACATAATCACCCTGGCAATAAGTACAGCAATGTAACGTGAATGAACATACCCTGCATCCGTAGTCACTCCAGTTTAGCTTCAGTTCATCCTAGTGCACACACTGAGCAGCAATGGTCGTGATGGAGACTGTGGCATTTGTAGAGTTGACTCCTGCCCCAAGCACAGGCCTCACTAGAAGGTAGTATACACCTTCATCTATGGTCATATCCCTGGGGCTCAACACCCATGTGTATCTCTCCTCTGCCCAGAATCAGTGGGATGAAAAACATTAATTTCAGTTATCTTAAAAAAAAGTAATTTCAGCTATCTTGATTCTTTTCTTTACTTTGAAAAAAATATTTAAGTAAAAAGGGGTTAGGATGTGGAAACCTTGTGTGTCTCCCTCATGCGGCAGGTAGGTTTGTGCCTCGTAGTGTGTGTCGTTGGGGTGCTCCTGGAACCCTATTAGCAAATGTAAGGAGATGTCTTCTGAGGGGTCCAGCTTGAGCACCAGGGACACGTTAGGCGACGTCACATTGATCACGATGGTGCTGAAGTTTGCAAGGTCCAGAAAGGTGCTGTTCACTACAGCAGCCAATTGCCTTGGCAAAAGAATCTGAACAAAATCACATCAGTTACTGGACAAATGGGTCTCAACTGATATATTACAATAAACGTTAAAATATACACATTTGTTTTGCTTTGTTAGTGTACACAAATTATGGTAAACATGCCTACCTCAATCATGTTTGTCAGGTTAGCAATAGGGATGGGGGAGCCATTATGTTGGGTGAGAGACAGAGCCCCCACTGTGCCATTGATGGACTGCACTGTGTTCCAGGCAAATAGATTTGTCTGAAAGGTCATCATCTGATATGGAACATAGACAAGTGGTCAACCGAGTGTGAGACGTAAGGATAAACACCATTGCTAACAATATGCAATATCAGAGAACATAACTAGTATATTGATTACCAAACTCAGTGAACTGGGCATCAATACCTCCCTCTGTAACTGGATTCTGGACTTCCTAACCAACAGACCACAGTCTGTTAGGTTAGATAACCTCACCTCCTCAACCATCACCCTAAACACCGGCGTACCACAGGGATGTGTGCTGAGCCCTCTCCTTTAATCTAATCTAATCTAATCTAATCATTTACACACCACTGAGAGAGAACATACATTAGCATCCATTCATCATCGGCATGGTGGGCCTGCTCTTACCCAGACATCCACGGACGTCTTTGATGACACAACAGAGGGAAATAAAGGTGGGAAAGTGAAGCTGGCAGAGCTGCAGTTCTGAATTGTGATTGGCTGTTTCGCAAGGTTCTTTGGAGACATCCTGCAGGAAGAATATCTTGTAAAGTGCAGGAACTTGACATTGTAACAAGAAAATATCACTAAAAGACATAATCAGCACACTGGATAATATAATACAACATAAATAGATTTTTAGTTATCACCTAGTGACTTAGGATATGGATTGTCCTGTTATGCATAAAAGAAACAACATTATAAAATGACTCTGCAGCTTAGTCAGCTGGTCCTTACCTGTTGACATATAAACTAATCTGAGGAGTGATTATGACTGTGGGCCCATGGCATGTCTTTTTCACTAACAGAAGGGTACTCTGGACCTTGTCTACAGCACTGAGTAAGTTTTCGGCGATCTCAGTCTGAAATAGATGTTAGTCATTATGTGAGTACCTGCACCAAAATATAATTTAAAACCACAGTTGTTTATCTGTCGCTGCTGAGACCACAATGATGTTACTAGCAGCTTCAATGAGAGGCCTAGATGCATCCAACATCTTCTCCTTTACATTGCTTTCAGGAAGTGGAACTGAGTTGAGGGACTCGCTGAGCTTTGACAAAACACTACTTGCCTGGATCTGTCCGGAAGGGAACAAAACATGTATTAGTTGGTTTACAAAATGTATATGAATAAAGCATAGACTGTATATATAGACATATATATATACAGTCTATGGAATAAAGTATCTCTCTCTCTCCCCTCCATTGCAACAGCTGTTGCATTGGGACCACTTTTCCCTGGACAGAAATGATAACACTGGGTTCCTCAAACCTTTGAATCCAGTATGCAGGTCCAGAGTGATGGTAATTTTGATACCATAGATTTAATAGAGACCCAGTCAGACCAATAGTATGAAAAATCAGGAATAGAGTTTATTTACAATGATGCGCATCAAGGGAGAGACAGCAAGAGTGATGCTCACTTCCTGGGCCCGTAAACTACAGATCTGTCCATGTTTGGGTGGGCACTCCTACTCAGACTGTACTGCACGCCTTATATGACAGAGATGATCTTTCCTTGACAAATGTAGGGCACAGTACAGTACAAACGTCCAGAATTCGTCCTGTAGGCCTACCTGTGTGTCTGTGGTAAGCTCATCATCCTGCTTAGTAAGTTCGGCCACAGCACTGGCAACTGCCTGCACCTCCTCTAGGCTACCCATGGGCGTGCTCTCTATTGCTACAGACATATTGGTGATCATCTGCTCTCTGAGCTGAAAGAAAAACAATACTAATTATGAACAATTAGTCCCATCCTCAATAATCCCATTAAACGCTTTATGAAATAAAGGATGGATAACCATTCATTCTAATTTTCAGTTAGAGCTATGTGTAGTATTTCTAGTTTAAGATGTTAAAAAATGACCTAGAAATAACAGAATGTAAAGAAATAACAGTTTTGATGTCAAAAACACCTATATGATCTCCAATCTGTGTTGGTTCAAAGGTACACTATGCAAGATTTTCACCTTTACGAAGCCAATTTGATGGTAAACAAACTTGTAATAGCAAACAATTTATTTTTACCTTTCTCCAGTTCATCCAGTCGTTCTCTGAGTCTACCGATACCACTTTTAGCTCCAGCCTAGCATACTGATCATTTAAGCGGATTAGACCATTAGCATCTCGCCTGCTAGCATCGCGTTTAAAAGTGACTAAGATTTACGGTAATTTTCCTATTTAAAACTTGTCTCCTCTCAAGTTAGAAAGTCTAATAAGACCAATGGAAAATGAAACGTGGCGATTTTCTAGGCTGCTTTGACATAAAGTAAAGGCATGAAGGTAAAAACGGAGAAAGGTAAAACTGGACAAAGGTAAAAATCAATTGTTTAACTCAATGGGAGGTAGAAAATGAGTGTAATTCCCCAAATTCACGCCCTTAAACACCCTCTAACTTTGCGTCTCTGACCATCCGTTTCAGATCGCTAAAATAGTCTCTTTAAGCATTCAGTAATGAACACTGGTACCTCTTCTCTTGCACTCTTGTCCTCCTCATTGGAACCTCCATTCAAGGTATTGGACACAGTTTGGTACATCTGAGCTAAGGCTGCCCCTGTAAGCTGGCCTTGGCTCTGTAACTCTGCCACCTGATTTGACACCAAGTTCTGGAGATCCTGCACAGAGGGCTCCGAAACAGAGTCCCTCACCTAGATGATAGACAGAGAAGTATTTAATGATGTGGATGTCGACTTTTTGTAATTTTACAGCTTCATCAGTGTTTAGGTTGACATGATACACTGTCAAATGAACAGTAACTGAGAACTGTCGATACGAAAATAATCAGAAAAAAGCCTGAGTTGCTGCAGCCAACTGCCAGTTACATTGCTACACTCTGGGGGCATGTTCATAACCCCCATGTTCATGCCCCCATGTTCATAACCCCCATGTTCATGCCCCCCATGTTCATGCCCCCAGAGTGTAGCACTGTAGCTGCCGGCAGCTGTAGCTCTTAGCTGCAGCAACTTGAACTAAGTAGCACCGATTTCTTTAATTTCTTTTCGTATCAACAGTATTCGGTGAACTTGAGAAACAATGATCTATGTGAAAGATCCCCAGAATTCTCCTTTAAGTGGTAAAACTACTCTGGCAAGAGTTGAGTATGTAGAGCTTACTTTTCCCAGATCAAAAGGGGTCTTGGAGTGTTTAACACTTACAGTGTTAAAATGAACTCTTAAACAGTTTTTGGAATTCAACACTTCAGATTTTACACTTTTACAAATTTTACACACTGATTTTACTGTGTAGGCCTATATGTATACAGAAGACAGACCTAAGTTACAGGCTCTACTTGAAGTGCAAATTTTGGTCTATGTTGTGTTTTTTGTTATGTTATTTTCCACATACTGTGTTACGTCAGTTTGCGTCTTGTCAGAAGAGAGTTGGGCACAATGGTGAAAAATGTTCACCACATTTTCTAGTGGCTGTATTTGATGTGAGTGTGCTTCTTCAATAGAAACCTTGTGTAATGTTAGCCTAACATTGAAACCTGCTGATAACATGCTGCCATGTCCTTTGCATTTTATATAGTTTATATATATATGGGTAAGGTTATTTGCACCCCTGGTACAATTAGCAGTGTATGCTATTCGTACCCTGGTGCAATTAGAAGTGAATGCTATTCGTACCCCGGTGCACACAGCAATGTCATCTATTAATACCCCGTCTGGTACAAATATTAGTGTATGCTATTTGCACCCCTGCAGTGTTTTTGTTGTTATGTCACATGGTGTGAGCTCAGCTGTGTGGCCAAGGCTATTAGTACCAGGGGAGTAAATAGTCACACCGTTTATATATAGTAATTGATCAAAATCACAAACCTTGATCAGAATTGTGGTGTTTAAGGTTTGTCCAGCTGAGTTCTGCAAAGTTGCAACCACATTTAGGATGTAGTCTTTACTTTTGTCTCCTAGCGGCAGAAACAGTGACCTCTCGCTGGGGTTATTGCCTATGAAAGATTTGTAAATTTGTTTATAAAGATTTCGAGAATAGATGTGTATCATTATTAATGCAGTTAGTTCACACACATTGCACACACTACTACATCCATATTTCTTTTCATGTTAATTAAATAATCAAATCATGACACTTTCAATAAATTTTAAGCATTCCAAGCGATTCTCACCTTACCTCACTCACAGAAACTCATCAAAATGTTGACAATGACAATGCCACCAAGAGTAGTTTCTTACCATTGGCAGTCTTGAGGCAGTAGGTGCATGGTGCAAGACTACAGAAGGACTGGGTTACACTGCATGTGGAAGTAAATGGAGAAAGAACATCTCCAGCTGTGGGGTTTGTCCAGCATGAGAGGACACTGGGTGGACCTGCAGTTGTCCCAGGAGAGGCTGACGATGTAGCAAAGACTGATGTGGTGGCCACAGAGGGTAAGTTTGTAGCAGAGGGAGATCTTGTGGTCACAGAAGGGGAGATCACCTGTCCTCTTGTCGTGTCAGATGCAGAAGGCACTGATGTGATAGATGCTGCGGTCACACTCGAGGCTGCTGTCACACTCGAGGCAGGTAATGTAATGCCAAATTTACTATAACCTGACTCTACGTTACCACCTCCTGTGACTTTTGTACCTATAGTGAATATAGTAAATGAAGAACAATCAGGGAGCAACATAGAGTGGCCATTAGATTCATGCTCACAGCATGTGACCCCAGCACAAGACATTTACCATACACAATGACTGTGACGAGCTGCACTCTGAAGGGTCGCTGCTGGGACTGCCCATGAGCTGACTGAGCGCGCTACCTCTCGGAATCGCTTTTCGCCATTGATGTAACAGAAGCTGAGGTCAGCCTTGAAGGAAACAACAAATCCATCAACAACAAACATCATCCATCATTATTTTCACAAACATACCATCATCATTGTTTTTATATCACTAGAGCAGTGCCCATTCAAATATGCTATATCTGTAGAAAACATTTCGCCCAATTACATCCCCGCAGGTGTGCCTGCTTCAAAAATACATTATTCCAGCTAAGCATTCAATGAATACAGAATTATATTATAAGAGAATTTAAGAATGGCTGCATGTGACATTTTTTTACAGATCAAAATGACATAAGCCTAACAGCTGTTTTGAGTGAAGGCTATATATTTAAGCTGTTGAATAACTTGATGATAGAGAAGAAAAAACATTTTTGTGGAATGATGCATCATCATATGAAATTTGCAACAATGTGACTCAAAAACATTCTCTGGTAGCCTATAAGTGACATCACACTTTGTCTGCCACTCATTGTCTGTAGCTGCTTTGCATGTAAACGTCCTTAAATTCATTATCGCTCATTTAAATTTGGGACCTTGCAGTTGGAATTGCCCTTTGTTTATTAGAATAGAACAGAATAGGGCTTTATTGTCATTGTCACAGGTACAACGAAATGTAAAGTCCTCTCTCTAGTCAGTGCATCATTCATAGAGTCTATATAAAAAAAGAAATATAAATACATTTAAAAAAGAATAAATAATTTAAGTGCTAGTGTTACATATAACATAGAAACATATAACATAATTAGAAGCATACAGTACATAGACACACACAGTCATACACACCCAGTCATTGCATAAAACAGTATGAACATTCATCTGCAGGCATGCATACCACCTGTCATTGCACTGATGTCTGAGTCCATATTGCACATTCTTTTTTTCAGCATTGATGGTGGTTATTGCAGTTGGATAAAAACGGTGTTTGAGTCTATTTGTCCTTGCTTTAAATGATCTGTACCATCTGCCTGAAGGCAACAGTTCACACAGGGAGTGACCAGGATGGTGGGTGTCCTTTATTTGAAGTCTAAAGACAGTCCAAAGTAGCCTGGGCTATTCCAAGTGTCAGTTTATTGCAGCTTCATTTTATGTTGTTTTGAATAGCCACTGGATACCTGTGTTTGTTGGCGTGTTGTTGCAAAATCCGCGGAATCATTTTATGCAAGCAAACCACATGGGTCTTTATTGTTGAGGTCAGACATGATAATCATACACACATCTTGCACTCGCTTAGCTTTTTACCCGTGTACACTGATTCAGTTCTGCCAAAGCCCCGCTTCTGTCCTCTCTATCTGGTAGGCTACAGTGCTGTATGAAAGGGGGAGTGGCTACAGTAGAGCAGCGAAAGCCATTATGTGCTTCTTTTACAGATATATTTAACAATATATTTTGCATTTCTTATCCAAACAACGTCAAAGTTGGCACTACACTTACTCAATCCCATAGCAAGACACCTACCAAGTTTGAAATCAATCGGATGAACGGTTCGACAGATATACGACACAAACCCACACATACAAACACAAACACACAGACAGACGTTCCTGTAATTATGTAATTATTTCGTGGAATTCCGTTCATGGGGGGCCACACAATAAATTAATTTATGTTACTATACACCAACTGGCCTGTAGGTGGCCGGAGACAGTTTTCTGTGAATATCTCGAGAACCGTAGGGCCTAGGAGGTCCACCTTTTTTTTGTATGTTGATCTCAAGGGGCCAAGTCAACCCATCCCATTACCACTTATTTCATGTATAGCGCCACCTAGTTAAAAATTAAAAAGCAAAAAATTAGGTGTTTTCATCACAATATCTCTGGCTGACATGGTCAAAACTGCACGAAATTGAAAGTGTAGGATCATTATGACACCCTCCGAATGCATGCCAAGTTTTGTGTACTTTCGTTCATGGGGGGCCTTACAATAAAACAATTTATGTGTACATTTAGTGACGTACACCAACAAGGATTCCCGGGACACTGAAAGACCGGGGTACACAAAACTTGGTGGGCATGTACCCCCACATGGATAGCATGGAACTGTCATTTTTCGTTTTGATCTGTAGCCCCCCCGCTGGACTGGACCCCCCGAAAGGAGGGTAGGCCAGACACAGTTCTCTGTGA
This sequence comes from Alosa pseudoharengus, assembly GCF_046254945.1. Classification (NCBI taxonomy): domain Eukaryota; kingdom Metazoa; phylum Chordata; class Actinopteri; order Clupeiformes; family Clupeidae; genus Alosa; species Alosa pseudoharengus. The sequence continues at coordinate 33,802,871 of NW_027468587.1, read as the reverse complement.
ATATCTTGAGAACTGTAGGGCCTAGGATGACCATTTTTTCCGTATATTTGCCTCCAGGGGTCATGTTAACCCAGTTCATGTGCACACATGTGCACAAACAGATACACACACACACACACATTCACAGTAATCATGACACATACTCACACAGTAGACATATGTACGCTTCCATGCACAGGCACATACGCAGGCACGCACACACACACACACACACACACACACACACACACACTCTCACACACACACACACACACACACACATACACACACACACACACACACACACACACCCACACACATAACATAAACATAACACAAACAATCAAGAATTTCTCAGAATTATGAACAGGCAAGATGGAGGTGGGGTTGTATAAAATGAATTTTACATGTGAAATCTATGAACTAATCATGTTTTGGTACTTGTTGTCTAGCAGATACCAGTGAGAATTGAGTGTGGATAATGCAATTTAGTGAGACAGTTAGAATCATATAGGCCTTTCAGCGTGATTTCTTTTTGTGGAAAAAATGTGCTGGACTGGGCGGCGGTCATATTTTGTACCGCTCTGCGGTACATCTAGTTTATAGATAGATTCCCCACCTTATTTCAATCAATATGGAGTCTTAAAATAGATTATAAATGATTATAGATGATGATGAATATTACTATTACACATACAGTATAATACTATATAAATAATATACAGTACTGTGTAAATGGTTTAGGCACTTTAGCTATTTCACAAGACAGTCTTAGAAAATGTTATATTTTTTATTTTTATTTTCTATTTATCATTAGTGCGTCAATTGGAAATATTATTTGTATTGTATTGTAAAGACTCTTTGAAATGGTGTGATGTGTGTGAGTTGAATGTATTTCTGTGTGCTAAATGTCCTTCTTATGACAGTGCCTTTACCGAAGAATATAATGTGGTGAGCTCCCTATAGACATTGTGTTACTTTAAAAACTGTCAGCTGTCATGTACCTAGGTGAGTCATGCATCTTGGCAAATTGTTGCTGTTTTAAAGAAAAAGATCGGTAGCACCAGCACTGATTTTATGTAGTTACTTTGGTATATTATAATTTTGCCAAACTTTTGAATGTTAAGGTATATATAAGCATACTAACAGAGACTGAAGATTACACTGTTGTCTGGCAATCTGGACAATCCGCTGTTTTTATTTTGAACGTTGACAGGTTTACAGTCCTGACAGCTGAAAAATACATTGGTTATTGGCTGAGGTATAAAGGTAAAAAGGTAGATTCTTAACTGGTATTGGTATACTCCAGGTATATTATAATTTTGCCAAACTTTTGAATGTTAAGGTATATATAAGCATACTAACAGGGACTGAAGATGTGTCCTCAATTAACTACACTGTTGTCTGGCAATCTGGACAATCCGCTGTTAGGTTTAGGTCATTTTGAACGTTGACAGGTTTACAGTCCTGACAGCTGAAAAATACATTGCTTATTGGCTGAGGTAGAAAGGTAAAAAGGTAGATTCTTAACTGGTATTTTTTTCACTTATTAAAGTATAAGTTCATGTAGCCTACAGTATGCAACAATAACGAGGATAAAAACTGGAGTATGACATCCAACAATATGTTGTATTTTGACTCCTGAATACTGCAAACATATTTCCATTGAGCCAAAATAGATTCTCACTGTATTGTGATAGCTAGGTCTCTCTTTGGAGTCAGGGTTACACATTTGGTTGCCTTCGTCACTCGATTTGTTATCTTCCCTGTGACACTCACAGAGTATGCCACATATTCAAAAGGTTTTTGTAGGCAGTTCTGAGGAATCACAATATTTGCGTCATCAGAGGTGGCAGAACATATACAATTCCCAGCTGAAAGGCAGAAAAATGAGAAATCCAAATGAAATTGCCACCAACATGCTGCCTGTCAACAAACATTTTATAACTCTGAACTATAAAATGTGAGACTTACTGCATTCCCAGAGAAACCTGTACCCTGAAGGGTACCACAATCCACTGATCTCAAGCTTGACGCTCGTGACACCAATGTTGGGCTCATTAGGATCCATTTGGATATTAAAACTGGCTCTTGGAATTTTCAGGTGCTCCTCTGTCTAGGTATAAATGTAATGTGAGCTGTTTAGATCAGTGTAAGTCCAGTAGTATTGGCATGAGAATTACAGGGAAACAAGTAAGGCCTCAATGACTGTATGTCTCATTGACAAGAAACCTACTGAATTTTGAGTATCATTTGACAGGAGTTGTATCTGAGGGAGGCAAAGCACAGCTGTATTTCCTGCATCCTGCTCTATGGCTGAGAATGCATTCCATGCTGTGACCTTCACTTGTACCATTCCTAAAATCAAACATATATGGTTATGGTTATGGTTATGGTTATGGGATTTGGCAGACGCTTTTGTCCAAAGCAATATAGATACTGTATATATACAATATAGATTTCATGTCGACTCATTCTGTGATGGATTACTTTGCGAAAGCTGAGTTTGAACGAAGGCATGGAAACCTTGGATGGTTGTTGAGAAGCTGAAAACCTGAAGACTGCCACTGTCCACTTCTCTCGTCTCCTGGACGGTGTTGTTGTCACTGTCGGATATCTGGAAGAGCAGCTGCGCGGGGGCCCTGTAGTCCAGAGAGACGGTGATGTGGAGGTACGCCTCGGACACGGACGCCTGCAGCCCCTGCACCGGCTCCAGCACACACACCTCCAGCTCTGTGGAGGGGTCAGCAGCTGTGACGTTGTTAGAGGCCAGTAGAGTCAGCCGATGACAGCCTGGACCCAGGCTCTGCACCTCCTCTGGACCCAGGCTCTGCACCTCCTCTGGACCCAGGCTCTGCACCTCCTCTGGACCCAGGTTCTGCACCTCCTCTGGACCCAGGCTCTGCACCTCCTCTGGACCCAGGCTCTGCACCTCCTCTGGACCCAGGGTGATGTTGTGAGGGACTATGCCCACAGCAGCGGACGATGAGGCCAACAATGTGCCGTCGCTCTGAACTTTGTAGGTGACATTGCTTCCTGTAAAAATGAAGTGAAATTGTGTGTTGTTTGTTGTTATGAAATCTAACTCATTACCACACGCTGAGATATATTGGTTACCTGCATCCAGTTCGACCTGGATTGTAATAGGGTTGTTAGCAAGGGATTTGCAGTTTGTGCTGTTCATTGGCTGGCCCATGCTGTAGCACTTGACCACTCCATATTTCCCAAGTGGCTCCTGGATGGTGATGGACTTCTGTGCAGTGACATGCCACTCACTGGTGGTGCACTCCACCCCGACAGTGAAGACCCCTGGATGGCTGTACTGATGCACCACACTGGCCTGTGGCCTAATAAAAGAGACTGACTCATTTATGCCAAGCAGACAATGTGTGAATATTTTGACCTGATTTTGGACCCAAAACAGTCAGATCTGACAAATGTTTGAATCGGGACAAATTCCAATCCAATTTCTCATGTAGTTTGAACAGGCTCATGTTACGTGATTAGAAGAAGTAACAATCAATGTTCAAGCTCCGTTCCGATGCGATAGGATTTCTGGCCTGGCAGGAATTTGTATCGGCTGTCTTGCAGTGTGAGCAGTCAAACATGCCATGTGAACACAGCAATCACTGTCAAACTAGTGTGAGCTCCCATGCTGTATGCGATGAATTATCAACCTTCTTTGTGAATGTTGGTGTAGTCTGTAAGTCATGCAGTGTGTACAGTGCTTTTAAGTTAGAGATGTGCATGTTTGGACTCACTCGTCAAGGCTGTAGGGGTTAATGGTGTGGCCATCATCTGCACTGATTGTGCATGTCAGATTACCCTGGAAAGGGTGCAAAAGCTTCACCTGGATTGTGACATTGTCAAAGACAGCAGCCAACTTGCCCATGAGCAGGTGAAGACCTAAAGAACAGTTATGAATATGTCACAGATAAAAGAGCCTCTTAGGCAACAGACACCATAATCTCTCACACAGATTTTCGACATTTGACATTTACAGACAATACAGTTTTATTACAGGAGTTGATCCCTGAGACTCGGCTTCACTTACATATTATTGACAATGGCTATAAAATCACTCATTTTATTCAGAATACTGATCCATTCATTTAGCATGACATTTTTACAGTCCACAGCTTTACTGCTACCACTACCAGACACCATATTTTATGTATCTATTTATATGAACGACGTTGGAAAGCATGAACAATCAAACAATTAAGACAGAGACCTCCTACCATCTTTACAATGATATTCCACAGACAAGTAGCTTCCAAGACCGGGGCATGGTTCTCCAAAGGATGAAGAATCTGCCCAAGCCTGGCAGGCTTGCAGTCTGTGACATTGCCCTTGAAATTGAATAGCCATCATTGCATTACTATTTGTTAAGGACAGTTGGTCTATTCTCACCTAACCCTCTATTCAATGGAATGTATCCTTGTGCCAAACATTGAAGACAAAAAACACGCTGTACTTTACAGAGATTAGCCCATCATACAGGGTTGACATTCAGGGAATTAATCCCTGTAGCTCTTAGGTTTCCTCTGAGATAGAGAGGCAGATATTTCTGAAAGCCTTAGTAAATAGTCACCTGAAGCCTTATTCAAGCTTTATTTATATCCCAAGTCATCAAAGCCTGTTATGGGACAGACATCCTTTTGTGGTTCAACTATTAGTGCCCACACAAACATTAGGCCATCTCATAGCACTTGTTCCTTTGATTCTATAAATCTAATGGCAAAGATGCATTTTTTGCATCTCGGGCCCAAAGCAAGACACAATAGGCAATAGTGCTGTCACAGTGAATCTATTGTGTCAGTATAGCCAAATGTTTCACATGTCTTACAGTTGCAAACTAGGTTTCTCTGGAAATCATATCAAATCCACACATAACATTTAACATAATATAGTTGAACTGTTTAGAATGTGTAAATGTAAACCCACAGTATTTATGAAGCATAAAGAGAGTTGTGTTGAACACCATACCTGCTGCTACTAAACGTACTACATCCACCCAGCTGCACTCCTCTTGTGAGGACATGATGGAGGAAGAGGTGAACCCCTGGCAGTAGTGTATGGTCTTCCTACCAAAGAAGCTGTTGTCCACCTCTATCACCTGCCCAGAGCCACACTCAAGTGTGGCATTGTAGTTTGAGCAAGCCATAGATTTCCCAGTCTCTGAGGAGAAAGAGTGTTACTACGGCTGCTATTATCTCACAGGTCTCTATACACTCTGAGAAAGGGGGAAATGGCTCACCAAATTCACAGGCGAAGTGCATCTCTTGGGTGCAGTTGTCTGTGGCCTCCCATTGAAAGCCTGAGTCCTGGAGGATGTAACCACACCTGGCTCCTGTTCGCTCATTCGCCCAGAGTAGCCCACATCAGAGCCATCAAGCCAGGAGAACGTTCCTACGAGAAAATAACATGATGTCAGTGAAGCGTTCACCAAATACATGTCCATGCAGGATAAATTGAGGTAAAAAAAGCTGGCAAATCAGTTAACGTTTCAAAGATAGTTTATGTTTAGATACTGCAGATAGAACATGCTTTTTCGTCATTAAATATTTGGAAATTCAGCCTTCATCTGTAGGCTATATTTAATGTGATTTGCATTGACAGTAAAAGAATGGGTGATTCATCAAAACAGGTCCACAGTGATGATGTTGTTGATATCAGAACAATACATCACAGAAAGCATGTACCGTAAACTGCAGCTTGACCCCAGCAGGGTCTTAAAATGAGCCAAACAAGGCACAGGAGGAACACCCAAACGGAACAATAGAAGCCATGTAATGGTTTGAGTGATGATGTCTCTCTTTTGTGAAGAAGATAAAGCCACTGCTGTGTTAGTCAGAGGCATGAGGGTAAACACATTAAGAGATGATATGTATTGTCTACAGACAGCTGCTCATCAGAGTCATGCAGAGGGCGCTGTTTCAAGGGTGTCTGTCAGACATGCAAATTATCTGGAGGCAAGCTGAAGTGAGAGATGACATCACTATAAAAGCAGCCCAGCCCAGAATCTGCATGTCCAGCATCATTTTGGACAAATGAAAAATAAAGCAGATATTAACGTTCACAGATCGTTTTTGGTCACCCACTACAGAAATGCATGCACTACATATTTTCTCCTACAAGGCGGGCTAGTAACATTGCCTGGTGCTGGGGGCATTGCAATAAAGTAATAGATGTTAATCCAACTAAATCAGTTGTGAATTTGATCTGGATTTGAAGTTGAGATGAATACTAAAACATCTGGCCAAATCAGGGCAATAAGCTTTGGTGTTACCCTCTGCCGCAGCTCCAGAGTCCAGGGTGAGGCTGCTGGACGCCGGGGCCAGCCCTATCCACCAGTCCTGCTGGGGCTGGAGGTGCCGCTGGAGGAACTGCTGGGTCTCCTCGTTCAGAATAAACGCCAGATGCCCTCCGCCTCGTTCGCACCAGCGCTGGGCATTCTGGAAGGTGCGCTGCTGTGCCACAAACTCATAGCAGGAGCCATCAAAAGGCTCCTAGTGCTCTGGACACACCAGCACCTCTGTGGGGTCTTGACCACGCGTTACAGCTATGTGCAAAATCACTAGCAGAACCACCTCTGCAAGGACACCTTTATCCATCTTTGCCACCTGTGAACTGGTGCAGGCAGCGTTAAAGCTTTGCACATTTAAAGCACTGTAGGAAAACGGAGGATGGCTTCCAAAAATGATGCAAAATAAGTCCCTTAATCCAATAATATGCAGCAGCAAGGCACACAATGATACAGTGACAGTACGCAACAATACCTTGGAAACACCGTCAGCAAAGTGAATACCTCACTACAAAATGCCACACAATTTATATCAAACATGTACTGTATAATGAGTATGGAAACCCACTACAGAAAGGGTTGGCTTCTCTTTCTTCTTGGTAACTCCCTTTTATGAAACCAGTTTTTCTGGAATTATCAGGGACGGAAATTACTATGTGGATTGTCAGTTAAATTGCGGCGATCCTGTGACGGACTCACGGATCCTCTGTCTGTGACGGGTTCACACTGATTTTCTTCCCTGGCCCATTCTATGATTGATAGTCACCGTTTTGGCTCTTCTGTCTACAGATGAGAGCATGGTGTCAATGTAGTCTTAACATCAGAACAGCATTTCATTATTGTATCACTCTGACAGATTTTACAGGGCGAGATCAAAATTCTTACAGGACCCTTTTTGATGCTGTTGGCCCCTAGAGCATCACATCCTTCTCAGAGTGATAGGGGTGCCACTGGCGGTGTAGTTGGTCGTAGGGTTACTCCTTTTGTTGGCCATACAAACAGGAATCTCACTAGCAAATAACTCACACCTCATCAACACATGGTGCCATTGTTGTTCTATCGGGATTCCTTTACAATGTTGGTGCTAAAGAAAAAAAAAGGGAGGAAGACCTTGGAAACAACATCACAGCTGGGGGCACTGTCTAAGATCATTCAAACATAAGTACAAAATCTTCGATCAAATGGGCCAAAACTTCTAACATCATAGCATATTATTATGACCGCCGCTAGCGAAGCGGTCATATAGGGATTGTCAAAGTTTTTTTTTTTTTTTTTTTTTCCCCCGTCATCTACTTCCTGAAATTTTGGTCAACGATACCCGGGGCACCGAAACACCGGGGCACATGAAATTTGGTGGGTATGTAGCCCCACTAGACTTTTACGGAAAAATTTCGTTTGGTCCCTGGGGGCCACTCCCCCTCCGCGCTGGGACCCCCGAAACCCAAAAAATGCAGTTTTTCCTAAATAACTACCTGAACCGTGGCACCGAGGATGAAGACATTTTTATGGTATGTTGGTCTCAAGGGCCCACATCAACCTAGCCCATAATCATTCATTTGTGATTTGCACCCGCCCAGTAAAAAATGAAAATGCAATATCATTCTGCTTTAATCGCCCCTCTCTTCAGTAAAGACGTTCAGAACTGCACCAAATTTTATGTGTATGATTAACCTGACATTCTCTGGGGGTATGCCAAGTTTCGTAGAATTTCATCCATGGGGGGGTCTAAAAAATTAAGTTATGTGTACATTTAGTAACTGTACACTCATTGGCCTGTAGATGGTGCTGCACACATATACACATGCACACACACACACAGGCACCCACATACTATCGGTATTAGAACGGCCGATACATCATTACAAATTCAGTAGGATTAAAAGAAAGCCAAAATAAATATTCATCATCATCATGGCTGCATTTCCAGTATTGGCGATAAGTAGTCGTTTGTCCACTAGATGGCACATCGTTGCAGTGAGACGTAAAGTTAATCTAAAGTGGGTTGGAAAGACACTATGCTTCCTACAAGGACAAGACGGCTACAGTAGTTTACCGCAGAGAACGTCTAAGGGTAGGATGATTTCTGCATGACATGTAATTCCCATTTCCTCTTGAAGCCGAAATAAATCTGAGAATGTTTATCGGACATGCTTGTTTTTTACTGCAGGTAGGCTACGTTAATCCTATCAATAGCAGAACGTAGGTAAAATAATGTTACCGTTAGCATGGTTGAGTGATGGAGGCCAATTTGATTATTGATGTATTTGTAGAAAACCATAAATGCGTTTATAGGCCACCAAGCAAATCGATAACAGCACTAATTGTATCTTTCGACTGTCATCTCATTTGCTTATGACCATAACCTAGGCTACTAACAGGAGCTAAGTGAGTTAGCCACAACACGTTCGCTACGTGATGTTTTTTTAATGGAAAATTATAGGCTACCTGTCTATAATGCACCCTAAACACCGGGCTGGGACCTTTCTGCTCAAGGTCTCAAAAAGCATCTGAGTCAACGTTCATTCCCAAACACCCATATAGGCTACTTCAATCCTCTATTTTCAAAGGTGATTCAAGTAAGGAAGAGCATGAGCCTCAAAGTAAAGTAACTGAAACTACATAAATTCGTCAAAGTGAATAATTTGTGTCAACTCGCCGCAATGTAGATTTATTAACGCACCCGTGATGATCTACATCTCCATTTAAACCAGATGTTTTAGAGCGCACGTTGAGATGTATTCAGGGCAGGGCTGTACCTACACATATTTGTTGCACGTGCTACAAAAATAATTCTTTGCGATGGATGATTTAGTACCAACGTTACACCGGTCAGATACAGTTTTGCCTATGGCTATTCCGTGAGACTGAGGCGCTTTTTGTTTGTTCGAAGTGCGTGTTTAGGGTGTGAGAGGGGAGTCGATGTGCTTTGATTCCAGCTTGGTAGTTGTAGTCTATGCGATTAAAAAACACGTGTGTGAAGTATCCAAACAATGATAACGCTTTCATTATGGCTGCTTTAGCCACAGACCTTGAGCTACTGTACAGTGGGTTGGGTTCCATTTAGAAGTGTCCACTTCATTCGCCCTTTCCGTGATTCACAGCTACGTGAAATGTATTACTACTGATATGCAAAACTATTAACTTTTCGCCAAGAGGTGGCATGCTTGATGCAGCTTGATACTGTAAGGTGTAAGCCATTGGTTCCAACGGAGATTTTATTTGGGTCGCCAGCATAGCCTAGTGACAATTTGTGTTGTGTAATAGGCCTATAGGGCCTACCTTATATAGCTTATAGTTTGTTAACAGTCACGGTTTTGTCATAACTCCCTCTATGCATTTTTGCATTTAGAATAGCTCTAAAACCGGGGGGCGAACACGTCGCAGGGGGGGGCGCCAGTGCGTGGATATCTCAATCGCAAAATTAAACAATATTTCTATCGGGCGCCTACCATGGACTAGGCTGGGTGAAAATAAAAGATTGCGTCAAAAGATTGAGCTTAACCATGGACCTCATGGTTGCAAAATGCAAGGGAACATGAATCAGCATATTATTTTCACAAACAATAACGGACAGTAGCTCTTCAACTTTGCCCGTTAAAATGTGTATGAACAGTCTCGCAACGCATTTCATGAAGGCCCTTTTGGACATGTCAGTTATTTGCACCACTGGGTAAAACGGCATTTTGTTTTAGACTACTGGTATTTAATTTGTGCATTGACAATAAAGCTGAATATCATTTGAACTAGATGACTAAACTTATGCATATGTAGAAGAATAAACATTCACAAAAATCCATGACATGACCTCTCTTCTTGATAGCTGTTGAAAACTGCATGGAACTGACAGGGATTGTTTTGTTTAATAATAAATAAATAAATACATTATGCTGCTACCTTCTGCTTTTCCCAAATACAATGTAGCCTACAGGTGTACCTTTCATCAGTCCAGTTGCAATGGATGGACTGTGATGAACTGCCCTACTTGTGATTGTTTAGAGATTTTAAAGGTTTTATAACAATGTTACAGATTTTTTGGCCCAGAAACAAATCTATTCGCCTTTGCAGCGCCAGTAGGCTACGTTGTGTGCGGAATGTGTGCAAACACACATTCCAAACAAGCATACACAAAAGTTTCAAGAGTGGGGGATGGAGTAGAAGATGGAGACAAATTCATTAATATGATTTATTTTCGCGGAATGGATGTGCAGGACTGAGCGGCGGTCATATTTTGTACCGCTACGCGGTACATCTAGTTATTGTTATTATTAGCCTATTATTAGTGTATGTATGCGTGTATCTCATATTCAGTTCTTCATTTGTCAGTGTTTGTGTGTGTGGATGTGTGTGTGTGGGTGTGTGTTTGTAAAATTCAGTCCTTGTGTGGTTGTGTGCATTCGAAACGTTAGTCGGTTTGCATTAATAAAATTCACTTAAAGCATTGTGTGCTCCGGTCCTGCTCCTTGGTCCTAGTTAGACTTTGGGTCTCCTCTTTGACTTCTGCATCCTGTGTGCGTGTGTGTGTTTCCATGCGCACATGCCTATGCTTGCCTGTGTGTGTGTGTTTATGTGTCTGCATTCATGTGGGTGGGTGTTTGTGCATGCATGTGTGTGTGTGTGTGTGTGTGTGTGCTTGCCTGTCTGTATGTGTGCGACTGTGCGTGTGTGTGCGCATGTGCGTGTGCGCACGTGCGCGTGCATGTACTTTATGTGTGCAAATCACAAATGAGTGGGTATGGGTTAGGTTGATGTGGGCTCTTGAGACTAACATACCATAAATATTTTGTCATCTTGGGTGCAACGGTTCAGGTAGGGCTAGTTATTTAGGGGAGTGGCCACCAAGTTTAATGTTCCCTGGTGTTTCAGTAACCCGGGAATCACTGACCAAAATTGATGACGGTAAAAAAAAAATATATATATATTTTATATTTTAAATGACTTGTTGTCCTGATTCTTCCTGTGGATCTCATTGGGCAACTAAATTCCTAAAGAAACGCAAGCACCCACACCATAAGTTAATCTAAATTAGCTATGTACCAAAAAATACATTTTACCGTGACTCGAAGAGCTACAGTGTTGTAAGGCTGCGTGTACAAATCCGCTTGGAGCTCAAGCTCCAAGCTGCAAGTTACCGTTCACTGGTAACTTGCAGCTAGCTCGGCTGGCGGCACTGTTGTTAAATTACGTTATGAAGTTTGGCACAATACATTCTCACTCAGGATAGGGATCAATAATACTTTCCACTATCCCAAAGATTTAGTATACATCTCTTCTATGATTCATTTCGATTTTATAATGTTGACAATTACATAATCATTGAAAAAAAACAACAGATAGTTCTAACATGAAATAAACGTTTTCCTTCTTTCTTGAATCAACCTTCCGCGCCTCCCCTCAAATTATTTGGCGCCCCCCAGGGGAGGCGCGCCTCACAGTTTGGGAACCTCTGGTTTAGAACGTTCATGTTATGCATGCCCAGCAATTTTGAATTTTGGGACTTGGTGACCTCTGTAGGCCTATTAGACATTCTCTCCCTATGTGGACCAAGAGCGTGAAAAAAATATGAAAGATAATAGCGCCACCCAGAGAGAGAAATATGAATTGCAATCATCCATTGCCATAGGAACAAATACAAACACGGAAGCCACACGTGACAGTTTTTGTTGTTAAAGTTGATGAAAACACCCAGGTGCGGTGCGGTGGCTGAGGTAAGTGTGGCATAGATTGTAATTTGTGTCAAACGTCCTATGAAGGTCTTAACGTCTTAGAAGTCCAGTTCCAGTTCCAATTCATGTTCATTCATAACCTACTTGATGTTCATTAAAAGTAGACCTAACACTCCAAAAACTTCCTGTTTCACGCGTATCATAACGTTTCCCTCTACAGCTTTGGACATGCCGAGATTCAAAGAAAGGGCAGCTCAACCATCCACAAATGCACTGAACTCTGAGTCGGTGGACCCTGACCACACTACGCTAATTGCTAAGAGATATCTCATCAGTCGGAAGCTCGGAAGGGGGAGCTTTGGTACTATCTATCTGGTTCAGGACATAAAGGCTGCAGCTGGTGATAGACTGTAAGTAGGTTACTGCATCCTTGGAATAACTAGAGGGACAGTGCCTTACAAATGCAGTTATACTGTTATTCTGAAGTATGCAGCTGGCTACAACAATAATGTTCAAAATATATGCACATTTCTGCTATAAAGAGCAGTGCAATGCAGTTTTTTCATGTCCAAAATATTGCATTTCCTTCATATGAACTGCATGGTGCATGAACTGCACCATGTTGTTAGTAGCTTTGGTTAAAAATGCGTCAGCCAAATGTAATGTAATGTAAAATAATTCCTGCAGTTTTGACCCTTGAAGTTTTTTTGTAAGGGGTGAAGATAAAGAATATGAAGATAGGTTTCTGTACTGAGAGCAGTTCAGCAAATGTCAGCTGATTTATTTATGGTTTTAATATGCAACTAAGATCCCCATCTATGATTACACCAAGGTTTTGTACACAGGTTCTAGCCTGAGGTTCACCGTAGACTCCAAGTAGGCGCTGAGCTTCAGTCTTTCTTCTTTGTTCCAAAATCAGAACTATCTCAGTCTTAGACATAGACTCCCTGTACACAGACCGCTGCAGAAACAAAATTAAATCAATTCTCCAGGACCCACATCACCCCAGTCACTCTCTGTTTAGGTGGAGAAACTCAGAGACATCATAGACCAGAGAGCATAAGGGCAAATACAACACGTTTTCACAATAGCTTCTACCCAGCAGCCACCAGACTGCTGGCTAAGGACATTGTATTTGTTTTAAAATACCCTGTCCCACCTCAGAGGCAGACTTGACACACTGGGACACATGCGGTTACGCACACACGCACACACTCACTCACACACAGTGGCGGTTCTAGGATTTTTCTGAGACAGGGGCCACAAAGGGGCCACAGCATATACTGAGGGGCCAAGAACCGGTCAACATCCATACACAGAAAATCCCTTGTTCAGTAAGGCAGAGGCACGTAGTCTACGTGATATGCAGGACTATACGCAGTATACCCAAAATCCTTTTAGGCAAGTCCCTCCACTCAACGGCCATATTGCAACGCTTTTTGGGCACTCATCGGGCATCCTATTTGGCAGAAATGTGCGTGCGCAAGGCATCACGACACCAATCTTGCTCCAGCGGCGAGTTCACAACACACCATATGATTGGCTCAATGTATTCACATCACACCACATGATTGGCTCAATGTATTCACATGTCGACGTTTTGCCGAGGAAGGGGTGGGATATGTGTAGACAACGGCCATATTGGCGTTACAAACTAGCCCCATGCATTTCTATGGAGGATTTTTTGAGTGCTGTGTCCTCATTAGAAAGTCTCTGGTATACCCACTTAAAAAGCATCACCATCTCAGTATACCCACTTAAAACAGACAAGGATAGGTATTAATATTTGGGGTTGATCACAGTATACCCACTACAGTTAACTAGACTACACCACAGCAGTAAGGTGCATACATTTCACCAGTGTTACCTTGTTCAAATACTTGAATGCTAAATGCTAAACAAAAAAAAAAGCCAATACATTTCTTAACAATTTTCCCATTTATTTATAATGTGCACTGAAAACACAATATAAAGCTAAAATATAATAGACTCTTCAGTGGAAATACATTGATATTTTAAACAGAAATCATACATCATCATAGACACATTTTTCATTCAATTAAACAAGTTTTACTTTAACTCTTTCCCCTTTTGTTGATAAGAGACTTCACTGCCAGTTTGTGTACATTAAACCAAACACACACACACACATGCACAGTACACACACACACACACACAGCATGTGAGCAACAACTATATCATATTTACACAATTTCTTCAACAACTATTTTTACAATGGTCTGATTTGGAATGGTCTTTAAAGCCACATTTATATTTCGGACCCCAAACAAACAGGATGTCCATTTCTCTGCGTTTCATATAACACCATTTCAAACACTTCATACATTACCTTTCCATACATAAAATCTATCAGCATGCTAACAATGAATAGCCTAACAATCAAACCTCAACTCAAGTAGCCTAACGTTAAGTTAATGTTAACAGTTCACTGATTAAGTCAGTTAACAGTTCACTACAAGCTTGCTGCTGCTTCGTAATTTAACATATTGTGACAGCAACAAATAAACGTCCCTTTCACATAATGATGATAACCAACATAGAGATTTGTGACTCACCAAGAAACTTCTGTGGAGGATGAAACGTTGCTATCGGTTCTTCACGTTAGAATTCTAGCTGATACTTTCGTTAGCCAAATGTATCGGTTCTTCGCGTTAGCTAATACTTCCGTTAGCCAAATATATCGTTTCTTCACATTAGCAGAGACATTTCTGGTTAGCCAAATGTATTCTTTCCTTTACAGTTCACTGTGTGCTTCAGCTTTCAAGCTTCATAGGTGCATTACTGCCACCAGTTGTTTGGGAATGTAATTGCATCTCTGATCGTTGTTCTCAACAAGTTTGACACTTATTGATGATTGACGGTACAGGGGCCAGTCAGGGGCCAATGAGATTTCAGATGGGGCCCGGGCCCCTGTGGCCCCGCCCCTAGAACCGCCCCTGCTCACACACCTACTTTATCTTGCTGTGTAATCCCTAGGGGGACAAGCTGGCACTAGTGCACTTTTTATTTATTAATTTTATTAATTGCATTGCTTTTTAGTAGTGTATTTTTAATTGACTGAATGAAAATTAGTGTTTTGTCTTTTTATACATGACTGAGTGACCTGCTCAAGCATTCCAATGCGCCTGTACGTTGTACCTGAGCAAATGGCAAAAATAAATACCGGTACTTGAACTTGAACTTATATTTATTTATTTATTTATTCATTAATTTATTCATTCATTCATTCATTTGATTGTATCCTCTGAGATTTTTATGTCACTGAATTACAAATGAAATAATTCAGTTTGTCTTTAGGTGTTTAAGATATGTGGTTGGGAATGTGTTCTTCAATTAAGGCAGACCCTTGAATCATTTTCTGTGTGAAATCCATAGACTCTCAACATTACTGAGAGATGGGCCCAAGTCTTCTTTTTTCTGTTTCCTCATAGTAAAGTTCTGAAGGAAATCCCAGTAGGTGGCCTAAAGCCCAATGAGACGGTCCAGGCCAATCAGGAGGCCCAGCTTCTCTCACAGCTGCATCACCCCGCCATCTTGAAGTTCTACACCAGCTTCCTGGAGAGGGACAGCTTCTGCATCATCACCGAGTACTGTGAGGTAAGTAAGCCTTTCCCTAAAGCCTTAAAACAGACTTGTTTTGTCTGACATTTATTTTGACTCTGTACCCAATACATGTTTGGGGATGTGCGTGTCCTTCCTCCAGAAACCTCTTAGGCTGTGCAGCAAGTCTGAAGGTCTGAAATGGTATCATCATACTTTAATTAAACTGCAGTTACAGCAAGAATAAACAAAGCACAAGGGAACTATATATAGCCTACTTATATATTAGTAGGCTATATGATATATTGTATAATCCTGCAAGCCACTACAAGCCGCTTCGAATGGTATTGTCCTACTGTATATACTGTTCATAAACTGTATAGTAGTCACCAATTGGCTACTGAAAGGACCAGTAGAGCTTAGCTCATACATACATCTTTGAAATCTTATGGAAGTGGACACCACAACTCACTGCAAATTCTGGAACTGTGGACACTAGAACTGTGTAGGCATGATCATTTACTTGTTCTGCGAAGAACTTAATAAAGCTCTTCTCACCTTCTCCCTTGCCCCTCTGACCGGTAGGACCGTGACCTGGACTGTAAGCTGGAGGAGCAAAGAGCAGCGGGGAGCTGGCTTCTTGAGGCACAGGTCACTGAGTGGCTCATTCAGCTGCTACTCGGGGTCCACTACATGCACCAGAGGTGAGGGTGCCTCCCTCTCCAGCTCCGCTTACACATCAGCCCCTTTTTCCTTTTTTTTTCTCTCTCTCTCTCTCTCTCTCTCTCTCTCTCTCTCTCTCTCAGAATTAATTCACTTGTTAAGATTACACTTTAAATGTGGTCAACTGGAATAAGTTGTTATGGAAAGTTATCAGAACAGTACATCCCTCTTGACATTGTAAGACTTTATTAATGAAATTCCTTGGTAAAGACATGGAGATTTATGTGTTGTGTGCAGGACTTAATATTTACATTACTACTACTTAATATAATATACAGTATTCTTAAAACTACCTGTAATACACATGGATATTGATATTACAAGCACTGGGTTTTGTTTTGCACAAAAAAGCAGTAGAGAGCCCTGTTGAACAGTGTGTGTCTCCAGACTCCCATCAGCTCAGCGGTGTTTGATTCTGATTGTTATCCTCTCCTCTCGTCTCTCAGGCGGATCCTTCATCGGGACCTGAAAGCCAAAAACATTTTCCTGAAGAAAAACATTGTTAAAATAGGTAGGTTCACTGGTGGATACCTCATGGGTATTGGCTGTTAAAGTTGATTTCTAAGTGTAACAGGGGTGCACAGCACATATATCATATTCACGAGTGCTATTAAGATTGAGATTCTTAAATATCTCCATATAGTCAAAAGGAAAGTTAATATAAGTTAATACTCAGGGGAGTCAGAGCATACGTTTCAGCTTCTGGCAATAGCAGCAGCAGGACTACAATAACTTTACTAAGAAAATTGATGTAATGTGTTTATGTCTGAAGAAGTACAAGTTCTGGAACAGTCTTCAGTCTTCACAGTAGCCTACTGAATAGTACCGCTAGATCACTGTCGATTGAAGTCCCTCCCTGTAGTTTGTGGCTCTGGTTAGTGCAGAAGGCTGCTGTTGTTCCTCCTCAGGTGACTTTGGAGTGTCCTGCCTGCTCATGGGCTCGTGTGACCTGGCCACCACCTTCACGGGCACCCCGTACTACATGAGCCCCGAGGCCCTCAGCCACCAGGGCTACGACGCCAAGTCTGATATCTGGTGAGCTGGAGAGGAGGAGGGAAGGCCATTACAGTGGAACTCCACTGAGCTCCGTTGGGCTGGTAACTGCTGTGTGGTAACTTGCCAAGAATGGCCCAACTCTTGAAGTGCTTGAGTTTGTGATTCTTTACATTTACATGTATTCATTTAACAGACACTGTTGTCCAGTTGACTTACATATGTCAACTATATTACAAGGGATTACATTTTCCCAGGAGCAACTTGGGGTTAAGTGCCTTGCTCAAGGGTGCAACGGAAGCCGGGAATTGAACCCTCAAATCTTTAAGGATTCTTGTTTTCATACCCTGTAAACTTTGAGTGAGTGAATTGTTTGAAGTTCTCTGAGAGACAGCCCATCATTGGGTTTTCATCTCTATTATAATTTACATGTGTGCTTTCAGACTTTGTTGTGTGTAGCTTGCCGAATGTGGGAATATTTCAGTTGAATGATTCAGCCAGGTATTCATTATGAGATTTAAAGAATTTGGCTTAGATCAACAGTGTTGCTGAGATCTGGAATTATAGCTAATTTGCTTCACAGGTTTGACGTAAGAAAACTGTGAAAGGAAAGCATAGTGATAATTCCTTATAGTCATATGATGAAAATGAGCTGTGCACTTCAAGGCATTCAAATTGCAACAAAGTCATCCAAAACGGATCGATCGCTTTTGATAAGTGTTCCTCTCCAAACATGCATTGCCAATTACATTGCCATTGTATTGAAATGCATATGCAGACATCCTCCGTCTTCAGTTACTGCCTGTAGAATAGCACATCTGACAAACACTGCTCTGCTCTATGTGATAAACACTGCTCTGCTCTATGTGATAAACACTGCTCTGCTCTGATCTATGTGATAAACACTGCTCTGCTCTGCTCTATGTGATAAACACTGCTCTGCTCTGCTCTATGTGATAAACACTGCTCTGCTCTATGTGATAAACACTGCTCTGCTCTGATCTATGTGATAAACACTGCTCTGCTCTATGTGATAAACACTGCTCTGCTCTGCTCTATGTGATAAACACTGCTCTGCTCTGCTCTATGTGATAAACACTGCTCTGCTCTGATCTATGTGATAAACACTGCTCTGCTCTGCTCTATGTGATAAACACTGCTCTGCTCTGCTCTATGTGATAAACACTGCTCTGCTCTATGTGATAAACACTGCTCTGCTCTGATCTATGTGATAAACACTGCTCTGCTCTGCTCTATGTGATAAACACTGCTCTGCTCTATGTGATAAACACTGCTCTGCTCTATGTGATAAACACTGCTCTGCTCTATGTGATAAACACTGCTCTGCTCTGCTCTATGTGATAAACACTGCTCTGCTCTATGTGATAAACACTGCTCTGCTCTATGTGATAAACACTGCTCTGCTCTATGTGATAAACACTGCTCTGCTCTGCTCTATGTGATAAACACTGCTCTGCTCTATGTGATAAACACTGCTCTGCTCTGCTCTATGTGATAAACACTGCTCTGCTCTATGTGATAAACACTGCTCTGCTCTCTCCTCGCTCCACTACTTGACATGCAATGCTTGCTTTTGTAAGAAGAAATGGTAGCATACACAACACAACTAAAGCAGATGTCATGGTTTGAATTCCCAGAGAGTACCCAACACTGAACAGCATCTGACACTAGACAAGACTTTAGGCTTTTAGTCAATTAATTAATATAATGATGCCGTAACTCTATTGATGTGGTAAATATCACATTTTACCTATGTGAGACTGGGTTTCTTGGAACTTCTTCATTTGACAGTTCTGGTACGTGTTGCAGGTCTCTGGGATGTGTGCTGTACGAGATGTGCTGTCTGGCACACGCCTTTGAAGGACACAACTTCCTCTCTGTTGTCATGAAGATAGTTGAGGGGGAGAGCCCATGTCTGCCTGAGAGATACTCCCCTGAGCTCAACACCTTACTGCAGAGGTGAGAGAAGCTGGATAAGTGTGTGTATTGATGGTCTGACCTCTCCAGGCACTGCTGCTGAATATGGTTTGTGTGTGTGTGTGTCCATGTTAACTCCCTCTCTCCTTACTTTCCCTCTTTCATTCTCTTTTCTCCCTCTCTATTCTCTGTCCATGCTGACAGGATGCTGGTGAAGGACCCGGGCTCCAGGACATCTGCTGCAGAGGCACTCAGAAGCAAATACATTGAGGAGAACATGCAGGTAAAGTCCTCTTTTGAACCATAAGCCTGACACATAAGAGAGAGTCAGAAATGGCTGCTCCATCATGGCTATCAATGATGAAAAACAAATGGCATCATCTAAACGTGCCTTTTTGCCTCTTAACAGACTCATTAAAAGTTCTGTGCAACATGAACAGGGTCCTTACGTGACAAAATGATGCGTTTTCTACTCATTAATTGTGAAGAAACCGTTTAAATTCAAAGTTTGTAAAAATGATCCATGTATAAATCGTCCGTATTTCTCCTTTAACTCTGGCCTCTACGGCGGATGACAGAGATAGAGATCATTATTGCATGAATGTTGTTTTGTCGCCTCAGTCTTAACAAACTATGCAAGTATCACTGACTCTCTATTCCTGTAGATGATGTTGTTCCTCTTCTATTCTCCCCATAGGCCATAAAGCACAAGTTCTCCAGCATGACTCTGCAGGACAGAACATCAGGTGGGGACCAAGATGCCGCACAGATACTGAAAGCGATGTGAGTACATCGCCTTTGTGACCACAGAAGCCTATGCCTCTGTCCTCTGGTGAGCCAGCAATAGGCTTGCTTAGCAAACAAGCAGTGCCTTTGGTAATCAGTTATCTGCACTAACCTTGTTGTGGCAAAGCTGCCACCATGTTGTTCCTCACTGATGCATTGCCCACGGTAACAGACAAGAGCACTCTGCAGTTTTGAAATGGTCAACGGATACATCAAACAGCTGCTTAAGTGACTTGCCTCTACAGCACACGTAGACAGAGGACTGGGTCCTCTCTAATGTTTACAGCATCCATTTAACCCTTCTTCAGTGACATTCTCAAATGGAACAATGTTAGATAGTGGTGCCCACTCCTGTAATGAGAATCCTGGGCCTGGGTCACTGGCGTGTTGCCTCAATGAGCTTAGTTTGACGGTCTGGACCAGCAGCACCTCTGACCAATTACTTCCCTCTGCCTTGTCCTGACCCCAACCCTCCACACCCCCCCAGGCAGAGGAAGGTGCACCTCCAGACGCTACAACAGAGGGCCGAGGTGCAGAAGATGACCCCCAGAGAGCGCATGCGGCTCCGCAAGCTGCAGGCCGCAGATGAGAAGGCCAGGAAGCTGAAGTGAGTGACTCTCTCTTCTCTCTTTCTTTCCCCATATTTTCATCTTACTCTCTCTCTTTCCTTCCATCTCCCTCTATCTCTCACCTTTTCCTGCAGGATTATTATTTTTAGAATAGAGGAGAGCATAGAGGAATAGTTTTTAGAACTAACCCATTTGAGAGCATTGAATGTTTTGTGTGTTAAATTGTCATAAGTCGTGACAGGAATACCTTTTTTGTGCGCAGCTGATATGACACACAATAACAGGTCACAATATTATTTCTGCTTCTTTTTTTCTCTTGCACTCCATCTCTCCCTCTGTCTATCTCTCCCAATTCAAAGTCAAAGAAATATTTCTTAAGATCTGTGTTTACTGAATGTGCCACATGGTTAGAGGATGGCAATCATTTCTCAGGCAGCTTCTTGCTGTATATGTGATGCCAGTGAGACGTTAATGTTTCTGCTTCAGCTCTTCTTAATGACCCACCCCACTGCAGGCAACTGGCAGAGGAGAAGTACCAGGAGAACTGTCTGCGCATGCGGGAGCTCCGGTGCCGCCATTTTCAGACAGTCACTGTGGATGTGCTCACTGTACGTTTGCATGACGAGCCTTAAAGGGCTTTCAGAAATGTCATAGAGTGGACGTAACAGCTGTTTGATGAAGTTACTGATGCTACTCAGGTGTCCTTTTCCCAAAAGCATAGGTGCTAACTATATGCTAACTATAGCAACTACCTTGATATTCATAGTGTCACTGCCTAATGTGAGTCAATAAATTTGAGTTACACATGCACAAACGCTTAAGCTTCATATTGTCACATATCACGTTTGTAATTTTGGGAAATTAAAAAATAAGAGCATATTTGTTAGCTCTTTCTAGAATGTGACCAAAATACGACTGAATATCAACACCGTATTTCTGTATCTATGCTTTTGAGAAACACACCCCAGAGCAGTTTGCTTCTGGTTATAATAAGCTTTAGCTTAGCTTTATCATCTTTCATACACAGAATGTAGCTCAAAGTGCTTTACACTCTATTATTGTGTTACAGGAGCATGTAACACAATAATAGAGAAGAGTCAGTCATTTATTGAGTCAGTTAAGGAGTTTATATTAGATTAAAAAGAACTTATTTGTGAAGTTTATTATCCCCCGTGGTCTCAGGTGCAGATATGTTCCTAAATTCACCCATTAAATTTGAGCTAAAACGTCTGCGTCCTACTGCAACTGCTGTCATGTTGAGTGATAACATAGTGCACAAAAACATTTGTTCAGATCTATCTTCTGAGGGAATTAGATGATTAGCATTAGGACTGAATTTAATTTGGAGCAGCAATACAGCTTATAAAATGCCCATCCATTGCATTCTGTGTTCATTCCCAACAGGACACCCGTGAGGAGAGAGCCATTAACCTGCACCAGCCAGCGCCACCACTGGATAGCCATTCAGCAGGCCCTGCAGGGTCAGTGGGAGATGAGATTGCAGCACAGCTGTGCAGGCCTGATCTGATGGAGAGTGGTGAGCATCAGACACTCTCATCAGGCGCCATAAAGTAATGCACGTGGGTAACAGTGGTGCTATAAAGCTCAGCACTGCGGCTTTGACCCTCCCACCCCCATCATGCAGAAGCATGGTGGTCATGTGCAAAGCAGATGTGCTCTGTGTGTGTGTGTTTGTGTGTGTGATATCTGAGATGGATGTGTTTGCATGTGTCTGTCAACAGACATCCCAGAGGACCCTCTGACTGCAGAGGCCTATTACTATGAAGATGGCTTTGAGTCATGTTCTGAGGAAGAGGAAGATGAGATGGATGAGGATGAGGAAGATATGAAGGATGAAGACGAAAGCAACATGGAGAGTGAGGCCTATGACACGTTTTCGCACACCTATGGACAGGTGCGACATATGAGATTATTAGTGAAGCACTAGTGAAATCAAACTAATCTAAGAATTTGGAGATCGGGATAAAACATTTCAGAATGGTCGCATGCTTACTTCTCATAACTCATTTTCTTCATCACTCCAAGGGTTTATCGTCAACACTAGTATGTATTGACAGGGTTGACATAAAAAGTCTTAAATTTAATAATAAGAAATGTTACGCCATAGCACGTAAGTTTAGCTACTGTTCTAGTCAAGTTAAAGTGGCTCTGTTCAAAGCTTACTGCACACCACTCTATACTGCCCATCTGTGGTCTTCTTACAAAAAATCCAGCATGCGGAAGTTACAAGTTGCCTACAATGATGCAATGCGGATTTTACTGAAGGTTCCCAGAGGAGGGAGTGCTAGTCAGATGTTTGTATCTGCAGGAGTAAGCACACTGAAAGCACTTTTAAGAAATTTGATGTTTCTTCTTGTTTGTCTGCTTGTTTTGTTTTGTTTGTCTTTATCTGTTCTGTCTTGCGTAGCTTTTGGACATGAGTCTGGCAAATAAACTGAATTGAATTTAAATGTAGGCCTCTCCTCTCCTGATCCCACCCAGACTCTCTGTCCCACTCGCTTCCAGTCATTCTCCACTGTCCTGTCTCATTAAAGGCATAAAAAGCCCCAAAAAAGTCATAAAAAGTCTGGATTTTCCGTACAAGGTCATAAATTACTTTTAGTCACATCTTAAATGTATATGCTCGTTCATTCATTGGTTCTACTATCACATTTTTCTCCCAAGAAATGCACATTCATTCGTTCCGCTTGCTGTAGTTCTGTCTGAGGAATCTTGGTGTTATCTCAGCGTTCCAGAACTACAAGGTCAATGTGGCAGTGCAGCAAACAGACTTGTCAGAAGGATTTAATCGCTGGACTTTAAGATAAACCCGCGCAAACTCCAAAACAAAAAACTTAATTTTGAAGGGACTGAGGTCATTTTTCATTTCGTGTAGGTCATCAATTGAAATCATAATGGTCATAAAAAGTCTTAAAAAGTCTTAAATTTGACTGACTTAACCCTGCAGAAACCCTGACTGATAAATCAGATTTTACACAACTGAATATAAATATTGTTATATTATTATATAGTGTATTACAACTGAATATAAGTATATTGATATATTATTATATAGTGTATTATAAGAGGTAAGAGACACTTCAGGTCTCCAGGGTGTCAGTATAAGAGGTCACTGAAATGGACTCTATTCACTTTATTTCAATTGGACTGCCAGTGCCCGTGCCAGCCTCCATGACCATGACAGGTTTCCAGTACATGACGCTATATTATCCCTCACATCGCTGAACCAGCAGGAAGTGATGGCTGGGCGCTGACCTCTATGTTCTTCCCCAGGACGGTGACCTCGAGGCCATGGTGTGGCATATGGAGAATGTGCTCGACAGTGAGCCTACTGGTGAGTAGTTCTACCACACGATCCACAATACAGTATGTTTATCCTGATGTCCGAGGCATGTGCTAGGGCATATCATGTGGGATTTGTCCTGTCAAGAAAATGTTAAGTATATAAACTATGTATGTTGTACTGTCATACAATAAACTAAGAGGTTTGTTAGTTTTCATATTTTTATTATAACATTTATAAAAATAATATTTGTTATTTATAAAATGTATATGATATACTGTATATAAATATAGTGTGCGTGTGTGTGTGTTTGTGTGTGTGAGTGTGTGTGATAGGGAAGCAGCTCAAAGTATTGCTGTCTGCTGTGTTTCAGGAGCTGGGGCAGAAGAAATCCAGCCGAGTCCACGGGGCCCAGCCCACATCAACACTACCATGGCACGGAGCAGGATCCAGCGCATGAGGAAGTGAGTGGGACGCATTTCAATTTCCATTTAAACAGACAGATTTCCACAGATGCCCACAGCACATAATACGATGTCCATACATATATATATGATAAGTGTGTCCACTCATAGACATATACAGTAGTGTGTCCACTTCTGCTGACATTTTCATTGCTGCTGAAATAACTTCTCTCTTCAGTGCATATGGTTCCCCTCCTCTCTGACACACTCTGGATTCTGACACACTCATCCTCTCAACCCCTCCCCTCCTCCCCTCCTCACCCAGGAGGTCATATCTCCTCTCTGGTCTATTGGTTGCTTCAGGGAACTGGAGGGCTCTGCTTGCAGGTGTGGGTTGGGCAGGCCGAAGCCATCAGGCCTCCTGCTTGCTGGTTTCTACGGAGACCCAAGTGCACAACACACTCATACACGACCATCAGGGCAGCAGGTTCCTGCGTTTGCTCGGGCGTCCTCACACTGATCACACAGGTTTAGAGGTCTCCGGGGGAATGGAGTCCTTGTGGACTGATGGATGAAGATGGGGTCAGCCCTGGCGCTGTCCATGGTGCTGATGTGTCTGTCTGCCATTCACTGACCAGTGGCAATAATACCCCCTTCTTAGCTGTGTATTTTGACCGTTCAGTCTCCTATGAGCAAATGTGCTTCCAGGCTGTTTTTGTTTCCCATTGTGCTGCAGAGTTATCAGCAGGAATGAGCCTGATGTCACTTTAAATGTGGACCTAATTTAAAATGGCTGCTCCACTGTGTATTGTCACACTCATGTCAGAGTTTATTCACGGAGGTCTTCCAAGTAAGCTTCTGTTGCTTTTCTCGCTCTGTGCTTCAGATAGGACTCTCCAGAGTGCTTCCTCTCGATCTACTGATTATGCCTGTTGGGTATTGGGAGTCTAACCCTGCCATTACTAAACCATCAAAATAAACCAAAACAAATTTGTTCCAAATAGATGATCACACAGTGATGCTTGACAACATGTTATCCTGCCCATAGTGTCTCTCGCTGAGATATGTTTTTGTGTCTCTTTACACCCCATCAGAGTACAAGGTCTTCCGCCCTCTCCTGAAAATGAAACGGGAGATGAACTGAATTACAGTATTTCTCGTCTCGTGCTCATGAAACTGAGCTGAACGGTTCCTCTGGTCTGCTCGTGTTCTCCAGGGCAGTGACCCAGAGGCTGGGGGAGGACGTCTTCCAGAGGGTGTACAACTATCTGAGGGAGGCCAGGAGGAGGAGGGAGAGTGAGCTGGATGTCCGAGAGGCTCTGAGCAGAATGGTGGAGAGACCCAGCGACTGCTTCGAGGTCGACCAGCTGCTCTACTACGAGGAACAGCTCCAGGAAGTCCAGGGTGGCAGCTAGAGATTTATGACCTTAGAGAGTATAAAGATGCGCGCACACACACACACACAATTTTATAAGCATATTGTTGTGGGAATCTAGAGGTGTTTTTATTATGTGTATATTACTGAAAAGAACAAATAAGGGGGATACATGTTATGGTTGGTTGGGGTTTTGGGAGAGATTTATTTAAGATTTATGAATGCTATGTTGCATCAAATAGTTATATAGCCTATGCTCATGGTTTTCTTCTGCAAAAATACAAATAAAATATGAACCTTTCAGTCTACTTTGTAATTTGTCATCTCCTGTACACCGTTGTGACGGAATTAATGGAACTAATCGTTTCATTGGTGTACCTAACTTTCTCATTTAGGTGCTGCTGCACCACGATTTAGGTTCGCGCAGGGCGCCATAAGCTAGTACATTAGTAGCTGCTCCCAGCAAGCTAATGGTTTGGGGATCCCTTAGGGGTTCTGGACATAAATAGGTTTCTCTATGGGTCTGGACTCCTAGAGACCCTCTTATTGATAGAAAAGTCTGCTTTGCCTCCGTTGTACAATGCAATTGTGCAAATAAGTATCCTAGGGTTATTCGTGAGCACAGAGAAGACCGGTAACATTTTAGCCTTGCGACCAATGGAAATTTTCAGTCGCCCTGGACAAACTTTTTGATCGCATGTGGTGTATGTGCACACTCTGTAGTCCAGGAACATTCAGCACCACTGACAGCGCACGAGGCACCCGACGGCAGCACTGACTGAAATCGACCTCAAATTAGTCTAAAACTATCGCCGATGCCGAACTATACTCCAGCAAAACCACCAAAGTCAAGTCAAGTCAAGTTTATTTATATAGCGCATTTCATACACAGAGGTCATTCAATGTGCTTTACATAAACAAAACCAAACAATAATAACAAATAAAAGCATAGAAGGGCAATATAGTCAAAGAATAGTTAAAAGGTAAAGATCATAATAAAAAGGAAACATAAAACAAGGTAAAATCATTTAAAAATAAAGAATAATTAGTAAGCAAAACAAAGGCAAAAGTAGTAAAAAAAAGTAATAAAAGACAAAGTAGAATAATTATCAAGGCAGATTCAGAATTTGTTACTCGGCACAGTTAGCAGAAAGCATCTGAGAACAGTTTGGTCTTAAGTCTAGATTTAAAACTGGCTACAGTTGGGGCCTTTTTGATGTCATCCGAAAGTTGGTTCCACAGCTGAGCCGCATAGCATCTAAAAGCTGCTTCACCATGTTTAGTTCTAACTGTAGGTTTTACTAGCAGGTTTTTCACCTGGGACCTGAGAGGACGAGAAGGTGTGTACTGCTGAAGCATGTCTGACAAGTATTTAGGTCCTGCTCCATTTACTGATTTATAAACAAGCAATAGTGCTTTAAAGTCAATTCTGTGACTTACTGGAAGCCAGTGCAAGGACTTAAGAATTGGAGTAATGTGGTCAGTTCTTTTAGTTTTTGTTAGAATCCTAGCTGCTGCATTTTGTATCACCTGAAGCTGTTTAATAGTCTTTTTAGGAAGGCCTGTGAACAGTCCATTGCAGTAATCAACTCTGCTGGAGATAAATGCATGAATGAGTTTTTCTAAGTCATATTTTGACATCAGCCCTCTGAGTTTGGCAATATTTTTGAGGTGGTAAAAAGCTGATTTAGTTATCGCTTTCATGTGGCTGTTGAAATTTAGATCACTGTCAATTAATACACCAAGATTTTTAACAGTATCCTTTGCCTTCAACCCTTTTGTGCCAAGGAGAGTGGCAACCCTAAGTCTTTCCTCATTTTTACCAAATATAATTACTTCAGCAAAGGCTAAGCTTACTTGGCTAAGCTTACTTGGCAAATGGACCATTTTCCAATGATGCATCAATTTATTAAAGTAAGTTGGCTAGGCTAAATTACACACTTATTTAAAACAACAAACAATAAAACTCGAGTGTTGTAGTGCGTGCCCATTGTACGTTTTTTGTCACCTTAAAAATGATTTGAATCAACATATATTAGGCCTATCATCATTGAAAAGACATCACCTTGAATAATCATACAACCTTTCATGCCATTGAATGACAACTTTACGCATACATTCAGAGGCAAATTGTATGTTGGTCCTAAATGAGTTGAGTGTGAGTGTCTGTACAGTGAATGTTTTCTCAGTGTTTTTACTACACTGTAACAAGACTTCCGCATACATCTTCACTACAGTCATATATACAAACGTCATTGTTTCCCCACTGTTTTATAAGTTTTGTTGTTTTTATCTAATAATTAAATTGAGCACATACTGTATATAGCATACAATAACTAAACAAAACACTTAAATGTCAGGGGTGGGTTATATCCCATTTTACCCCTTTGTTGCATGGTGTCCACATACGTGGACAGTTAAATAGCCTCTAAATAAAGCAACATTTTATTAAATGAAAAAATAAAATAAATGGATTTCAATTGTTGGTCAATTTCAAATGGGGAAATCCAGTCTTAAAATGTAGGCTTTTTTTAATTTAGCATTCATGAAAGGGTTAATCAGAAAATCTAGCTCCCCGCTCTAAAATATTTTATAGAAACTCTCTCAAGGAGCAGAGATGACTTGGCTGCACGTCTACTTAAGCATTGTGACGTAGCATATCGGCGCGAAATGACGTCAGGGGTCATAATTTATGTAGGTAGCCTAATAAATATCAAGCATTTATAACTTTGCTACTCATACGAGGTTTTTTTTTTTTCGCGTTCCTGTCAACTAGACATGCACCGGCATGATTAATTATGCCGCGTAGGCTACCGGCTGAGCGTAAATCTAGAGGTAAGCTCAAGTTGTTGTGCAAGTTAATGTTTTGAATAGCCTATTTTATTTTTGATTTAGATCAAACACATTAAAGGTTTGTTTCATATTATCGGTCCATAGGCCTATTATAGTCGAAGCCCAGTTTAAAATAGACAAAGGCCTACATACAAATGTAAATTGAAGCTTTATTAATACATTCAAATTGTAAAGATGTTTTCCAATTATCTAATTGAAATAGGCTGTTTCAGAATGATTGTGCCTATAATCTCAGCTGTGATGAAGAAATATTTTAAACTAAAACAAACAAACAAACAACTTAGGAAATCCTGAAATACTGCCATTCTCTGCCACACTTGTTCTTTTCAGCTAAGAGCCAGGTGCGAAGAGGCCCCAACAGGACAGATGTCCTTCCTTCCACCTCAGGCAGCTCCACGAGCCCACGAGCAAAGCCCACTGTTGCACCCTCCACCTCTCAGCCCACCCAGCATGGACCCATGAGGCCAGAGAGGATGTGCAGGCAGCCGCAAACCCCGGGCAACATGCCCCCACCACCCCCACCGGCTGCCG
Source organism: Alosa pseudoharengus (assembly GCF_046254945.1). Taxonomy (NCBI): domain Eukaryota; kingdom Metazoa; phylum Chordata; class Actinopteri; order Clupeiformes; family Clupeidae; genus Alosa; species Alosa pseudoharengus. The sequence goes on along the minus strand of NW_027468587.1, from coordinate 33,773,885 downwards.
TCCCCACTGACAAAAGCAAGAGAAAGAGGGACTATAGCAATGTGGGCACAGCCCAGGAGACCTCTACTAGCGAGAACCTCGGTGAGGTGGACCCATCAGTGCTGAAAAGGACATGTGCTGAGCCTCGCGCTACAAAGAGGCTGAGGAAGACCAACAAGCCACCCAATGGTCAAGGTTAACAAACTTTGTCTAAAAAATAATTGATAAAATCACCTTTTATTCAACCTTTCCTGAAATCACTGTAGGAACATAACTCTGCATGCATCCCTCATCTCTTGGAATTACACTTTGACTCACAGCTCTCTATATTCTAATTTTTGCTTGCAGCATCCTTTAACCTCAAGTACACAATGGGAGACCTGCTTGGTAAAGGAGGGTGTGGATGTGTTTTTGAAGGAACCAGACATTCTGATGGATTACAAGTGAGATTCTTCACCTCTATTCTTCCCCATTTCTGTGCTAGTTCTAATTTGTAACTGCCTGGTCTTTAGCAGTAGTTCTTAATCAGTCAAAAGTTGAATACTTCTCCTACTCCCTGTAGGTTGCCATCAAGATCATCCCCAAGGAAAATGCAGGTTGTTATATAACTGTGGTAAGTGATCATTTTAAAGTTTTATCCATCTAGTTAAAGGCGCTCTAAGCGATGTTGGGTAACGTCACTTCTGTTGCAATTGAAACTCTCCTAAACGCGCATCTCGTCGGTGAATGGCTGGAACGGTTTGTTATGGTTTTATGGTCCAGGTTGGACCAGGTTGTTTTTGTTGCCGTTTTTGGAGACTGGGCTGTCCACAGAGACCGCATTTTTTTACAGTGTATTCAGGGCACAGGCAGCTGCTAGCGGATGGTGAGGTGATGTTTGCTGTATGTAACAAAAAATGTTTTAGCTTAGAAACCATGTAACATCGCTTAGAGTGCCTTTAAAGCTCAATCATCCAAACCACTTCTAGAATGATCCCAACTGCCTTGATTTCTTAATTGAATCAACTACAACTTAAACATTTTATTCTTACTCTCCTCATTTCCTCCAACTCTTTCTAAGCCTGATACCGGTGAATACCTCCCTCTGGAGGTGGCCCTCATGACGATAGTGTCCAGGCCACCGGAGTGCCCTAACATCCTCAAGCTCGTGGAATGGTTTGTATTGCCCACTGCCTTCATCCTCATCCTGGAGCGCCCCATGCCCTGTATGGATTTATACAACTACTGCGAGACTTTAGGAGGTCAACTCACCGAAAGCCAGGGGAAGCATATCATCCGCCAGGTGGTCCTTGCTGTGAAACACTGCCGTGATCGCAGCGTTCTACACCGTGACATAAAGCAAGACAATTTCCTGGTCAACACTGACGACGTGATGGTCAAGCTTATTGACTTTGGCTGTGGGGACCTGTTGAAAGAGGGGCCCTATGACAGCTTTGCTGGTACGGCGAACAAACTTTGCATTTGGCCGTGAGAAGTGGAGAATTTTCTGACTGACTTTAGAAATCTAGAGTTTGTCTCAAATGACCCCAAATGACCTCTCGTTTATAGGCACGGAGGAGTTTATCCCACCCGAGTGGTGGTTGCACAACAGCTACCAGGGCCGCCCGGCCACCATCTGGTCATTGGGAGTGCTGCTCTATGTCCTCCTCTGTGGCGAGCTGCCATTTGTGGACGATGGTGAGATTGTCTCCAAGCGACTGCGTTGCAGGAGGGGTCTATCCAGTGGTGAGCCAACGCAAGAGTGTTTAAGCATTCCAGAGTGTAATTCATACCTGTCCTTAGTTATCCAGATTAACACCTCCCAAAAAGCTGAGCTGCAGAGAGAAGCCCAGGTGCATTAACATGACTTTGTTGTGCCCTCCTGTCCAATGTCACTTGTATAGAATGCCGTAATCTTATTCACTGGTGCTTGAGGAAAGACCCATCCAAACGGCCAGTCCTGGAGGAAATCCTCCAGCACAAGTGGCTCTCAGCAGACTAGGGTTAGGTTACAGCAAGGAGAGAGAGGAGGAAACTGTAAGACAAATGATAACTAATCGATAGTGAATCTAAATGTTACACATTTCACCAATGAACAACTTTTATTTTTCTCTTTACCATGTGTGTACAGTATGTGTTATCTAACATCTTTCCACACAAAACCATTGAGTGACAGGGAAGGAGATTGCTTAAGGAACAGCATTCCTTAAAGGCTCAGAACATCTGGACAAGGAACGCCATGGGAAATATCATCTCCACAAGAACTGGCAAGGGGGTGTATTAGTCCACAAGCAGAATACATCTAACATCTAAACAGTATTCCTGTAAAATTGTGGAGACTAAGCAGAGTTGATTGGTTGAGACTTTGAGACTTTGAGTCTCACTGAGCTCTCATAACCCTGCTGAGTTGATAACCGTGCATGAAAAAGGCCCCCTGTAGATGGAGCAGGCAGCAAATATCATCTTATATCTGGTGGGTTCATCTGGGAACTTAGTGTTCCTGAAAGAACATTTAAGTGAAGTAACAGAATCTAATGATATTTGTATTAAAGGTCAGACATAGATCATACGTAAGAGTTACTCATTGTAAATATCCTCTTCTTAAAGGCCTGCTCCCATTACGAACACCCCCATGAATGACCAGGTTCAGCAAGGCTGGTTGAATGTCACTGTCTCAGCCTTGTTGACGGCTGCACACCTAGCCAGTGCCTGTGTTATACTACAAGTACCACGGACTGGGCCTGTTGTGGGAAGCACTATTCATTTCATGAAAAGGTAATAAGTTACTGCCATTCAGCTGTACACTGAATAACGTTAAAGAATAATTTAAGAATACAGAATACTTTAAAGTTTACTTAAATAATTCAGAGTTCTTTATTCCGTTGAAGGATCTTTTTAAGGACTGTTCCAGAAGGCTTCTCTCCGACCACAGTTGCCGTTTTCTCTCTCCACAGTAACTGGCCACTTCATTTATCAATTATATAATTTTCAAAACATTGAATATTTCAATAATAAAAAAAACTATTGCATGCAATGCCATGTCTGTTGTTTTTTTGTTATAGGTTAAAGAAAACAAGATCCTAAATCGGTCTCATTACTGTAAAGTCACCAGACCACTGTATTTAGGCAATCAGCAGTCATCACAATAAACAATATCAAATGGGCGTTAAGCTGACAAACCTGACATGAGAATATTCAGTACTAATGTAAATGATGCTCATTAAAGACTCCTAATGGTCAGTACCATTTAAAGTCACGGTCGTCAAACCTGGTGCCCAACAAAGTATCAATACACTCCTCCCTGCTCTTCAGGCAATATTACAGTTTTTCATAATGCTAAAACACTAAACTCTATTCTCTGAACCAAATTCTCAGTTGCAACTTACAATATACTGCAAGAATAAACAAGTAAGAATCCCAGTAGTTAACATAATAAAAATGCCTGCTGTGCATAGTGACAGTCTAACTTAATCAGCCTACATAGTGTAAAAAGCCAAAAACTAAAAGTGTCTCCAAAACTAAAAGTTGGTGGTGGACTTTAAAAGGGGGAAGCAGAGGCTCTGTTACACACCACTAAAATTCCACAGTGCCCCCCGGTGGAGACAGTGAGCCGCTTCCCATGGAGTTCACATCTCTGAGGGTCTGTCTTTGACATCACGTCTCCACGCTGGTGTCAAGTCAAGTCAAGTCAAGTCAAGTCGGCTTTATTGTCAATTTCTTTACATGCACTGGTCATACAAAGAATTTAAATTTCGTTTCTTACTTTCCCATGCAGACATAGACATACTTTAAATACAGACATAGACATACTTTAGACATAGACATAGCCATTGACAATAAAAAATAAAAATATACAGACATACCACATACAGACATTAAAGTGCGAGACTGAAATATAGAACATATATCAAAATATAGAAATATAGAACATATATTAAAAAAAAGAGGTAGTTGTGTTGTATATTTACATAGTCCTAGCGTAACCTTCTGACAGAGTAGTAGTAGCAGCAGCAGCAGACACAAGCAAAAAAAGACAACATTTATATCCCCTCAGGAGGCTGAGAATATTTAGGATACCTGTAGAGTTGCAGAACACCTTCTACACAATAGAGTCTGAAGCCACAATAGAGTGTTGTTTCTTGAAACATTACTGCATGGTAACTTTCAGGATAAGATGGCCCTGCATAGTGATTCGATGTGCCAGTTACTCACTACCTGTTTACAGGGCATATATATCAGGCATTGCCGGTCAAGGGCAAATAGAATCATAAATGACATTCACCACCCTAAACGCAATCAAAGGCTGCCATCTGAAAAGCACCTGTCATTCTTTGAAGGCCTCAGGTAGTTCAACACTGAAAAATAAACATCCTTCAGTCTCTCTCGTTACTGACCGTCTCCATCTCGTGCACTTCATGTGGGACCTGCGCTGCAAGTAGCTGCAGGTAGTCCAAGGGCCCATGGGCACCTGGGTTTGAGTCCGACCCGCAGTCATTTCCCAATCCCACCCTCTTTGGCTCTCCTTCTTGCCTCCTGTCACTCTTTACTGTTTCAGCTGAATAAAGGCAAAAAGCCTAAAAATATAGTTAAAAAAAGAACACTTTATGTAGATGTGTAGAAAATTGTATGTCACAGTGGCACACATCTGCCAAGGGAAAATCCCCACAATCATATGCAGTGTTGGGGAGTAACGGAATACATGTACCGGCGTTACGTATTCAGAATACAAATTATGAGTAACTGTATTCCGATACAGTTACAAGTTAAATAGTTGGTATTTAGAATACAGTTACATTGTTAAAATCAATGGATTACATGACGATACTTCTCTGTTTCATAAGTTTATTCACTCTCTAAATAAATTAAGGCAACTCCATTTCCCAGAAGCTCCTGAAAGCAATCTATGATTTCCATGTTTAAATCCAAGCCCCGCCGTCTTGCACTAGCCTCAAAACGCAGCCAGCGCGCATTATGGACGCGTCATCGGAGGAGTAAAGTAAGTGGAGGTAGGCTAACTCCTGTTCCTCACTGATCGCGGTTCCTGATGTCTGTTCAAAGGATATTTTCCCAAGTATTAATAGCTCAGGCTACTTCGGCCAATCGGTTACACAGTTTGCTAATCAATAAACAGAGCCTATAGTTCACGTGTTGATTTAGACCTACAATTAAACCAATCTCTAAAATAGGCACTGCATTCTAAGTTTTTTATTCTAACTTAAAATAGCTTTATGGATTATTTTTTTTTTCTAATTAGATCTACATTTACGTTTTAAAATGAATTATATGGTGCAGCCTCTGAAGAATTATTCTTGCGAGTAGGCTAGCATATTTTAACGTGCGATTTTTGATTGTCATTACGCAATCACGTTCATTTTGAGAGCACTGATATACAGTAGCCTAGATATATGACATATGACAGGTGGAACGCAAATGACCTGTAAATGTAAACACTACATTTACAGGTCATTTGCGTTCCACCTGTCATATGCGCCCCTCACTTGTACTGGGTTGATGCCACCGAAAAATCTCACAGGCACTAATATATTTTCTGGCTACGCCCTTAAAGTAGCCTATTTATTTAGTTTGTTTTAATTAGCCTAGTCGCCTGCTGTACAGTAGTTTTAGTGGTCACCTTGCTATTTTAAAGTTGTATCAGGTAGCTTAGTTGACTTTACATTCTCCTATGTGGGCCTAACACTTCAGCCATTTGGAACAGAAGAACACACCAGAATAGGCCTGTTTAGTAGGCCTAAGCAGGATTTGATGGCCGCATTCCTACACTTATAAAATGCAATTCAATGCGGAAGTAATCTAAGTATTCAGAATACGTTACTCAGATTGAGTAACGTAACGGAATACGTTACAGATTACATTTTTGGGCATGTAATCTGTATTCAGTAACGGAATACGTTTTGAAAGTAACCCTCCCAACACTGATCATATGGTGAAAAGCATATCTTCCCAAACTGATCACACTGTGAATGAAAACTAAAACTAAAACACACACTTATTACAGTTTTTTTCAACTGCTTTAATGCTTGTGTCAACTCTGACATCACGTTTTCAAAAACAATTAACATGCAGGTCTAAACAAAAGCACTCTGGCCAAAATGACACATTTTGCTTGCAAAAGGCTGTTACTCTCTCAAAACATTTAAAACATGCAGCAAAAGCCAATTATGCCTTCAAACAACACATCTTGCAACAATTAAATGCAAAACATAGTTCTCAAAATGAGAACTTTCAGCCTTCAGCCTTCATTTGTTACTATGTCTGTGCCTTTTCTTTCTCATATTTCTAGTATCAGAAAAACTGTGAAAAGACAAAATGTATTGAATACATATTAATTTCTCTAAAGATGTAACTGTCATTGATATGTAAGACCTAGTAAGGACCTACAAGACAATCTTCATTAAACCACAAACACCTGGACTTTTGAACTGTTTTCTTCACTAAATAGGCAATACAGTACTATTTCTAAATGTGCCTTAGATCCATACTTGCAAATAGCAACACAGAACAGTCATGGTATCTTTTACGGATAATGAATGATTGCTGATTGAAGAATTGTGCAAAGGAGTTTTACACAGGAATCTCTACCACCTGTGAATAGATGTTTTCTTTCTGTGTAGCGCATGGAAACCAATAGTTTGGGGTTTGGGGTCTTTGAATGACATCTGTGTTAACTGTTTTGCAAAAGGCTATGAGAAATATGTTAACCCAATGAAAACGTTTGAACACATTTGGAAGAGATGACTTCTGCTGTGCAAAGAAACTGTTAATGAAGACCAAAGGATCCCAGTTTCTTTAAGCAGGTCAAAGCAATCAAGAAAAACTGTAACATCAGCAGCCATTAAATAGCAATGCTTGAGACCAGCCTGGTAGTTCTTTTTTTTTTAAATTATTATCATTATTTATTTGTTTTTGTTGTAGGTGGAAGCAAGAACCATGCAGAGTGACTGAAGGCCCAGAACTAAGAAAATAAGCGTCCTTGACGATTACTTTGGTAATATATAGAAATTCCTATCATAACAATTTCCCCTCTACAGCGTAGTAGAATTGCTGAGATTCAATGATTCAGCTCTGACCAAATGAAATTAATTATCTTTGATACGATCTATCTGGTTCTAGACACCAATGCTGCAGCTCATCAGCTCATAAAGCTGAGGGTTTCAAGAAGTATTCAGACAATCGTTGGAAAAGGTCCCTTGGTCCACTCTCAGCAAAGTAAGATCTCTTAAGCCCATGATTTCAAAAGAGTGTGCTGGATGGTGTGCGCCCATCTCATCAAATGCCAGTGGAGTGGGGTTAAGGGAACAATAAAAAGATGAATCACAGTATTTTCTTTACGACTGAAAACTATAAAAGACTCGGAATAGTCTGGTCATTGAACAGAGGCCTTTTCATGGTGATGTCTTAAGCCGCCCCACTCAGCATCTGCACTCACAGAGAACCGCATATTGAGACTCTTAAAACGGCGCCCAGACATACATATCAAACAGAATAGAAGCAGAACCTTTGCCTGGACAGTCTTCTCTCCAGGGATTAACTCTTGCCAAAAAGTATCTCTTTTTCTCTGTCTCCAAGGCCTTGATGTCTAGGTATGCAAATACCCATGGTGCACAATCCTGGAACTGGAGATCAAATCTTCCCAATGTGCAGAGTTACACTCCTACGTCAAAGACAGATAAGAGTTGCTGTCGAGTTTTACCCTTTGACATCTGTCACTTTCGCCTTTCAGGGAAAGAGGGAGAGAGAGAGAGAAAGTGTGTGTGTGTGTGTGTGTGTGTGTGTGTGTGTGTGTGTGTTTGTGTGTTTAAATCCTCACTCAACTTCAGCTCAGCTTTACATTCCTAGTATGGCCTCACAGTCCCTGAATCTAAATCCCTGGCTGACAACGTAGTCTCTCCCCCACTAGAGCTGGTAAAAGAGAAGGCTAGCCAGCTCTCCTGATCCCATTTCGCCGTCATAGAACCAGTTAACGTGGATTACAGGGATGCTCTTCGTTGGTCAGCTGACCACTTTGAATAATTAGGGCCAGGGGGGAATCTGCCTTGGAGCGTGCCCAAAACGTGCTGGCCCAACCTGATGACATCATAAACCTCCCACGGCTAGCGTCACAGAGATGACCTTAGTCCTCAGGCCGTCTGGCATGCTCTGTCCTGGTGCCAAGCACTGAGGTGCCAAGTGCCAAAGCATGGAGTGTTAGGGTGTCATCGGGCTAACTCAAGGTCTACAGTCCCTTGTTCCGGGCAGACAGCTGTGGCTGTGGCATAACCAACAAAACCCAGAGTCTCATTTATACGGGTTATGAGGCTGTGGCGGCTAACATGACTTCAACAACAATAAAAATGTGTTATGCCGCATATTAGAAACAGACAGTCCTATGTTAAGAAGACCAGCGAGGCGTATTTCCTTGGCCAGTGATGTCAGCTTTGCACCCTCGGTCTGTCAATGTGTGGGTGGTCAGCAGTTTCGTAGGATAATTTATAACTTCCATTACTTAAGGCATAAGCACAGTCTCATCAGTGCCGTACGTTTTATTCTCTACGTGTTAATCTGATTCCTCATTTAACAAAATAAAATTTTACCACAGGGCCACAATTTGTCTTTGTTCACTAGTATAAACATCCACCCAAAATTGTCTTAACACTGAATACAGTGAATACAGTAAATTGATGTGGAAACAGTTTTTCCCCCTCTCGCTTATCTCCTTTAGCTCTAATGGCAGTTATGGAATGTGCTCGCGTCTCCTGTAGACAGCAACCCATTGGTCAAGGCCAGCCCACTCAACATTTCCACTCTATCATCCTATATAGACTGCAGACGGCAAGTGTGGACTCGCCTCGCACTTAAGCGCTTTGAACGCTTCGAGCGCTTGCAGGGAGGATCTGCTAGGGACATTAGTGTGGTAAAGCACTCCTGCAGCATTCCATACCTCTCGCTCGTCCAGAGTCCAGAGTCACGGTGCCGGATGGTTTGCAAACACCCCATAATCGTGGAGGATCAAGCCTCCCTGTGGATTGATGATGCAACCATCCCATTCCAACTGGAAATCCACAGTTGTGTTGGCTTAGGCCTTAGATAAACTTCTCTCTCTTTTTTCACTTTGTAAATGGAACACATTGAACAGTGAGATGCGTTTTTTTTTTTTTGCTCTTCCCTCCGAGCTTCTCCAGCGACCTGATCTGACCCTTGCGCTGTGCCTGCGCGGAGAGTGAGCAGAGCAATTCCCCAGGCCCTTCGTCACAAGGGTCACGACAAATTAACCGAGGGGCTGGGAATCCCATTCTGGCTCCGCGCACCTGTGATCTCCTCCCAAAACTAACTGCAGCCCCGGCACCGGGGCGAACAGCCGAGATAGATGGACTAAAGGCTGCACACCTGGAATACGAGTTTAGCTCAGAGGACGGGGGAGAGAAGGAAAGGGACGGCTTTTTTGGAGGCATGTGGCCTTTTCGCTTCCCACTGCAGTCCCAGTCCAGAGGAAGGGAAAGAGATAAAGGAGCAGCCCTGCCTCATCCATCAAGCCAAATATTTCTCCTTCCCATTGATGAATGCTCACTCTCAAATGAGACATTCCTGTGTAGCAGCTCCAAGAATGATGTAAAGAAGTGCAATAGACATGCAATTTCACATCCCCCAAGTGCTAAACGCTGTTTGTACAGCACGTCTCTTCCCTTTTGGCAAGTTGGCAAGAGTTTTACCCATCATCAGGATAAGGCGCTGGCAATTTTCTGCTCCTATGAAAACATTAGATGGAAGAGAACAACACGCTGGGGCCGTGCCAGACATGTTGTGTGCGTTTGTTATGCAGCAGTGCAATAAGCACGATATCATTTGATTCACACCCCACTGTATGCAACAGGATGTTGGCCAAGTCATGGGTTATTGTGTGGTTTCACTTCAGCGTGAAGATGAGATGTCGATGATGAGGCATTGCTCTCCAGTGAAAGGCTGTGAAATTCACAACAGCTTGTGTAGCCACAATACTCAGCCAGTAGATACTGCATTTATCCACTCTGAAATCATCACTGTTCTTCTCTGCTGCATGTGGCCATTTCCTCATATACTAAGTCTATGCAAGCCGTTCTCGCTGTTTCACAACAGAAATGCTCACCACAGTGTATTAGGACCAGTGGAAGTGTTTTTTATTACGCTAACTGTGGCCCCCGTTGTACTGACAGATTTGTGAAATTAAGGAAAGGAAGTGGCTGTTTTGTCTGTTTTTTTTTGCTCCAGGGCCAAGCGAGCACTTGTTGCACCACATCTTCTCTGGATCGATAATCTTGGTGCTGCTAGTCCCATGCGCTGGTATTTGCTCTACCTGTTGACCCAGCTGGACCACAGACAGGATGTTTGTTTTGGTCAGGTCAAGTAGTGTTAGGCTGGTGGGATCAAGCTTGTTGGAGACGACTTAATAGTATTAGACCCTCTGCAGAACAAAGCAGCAAAAATGGAAAGAGGTTTTTGGTCAAGAGTGCACCTGACTGAATCAGGGCCCCAGTGGACTCACTGTTAAGTTTATTTTTTCCAAATTGCAACTTTTCTTCTTGTTTGGAGACCAGATCTTCCTTTGTTTATTTAGTCATCCTAAAGCTGCTAGCCTCGTCCACAGTCATGTAAAAAATAAAGTTATGAAAGAATGAAGCCGGTGTCCTCCCATGCCTGGCTCCAGGAGATATACTGTAGAGGTATTTTTCGGTTGGGTTTTGAACTTCAGGCTCATAAATCTGAGGCTTCCATCTGCTCATTGGCAAACAGAGTTGGTGTCTTCTTCCATATTATTGGTCCTAAGTGTCTAGGTCACTTTGTATGGGCCTCTGGTGAAGTGTTTCCTCTGATCATAAAAAAATGCTTATTTTATTTTTTAAATAAAGTAAGGGCAGTAGGCCTGGTTTCCACACAATATTGAACTTAGATGAAAAACAACTAGTGGTCAATAGGGCTCTCTGTAGACTTTCGACTACTTCTTGGCTTCATGGTCAGTGCCATTAAAAAAATGCTGAAGGCCAAGTACATAAAAACTGATAGCTGCATTTGGCCTCTACTTTATAATAATCAGCAGAATGACCATGTAGGTGTGTGTGTGTGTGTGTGTGTGTGTGTGTGTGACTACAGCACCATATGGACATACACTCAGGTGAAGTTCAAATACTCTGTGTTTAAAGCTGTCTAGTTAAGATGTGTGATGTGTCACTTATGTGATAGACACATCTACAGTAGAGTGCAGCTGGTTCCGACCGGGCTACGTGAGCATGCTGGAAGGGGATGTGCGCAGAAGAGTGGGTGGCGTTGATCATGGGACGGGGTGGCAGTGCACTCTGGGAGTTTGCGGTGAGTGTGAATGCGCTGCTTAGTGCGGGCGGAGGAAGGAAGCAGAGTTAGAGTAAATGGGATAATCTGGGTTTATGGAGATGGATAGGCCGAGTGACGCAGGGCTTTGGACTCGCTGATGGATCCTCGGTGACAGGTGCCCTGTACTGACACCCCTCACAAGTGTTTTACTCCCTCTTAACTCACTTCTGCACTACCACAAACACACTGATACCGTCAAGTGGGCTTTGGCTGTGGTATAGTGGGGAATCCATCCCAGTGGCTAGTCGGTTGTCGGTTGAAGACAAGCAGAGCTGACGTGTGCTGGTCTTTAGAATAAAAGGGATCACCATTGAGTCACATTGTCCACTGACAACTGGACAGGATACACAGGTGCATTTTCCAACTCAAGAGGGACAAGAACCTCTGTCACAGAACCTCCAGACAGTAACCATGCACCCAAATGTACTCTTCTGAAAAGTCTTTGATGCCATTTGCAATGACACTGGTTAATTAATTATTTGTATTGTATTCATCAAACAGCATTACACAAAATTATGACAAAGGGTGTGACAGTTAATGCAGTGACAGTATAGGTCAAGGGTTAGCAGAAATATTGAGATATTAGGGCACGTGGATTAACCTTTTAAGTAGGCCTACTTAGAAAAATATACAGAGATCACAAACTCTCACCCAGGGGCATTATGTAAGCGAGGGCTACACATCGGCCACCTGGTAAAATTTTTTTCTGTTTTCTTTTTTAAGAAAAAAAAAGTTTAGAAATCAACATGAGGTATCTATCTATGCCTGTGGGGGTGTGCCTGGCCTGCATAATTTTTTCAACCCCTAGATGGCGATGGAGAAACGTCAGGCAAAAAAAAATATTGCAAACCTGAATTTCCCCCGGAAACACAATGCATTAACAGAATTAATGCATGTAGTGGCAAAATGTAAATGATTTCGTTGATAATTGATTATCAGCATGCTGCCGTATTCTATTAGTTTAGGCTACTTTCTTTTGCATGCATTGCTTTGCTTATACAATTCAAAGCTTTGACATTTAACGAATCTAAATCACTAATTTCAAGTGTAGCCTAGGCTACATTACTTTAATGCAGTTATTCATTCTTTGATGCCCATGTCAAGTTGTAATTGGAGTCTCCTGCTGTCACTCAAACTACCCAGCACTCAGCGCAAAGCAGCTTGACCCTGATCGTAGGGTGAACCTTGTGCTGAGCCTACACAAGGAAGGGTCGTCAGACACAGTTAAAGGCCCTTAGAAAGAACAGGATCGTAGGGAGAAAGACACAGATCCAGTAAAATTATGACGGCAGAAGATGAATCGGGAAACAATTATTCAGTGCTTTCTCCTTGCGTGTTTGTACCAAGCCTCTTTGACGGACCGTCATAATAGGCGGAAGAGACATTACAGGAGGTTTTTTTTGTAACGTAGAAGAATTGAGGACGCCAAAGAATTCTCTGCGAGTCAGCTTGTCAACGCTCAGAACCTTCTGGCCAGGCGCAAGGCGCACATTCATGCAAATTTCATAGGCGTGCCTTCGGGCGATGGGGTCACAGGCGGAACTCCCACGAGCCTGATATACAAACCAGTTCGATACAAATGATCAGCAGAAGTAAGCTTCGCTCGCAGTGTAGTCGGCTAAGTGGATATTTTACGCGGACAAGACTGACAGAAGCGTCCGGGAACCGAAAAAGTGAAGCATCGGAGAAGACCTACTATTGCTCCCCAATATATATCAGTGCTGCAGTCAGACGCCTGCAATCCGCAACCCCTCAGCAAGTTTAGTAAGGCAAAGACATTTGCATTGATGTAATTGATTTTTCTCTGCGACATCAAGGACGCACGAAGCAACACATTTATCAGGCTTCCGACTACCAATGCAGAAAACTAAAACAGGTTGATACTTATTCAGATTACCACTATTACAAAGAAGACATTTCCAACCTTTTTGCAGTTTTTTTAAACAAAGCTTAACGATGGCAGACGACGATATTAGTTTAGAGAATAACGATGCTACTGGCAGTAGTTGCAATTTTAGTGTTCTAAGCTGGGAGCAAGTGCAGCGTCTGGACAGCATCCTAACGGAGACCATACCCATCCATGGTCGGGGAAACTTCCCTACTCTGGAGATGAAGCCCCGCCAAATAGTCAAAGTGGTTCGCAGTCGCATGGAAGAGCGAAACATACATGTACGAGATGTGCGTCTAAATGGCTCCGCAGCGAGTCATGTTCTGCACGAGGACACCGGACTCGGGTACAAGGACTTGGATCTGATATTTTGTGCTGACCTGAAAAGCGAGACGGAATTTCAAATGGTCAAGGATATTGTTTTGGACTGTCTACTTGATTTCTTACCGGTTGGAGTGAACAAGGAAAAAATTACTCCACTGACCTTAAAGGTAGGAGTTTAGAATTATTGGAAGCCTATAGGCTATTTATCTATATTCGAGTGGTAAAAATAATTTTCGTGTAGCAGATATGTTGGCTACATTTTGCCTCGTGCCCATCCAAACAACATTGTAGCCTATACCTAGAAATTAAATTATGCACTATATTAGCATTACGGACTTTTCTTTTCACGGATTTTTTTTCAATTAGTAGGAGGATTGCGCTAACCCATGGGCGTCGCCAGGCCTATGTTTGAACAGACTGTAACCCCTAAAAGTAGTATTTGGCCCCCCTCCCATCCGAATAAATGCTTTTCTTCCGAAGCCAATTGCAAACATGGCATAGCCTAGACTACTTTAAGCGCCAGCCATAATCAGAAGTGCTATTGCCTGCACGCTCCAACTGTGCACATAGTTACAGTCCACAGTGATAACATCACCAAACTGGTGATAACATCACCAAACTGAAAACGTCTGTGTCACCACACAGTTTCAACAGCATCTTCCTATCTGCCGAAATAGTAAGGGAGCCTAGTTGCAGTCAAATTTCCTAATATCACCCAAAATAAAGATCGTGGCGATAGGCTGTTTCCAGCCAGCTGTCATTCGTTGTTCTGTATTGACTTACTCTGCACGATGATTAGTTCAATGTAGGAAATATTTAGCATCTAGACACACTTTACTTTTCTCTTCGGTGATTGCGTAGCCTAGGCCTACAAGCTCAGTTTTAGCTTTAGTTATAATTGTGATAACGGGGTGATAACGTCAATTCTTCACTCTCTCGGTAATTGGTTTGCAATAGACGACCATTGTTTTGGGGAATTTAAAAAAGTGCATACATTTAAGAAAGCACCTGTTGTCAGCAGATGGACAACTCAAATACAAACCTTGAGGAGACATAAGCCTACAGCGCACCAACCGCAAGAAAACAGTTTGTTAATCAGCCGTATCTTGTACGGTTTATTGCACAAAAAAATAATCTTTAACATTAATCATTTCCGGTGGGGTTAGCCTCCCTAACCATCTCGTCTAATGACGTCTCTGCGCTAAACCAATTTTAAGCCGATCCCGCATTCTCAGCCACTTAACTCTCAGACGTAGTAAGCGCAATTAGCCTTTTGGCAATCTGTTTGGAAAAGTGAAATGAATCAATCTTAAATAGAAATATGAAGACCTCTGATTAAAATCATTATAGTTAGACTACGAGCCAGTGATGTCGCACTAAATAACTGAATGTCTACTCTGGAAGTGAGTCTCTATATGCCTGTCTGCATTCATATGTCTCTCTATGTTGTGATAAGAGAAAAGTTTTGTCTGTTGTGTAAACACTGTTGTGTAAACATGGGGTTAAAATGACAAGAATTCTGGGACAGGAAGCCAGGTGAACATGCACAGTGACAGACATACTGACAGTAGACAGATATGTGAAAGGACTAATATTGGCATTAACAGTGTAACACAGAGCCAAACAGACACTCTTAATGGACACAGATGGTATACGCAAGGAGTAAGTTCACTAGAACAGTTCAACACTGGCTTCAGTTATTTACAGTAGCCAAATGTATCCATCTCTCTCTCTCTCTCTCTCTCTCTCTCTCTCTATCTATCTATCTATCTATCTATCTATCTTTGTATAGTATTGTCATAATGTGTGAATTTCATATGTGTGTGTGTGTGTGTATTGTAGGAGGCTTATGTGCAGAAGATGGTGAAGGTGTGCAATGACTCGGACCGGTGGAGCCTCATCTCACTGTCCAACAACCGTGGCAAAAACGTGGAGTTGAAGTTTGTGGACTCGCTGAGGCGGCAGTTTGAGTTCAGCGTGGACTCCTTCCAGATCAAGCTCGACTCCCTGCTGCTGTTCTACGAGTGCTCTGAGAACCCCATGACCCAAACGTTCCACCCCACCATCATCGGCGAGAGCGTCTACGGCGACTTCAGCGCCGCCCTGGACCACCTGCGCCACCAGCTGATCTGCACACGGAACCCCGAGGAGATCCGCGGCGGCGGGCTGCTCAAGTACTGCCACCTGCTGGTGCGCGGCTTCCGCGCCGCCTCCGAGTCCGAGATGAAGTCGCTGCAGCGCTACATGTGCTCGCGATTCTTCATCGACTTCTCAGACATCGGCGAGCAGCAGCGCAAGCTGGAGTCCTACCTTCAGAACCACTTTGTGGGCCTGGAGGACCGCAAGTACGACTACCTGATGACCCTGTACGGGGTGGTCAACGAGAGCACCGTGTGCCTGATGGGCCACGAGAGGCGGCAGACTCTGGGCCTCATTGCCATGCTGGCCGTGCGCGTGCTGGGCGAGCAGAATGTCATCCCCAACGTGGCCAACGTCACCTGCTACTACCAGCCAGCGCCCTACGTGGCAGATGCCAACTTCAGCAATTATTACATCGCCCAGGTGCAGCCAATGTTCCCTTGCCAGCAGCACGCCTACTCTACCTGGCTGCCATGTAACTGAGGCTATGCTGACAGACTGAGAGAGGAAAAAACTAGAGAGACAGAGAGAAAACCATTTGTTCGGACAGGAGCTGGGTGATTGGCCCGAATCTGTCCTGTGTTTTGTTTTCAGTTGAAATCAGCCAGAGAAAGAAAGGAGAAAAAAAAAAAAAAAGGTTTGTGTCTCTCTTTGTCCTGGCCTGACACCCAGGCCCCCGTGCTTTCCGTGTGCATCACAGCTTGAACGTGACGGATTGGGCTTGTTTGGTCTCCAGCTCCTCTGTGAGGTCCCCCCCCCGCCCCCCCCCCCGCCCCCTGTCCCTCTCCTCTGGCTCAGTGCATGGTGCTTCTCTGTTGGTGAGACCGTTACTACGGCGACCTCTCTTCAAACAGAACCTGGGGTGGGCCGTGTGTGTTGTTGCCCCTGCTCTCTCCTCGCGTGCAGTGCGAGCCAGGGTACCTCTTGCCTGAGGTCAACCGAGTTCTTTTAGCTAAGAACACTAGCAGCTGTTTCACGCCTGCCACTGTAGAGCCTGACCCAGGATCAGGTGAGTCTCCTACGTACCTTGAGAGAATTAAAAAAAAAAAGAATTTGTGTGAATTGAAAGCATAAAAGATGTGGCGAGTCTAATGGACTGAAAAAAGGGAACGCTTCTGAGGCACTGTGGCTTTTTTTTGTGGAGTCTGCCTCACAGACTGCATGGGTGAAGCCACCTTGCTTTCTGTAGAATGTGTGCTAGGTGAGTCAGGTTGAGGGCTCACAAAAGCAGGGGTAGAGCACAAAACCTGAGCCCCCCATGCCTTTTCACCCCCCCGATACAGCTACAGGGGTCTTAGTCAACCACAGTGATGTGACTGTCACCGACTCGATGAGAAACACATCCAAATGGACATGGCTTATACACCAAAGATTTGACAAATATTTTTCCTTGTTTTTTTTTTTTTAAGAGACCCACATTTTAGGGGGGAAAACAACATAATTATTGCTGTCTATATTTGTATATGTGACCATATCTTCTAAGTGCCTGAAGCCTTATTTGGTGAATGACATGAAATAGACTTTTGTTTTTATTTTTGGGACTTAACCCTGTCTGTTTTATGATCAACCCCACAACACATTGATAGTTTGTGAACATTGTGAAAGAATGTATGCCTGGAACAGTCCAGCAGTCGTTTTTGATTTGTGCAGCCCGTGCATATGGGTAGATGTATATTTTTTGCAAGACAAGTGGGGCTCTGTCCAGTGTAGGCACCTTAGAGATGACGATGATATGATGAGATTAAAAGTTTTATTGCCATGCCCAAGGACGTTTCAGGACTGCAGCGATCTTAAAGAGAAATGCTGAAACCCCTTAGTGAAACGATGAGATTAAGATGTTTATTGCCATGCCCCAGGACGTTTCAGGACTGCAGCGATCTTAAAGAGAAATGCTGAAACCCGTTCGTGTTAGCAGTTCATTAATTTATTCTCTAATCAGCACATCTTGTGTCACTTCAAGCAGTTTGCACTGACAAAAAAAAACCTATACGTCACTCGAGTTCTATTTCTGTAAGACAGCAGTGAATTACAGGAGTCGGTGGACAGCAAAGTGAAAATCTTGGGCCATTCACTACCGAACCAAAAGCAGTGATGTGTGTGTGTGTGTGTGTATAATTGTGTGTGTGTGTGTGTGTCTATGTGTGAGACTGTGAGTGTGTGTGTATATTTGGAGGGGTTGGCATTGTCGCGATATTTCCTGAGGCACTGGGGAGGACGAGATTCTATTTACTGTAGCAGCCATGCAGGGAATTTGGCAGCTTTAGATGAAGCAGTTCGACTAAAACGGGCTGTGTTTGAGCACACACACACACACTCTCTCTCACACACACACACACACACGCACACACTTTCTCTCTCTCTCTCTCTCTTTCTCTTTCACACACACTCTCTCTCTTTCACACACACACACACTCTCTCTATCACACACACACACACTCTCTCTCACACACACACTCTCTCTCTCTCTCTTTCTCTCTCTCTCTCTCACACACACACTCTCTCTCTCTCTCACACATACACACTGTGTCTCTTTCTCTCTCTCTCACACACACACACACACACACACACACACTCTCTCTCTCTCTCTTTCTCTCTCTCTCTCACACACACACACACACACACACTGTCTCTCATGCTCTGAACAGGGTCCAACACATCCATGCCATGCTGACCCCATGTTGACCTGTCGCTGGTCGAATACCGGCCGGCTGTCCGATAGCACAGCAGGGCAGGCTCCTTCAGACTTCACAACAGAGAGAGACGATGAGAGAGCCCTAGCTGGAGAGAAGAAGTGAGGGATTGATCCAGAAAACGAAAGAGGGAGACAAAGAACGAAGGAAAGAGAGGGCTTGGTGAGATGGGCTCAACTGGTGAAGGGGTTTGTCCCGCAAGCAAAAATATTTTCTCTGCGAATGGCCTCAATCAGAACCACAGGGTGACCAAACTTGGAGGAAAGGAAAAAGAGAGAGAGAGAGAGAGAAAGAGAGAAAGACAAACAAAAGGGAAGCGCAGTAATCTTTCCCTTTGTGGTGAATTTAGGATAGAAAATAAGGTGCTCAAGTCCAGTCCTGCTCCACCTTTAGATGGTGCTTTGATGAAGTGTTCTACTCACTTACTTACTCACTCACATACTTCCTTGTGTCCTAGTGCAGACAGTCCTGCTAATGTCTCTAACTGCCCCCTTGATTAGGAGATAATTACATCGTGGTTCTGCTGTGAGCTCATGGGTAATGATTCATAGGCTAAACTAATGCCTCATGTCATTTAATATAACATCCCCCGGGTTAAATGCTATACGACTAATTAAAGTTAATTTATGCTGTTCATGTGCAGCAGTTGATCCTCACTTTCAAATGTATGGTACTTTTATTTTATTTCTTTGTTTACACTCAGATGCATGTTTGTAATGTTTTCACTGTGCAGAGCCAGGTTTGAGAAGCAGCACGTGCGCGTGTGTGTGTGTGTGTGTGTGTGTGTGTGTGTGTGCACTACGTGCTGCTGCGTTGAGGGAGTGTGAGCCCTGGAGTCCGTGTGAGCTCAGGGTCGCGAGGCGTCTGGAGGGGAGCATTGGGTTCTTCCAGACAGGCCCGTTTGGCCTCCAAGCTCCCTGCTCAGAGCAGCTGATCTCATCTCAGCCCCACTCTTCTCCTTTCAGCTCTCCCTACCACTGCTCTCTACTGGCTACTCCATTCTCCACTCTGTTTTTGGTCCAACTCAGAATCAACATGATACAGTTTAGCAAAGATGCGCCTCATCTACCGTGTACTTCATATATGTCCATATATTAAGACCATTTTACACTTTGATTCTTGTGATGTCAGTGCTTGTTTTTTCTCTGATTCCTGGTCACCAGTGTTCAGCCTGATTAATGTTAATATCTCACAACACATTTCCGTTTTCTTTTGTGTTTGCTTGTTTTTGTACGTGTAACGGTAACCTGTGGCTTGTGGAGAGACGAGAGTGCACCCTAAGCCCTTTGTGAGATGATAAAGGTGGTTGAGCATCGCCAGACCAGTGCTCAGTCTTAGCGATCAGTGAGGAGTGT
Organism: Alosa pseudoharengus; assembly: GCF_046254945.1. NCBI lineage: Eukaryota > Metazoa > Chordata > Actinopteri > Clupeiformes > Clupeidae > Alosa > Alosa pseudoharengus. Next base: position 33,754,173 of record NW_027468587.1, on the reverse strand, counting down.
TGCACATAGTTCTCATTTACTGTTGAAAAAAAAAAAAGGTTGACAAATTTATGAAAGCTTGTGTTTTTTAAAAAGAAAATGATTATTTTTTATAACTGTATCTGATGCTTTAAATAAATGTTGCTTTTTGAAATTTATGGTCAGATTGCTGAAAGAGGATTTTTGAACAGCTTTTTTTCTCCTTCTTTTTGTTTTGCAAATGCTGTTATGTGTCCAATGGGTCGATGATGTCATTAAAAAAAAAAGAAAATGGAAAAAAATGTCTTGGTCCTTCTCTGTCAGTCAACATTTCAAATGTAGACATCAAATAGGAATTGAGTTGTTATTGGAAAAGGAAAATATCAAAAGTTTATAAACCTTCTCTTAAAATCGCCCACTTGAAACGCTCTGTATAATGCAGTAGTAATGCGAATCGAAGCAAAGGAAATGGTTTAAGCAGACCCCGGGATCTGCTGGCATGTTTCCCCGTCCCTCAGTGTCCAGACCTGTTCTGGCTCATCAACGCTTCCCACTCCAGGGCTCGCTTTTATCTCACTCATGATCTGAGCCTTTTACCGAAGTCGGGCACTCTCCTGCTTTCCCATGGGGCCCCAAAGCTTGCAATCTCTTTCCCTCCCCCTCTCTGTCTCTCTTTCTCTATCCCCCTCTCTCTCACACACACACACAGACACACTGAGGGCAAAATCCTGGTCCCAGGACCTGCCAGACCTAACGGACCGACCCGGCTGGACACAGAGGCTAGCGCATCCCAGCAGCGCTGCCAAAAATAGCCGCCAGCTGAATGTGGAGGGATTTGCATGCACCAAAAAAGACACTTTCACGCTTTTGTGTTGTGAATATCTTTGCCTGCTCATCAAATTCTCCCTCCCCAGTCCCCACACAGGGAGCGGGCCGCACACACCACATCACCCCACACTGCCCTGTCCAGCACTGACCACCAGCCATAAGGCACTTTAGCATACCATGCCTGGTCCTATCTAGACCTCACCAAAAACGGAAAGTTAAGGCCATTTTGGTGCCGAGCAATGTGCTGCATCACTCATTCATCTGTCACTGTACTTGCCCCTCCTGTAAGGTAAACGCTTCAGACTCATAGATGACATATGAAATGAAATACTTACAAACATTTACATGCCCTAAAACTGCATGGCATTACTCTGAGCGTGAAACCATAAATTCACCAAAGTGATTGGTATGTCTTTGAAAGACAGAAAGGGAGAGAGTGGTATAAGCTTTCCAAGTCAAGTAAATTTGAGTGGCCTAGATTCAGACTGTATATGTTGAAATATAAGCCTAGCAAAAGCTCCTTTAGTTGCCCACATAACTGTAAATGGATGTTAATACCAATATTGAACAGACAAAAGAACAGCTCTTAAATTAAAGGCTGATTTGATAAAAAAAAAAAAATCAGCTCAATAAAAGGTGAGCTTAAGACTACCACAATTGTGAAAACAGTCAGCGGAATAAGAGTGTGTACTATATATAGGCTGCGTCTTGAGGATATTATCTCTTCGTACAGCATTCTTATAGCCTCTTAACCTGCACAGTGAGTCAGGGCTTGGTGACAGGTTAGCATTATGCTAACATTACAACCTAAATACCCATACCCACATAGAATACATATCCATGCACTTCCATATGCACCAACATGCACACTATACACATTCTTTACATTATAAGTTGTTTAATGTTATGATGATGTAATTAAATAGCAAGGAAAGGAATAAATGTGGTAAACAAGGGTTTGTGTGACTTTATTGCTGCTTGCCTTGAATACACAAACAAGATGCTGTCTAGTTCCTTTGTAGGCTCTTGTAGGAAAACATCAAGAACAACAACAACAATCACAAAACTGAGGTATAGAGCAAGCAGCAGTGAAATGCCATGAGGAAGCTTTAGGCTCTTCCTGTTCTGGTTAGTTAAGTCACCCAACTCAGTGAGCTGTGTACTGCCATGTGTGTGACCTGACATTTTTCCAGAACACTGCCTACTGTAGCTTCTGTGCTATGTGACATTAGGTGTTAGGGCATCCAGACATTTCTGGTTGGGTTGTGTCTACACACAATGTGAAAATACATGCGCACACATGTACAGTTGTACACTTACACAACACACAAAGGCTCCTCAGCTTGATACCTAAGAGGAGAGGTGGCAGAGGTTTGGTCTTTGATACTGTTTTCCCTGTTAACAACTGAGAGGGGGGCCACAAGTTTAGCGTTGTCTCCTCATGGCCTACTGGTTAGCGCTTCGGACTTGTAACCGGAGGGTTGCCGGTTCGAACACCGACCAGTAGGAACGGCTGAAGTGCCCTTGAGCAAGGCACCTAACCCCTCACTGCTCCCCGAGCGCCGATGTAGCAGGCAGCTCACTGCGTTGGGATTAGTGTCAAGTCAAGTCAAGTTTATTTATATAGCGCATTTCATACACAGAGGTCATTCAATGTGCTTTACATAAACAAAACCAAACAATAATAACAAATAAAAGCATAGAAGGGCAATATAGTCAAAGAATAGTTAAAAGGTAAAGATCATAATAAAAAGAAAACATAAAACACAAGGTAAAATTATTTAAAAATAAAGAATAATTAGTAAGCAAAAACAAAGGCAAAAGTAGTAAAAAAAAGTAATAAAAGACAAGGTAGAATAATTATCAAGGCAGATTCAGAATTTGTAACTCGGCACAGTTAGCAGAAAGCATCTGAGAACAGTTTGGTCTTAAGTCTAGATTTAAAACTGGCTACAGTTGGGGCCTTTTTGATGTCATCCAAAAGTTGGTTCCACAGCTGAGCCGCATAGCAGCTAAAAGCTGCTTCACCATGTTTAGTTCTAACTGTGGGTTTTACTAGCAGGTTTTTCACCTGGGACCTGAGAGGACGAGAAGGTGTGTACTGCTGAAGCATGTCTGACAAGTATTTAGGTCCTGCTCCATTTACTGATTTATAAACAAGCAATAGTGCTTTAAAGTCAATTATGTGCAAGGACTTCAGAATTGGAGTAATGTGGTCAGTTCTTTTAGTTTTTGTTAGAATCCTAGCTGCTGCATTTTGTATCACCTGAAGCTGTTTAATAGTATTTTTAGAAGGACCTGTGAACAGTCCATTGCAGTAATCAACCCTGCTGGAGATAAATGAATGAATGACTTTTTCTAAGTCATGTTTTGACATCAGCCCTCTGAGTTTGGCAATATTTTTGAGGTGGTAAAAAGCTGATTTAGTTATCGCTTTCATGTGGCTGTTGAAATTTAGATCACTGTCAATTAATACACCAAGATTTTTAACAGTATCCTTTGCCTTCAGCCTTTTGTGTCAAGGAGAGTGGCAACCCTAAGTCTTTTCTCCTTTTTACCAAATATAATTACTTCAGTTTTTTCTTTGTTCAGCTGAAGACAATTTTGAGACATCCAGGTGTTGATTTGTTCTATACACTGACACATAGATTCAAGAGGACCATAGTCGTTTGGTGATAGAGCAAAGTAAATTTGTGTGTCATCTGCATAGCTATGATATGGAATCAAATTATTTTGAATGATTTGTCCAAGTGGGAGCATATAGAGGTTGAATAATAGTGGCCCCAAAATCGACCCCTGGGGAACACCACAGGTCAAGGACATTGGTGTTGAGGTACAGTTTCCGATGGCAACAAAGAAGCTCCTTTCTTGTAGATATGATTTTAGCCAGCTGATAACTATGCCTGTAAATCCAACCCAGTGTTCTAGTGTGTAGTAAAATATTGTGATCAACAGTGTCAAATGCTGCACTAAGGTCCAGTGGCACTAGGTCAGATGTTTTACCTGAATCTGTGTTGAGGCGTATGTCATTGGAAACTTTAATGAGAGCTGTTTCAGTGCTGTGATTTGCCCGAAAACCAGACTGAAAGTAATCAAAATACCCATTTGATGTTAGGAAGGTGGTTAATTGACTAAAGACTACTTTTTCAATAATTTTGCCAATAAAAGGTAGATTGGATATGGGCCTGTAATTGTTAAGCATGGAGGCATCCAGGTTATTCTTCTTGAGAAGTGGCTTTACAACAGCTGTTTTCAGTGACTTAGGAAAAGTGCCAGACAGCAGTGATACATTTACAATTTGAAGGACATCCGCCGCTATGAGGTGAAAAACAGTTTTGAAGAAATTGGTAGGCAGAGTGTCTAAGACACATGTGGAAGAGCTGAGATTCTGTACCGTTTTTTCAAGTGTTTCGTAGTCTATCAAGCTGAACTCTGACATCAAGTTTAGTTTCCCTCTGTTTGTTGCTGGAAGTTCAGGTTGTTGAATTTGTAATTGAGCAGATATGTTGAGTCTGATTTTGTCAATTTTACCTTTAAAAAAAGATGAAAACTCATTGAGAGAAGTTCAGGCGCTAATTGTGAGGGGGGATTTGTTAACTTATCAACAGTTGAAAATAGAATACGAGTGTTATTTGAACTTCTATTGATAATGTTAGAAAAGAAGTTTAACTGCTGGATTTTGCCTCCATGGTGGTTTCTGTTTGTCCTTAACTTTCTTGAATTGTAATGGAGCAATGTCATCCATAATGTTTGCAATTTTTGCATTAAAGTGATCAAATAAGTCTTCAGAGTCTGACAGTTGACTTGACTTTAGTGAAAGTGCTTGCTCAAAGAGCAAGAGAGAAAGTGTGTGCTTCACCTCACTGTGTGTTCACTGTGTGCTGAGTGTGTTTCACTAATTCACAGATTGGGATAAATGCAGAGACCAAATTTCCCTCACGGGATCAAAAGGTATACTTATCCCTATATATATATATATATATATATATATATATATATATATATCCCTATATATATATATATATATAGCTTCCATTACAGTGTAATTACCCTGAGTAGCACAATGCGACAGAGAGTGACACACAAACCTACCATAAACCCAGGGTTAGAGTAATGATACTGTATCTTGAGTAGGGTTACTGTCATCCCATCAAAGATGGCTGAAATGGAAAAACACAGCCATGATCAGTTGCCTAGATCCATTCCAGCTCAGAGACAGGCCCATTTGGGGTCCTAGAGTCCCCCTTCTTCAGAGGTGGCTTCTGCTGAGCGTATATATTCCTAATCAAACCCTAGTTCCCTTACTTTGATGGGAGCGCCAGCAGCACGTCACGAAGCGGCCAAATCCGCATCTGCTCAACGTGGCTACATTTGGACATTTACGAGCCCCCCTTTCCTGCGGGCTTTGGCCTGCTTTGTAGGCCCGCGGTGGAGACAAGGCCTGGGGGAGAGAGAGAGACGGGTCAAGATGCAGGCACATTGTTTATCGTCCTGGCCAGACACGCTGCAAACATTGGCAGAGAGGAGAGGGGGAGCATTGGGGTGGGGGGTTAGGGGGGGTGGTTAATGTCTGAGCTTCGTGCTAATTGGCTGAGTGGTGAGAAAGAGGGAAACCTCCACTGTGCAGGGATCAAATGAGATGGAGATAGGTGTGGTGGTGACGGGTGTCCCTCGGAGCCTGACGGTGCCACCTGCCGCCTGACTCCGGTTGATGTGTTTACCAAACCAGGAAGGAGGATTGGAGTGCTGGCGCAATGGCTACTATGTGGAATTCCACTCCCTAACTCACATTTGCCTCTTTTACTCTCTCTCTCTCTCCCTCTCTTTCGTCCTCTGTTCTTTCACTCCTTTCTCGCTTTCTCTTTCACTCTCTCTCGCTCCCTCTGGTTTTCTGTCCATGAGGAGTTTTTTCCAGTCATTTTTATGGAGTGTGTGGCAGAGACTGCTGGAGCTCACTGCTGGAGACACAATGCTGCTGGAGCTGTGTTGCCATTCACTCCCATCTCTCTGCTCTCTCTCTCCTTCTTACTCTCTCTCTCCTTCTCTCTCTCCTTCTCTCTCTCTCTCTCCTTCTCTCTCTCTCTTTGTCTGCTCTCCCTCCTCGGTGTCGATGAGAACACAGGGATTCCCTCCAAGCTGATGTGATTCAACAGCCGGCGGGATGCCACCATTTTGACTCACGACGTGGCACGGTGCCTGCGAGAGCCTGGCCTCGTAAAGTCCGAGCAACGCCGTCCTCTGTGGCTTCCCTGAAGCAAACACAAAGACACAAACCGGGGCCCAAGGCAGGACAAGGGCTATCTGAAGGGGGAGAGATGGGGTCCAGATTGATAGGGGAGTCGTGGGGTGGGCTGTCGGATTTGGAGATGGAAAAATGTAGGGGTAACGTGACAAACTACCAGAGAGTGTGATAATCTACCTCTAGAGTCTAGACCCTGAAGAAAAGGCAGCAGCAATGTAGAAATGGAAGGGAGAAAGGGGTGGGGGCATCAATGGGGTATAACAAATTCTAGAGTCCAGACAGGAGATATACATAATATATTTATGTATTATGTGGGTAATCCAGTATATGTCTGTGGATTCAGCGTCTAGGGGTTGAAGGTGACTTTGCTAGCCTGTAAGTGAATTCCAGAGGGATGAAAGTGTGTGAGCAGCTCTAGAGTTTCTATCAGCCATGACACCCAGGCGAGGGAGGACTTCCTGGCTCACCTCAGTGGAAGTCCGCTCAAAGCTGCTGGCTAGAGCTGCCATATTATCCCATGTTGCCCAGAGCAGCCAAACTTCAAGTGCTCTGTCCATGCCAACAAGGGTTGACTTAAAATCCTAATTTAGCTTGCCAAATGTCTTCACAGAATTGTTCGCCACAAATGTGATTATGTAATTCAATGCCAGTGTCTTAGTGGGATTTGTGTAATCAGTCAAACACTAAACAAAATTGAGTTACATTTCCAAAGAAAATACAGTGATTAAAGACATATTTGTATTCCAGCACTGTCAAGGCAAGCCTGCTCCACAGCCAAGTTTCCATCAGCCTGAAAACACAAAAGATATGGAAATAATGCAGCTGTGCTTCCAGGGCAGCATGGTAATAGAATGGAAATGAGAAGAGCTGTAGTTTGCTAACCGACTTTTAATAGCAAGAGTTGAAGATCAGGTGCTGTGGAGGGAAACTGTAAATGGAATATGCCTGTGCCTCCTGTGGCTTCTCTCCTCTGTAATGGCTCCCACACACAGCTGCGTTCCGTCAACGCATGCCAGTGGGTGTTCCCGACGGTAGCTATGCAAATGACTTGAAGTAAAACCGTAATGTGATTGGTTGGTGCCGTCCGTAGATTGGCTTGATTGGCCGGTGCCGTCTGTCGGTGCAGCAACAGCTGAACTCCTCAACGCGAGCGGCGGGAGAAATGCGACGCGACGGACCCACAATTCAGTTCGGCAACGGATCACGTGAGCCCATTTAAAGTGAATGGGATGCGTCTCCAGCAACGCGATGCACGCAGCTGTGTGTGGGAGCCGTAAACAAAGCAAGCCTTCAGTGAAGAGCATCCAAACTTTTACAGTCAAATACTGTACGGTAATTTCCACCAATTTCCCATTTCTTCAACAATGGGGTTAATACATAGGGGCGGTGTATAAAATACTGTCCTGTGGTATATACATGCTAATACACAGGAAATGACTGTACATTTACAACCACATTGGTATGTGTTGATTCTTTGGGCCACTCTTAGAGTAACTACACTGTACCATATGATTAGAATTTCAATTCAGATTAGACTTTATAAGGAAACCCTTATAAGGTTTATTAGGTATAACAATACCATCATCGTACATTGATAATTGGTGTTACACTTAGTGGTATAGTACCAGAATTACAACAACTGTAATAAACAAACAGATTGTCCTTTTTGTAAATAAATATCTTAACTATTGGAAAGTGCAGTCGCTCTGTAACACTGTGTTCTGAGAAGCAGGCATATGAAGTAAACAGAGGGTGGATCCTTGTGTGGTGTTGGGAGGGTGTGAGATGTCCTGATTTTCAGAAGGTTTTTGTGTTTGTGGGCGAGGCGTGTGTGTCTCTAGCAGATAAAGTGTAAGACGAGACCACACAGCGGGTTTTCCCTCTGACCCACACACCGCCCTCCCCTGGGTCAGCTACTGTTGCTAACCACAACCACGCCTCCTCCACTCCGCTGGGGCCTGCTCTTCCTCCCTCCACCCACACCACACAGCTCAGACTTACAGTCTGGGTGTTACCTGATCAGAGAGAAACAGAGGGAAAGAGGGAGAGAGAGAGAGAGAGAGAGAGCAGTGAGGGAGAGTTCAGTGGAGTTTATCAACTTTTATTCTTGACGAGTCTACACACATGGTTTTGGAAATCCTGAATACTGTAAATACTCCTGCCGGTGAAATGTATTTCAATGCAACATCACACTGAAGAAAACCAGACCAAAGACTTTGAGAACAGACACAGAAAGAGAGATCTGCAGTTTCTCAGCTTCACAGTAAAATTCAGTACAGATGCAGTAAATAAAGAAGAAAGAAGTAGAAGTGAGAAGTTGTTTGTGTGTGTGTGTGTGTGTGTGTGTGTGTGTGCATGTGTGTGTGTGTGTGTGTGCGTCTCTCTCTCTCTCTCTCTGTGTGTGTGTGTGTGTGTGTGTGTGTGTGTGTGAATTTATTTCCTGCTCAGCTGTCTGGCCCAGTGTAACGCTTTGACAAGACTGAAGAGGAGAGATGGTGATCCTCCAGTCTGAAGGATTAGCATTAGTGTTAGCAGGGCTGTCTAAAGGAACAGGGCAACAGTCTTAATCACCTTCTAGTATGAGCAAGAGGAGAAAGGAGGGAGCGAGAGGTAGAGACAGACAGAGGAAGAAGATATGGAGAGAGTGAGAGAAAGAGGTAGTGAGCGGAGAAAGGAGGAAGAAATACAGTCTATGCAACGTGAGAAAGAGACAGTGCGTGAGTGAGAGAAAGAGAGAAGAGAGAGACCACAAACAGTCAGACAGCACACAGCCTTACCAGCGGATGCCTTGGCATCTGGGCCAGCAGCGAGCCAGCGCCAACCCGGGAACCGCTGCTCACCTGTAGAGGACGGGAGGACGAGTTGAAATGGAGTGGGGTTTCAGCATTAGCCAAGGTGCGTGGGTGATGTCTGCGTCACGGGCCAGAGAGGGTGCGCTTCTGAGGTGACTCCCTAAAACTCACACACTCTGGATTTTAATCTGGAATGGAAAGAGGGGGATGAGGTGCTTCTCCTGCACCTGCTCCTGCTGCCAAACTAAATAAGAGTGGAAAATAATGAGGAGGCGGTGTGGATATTAAGGGGGTCAACATCATTGCATATATGTCATGAATTTATCTTTATGTTGTGTGTGTGTGTGTGTGTGTGTGTGTGTGTGTGTGTGTGTGTAGGTCAGCATATACAAGTTTAGTATGCTTACATACTAAATCTTTGCTTGTCACACAATTTTTGAAACCTGTCACTCAAACACCATAACCCCACACCAAATCTGCAAAACCATGAAATGTTGAAAACATTTGCAGATACTTTGGTGACTTTTACTCTTGTATGGAAATATACATACTGTAGAAGCCCATGAAAGACAGAAGAGCTTTAGGTTTTGAGCAGTGCACATGATGTATCCAAAATGTCAAAATATATTATGACAAAAGTGTTTATTATGCGAGGCAAATGCTTGCTTTAGATATATGTTTATGACATTTTAAATGCAGTGTGTCATTTTGCTTGAGATTTTTGGCATTTTGCATTTTGTGTGTGCAATAGTGGGTTTTGCATATAGAGTTTTAAAAAATAGACACAGAGTTTTGAAAATGTGTGTTACAGTTGTAAAAAACTGTAATACACATGTGGGTCCATCTAGCAATGAAAATAAAGTTGCAAGTCATATTTCTCCATCCAGTAGCACAAGAACAGCACAGCATCTTGAGCTTCTGTGAGGGAAAGCTCTGACTGAGTGAGTGTCAGGGTGAGTGTGAGAGTGAGTTTGAGTGAGAGGGTGAGAGTGAGTGAGAGGGTGAGTGTGAGAGTGAGGGTGAGAGAGGGTGAGTGAGAGGGTGAGGGTGAGAGTGAGGGTGAGAGTGGGTGAGAGGGTGAGGGTGAGTGAGAGGGTGAGGGTTAGGGTGAGAGTGAGTGTGAGTGAGAGAGTGACTGTGAGAGTGAGTGTGAAGGTGAGTGTGAGTGAGAGGGTGAGGTGAGTGTGAGAGTGAGAGTGAGTGTGATAGAGGGTGAGTGTGAAGGTGAGTGAGTGTGAGGGTGAGTGTGAGAGTGAGGGTGAGTGTGAGGGTGAGAGTGAGTGAAAGGGTGAGGGTGAGTGTGAGAGTGAGTGAGAGGGTGAGGGTGAGTGAGAGGGTGAGGGTTAGGGTGAGGGTAAGTGTGAATGTGAGGGTGAGTGTGAGGGTGAATGTGAGAGTGAGTGAGAGGGTGAGTGTAAGTCTGAGGGTGAGGCTCAGGCTGCCCGGTACCGGGTGTGCCTCCAGGTCCCTCACTGTTTACTGTAGGCGTATGTGAGGGCAGCTATTAGCTCCAGCACCTGAATCTCAACACATCATTAGCACTCGCTCAAACAGTTGTTTGGGCGATTCACTCAGCACCCTGCCAACTTGCACACACACACACACACATTATGGGTGTGGGCTGTTGACACACTGACTCATCATGACAATCAGCATATTGTAAACAGACAGACACACAAACAAATACTGACACACATCTCCACTCATGCCATTCATACATAGACACGCTATCACCCAGAAGTGAGACACACTTTCATGTTTGTGGACACAACGAAAGCAGTTGTTGAGTGCACACCCTACTACAGATCCACACCTGTAGAGACGCCCTTTCTGAAAATAAGAGCAGATGGTGTACACACACACACACACGTACACACATATGCAAAGGTATAGTAGTTAGTACAAGCCCCTTGGCCAGAGACAGATGGATAAACACACAACAATGACTAAAAGTTGTAATTTGACAGTGGAGCATTTATGTCTTCCGCAACCTGACCTTTTGAGTGAATTTGCTTATTTGTGTGTGTGTGTATGTGTGTGCATGTGTGTGTGTTTTGTCCTGCCCATGTTTGTGTAATTACAGTAAAGGCGTACCTATGTGTATGTCTGTCTGTCTGTGTGTGTGTGTATGTCTGTGTGTTTCTCTGTAAACCTAAGTGTGTGTAGGGTTTTCTATGTCTGGTGGAGTTATTTATAGCTGACCGTCACAGCCACAAGAAAAGGGTCATTAAGTCTCTGGCAATACATGTTATGTCTATATAAGCAAGTGAAGTCTGTTTACTTCAGTGAGAGTATAGTGTACCCATATGAGGGCTACTGTGAGTGTGTGTGTGCATTCACGTGTGTGTTTGTGTACGCGGTTGTGTGTTTGTGTGCACATGCATGTATGAGTATGTCTGTGTGTGTTTGCATGTGTGTCCGTATCTGTTTGTGTGTCTGTTAATGTTTCAGTTGTAGTGTGTGTGTGTGTGTGTGTGTGTGTGTGTGTGTGTGTGTGTGTGTGTGTGTGTGTGTGTGTGTGTGTGTGTGTGTACACCATCTGCTCTTATTCCTAGAAAGGCCGTCTCCACAGTTCCCAGGACCATGACGACCAGACCAAGACCAGGCTTGGCCCTCCGAGCTGAAGGCCTTTCCACCTCATAATGTTCTCATAGTAATGGGCTCAGGCCCAGATGAGGAGGGCAGAGTAAGGCGCATTAAGCCGCCTCAATCCCCCCCGCCGCCGCCTCCTCTGCCCGCCTACGGCCCTGCGGGTGGGGGATGCATGGAGGAGGGACAGTGCCCCCTGGAGGCTGATGGCACACAAAGACACGCCCTGTCTGCTCTTCTAGTGTTCTACTACACACTTGAGGCAGGGGGTTCGTATCATTTGTCTCTTTGTCCTTCCTCCCTCCCTTCTTTCCTTCCTTCCTCTTTTCCTAACCCCTCCTTTTAATTCATTTTGTGAAGGAAATGAAGAAGGAACAATAGGAGGATGGAGGAATGGAGGAGAGATAGATATGCGAGATGAGACGTCCTGCTGACTCATGCGTCACTTATAAGAGACGTCAATTACTGTTGATTCGGTGCATCACCTCTTAAGCTAGAATAAACAGACACGCAAATTGCAGAGAATATGAACTTATACCAAAGCCTAAAAATATCCCATGAACATGGACTCTTCCCACTTATTGACCCTGATAATGAGGTAATGTTTGGTCGTTCATGATAATTTCAGCGTATAAAGGTCTTTTCTTGGTCTATCCACTAATTTATTGTCGCTGATAAATCCCTACAAACTTGTTAGACACTTAAAGTTGATAGACGTGGAAGGGAACTTTTCACCTTGACAGCTTGGACCAATGATCACACACAATCAATTCCGAATGAAAACGCTTCCGCGTAGGATACTCTTATGTTTCCTCGCGTATCGGGCCTTCCACCTCCCTCCTCGGTCTTGCCTCTTCTGGTTGCAATTAGATAAATGAGATGTCCTCGATGATGTCGAGCTTTGACCGATTCCAGGACACGAGCTGGAGGACCGAGGTGAGAGCCCGTATGCAAATAGAGCTTTGATAAGAACCAGTGTTGTAATGTAACGGAGTACAAATACTTCGTTACTGTACTTAAGTAGAAATTTCACGGATCTGTACTTTTTAATTTTTTTTTAAAACTTTCACTTTTACTCCACTACGTTTACTAGATAAAATGTATACTTTTACTCCTAAGCATAATGTATATTTCCACTAAGCATCTTCGTTACTCGCTACTAAAACATGAAATTAGAAGAAATGTGTGCGACTGCAATAAGGAGGTTTGGCGAATCACTGCTCCTAGATTGCTCCGCACGCTGCGCGCTCTATTTCAGCGCTTGTTTGTTGCTTAAAGTGCGTATGTCAGGTTAAAAAACATTTTTGACAAATGAAGGGACATGAAGCAAGATAGTAGTGAGTAGTGATTTTTCTTGAAAAATCTACTTTAAATAGAATAGAACAATATTTACAGTTATTTTTATAACTGAATTTATGAACATTCCAGACACAGTGATGACCTCATAAGAGGGAGTCCAACAAAGTTGAGCTTAGGGGAGAATGGGTTTTAACTGCATTTTCCTACGGCCTGTGAAAGGCTATTTAGCATCGCAGGACTTGTCTTCAGTCCAAGAAGAGTAAGACTGATTCAGGCCCGGGTGGGTAATCGGGAGAATTCCCGGTGGGCCGCTTCACTTTTGGGCCGGTCGATGAAAAACATATTGCAAAAATATTTGTCACGTTAGTCTATCTTTTCTTTCACTAGTTCACATTCCTGAATTTGCATAAAGACATAAAAGCATAATACATAAAAGCATAATAGAAAGCATGTTTGGCGAGGTCTCTGGCCATGGTCCTGAAGGGCTTCGCGGAATCGTGCCGGAGTCGACTGCGCAGGCAGGAGTCGGGCAGGATTCCGCCATACACCCCCTTATTCTTTAACTATGGAAGACGGGAGGCGTAAGGGGAGGTGGTGGGTTGCGAGTGGAGTAACACCGATGCTGCAACTTAGGCAGGTAGACTGCGAATAAATAACCTGACTGATTGAAGAAGGAGGCGTGGCAAATTCCGTCACGCTCCTCCCGAACTTCCGTTTGTAAAACGCCATTTCACATTCCTGAATTTGCATAAAGACATAAAAGCATAATACATAAAAGCATAATAGAAAGCATGTTTGGCAAGGTCTCTGGCCATGGTCCTGAAGGGCTTCGCGGAATCGTGCCGGAGTCGACTGCGCAGGCAGGAGTCGGGCAGGATTCCGCCATACACCCCAAAAATTGCATTTGAAGATGAAGGACCCTATGGCAAGAACCACGCTGAGCAAATTCAATGGGAGTGCGCAAGGTGCGCTTCCTCAGATCAGAGATTTGATCTGATTTACGAGCGATAGGCGTCCGAGGACCACCGGCCGAGAGTTTTGAGGGCTTGATCGGACAGACCGTTATTTGCCGCAGTGGTGGCTGCACCAATCCTAAAGAATAAGTTGAGTAACGGTCTGCTGGGATTCCGACTTGCGTTAGAACAGCTTTGAGCTGCATTTGAAAACAGAAGCAAGTGACGGAGCGTCCGTCATCTGTATCAAATGGGGGGATCTAATGGGGATGCGATAGAGGAACGACTTGAATTAAGACAGCCAGGGGCGCCTGTCGTCTATGGCAGATGGAGGTCTAAGATGATGCAAATGCCAATCTAGGAGTTGACATGCAAAACAGCAAACTTGTTTGGCAAGATCCCTAACCAGGGTGAAGGAGTGCTTAGCGGATTGGTCAGACCACCAACCGCGGTGGTGGCTGTACCAATCCTGAAGTAATGGGAAGCTTGAGAGCTAACTTAACAGGCATGCACTTGCACACATACTGTAACATGCACTTAACATGACATGCAGGGCAATGAGCTAGCAGTTGCAGAGCTCGGGGTCAGTGCAGGGGAGTACAGCTTGCAGTTGCAGAGCTCGGGGTCAGTGCAGGGGAGTACAGCTTGCAGTAGCAGAGCTCGGGACCAGTGCAGTGGGAATGATGTAGTTGCTGATGCTCATGGCATGTGATTCGAAGATTTGTGAGTGATTCATAAAGTTAACATTCCAAATTACGATCTACAATTCTGCTGTTTGGCAAGATCCCTAGCCAGGGTCATGGAGTGCTTTGCAGGGATCTTGCAGGAGTGTACTGCGCTGGCAGGAATCAAGCAGGATCCATGTCATGTGATCACCCCAAAATATGCAACCCAATTGAAAAGACCCTGGCTAGGACCGTGTAGGCTATAGATAAGGTGATATGAAAGGTATCTAAGGCACCTAGAGTATTCTACTACTCGGGTAGACCGTTATTTGCCTGAATGAAACCTAAACGGTCTGTGCCAATACCAATATGCGTTGGTAGATATCCGAGTTGCCCTTAAAACCAATGAGTGTTACATGTGCAAAAAATGTCAAATATATGCTATAAGGGGATCTTAAGACATTACATAGCATACACATGGTCTGAATATAAGGATAGTTACTGAAAGGTGATAAATGGGTGTTACAGGTTTCTACTTTGCTGTATTAAGTTTGTAGAGAACACTGAGCTACCTAGCAATATGGTAGCCAATCTAGAGAGTAAATATGAACCTGTAGCAAACACTTAATAGAGGCAGTTTGCATTCAAGAGCATGAGAAGAAATTTAGAGAATGAGAGCAAGCGGCTAGGCTGGAGTAGGTTAGGCATTGACACGTAGATTAGTACAAGTGAAGAGCCTGAAGAGCCATCTTGAAGCGAAAACTGATTAATGGATGTTAAGAAACCCATGCTTGGCAGAGTCTATGGCTCAGCCAAATTGCTCTAAGGGGATCGTGCAGGAGTCACTGTGCAGGCAGGGGTCAGCAGGATCCGTGTATACAGCCCAAAGATGAGGGCAACTAAGGCACCTTAAAAAATTAAGCAAAAGGGTTTGTAAAGAGCAAACATGAAGAGCGGAAAGAGAAGATTGACCTGGGTGTGATCTGGAAAACATTGTTAGAAGGATGCGGTGACCAGTGTTTCCCACAGAATTGAATTCCAATTGTGGTGGTTGGTTTGCAGAATGAACTTGAATGGAACAGTTTATCAAATTATCACAGTGTGGTTATGATGCCAACCAGATTTAAGCACAATTTAATACAACCGGGAAAATCATTGTTTGGTGGTCAACGTTGATATTGTGGTAGGCCACTACAAATAAGTCAATGTATGGGAAACACTGGGTGACCCCATGGGTGGTGGCACCAATCCAGGGAAAGAGGGGTGAGGGAGAACCAGGGACGCGGTCCCTGGCTGGGGAAGAGACACGGGCACGAACGCGGTTCACGCCGGTGGGAGATGATGGGGAAAGGGAAAAGGTAGCGACGCGGTCGCTACAGGGGAGGGGGAGGAGGTTGCACAGCACCCTGGGTCTGCAAAGAGAAGAGGCTTGATTAGCTGGAATAGAGAAAAGAGACCGCAGTAGTGGAAGGCAAGGTAGAGGGCTGCACGCGGGCACCCATAACTTGCTGGGTTGACAAAGCATGTTGCATGGACAAAGGGAGAGATGCCGGAGCAACGGAGCTCCACACTACGGCGCAGGTGCTTGGCTGATTGGCTAGCAGGAGGGAAAGAAAAAGGATTGAGCGCAACACTCTGACTGAGGACAAGTTTCAGGAGAAAATCGGGAAAGTGTTGGCCTTGATTTGAAATTGTTTAAGAATGTATGTTTCATTTTAGCCAACACCTATCAAGAAATTCAAAATGAGCAAATTACATTTAGCCACAAAGTACAATGGAGACGATAGTAGTCTAGCACATTATTAGAGAGGATTCCAAGGAACAGCAGAGCTACACGCTGGTGTAGGTGCTTCCATGGTCAGCTAGGAGTGTAACAGAGCAAAGCTACACGCTGGTGTACCTGTGCTCCCATGGTAAGCTAGGGAAGGCTTTAATATGCTGGCACTCTCAACACAGAGGAAGGCGAAAAACTCCCAAACACTTTAAAGGAGAAAAAATTCCTTCCTTGCCCTCTTAGCAATGAGCGACAGAGCAACAGCTCCTGTGTATCAGCTGCCTTACGGCCAAAGCCGGCATTGAGGTGGGGGTAAAAGCGTCAAAACTGACCTCAACTCTGCATCTCACACACACTGGGACTCCATATTTGTGCATGTCTGGATCAGAATGATACCAGATTGTTGCGGCACAGAATCTGGCCGAATGACAGTTCAGCTTGATGTTCATTAAAGGTTAGCATCATGAACACCGCAGCGCAATGCGTTCAATACTAATGCATATTAAACTGTTCTTATCACAAATCAAATGCCGAGATAAGACTCTTTAAACAGGCAAAGTGGTAGCCGTCAGCAACATGTAGATGTGTTAGCTGTAGAACGCAGCGGAGTTTGTTAGCTGTTTGTTATGTAGGTCTACTACTGATCTTTAATGAGATAGAAACTCGTCACAGCAATTGAGACTTTAAAGTTATTATTGAAATAATGTAGCAAGAATTAGCCTACAAACTAAGCTAGAACCCACTGCATAGCCCACGGTGACACACACTGACTAGCAGGGGTAGGCTAGTCAGTAGCCTACTAAAATCAAAACAGTAGGCTAGGTAATTTTAGCTAACGTTATACAACGTTAACGTTAACAGATATGTTGCCATCTTTGCCGCCACTTTGAGGGGAAAGTCCGTAGGAGTCTTATTGCTGATTGTGTTGTAACACGCTCTGGAAATTCACAATTTCGTCGCCGTTTTTAAAAAAAAAAAAAAAAAAAACATAGTCCAGTATTTCTTTCGAAATTGAAATGAAGTTGTATGGACTGGACTATGTTTTTTTTTTTTTAAACGGCGACGAAATTGTGAATTTCCAGAGCGTGTTACACAGCAATAAGATTCCTATGGACTTTCCCCTCAAGGTGGCGGCAAAGATGGCAACATTCCCGGAAAGGTACTGGCTTGATGAAATTCATTCTGGACTCTCTATTCGACCACATAAAGACCTCGGGATACTTCGGTTTGGCTTTAGGGACCCTCTACTCACTACCACGTAAGTGTTATGTTGTTTGGAACTGTAGAAGAGGTATAGAAATAGCGTTTTGTAGCGGCGCAATTGAAATGCCCCACTCACTTCCAGGCTACGAGTTGTGACTGAAAACGGTACAATCGAACTTTCTCAAAACACATCCGAATGACATAATTTTGATGTCAACTCAACGTATGTACCCCCAATCATCCGGAAATCGATCTAAAGTGCATTTTACTCCGGATAATTCCTTTAAGTACAGTATATATCAGATACTTTAAGACTTTTACTTAATATTCTAAAAGGTAACTTTCACTTCTACCAAAGTCTTTTTCTAGTACGATACTTGAACTTTTACTCAAGTATTGCTTTCTAGTACTTTATACAACACTGATAAGAACCCAATGTCACCATTTTTGTGGTTGTCCGCCATTGTAACATCCTTGTTGCCACAGCAAGAAAAAAAGTCATCCAAAACTATACAGTCAGTGTCTGCTTGGCACCAATCAGAGGCCACATGTACCATTTTGCGCGTTTATGACTTGATCACATATAAGTTTTAAATACATACAGAAACACCTATCCCTGAGTGGATGCGCAAACCCAGCTGAACTTTCGCAACCTTCCTCTCTCCTTACCTGACCTGACCCACACTTCCTTTTCATGTAGAGCCTTTGGTCCTGACTTGGCCACAGATTCTGCCCTGATCCCCACCATATTCATGCCAGATCTGGCCCTGATCCCCACCGTATTCATGCCAGATCTGGCCCTGATCCCCATCGTTTTCATGCCAGACCTGGCCCTGATCCCCACCGTATTCATGCCAGATCTGGCCAGATACTGCATGGGATGAATATGGGGTGGTGTGATCTTGCAATGGGGACAATTCAAGTAAATTTACATTCATGCAAATTTAACAGAAGAGCGACTTGGACTCACATCAACAATCACTAGCCACCCTGTTAATATGCTGATGGGTCGGGTGGAGCCCTGTAACACATTTCACACGTCTCAGACCCCACATGTCTCTGAACCCACATTTGCCATGTCACATCCCATACTGCACCCATCCAGACCATGTGTAGGGGAATTTCCTCAGGGCCCCATGCCTGGCCAGTGGCACTGAACAGAATGATTTTCGTCTGTCACCATGCTGTGTGCTGTTATTCAGAACACATACTGTACAGTATGAGTGATTTCCTATCGTTTCCTTGTGCACTTTCTGTACATAAAAGCTTTCTTTTTGACTGTCATCACACTCACGAATGAAAGTTGGACTTTTTGGAACAACATTGGTCAGCTCAACATACACTTACACAACACACAAACACGCACAATCACATGCACACACCCACATGCACACACGCACACATACTGTACACACACACACACACACACACACACGCACACACACATATTCCCAGTCATATTTCCCAGTTGTGAGCAGGAAGTTGCAACGCCCCAGTAATTCCAAATTGACAGCTCTTTGAATCCCGAGTACCCTGAGTTCAAGTTTCCAAGATGGCTACGCTCCATTAACAGTAAATGGGAGCCATACATAGGCACTGTTTATTTGCAGTTCTGTCCTATTGTATCTCATAATTAAATCCGTCATTGAAGCAATAGTGTCCCATCACTACCTGTAGCTATTGCTACAATGTTTGTGTAAAATACTGCATCGTTATTGTAGTAGTATTGCTATATTTGGTAACAATCACTAAAAGACAATAGTTAACAAATGGTCTTTGGTCCTTCTTCTCTTTTTTACTGTCTATGGTTCTTCGACTTGTTACAACTGGAACGGATCCAATTCAGTTCTTATTTGAGTCTGAAGCAATAACAGCAGATGGTTCGAGAGAGAGAGAAACACACACAGAGACACACACACAAACACATACACACACACACACACACAATCACCACCACCAGATCTGAATCCTAGACAGTCTAAACTCACTTAACTGTAATCTCAGCCATTGACTTTGTACTGGCAAGACGACCTCCCCTGACACCGTATCTGAACCGTTTATCCATTACAGTCGAACAACTGCTCCTCATCTCTGACAAAAATGTTTTTATTAAATCTGTCGGTTACTCTGTTTCGGGAAGGCTCCAAAGCCTGATTCAGACTTTCCCCACAACAGCGTCCAGCTCTTGGCAGATAAACAGCGCCTGTGGGGCTTTGAGAGGGAGAGATGCTATCGGACGCGATATGTTACGAACGGCTGACTGCCCTCGTGCCTCTGCGCCAGCAACTCGACCGCGTTCGCTTTCCTGCCCTCGCTCTGGTGACATCACTGAAGAGGTGGCTTTGTGTGGGAGCCTGGCCGAGCGCGGCGGGAAATACCTGTGTGCAGTGGTGTGAGAAAGCCCCTCAGCCCGCCTGCCTGCCAGGGGCCTCTTGATTAAGAGCTCAGCCTCCAAACACCCCCACCACCCTGACCCCAAAACTGCCCTTGTGTGACCCGATTAGAGAAATTCCTAGTGTTCCTAGTGGGTTTTCACCAGACCCAGGAAATACTGCGCTTTTCTTTTTGCCTGTTATGTGTGTGTGCCTCCATGTATGTGTCAGCATACATAACATATGTTGCTCTCTCTATCTCTCTCTCTCTCTCTGTATATGTGCGAGAGAACCACAATAACCGACGTGCATTACGACAGAAGAACAGTATCCTTTAAACAGTAATGTTAAACAGTCTACAGCCGAGATTGTTGGATTAAGGGTTTTCATTAACCTCCCCTGAAAATAACCTCTAAATTTCATTGCAGGAATAAACAACTTAACAAGACTGAAGCCCGTTCCAGGCCATTCTGAGTGTATTCAAGCCATCTCTCCCTTTGAAAACACAATTCTATACTTCTGTGGAGACCACTGCGTGACTGCATGTCTGCCTAAAGGAAGCTGAACCGTCTGGGGCCTGGCACCCAGAAAAAGGAACCACTGGCCTAACAAGACCCAGATGATAAAACGGAGCAGGTAATTTCAGGCCAGTTAGTGCCATAGACCGAAAGGGAAAAAGGGCTCTCTGGTTGCAGATAAAACAAAAGGTGCTTTTTCCATGTTCTCTGCGCTTCAAAAACAGGGTGCCATATCATGGCTAGACATAAGGAGTCCAAGGATCAAACTGTTCTCCATTGTATCTAAATGGGAGTTGAAAAGGGTTAACACTGTCAGATAAGTGTCTTATACTCATCATTCAGAGAGTTGGCAAGAGGCTGTGCTTGACTAGAAACAGCTGTCGCCATTAGTTTGTGCAATAATAGAGTTATTGTTCACTTATTGTCCTTGTACATCAAGGAATTAATAATCCTGAAAATACAAAGGTCCTCTATTATTTGGCCGCATTTGACTCAAGCACATTTAGGAAACTGCCATGATATATAGGCTGCATAGAAATACACTTTACAAGGCGGTCTACAAGGTAATATGGTAGGTGAGATCACTGTAACACAGGAAGTGCATCCTGTGTGGCTCAGTGATGTCTTGCTGTTGCTTTTTTTCCCACACATCTCTTTGGCAAGCGGTAGCATTACTGTGACCTGTGACGACCCGAGTGGCCTGTGTGGGAACACTGTAGCTCAGATACACACAGGAAGTCCACCTGGTCCAGCGTAGTGGTGTTGTATTGCTGCTCATTCACACTCCATATCTTGCTGTAGAAGTGGGGTTCGACATGTGCAGGAGAACAGAGCAATTTCCAGGAGAAAAACCCTGCAGATCAAATCGACACAGGAAGTCCATCTGGCTCCGGTCAGCGGTGTGGTGTTGCTGCCCATTCACATGGCATCTCCAAGGATTGCCAGAGGTTGCAGCCTCAGGGCGGCCATCGCAGACAGGCGTGAAGTGACCTCAGGAGGGGCATGGTGGGGTCAGGCGCACTGGGCCCCTCTGTGGCCGAGCCAGAGATGAAACGACCTGCGGAGGCTCCGTGTTTGCTCTGGCCGCAGTCTCCCTCCCAGCATGAAGCCCACTGGGGCTTTCACATTCTCTGTATGAGGACCGCAGAGGAAACAAAAACACACATAAAATAAGATATTATGGCCACATAATGTGCAGGGAGGGTGTAATATACACAGCCATGTGTATCTAAGTGCCCAAGGGGGAACAGATACTCTGTGTGTGTGTGTGTGTGTGTGTGTGTGTCTCTCTTTCTCTGTGTGTGTTTGTATATGTGTAGAAAAAGAGAGAGGGAGAAAGAGAGGAAACAGAGAAAGGAAGATTAGTGTGTGTGTAGTCTGCTCATTCTCGCTGAACACTGCACTGGACAGCTGTTTTCCTCCCCTCCTCTTTTTGCCTCTCCTTCTTTCTCCTTCTCTCCCTTTCTTTCTTAACTCCCTGTCTCTCACTCTGTATGGGAGTGTAATCGATCACACTGACACACACACACACACACACACACACACACACACACACACACACACACACACACACACACACACACACACACACACACACACACACACACACACACACACACACACACACACACACACACACACACACACACACACACACACACACACACACACACACACACACACACACACACACACACACACACACACACACACACACACACACACACACACACACACACACACACACACACACACACACACACACACTCTCTGGGGAAGCCAGGCACATGTGCTGACACATCCGGACTAAGGCTCCAACCAGCTGGCTGCTGCCCCCCACCCAAGACGGAGCAGCTGCACCTCAAGGTGTTGAACCACTTTCCTCACCTCATACTCTCCTGTGGGTGAGCAAGCTGACAGAGAACCAGGTAAGGCCTGCTGAACACATGGACCCTACCTAGCACGCACACACACACACACACACACACACACACACACACACACACACACTAGGGGTGTGAATCTCTCATGTAAAAGACGATATGATTCGCATCTAGATACATGGGCACGATTCGATACAAGAAAAGATACATGTTCATAAAAAACGATTCAGTACGATTCTATGCAATTCGATGCAGTTCAAGAATGGAAAGCATTCTGAAAGATTTTTTATCATTTGCTCAAGGTGCACATTCATTTTATATTATCAGTTATCATGGTCATGGTTGTCAATTAGGCAAAAAAATGTGTGAATATGATTATCAAAACTGAGGTTTGTTTCATATACTGTATTGAAATGAAAAAATAGTAGTCTACATTTCAGTCAAACACAGCAGCCAAATACAATATTTTTTTATAGACTTTATAGATTTTATATCTGATTGTTTTCATGGAGCTGTAGCCTTGTTGAGGTAAGACAATACTGAAATAAAATAAAACAGTGCTTAAGACACTCTTGGCCTTTTCTCATATAGCCTACAAGAATAAAATAGGCCTACATATCAATGAACTCTCTGGGTTTATTTTGTTCCAACGGTAGACCTAATGCAGAAACCTATAATGCCACAAGTCTGAGTGAATATGAACAAAATAATTGGCTAATAATTTGTGCATCGTTTTAGCAAGGGCCAAATTATTATTTAACATTAAGGAAATCCCTTCATCAAACGTAAGGCTACACTCTACAGACTATCGTTGCTGTTTAGTGTTTAAATTCCTGCTGGATTTTGAAAAACAAAAGAGTAAAAACTGTAAAACAAACGACGGAGTGCGAGTTGTCACATCATGCTTAAGTTGCAGTAGATGTATGGGTAATGAGGTCATTTGACAAATTTAGGCAATGAATGTAGCCAAAAACGAACTGCATTACCCACAATTCTGTGCCACGTATAGTTTCAAAACCGGACGTGGGATGAACACGCTGCGTAATGAGAGTCTGAGCGAGCAGAAAAGGTTGTGAACCGATTCGTAACAAGTAAATCGATATAACGACCGGTTCATTTCAGTTTTATTCTGATACGGGGCTTCACGTATCGATGTAGCCGTATCTTACACGTTAAAAACGGATACCGATACGTATTGGTTAATCTTTACACCGACCCTAACACACACACATACAGATTGAAAGAGATAAATGTACAAATGTGTGTACAGTAGATCAATGTGCTCATAGTAGTATATATATTCAGTGGATGCATGACCTGTCTGTCACACTTTCTAAGAAAGTTGGAGATACTTGACACACACACACACAATTTTTTATCTCTTTTGGATGGAAGTGGGGTATTAAACTTTCCTCCAAACTAACTCCTATAAATCGAAAATCACACCATGCCAGATGGACTCTGATACACCTGATTTCATGAGACTTGTTTTCTTCCAATCCAGAGAGACTGGCAGGCCAGAAGAGATCATCAATGAATCACATAAATAAATAAATAACACTTTGATTTGTTCTACCACAAGTGATCTAATCAGAGGTTTGACATTAATATTTGTGAATTAGATGCCATCATAAATTACATACGCCTTTACATAAGGTGAAATACAGTATATCAACCAATCTCTGACATTTCTTATGGTTTATTATAAGCTTTGTGAAGTTCTTATGCGTTTCAGATGGTAAATCTGCTGAGAAAGGAAAGAGTACCCTAAAGTGTCAACTCCATGACTGCTGCCCTGGAACACACTGGATGGTAACTGGATAGTAACGCTGTTAGTGTGTCTGTGCTGCTGGGAAGCCAAAACAACTAAAAGTCCATCCCAAGAACAAGAAATGCAATCCAGATCTTTGGCTTGTCTTCGAAGAACAGCTGGAGAGGTTCCAATTGGACAATTTGGGTTTGTTGACTATAACAACATCCATGACCCTGCTGGGTTTGATTTGAACACATTCACATTATATTCCTAAAGAATTTCAAGAGAATTTTACGAGCTGCCTTTCCATGTTCGAAGCATATTGGTACAAACTACAAAGTCCTGTGACATGTTCAACTTCAGAGTTAACTTCATGCAACAGCCAGTTGATCTACAGTACAGACGCATCACTGACCGAAAGCCAGACTGAAAGTACAACCAGGAGTGAACAGTTATGTAACTCACTCCTCAAGTCTGGCTAGACTCCTAAGAGCTGTTTCCATTTAACTTTGTTTCACATTGTCTCATATATTACTTTTCCATGACTCTACAACATTTTTATTCTGTACGTTTGTACAATCAATTGTTGTATATTTGCACTGAGGATGTATGACAAAAAGGCAGCCATCACACAGCATTTACAGAGGCTCTGAGTGATCTGACATGGCAGTAAGTACCTCCACTCTCCACTCTGAGAGTCCAAACGTTTTACTGGCGCTGGGCTCCTGTCTCTGACATACCTTTCATCCCGACCGCTTGTTTAAAGTTGACAATTATGGTGACGAGAGGCTAACAAACCCCCACAGTTGGAGCTTTACTGATGGAGGGCCATGCACCGCCCATTGCCATGACCACCAGCACCATCTGAAAAGCTAGGAGTGGAAGTGGGAGTGGAAGCGGGAGCATACCTCTGTGTTTTTGGACCTGTCGCAGAACCACAGGCCGCTGACTTATACTTACGCCGGCAACGATGATAGTAATTTTCAGGTTATCATCATCCTCGTCGTGGCCCAGCAGGTGGACTCTCCAGCGAGGCTCCCATCTGCATGCAGGTAAGTATAACTGTGAGCGTGACAGATGCCGGGGGGTGGGAAATGACAGGTTCACTGTACACTGGAGGAAACAGGAGGTGCAGCGAAGGGTGAAGAAGCGACTTCACACTTTTTTTCACTTTGCAGGGCATGTTCTTTTTTAATGATGTAATGTAATGTAATGTTTAGTCCTGACAGGAGAGTGTTTGTTCACAAACAATGTGCACACACATGCGTGCACACACACACACACACACACACACACCTTGGTTTAAGAGCATTTGGCTACCAATTTCATATTATTTATTGCCAAAATTAAGCAACACACATCTGGGTTGAAAGAAGACTCCATGCATGCTAGGCTTTCTTTTATTTATTTTTTACAAGATTTGGCAACACACAGAGGCATCTTCTATCTTCTTGTCTCTATTGAAGTTGTGTTTTGTGTGTTTACAACATTGACATGTCCTCGTGTGCGGATAGGGTAGAGGCTTTTTTACCGTTTAGTCTGTGCATCGAGGCAGCCTAGGCCTGCGACGATGCAAACTATAACGGTGGGTTTCCACACAGTGAAACACCTTGCGAATTTCGGCCAGCGAAATTTCGCCTCGAGGGGCATGACGGCCAAACCGCTAACCTTTTGACTGCAGTGTCTAGCCAGTGGTGGCCATAGATATATACACTAGATGTCGCCTTGACTACTGCTGTTCATTGGAACGAATGCGTCAATCGAGACGCCATCTTGCTTCAGTGATCCACTCCTCTATAATGCATTAGCGTCAATCTGGGCAAAGATCTAGCGAAAATAAAATCACCACAAATCGTCAAAATCTCAAGCAATTATCTAGTTTTTTGGGTTGTTCCAACTGACAGGCATGTATTTATGGTTGAGTCTAGAGAAAACTAAGCTTAAGACGATAATAAAGATACATTTTACCCGTCTAGCCCCATAGACTCCCATTCATTCTGCACTAGCTAGCGGCGGCCCCTAGAGGAACAATGAGTAAACTGCAACCAGGTTCGATACAATGAAAGTAAACAGGCTCTTCGTAGCAGGCTCTGGTTGAGGCCACATACCCCTCGTCTCGTTTACTCATGTAAGTTGTAATCTCACCAGCAGTTGCTGTAGATCTGTAGAACATTTACCTCTGCTACTACATAGGCTACGCCAGTCGTTACTTTTATAATCATGGGTCAGTGCCATGGGCAAACGAGATGTAGCCGAATTAATAAATGACAAAGGTGATTTTCTTACGTTTCAACAACAAAGAAGCCGATCTGCCATTATTGTGAGAAGTTCCCAAATTTGTCGCTAATCGCTAAAAAGGTTTTCTATCGCTGGGGATGGCCAAACGTCGCTAAATAGGTAACGCTGACAATACAGGAGAACTAGTTTAGCGCTTCAGATCCCTGTACCAAGATGGCGGCGGTGTTGACGCATGCTGAGAAGCAGAAGGCGACATCTAGTGTATATATCTATGAGTGGTGGCAAGCAAGCTAATTAGGCTAATCAGCTAGTTTAAGTACTTAATGAAGATATCCAGGGGTCTTTATGCCTCGACTAAGTGGATGTTGCCTATAAACAACAATTCATGTTCATAGAAACAACAAGGTCAATAAGAAATAATATATTTCATACCTGTGTTGCAGCATGTAGCCTAGCTGTCTAGCTAGGTTTACAATGCAATCCAATGTGCGAACATACTAGCAGTTGGCCTGTCGGCTAGCTGAAAAGTTTGAGAGTTTAAACTAACATACAGTGGCACGCCACCGGCGGCATACCACCAGCGGTCCACTATCTGCCAATCTGATTTTGCTATCTGGGAGGTAATCTTGGTCAGACTTTTTTGTAACTCCTGCCTCCAAAAACAAACACTATCTATCACCCTCAGCAAGTAACAAAACTGTTACAGAGAAATCTGTTTCTTCAATGTTTTGAGTCATGGCACAAAGTGACAGCAGGTTGATATGATATCCCACTGCCTGGATGTTTATGATGCATAACTGGACCCATTACCTGTGGATATTGTGGGTTCAGATGGGTCAGGCCAAGAAAGCTATGAAGCATTCAGTTTAAGTTGTTGTTCTACACGCCTCAGCACTGGTCCATGTTAGTGGTCTGCAGGTCAGTTTGGTTCAGGGATGTTGCATATTTTTGCAGGTCAGTCAGTCTGGTTTTACTCTATTCACTGGCCCGGTATTAAAAAAAGACCTTCACATCACTACCAGATGTAGTACAGATCAGAAGCATACATCTGTCACTGACAATTAACTCTACAATCACTAATGTTATCATCATTCGCACATTCAATAGAACATTTACGGGTAGTATTTAGAACTGAAAGTGAGGAGGTGACTCCTTTATGGGTTTAGGTCTGAAACAGTGAGGAGGTGATTCCACTATGGGCTTAGAGCTGAAACAGTGAGGTGACTCCTCTATGGGTTTAGAGCTGAAAGATAGGAGGTGACTCCTCTATGGGTTTAGAGCTGAAAGTGAGGAGGTGATTCCACTATGGGTTTAGAGCTGAAAGATAGGAGGTGACTCCTCTATGGGTTTAGAGCTGAAAGTGAGGAGGTGATTCCTCTATGGGTTTAGAGCTGAAAGCGAGGAGGTGATTCCTCTGTGGGTTTAGAGCTGAAACAGTGAGGTGACTCCTCTGGATTTAGAGCTGAAGGTGAGGAGGTGACTCCTCTATGGGTTTAGTGCTAAAGGAGGTGATCATGTGCACCATGTTCTGCCTCAGGACCAAACCAGCTCTTGTCAACGACCTTGGGAACATCCTTGATAGAGGTCACTGATTTATCGGTAAATGATATCAATATGTCTGATCATTATTGTGTATCTTTTAATGTCACACTAAATGCCTTAAAAATGAATCTCGAAAACTACAATTGAATCACGGTTCCTGAACACTAGAGCAGAGCAGCAGTTCATAGCTCTTGCAGACTCCATAAATTCAGATATTTTCAATCATTTTATTGACCAAATGGTAGAAGCTTTCAATAATGAACTAGGTGTCCTGCTTGTCAGTGTGGACTAAAAAAAGGCCCTGTAGCAAATTGACGCCTTGGATGAATGAAAATGTCCATGACCTACAAAGGTCCTGTAAGAAAGCTAAGAGAACATGGAGGAAACCTAAACTACAGGTTCACCGTGACATTCTGTAAGCAATAAGCCCCGAGAGGCCGTAGGTAAAACTGATTCTACAACAGCTAAGGGGCGTTGTTAGACAATAATCATTGTTACGCCAAGAAATATATTTCCTCTATCTGAATGGTTGCCAAGCAACGTCGAGACGCAGCTACTTTAACTTTTGTATCAAATTATGGTAGCGCAGTAATATAGAACCAGAGCCGGACAGTAACGGAGTACATTTACTTGAGTACAGTACTAGAGTACAATTTTGAGGGATCTGTACTTTACTCGAGTATCATTTTTGGGGAGTACTCATGACTTTACTCAAGTACATTTAAAGAGGCAAATATTGTACTCCACTACATTTCTATCCATAACCGTGAGTACCCGTTACTACTTCTAAAGAAAAGGAAAAAAGAAAAATCTCGATTTGTTGTTTCCCTCTCAAACCTGATTGGATTGTGCAGGCGCCACTGATTGGGACAGCCTATCAGCAATCACCTCCAGCTTTCCGCCAAAGTCAACTCCATTTTTAGAAAATGTTTTATTTAGAAAATGTAGGCTACTCTTGTACTCTTGATACTCAAGTACTTTTAAAAACAAGTACTTCAGTACTTTTACTTAAGTAGACATCTGCCTGTTGTACTTTTACTTGTACTTGAGTAAAATTTAGCAAAGGGTATCTGTACTTTTACTCAAGTAATGAAGCTGTGTACTCTGTCCGCCTCTGTATAGAACGGAATGCGGTCAAGGTGTATGTTTGTGCTGGATTTTACAATGGCATCGAATGTGATTCAGCCAATAACAATCAAGGACCGGAACTATCAGTTTTAGAAGAAAAAAATAGCAAACTATAATAAAACTGTTCAGAGTGAGACAAGGATCCACTTATCTGAGGTAATTGCTGAAAACAGTGGAAACTATAGGATGTTCTCCATCATTGATAGGCTACTACATCAAACACTCTTTGGGCCCTATCATGACATTCTAAAGCGCATCGTCACTCGTCAAAAGCTTATTCACATTTAGTAGGATGTCCAGTCCACATTGAGAGAGACTTCCGGCCTGTTCGGATGGGAATTTTTGCCATTCCTCACAGTTGGACCAGGACCAACCTGGCCTTCTCCTGCTTGTAGCCCTAGGAGATTGACTGGAATGGCAGCTGGAGAGGTCTACTTCCAAGTGTGGGAGACCAAGCCATTTTCGGAGGTAAGAGTTGGCTAGTCTCTCCATCATGTTGGTTTCCGAGGAGGGGATTTAGCACATTTTCAGCGGCCACATCACCTTCTGGTAGTGTGAAGTTGTAGCACCACATCACCCTCTGGTACTGTGTGAAGTTGTAGCACCACATCACCTTCTGGTACAGTGTGAAGTTGTAGCACCACATCACCTTCTGGTACAGTGTGAAGTTGCAGCACCACATCACCTTCTGGTACAGTGTGAAGTTGCAGCACCACATCACCTTCTGGTACAGTGTGAAGTTGCAGCACCACATCACCTTCTGGTACAGTGTGAAGTTGCAGCACCACACTTTGTACTTTCCGGGGAGCTGGCTCTGGTTGATCTTGGCCAGGTCGTCTGATAGCTGTTTCCATGCCGCCTTGCCCGCATGCTTGTCTGAAAGCTCTGCGTCGTACTCCCTTCCTAAGCTCCGGATGGGCTGGTTGGCCAGCAAAGGGATCTGATTTCCGCCGGCAACAAAGATGGTACTGTCGATTCTAGTGCCTTTTTGAAGAGAGAGGCTCCATGACTTAGAGGGTTTGATCTTCATCCGGGCCCATGTCACTAGCTCGTCCAGCCTCTTGAGCAGTCTTCTTGTACATGGCGCTGTCTGCAGCAGGACTGTCACGTCGTCCATGTACTGTAGCCTCTGATTAGAGGTAAACTCTGCCCTGAAGGCAGCCTGCTCCCCCGACACACTGCCGAGCCCCGGAGAGGATAATCTGTTAGTCGGAGGATGAGCAACAATTGTGTAAAGTGCGGCCTTTTTTAACTCAAAGCATATAAATATATCTCTGAGCTTTTAATATAAACCACAAAGGAACTAGATCTTCCCATGCTAATGTTTTAATTGTGCCCAAAGTGAGGTCCTATACCTGGGTGTTAGAATAAATACTTCCCCTATCTCTGTGGCGTTAGTAAATGACTCCACAATTTTGAAAAAAATAGAGGAGGATATAAACAGATGGAAACATCTACCAATATCTGCCCGTATTTCAGTCATCAAAACGATCTTACCTCGCATTAACTTTGTAGGCTCAATGATCCCACTTGCACCTCCAGCCTAGCCTGACGAGCCAGATGCACATCAAGATGTAGGGTCTGGGGACTCACCATTTGCAGTGCTCAGTCCGAGGGGCGGGATAATCGGTTGTCTTTCAAATTCCCATCTGCGCGCAATAGGATAGCGCTACAACTCACCGTCCCATGCAAATTACATTTGCTGCCGCTAGGGTGCGTCTAGATTTCTAGGCTACCTCCAGCCGGATACTGGAAAAAATTAGAGGCTTTGCTAAGAGGTTAAGCGATTGCAGTTAAAATGGTCAGCTCTTCAGATTGGCAAGATGGATGGAGGACTGGCCTCTCCTAATTTCAAATTATACCACTGGGCATTTATACTAAGAAGTCTCAGGTACTGGATAGGTGAGGACAATATTTCATCATGGAAGAATATACAGTAGAAGAAGAACTAATAGCACCTATTAGATTAAAAGATTTTCTTCTCACAGGTGTGAGACACCAAGAATAAGACATCAAATGGGATTAGTCTCTGATCCATATTGCTCCTTTTGCCTTAATGGAACCCTTGGCTCTTTTTTACATGTTATGTGGGAATGTCCAGAGGTATCTAGATTATGGAGAAGGGTGACCGAAATTATTACAGATCTAACAGGAGTTCAGTTTCCTATGAACCCGGCTTTGCACCTTTTAAATGATGATTCCCATCTTTCCCTTGCGGAAAAAAAACGTAAGGTATGGCTTGCAGGGCTCACTGCAGCCAAAAAGATTGTTGTCCAGCGCTGGAAGTCCCTACTTTCTCATTTTTTGTACTTCTCACTGGCTACGGACATTCTTGGATTTATCTTACATGGAACTGTCATTAGCAAGAGTAAATAACGCTCAGCCACGTATACAACATTGGTATGGGAGAACTTGATATCTAAGCTGAAAGACCTAATGCAGATTTAACCATAACCTGTCTGTAACTGTCTTAATACTATGTTGGGAGGTGTGGGAGGAGAGTGGTGGTGGGAGGTATGGGAAGGGGGGTATGGTGGTTGTGGGGGGGTAGTAGGTAATATTACTTGTGTGTGTCTATAACATGTTATTTGATGTTTTTGTTTATGTTTTTGGCAATAAAAAAATGAATGAGAAAAAAAAAATAATTGTGCCCAAAAGTGCTCCATAAGCAAAATTGATAAGCTGCTTTTATCCATTATGCACTGAAGCTATGGAACACCCTGCTTCTGTACATTAAACAGGCAAATTCTGTAAAATTCTGCTCAAAATATGTGTTTTGTCTAGTACAGGTGCTTCAAATTGGCGCTTTTAAAAATCGCCTGTCTCAGAATATGTAGAAGAGCCGGTCTAGGGCAATGGTAGCCTATTTAGTTGGCGTTGTGGACGTGACAGTTTTGCGTGGTATTGTCCCCGTATCGTTATATAAAGCTCTGTTCTCACTGTGTAGCTTTCTCCTCTTTGAACAATCCATGATTTGAAAATAACTTACTTATCGCTTAGATATCCATCTGATTGTTTCTCGTCTCGTCTCCGCTCCTCACTTATTTCAGGCTATCAGTCTCCACCATAGGAGCCTAACTTTACTCACTGACTCGACTTTATCAGAATGCACAGATTTCACTGGCTGAGTAGCAGCAAGCGAAATGATGGTTCCTGAAGCTACTGAAAAAAAAGGTGTTATCCTAACCTACGAAACATTTAGCGCAGCTTTGAAATCTTACGTGAAAATCGAAATTAGGCTATTATGGCCCGGGTCCGGACAGGATCACGTCAGGGTCCGGACCTGGACCGCGGTCCGCCATTTGACGACCTCTGTTGTAGCCTATTTCTTCACATTATTTTACACTCTACTGCTGCTATTTACAGGGTCTTCCTATTTTCACTGCACTAGTTGTATTGTATGTACAGTATTGTTGTATCTATTTCCTTACCATCTTGTGAATTCTCATTTTTACTTAATTCATGTCAGTCATGTTTAATTTATTATTTTGTTTGTTTGTTAATTTTTTCTCTAAAAGGCTCCAAATGTAAAGCACTTTGAGCTGCATTCTGTGTATGAAAGGTGCTATTCAAAGCTTATTATTATTATCCTTTAAGCCTTTCATTTATTTTTCTTTGCCTTCCAAGCTTGTTCTTATTGTCCTCTTGTTGTCATGATCAGGCTCAAACACAAGTGAAGAATTGATTCTGGTTTTCATTTGCCTTTGTTGGACCATATTAATCGCAGTTAGAAGCACAGATCAATTCAGGCCTATGCCAATCAATACAATATGTCATCCAATCAATACAAGAGAGAAAAGCAGAGAGAGAGAGCAAAAGAAGTCGAGAGAGAAAAGCAGAGCGTGATAAGCGTAAGTGAAAGGGAGAAAGAAAGGTTGAGAGAAAGAGAGGAAGAGACACATGCAGGCAGACAGACAGAAAGAGACAGGAAGAGAGGGGAGCAGGAGAAAACAGGGTGAGGCATCCAGCAGAACAGGCCTGTAGCAGCCTGAGGAAGCGACGAGGAGCCAGTGAGAGCAGCCTTCAGTAAAAGTCCCTCCGGAGCCCAGCAGAAACATTCCCTTATATGTGTGAGTGTCTCGGAGCTCAACCGCGGCCAATATCACTCACACAGAGACGGCAGGGAATCTCAGGGAAACCCAGCCAGTGAAGAGGTCAAACGAGATCAGGGGAGCGTTTGCAGTCCTAGATGATCAAACAAATGGACACAAACACACTTAGTTCGACTCTTGTATGTAGACCTTCACAGTCACACAGACTGACTGATGGAGGAAGGGTGGGGGGGCTGTCAATGGGACAGCACGATCTCTCACTTGCACTCTATTGCGGAAAAATACCCTGGAATCAAAACGATTCACTATTTACTCACGGAGTGAGAAAAATAAAAGGACAGCAAACTCACCGAACAAAAAAAAAAAAAATCCACCAGAAGCGATTGCTCTAAGACTGCAGGGGAAGCTCAGCCTCCTCTAAAATATCACGGAAAATCGCATCAAATAACACTATTACATTAGCTTCTAGCCTACTATTCCAACTAGAACATGTTGAAAACATGTTCATCTTCATGGCTAGTTTGTTCAGCAATAAGGTTTTGCCGGTCATTTATCGTGATTTCGCACCCGTAATAAATTGCTGTGACGACACGATCAATCAAAAAACCATGCAAAAAACCCATAGACGCTGGGCTTCACTGGACTTTCAATGGCACTATAGAGTGGGCTGATCTCAGTGCAGAAAAGCTACATGTTTAATTGGACAAGCGACACAAAATCGTCATTTCCAGGGAAGCCCGGCGTCTCTGGGAGTGAATGGGACAGTGGGAAGGCCCGGACGCCGAGCTTCTGTATGATGATTGGAGGAACCGTCATAGAGGCTGGACTCTTTTTGATTGACAGCATATGTCGCTCCTGGGCTCTTTCCACCTTTTAGATTAAGTTTTGTTTAATTTATTTTCATTTTAATTTTATTATTATTCCTTTTTTTTTAATCATTTTTACTTATGTTGACTATTCTTTTGTATTGTCTTACTCGTCACTGTGTTTATGTGTCTTTATCTGATTGTACCCTGGATATACTTCTAATAAAGAAATTAAAAAAAAGACAGCATATGTCGCGATCTGACAGGAAGTGGTTAAGTTCAAGGGATGCGTTAACGTTGGCAGGTGAAATCGAGAGGCAAGGCAAGTTGCTGCTCAAGTTCTCATAATTTGGGAGCAATACAGTCGGTTTCTATTTGTCTTTGTAAATAGCATACTGTAAATAAAACCGTAATGTGGAGTTGCAGAGTTTGTGACTTGCTTTTGTTTTAGTTGTGTATTTAGGCTAAGTTAGGTAGCGCGCTATATAACGGTGTAGGCTACATTACATTATGCCATTTCTGCCATGCCTACTGTTTGGACTATTCTGGGTTTTGGGATCATTTTTGCCCTCAAAGAACAATATAGCACCTTAATAATATTAATTTAATAATTGACCATTTTTATCAGAGCTTCCCCTGTTCCAAAGAGCAGCAATCGCCACTGAAATCCACTTTCATGATCTGGCAAAGCAGAGAAGCTGCTTTTACCCATGGAACACCCTGCCTCTGTACATCAAACAGGCAAAATCTATAAACATCTTTAGAAAAAGAAGAAAGCACACCTGTATGAGACAGCTTTTAACTCACTTTTATCTTGTAGCCTATTTCTTCACATTATTTTACATTCTACAGCTGCTATTTACAGGGTCTTCCTATTTTCACTGCATTAGTTGTATTGTA
The DNA here is from genome assembly GCF_046254945.1 of Alosa pseudoharengus. Classification (NCBI taxonomy): domain Eukaryota; kingdom Metazoa; phylum Chordata; class Actinopteri; order Clupeiformes; family Clupeidae; genus Alosa; species Alosa pseudoharengus. The sequence continues at coordinate 33,719,678 of NW_027468587.1, read as the reverse complement.
TGTGTTGTTGTAGCTATCTCCTTACTATTTTGTGAATTCTCATTTTTACTTTATTCTAAATCTCTCATGTTTTATTTATAGTTTTGTTTGTTTGTATTATTACAATTATTTTCTCTATTATTGTGTCAAATGCTCCAAATGTAAAGCACTTTCAGCTGCATTCTTGGTATGAAAGGTGAAATATGCAAATAAAGCTTATTATTATTATTATTGTTGTTGTTATCTCTTCTCTGACTTTATCATGTCTCTGGTTAACATGAAAAGCAAAAGAGGAGAGAGAAAGGAAAATGAGTGGCAGTGGCATGCTGTTAATTTTCTTTAATTATCTTGTTATGTGTTGTTGAATGTTACTATCAACACTTGCTTTAGCACCACTGTTCCCATACAGTCATGCTAATAAAGTAATTTTGAATTTGTGAGAGAGAGAGAGAGAGAGAGAGAGAGAGAGAGAGAGAGAGAGAGAGAGAGAGAGAGAGAGAGAGAGAGAGAGAGAGAGAGAGAGAGAGAGAGAGAGAGAGAGAGAGAGAGATGGGGGGGGCATGGGTGGCAGGATGCAGTTTGAGAGTTAGAAAGAGAAAGTGTGCCTAGGTAACCAGGCAGTCCACTTTCATGCAGGAGCAGAGTGAGTTTGTGCCTGAACACTGTTTGTGCTTGCCTGGCCTGCAGAAGAGGAGGGGTGTGGTGATGACAGCAGGCCAATGCTATTTCCTGCAGACCCTTGCTTCTATATTTGGTGTTTTTGGATGCTATTTACATCTGTGACCTACTGCCTCAGATTGATCAATTGTATGTTTGCACTGATTGCATGTGAAAGAAGATGAGTGTGTAAACATATTTGTCCTACTATATGTACTGTACACATAATTGTGCTTTGGCAATAATGTTGCTGAAATGTTCATGCCAATAAAGCTTTCTTAAATCTAATTGAAAATTGAGTGTGCATGTGTGTGTATGTCTGTGTGTGTGAGTGTGTGTGTCACAATCATTCATTCTTTATCCCATCCCTACTTTTTTTCTTTGTCGTTTTATTTTCCTCTTGGCAAATTGACTCATACCTTTGGCAGGCTGATGTTTGTCAAGCATAAATCTGGCGTGGTTCCGGCCCCCATATGCAGAGGCCAGCCTCCAGGCGGCTACAGCACCACCCCCCACACCCCGCTAGCGCAAATACCCTCCCAGGCCCAGAAAACACAGGCAACCACTTCAGCAGGACCTACCATCACATGCAGTCGTGCTAGTGAGGAACGATTCCACCATTGCACTAACTTTGGAGTAAATATTGCTGATGGCATAATTAAATGAGGTCATATTCATGCAGTGTATAAGTGGATCTGAGGGCATGAGAGAAACACAGGGAGTGTTAAATTAACAAATTGATTGATAAAAATAAAGGGTTACACTTTACTTGACAGTATCGACATAATAGTGACATGACACTGTCATGAACATGTCATAAACAAGTTCTGTTATTAAGTGACATTCGGTTTTTGTCATAGCAAGTAGTGGCAGAGTTGCAACAGTTCGGCGTAAATTCCCTGCTACTTGAAAACAAAGAAAATGGATGTTGCTGTTGGCGAACAGCGTGACATGAGTTAAGCTTTTTTTAAGTTGGCAAAACTAGCCAACTAGCTCTGCTGGTGGGAAAACGCATGGGACTCATGAGTTTTAGTGCTATCCTATTGTGTGCAGAGGGAATTTGAAAGACAACAGATTATCCCGCCCCTCGTACTGAGCGCTGCAAATGGTGAGTCCCCAGACCCTACAGTACATCTTGATGTGGGTCTGGCTCGTCAGGCTAGTGTTTCACAATAAGTCTGTTGCAGAATTGCAAAACAAAGTGCAAAGCAGAAAAGGTTTTTAAGGTATGTGTTACGAGGCGGTCCTGGCTCAAGCTCTTCGTTGTCTAGGGTATGTTCAATTAAACTACAAAGCCTACCGCAACTCGCAACCAACAGAAACAAACACAGAAAGGCCTGAGAACCACCCTACACGCTAGCCCTACGTGTGGTGCAGAAACTTGGAAGTAGGTCCTAACTGTGGTGTGTGTGTGTGTGTGTGTGTGTGTGTGCATGTCAGCTTGGCAGGAGAATCAGAGAGCGGTCACCTACCTGTGGCATCCTCGCGCTCCCGGCCCGGTACTCCGATACTTGTAGCCCTGTGGCCAGCCCAAGCGATGGTTCTTGTCCACGTTCAAGTTTTTTATTATAATTTGATGGTGCTTTTCCAAAGCTAAAATATAGTCCACAAATGACGGCAACATGTGGGGACAAACAGGCCACAGCTCCTGCTGGGCCTTGCACAACGAAACGCTGCCAAAACAGTTTCTTTTTTCAAAAGGTGAGGACAGGTGGTCAATTTACCAATTAGCCACAGGTAGTGACATCACTGAAGCCCTGCCTGTAAGTCAGTGCTTGCCCTACCATGTGACCCTAACCTGTCGTAACATACTTCCCCCCCTCAAACAAAAACAAAAACACAATTGCAAAACAAATCCAATGGCTAACATCACCAAATATTCTTATTTTATACTTTTTATATTCTTTTATAAATCTTTTGTGTTTTTTTTTTCTTTTCTAAATTTTCTATTATTATTTACAAAATGTACATGTTCTTTAAAACAGAACTAAAAAGCAGGAATAGTCCCCCGGACATCCACAACAAATGTGGGAAACCTTGAGGAACCAAAACAGATGCACCACAATCCATGACCCAGATTAGGAAAATTCAAGTTACACCAGAGGCCAAACATCCCATGTCAAAAGATCCAATGAGAGTGTGATGTTGAATGCCCAGCACCAGCGGCGGAAGCACAAAGCTCCACCGAAACCTCAGGGGGCAATAGGCATACACCATGACCACCAGCTCTTTCAAAAATGGTCTAAAACCCCCAGTCAACGGTGCAAATTCACACATAGCCAATGATGGCCCACTTTGGTACCGCAGCAGCCGACTCCTCTTGGCTTCAAGACAGTCCCGATATTTTCTAAAAGGGTAGGCTCCAGGGAGCAACCAAGAAGATGGCCTTGCCCCCAAGTCAATTCTAATCAAAGGGCTTCCCCCACAACCCTGATATACAGAATGTGGTCCCAGACATTCAAGAGAGACAACTGTCTGCTGCACCGAAAGAACAAATGGTCTGCCATCTCTCTGGTCATTTTCAGACCTTTCAACACCAGTAGCCCTGTACTGTTCGTCCAGAGAACAACGATCCTCTGCCTGACCATTGCACATTGGGAAACTGGATGGCACCTCTGAAACACCACCTCCAGCTAGAACACTAAATGCATCAGCATCAGAGCATGGCTGCACCAACTCTGGGGAGCCGGTGTCATACATCTCCAGATGGTCCATATCTCCAACCACTAACGTTGACTCAGTAATCACCACATCCTTACAGACATCCTTACAACATGGCTTAATCTCAGATTCACTGAGCAAAATAAACAGAAACGAATCAGCCATGTCAAACTCAGACTCATCAGACGCCTCTGATGTGTCAAAACCAACACAAATCTGCAGAGATGTACTCAGTTGGGATTCAACAAAAACCTCAGGAGCCGCGCATGTCAAAGGTGCCATACATGCCTCCATAAACTCAAAACAAGCCTCATCAGGCCTGTTTACAACATCACCACAAGTGGAGACGACATCCTCAAAAGTGGAAATCGAATCGCCAACTAGCCTCCTCTAAAGGCTGAAACGCTTTGCGCTGCTGTTCCAACTGCGCTCTTTCCAATTGGATCTGAGCACACTTCGCTTTCAGTCGAGCTAGCTCTCTCTGTAGTTCAGACAACCTGCTCTCATAATTGCGGACTACAGGAGCAGATGTAGCCGTTCTAGCTTCCTCTGCGATCACATCACGAACGCCAAAGTAAAGCAACAGCGAGTTAACCAAAGCTGGCTTTCTAACGCCTTCTGGCACCTCCACTCCATAATGGAGCGCGGTCTCAATCAGGAGGTCTTTTGGCGATACCATCAACTTATAGCGTGTAATGCCACCTGCAACAAACGCTTCCACACAGAAGTCTCCCATGGTCAAAATTATAGTGGACACATAAAACAAAAAGCACAAAAAAAAAAACGCTAGGCTACACACATAGCTGAGCTAATCATCAGCCTCTATAAGCCTAAAGCCTTAGCTCCAAAATCTCAAAGACAATAAACAAGACCCAAATACAATCGCCCCCTCACTAAATGCTGCACAATTTTTCCCAAAAAGCTGCGCTCATCAGCCTAAACCTAATTTGGCAAATTACACAGTACAGCTGCAACCTAGCAAATTGGCACTGGTGCGCCCTCCTATGCCATAAACGTCACCGCACTGAGTTGTGATAAACGAAACTGCCATAAACAATCACGTTGGTACCAAGTTAGCAAAACCCACAAACAAATGTAGCACCCTGCCTCAGGTATGCCACTTCAAATCGGCAACAAACACTTTCCTACGACCGCAACAAACAGCCCAAAACGGCCGTAGACTGACGACCCTAAATGCTGCAAACACCGTCTTAGGACAGAAACAAAACAGCCAACACGGTCGCGGCCTAGCGACCACAAATGCTGTTGCAAAGTTATAATGCAGCACAACACGCCAGATTCAAGCAAGTGGTTCAAACAAACTCAATGCTAGTTCCATTAGCAGTCTCATTAGGCTAGCACACCAACAAACCATAGCCAACGCAACGCTACAAACAAAATAAGCTAAACAAACAAAACCAAACTACTCACACACAGGTTCGTCCCGGTCGAGCCCTCAATTGTTACGAGGCGGTCCTGGCTCAAGCTCTTCGTTGTCTAGGGTATGTTCAATTAAACTACAAAGCCTACCGCAACTCGCAACCAACAGAAACAAACACAGAAAGGCCTGAGAACCACCCTACACGCTAGCCCTACGTGTGGTGCAGAAACTTGGAAGTAGGTCCTAACTGTGGTGTGTGTGTGTGTGTGTGTGTGTGTGCATGTCAGCTTGGCAGGAGAATCAGAGAGCGGTCACCTACCTGTGGCATCCTCGCGCTCCCGGCCCGGTACTCCGATACTTGTAGCCCTGTGGCCAGCCCAAGCGATGGTTCTTGTCCACGTTCAAGTTTTTTATTATAATTTGATGGTGCTTTTCCAAAGCTAAAATATAGTCCACAAATGACGGCAACATGTGGGGACAAACAGGCCACAGCTCCTGCTGGGCCTTGCACAACGAAACGCTGCCAAAACAGTTTCTTTTTTCAAAAGGTGAGGACAGGTGGTCAATTTACCAATTAGCCACAGGTAGTGACATCACTGAAGCCCTGCCTGTAAGTCAGTGCTTGCCCTACCATGTGACCCTAACCTGTCGTAACATACTTCCCCCCCTCAAACAAAAACAAAAACACAATTGCAAAACAAATCCAATGGCTAACATCACCAAATATTCTTATTTTATACTTTTTATATTCTTTTATAAATCTTTTGTGTTTTTTTTTTCTTTTCTAAATTTTCTATTATTATTTACAAAATGTACATGTTCTTTAAAACAGAACTAAAAAGCAGGAATAGTCCCCCGGACATCCACAACAAATGTGGGAAACCTTGAGGAACCAAAACAGATGCACCACAATCCATGACCCAGATTAGGAAAATTCAAGTTACACCAGAGGCCAAACATCCCATGTCAAAAGATCGATCCAATGAGGGTGTGATGTTGAATGCCCAGCACCAGCGGCTGAAGCACAAAGCTCCACCGAAACCTCAGGGGGCAATAGGCATACACCATGACCACCAGCTCTTTCAAAAATGGTCTAAAACCCCCAGTCAACGGTGCAAATTCACACATAGCCAATGATGGCCCACTTTGGTACCGCAGCAGCCGACTCCTCTTGGCTTCAAGACAGTCCCGATATTTTCTAAAAGGGTAGGCTCCAGGGAGCAACCAAGAAGATGGCCTTGCCCCCAAGTCAATTCTAATCAAAGGGCTTCCCCCACAACCCTGATATACAGAATGTGGTCCCAGACATTCAAGAGAGACAACTGTCTGCTGCACCGAAAGAACAAATGGTCTGCCATCTCTCTGGTCATTTTCAGACCTTTCAACACCAGTAGCCCTGTACTGTTCGTCCAGAGAACAACGATCCTCTGCCTGACCATTGCACATTGGGAAACTGGATGGCACCTCTGAAACACCACCTCCAGCTAGAACACTAAATGCATCAGCATCAGAGCATGGCTGCACCAACTCTGGGGAGCCGGTGTCATACATCTCCAGATGGTCCATATCTCCAACCACTAACGTTGACTCAGTAATCACCACATCCTTACAGACATCCTTACAACATGGCTTAATCTCAGATTCACTGAGCAAAATAAACAGAAACGAATCAGCCATGTCAAACTCAGACTCATCAGACGCCTCTGATGTGTCAAAACCAACACAAATCTGCAGAGATGTACTCAGTTGGGATTCAACAAAAACCTCAGGAGCCGCGCATGTCAAAGGTGCCATACATGCCTCCATAAACTCAAAACAAGCCTCATCAGGCCTGTTTACAACATCACCACAAGTGGAGACGACATCCTCAAAAGTGGAAATCGAATCGCCAACTAGCCTCCTCTAAAGGCTGAAACGCTTTGCGCTGCTGTTCCAACTGCGCTCTTTCCAATTGGATCTGAGCACACTTCGCTTTCAGTCGAGCTAGCTCTCTCTGTAGTTCAGACAACCTGCTCTCATAATTGCGGACTACAGGAGCAGATGTAGCCGTTCTAGCTTCCTCTGCGATCACATCACGAACGCCAAAGTAAAGCAACAGCGAGTTAACCAAAGCTGGCTTTCTAACGCCTTCTGGCACCTCCACTCCATAATGGAGCGCGGTCTCAATCAGGAGGTCTTTTGGCGATACCATCAACTTATAGCGTGTAATGCCACCTGCAACAAACGCTTCCACACAGAAGTCTCCCATGGTCAAAATTATAGTGGACACATAAAACAAAAAGCACAAAAAAAAAAACGCTAGGCTACACACATAGCTGAGCTAATCATCAGCCTCTATAAGCCTAAAGCCTTAGCTCCAAAATCTCAAAGACAATAAACAAGACCCAAATACAATCGCCCCCTCACTAAATGCTGCACAATTTTTCCCAAAAAGCTGCGCTCATCAGCCTAAACCTAATTTGGCAAATTACACAGTACAGCTGCAACCTAGCAAATTGGCACTGGTGCGCCCTCCTATGCCATAAACGTCACCGCACTGAGTTGTGATAAACGAAACTGCCATAAACAATCACGTTGGTACCAAGTTAGCAAAACCCACAAACAAATGTAGCACCCTGCCTCAGGTATGCCACTTCAAATCGGCAACAAACACTTTCCTACGACCGCAACAAACAGCCCAAAACGGCCGTAGACTGACGACCCTAAATGCTGCAAACACCGTCTTAGGACAGAAACAAAACAGCCAACACGGTCGCGGCCTAGCGACCACAAATGCTGTTGCAAAGTTATAATGCAGCACAACACGCCAGATTCAAGCAAGTGGTTCAAACAAACTCAATGCTAGTTCCATTAGCAGTCTCATTAGGCTAGCACACCAACAAACCATAGCCAACGCAACGCTACAAACAAAATAAGCTAAACAAACAAAACCAAACTACTCACACACAGGTTCGTCCCGGTCGAGCCCTCAATTGTTACGAGGCGGTCCTGGCTCAAGCTCTTCGTTGTCTAGGGTATGTTCAATTAAACTACAAAGCCTACCGCAACTCGCAACCAACAGAAACAAACACAGAAAGGCCTGAGAACCACCCTACACGCTAGCCCTACGTGTGGTGCAGAAACTTGGAAGTAGGTCCTAACTGTGGTGTGTGTGTGTGTGTGTGTGTGTGTGCATGTCAGCTTGGCAGGAGAATCAGAGAGCGGTCACCTACCTGTGGCATCCTCGCGCTCCCGGCCCGGTACTCCGATACTTGTAGCCCTGTGGCCAGCCCAAGCGATGGTTCTTGTCCACGTTCAAGTTTTTTATTATAATTTGATGGTGCTTTTCCAAAGCTAAAATATAGTCCACAAATGACGGCAACATGTGGGGACAAACAGGCCACAGCTCCTGCTGGGCCTTGCACAACGAAACGCTGCCAAAACAGTTTCTTTTTTCAAAAGGTGAGGACAGGTGGTCAATTTACCAATTAGCCACAGGTAGTGACATCACTGAAGCCCTGCCTGTAAGTCAGTGCTTGCCCTACCATGTGACCCTAACCTGTCGTAACAGTATGATAACACAGTGTTTAAGATATGGTTACAAGAAGTTTAAGTTTTGACTTTGTAAGACGGGTGTCACTTGCGCTCAAGCCTGGCTGTGCCACTTCAAAGAGACTAAACCCAGGGATGACCGGAGCACATTTTTTATTGTGGTGCACAATTGACTGACGTTTCGACGCACTGCGTCTTCCTCAGAGTTAAGTTTTGACGTTTTGGTTTAAGCATTCATTTTTAGTGTGTAAGCAATGGGCAAAAACTATACACTTAGAGTGAGAAAATGGGGGAGCCTGAAAAGAGTCGTACCAGTTCTGTTAAATAGGGGAGCCTAAAAAGAGTAAAAGAGTCGTACTGTACCAGTCCTGTTAAAAGCATTTTGTTCCTGGCCCTTTTCCTTTTTCCTTGGTGCTCTGGGGGGGGGGGGGGGTGGTGTGGTCTTCCATGGAGGGTGCTAAGAAGACATCAGTAAAGACCTGAAAGGCAATTATCAACTGGCTACTGGCTACTTGTCAAGCAGTATGCACCAGCATTCAGGGGTCAAAGGATTTATCACTCCGAAATACAGAACTGTTTGTCAGTGGGGTTGTATTTGAAAAGATTTGCGTTCCATCCGACTGGTGCTATTTTTCCCCGTATTTCAGGCTGGGGTACTTTTATTAATTGATTGAAGTGGTCAGTGGTCAGCTGAAAACATACAGATACAGCATAAAGGGCATGTATTTCTGAGCATGTGAAAAATTGTCCATCATCCCCTTTTTTTGTTACTGCTCTTAAAAACAAAGCAGCTAAAGCCAGAATGAAAGCATAAAACACATAAAAATGGATAGACAGATATAGAGAAGAAAGTGAAAGATAGAAAGAAAGACAGACAGAAAGAAGCAAAGAAAGAAAGAAAGAAAGAATAAGTTTATCTTGCATTCCTCACCTCATGGAGGACTGGAGCTGTCAATAAATCTTGGACCTGAACAGGCTGTCACATAAATTCACACCTGCTTCTGGACTTTCTTCAGCTTCAGCATACACTTTTGTATAGCGTGTGTATGTGTGTGTGTGTGTGTGTGTGTGTGTGTGTGTGTGTGTGTGTGTGTGTGTGTGTGTGTGTGTGTGTCTCCACAGGCATGCATCTGCCTGCCCCAGAGCTTCTCAGTAGAGACAAGCAGTTACATCAGTCTTACTCAATTAGAGAGCATGCAAACCTCTCAGTGTCAATTGCTTAAGGAAGTGTACTGTAGGCTAAGGGTTAAAGAGGTTGCACACACACACACACACACGCACACACACAGGTAATAAGGTAATAAGAATGTATTTTTCCACAAAGCTGTAAATGACCCAAGCTGTGCTGGACATGCAGCCAAGGCAGATGAGCCTGTAGCTCAGTATCTCAGAGTGTGTTGCGTGCTGTGTGTGTGTGTGTGTGTGTGTGTGTTTCTCTTTGTATGTGTGTGTTTTTGTTAGAGGAAGATCCTCTCCCCACTGTTGTCTAAAACCAACCCTAAACACATTATAAGGGCTGTTAAGGTTAACACATTGGTAAAACACTTCAGTGCTTATAGTGCTCTCTGAAGTCTGCACTGGCAACCAGTCTAGCATCTGCTGTGTGTCTTGGCATGTCCAAATGCGCCAAAATGCTTTTTACAGGACCACAAAGTTAGATGGCCAAATATATTAATTTTATGACCAATTATTGGATCAACATGTAACTATGAATACTTTTAATAACTTTGTCTCCAATATCAACTGAATACATTGATTTTATTTCTTATGACTTGCTGTCCATCTACTTTATGCATTGTTCATAAAACATGTTTTGCATCTGGTCTTTATTATCAAGTGTGAATTATCTTCTGAAAATATTTTACTGGCATTACAATTCCTCCATTATTCATTAATCCGAGGCTGCAGACAATTGTTGACAAGACCAATACAAAAGGGAGCTTTCCAAAACCATTTTCTCTTATGACAAAATAACAAACTTCACAAAATTATGACATTTGATCCATTGTTAACACAATTAATAATAATTAATAATTAAAATAACAAATTATTTTAACCTTGTTACATAGTTGTTAACTTACTATACCCTTGTTACACTGGCTATTGTGCCAGAACGTATATTGTAGTTATCATTTTATCGTTGTGGCATTGTAGTAATTATAATATAGCTCACCAATTATTATTGTGAATCAGCCTATACGCTGCAATATCTTGCCAACCATAATCCACACATCTGTAATATGTTGGAACTTCCAGAGTAGACATGTGCTGCATGCTTTATGAGACACAATGTAACATTCTTATACTGTGTCCTCCACAAAATATCTGCTTGTAATGGCATTGGAAGGAATACTTGACTATGAATTGTGGTCTGGTCCTTATTAAAATTTAATTTCAGAAGCTCAGAAGTCTGCATTAAAATATTTGAACTGCAAAATGGAGTCCCGCTGGAGCCTTGCTTGTTGGGACATTTACCAAGTCGTAACCAGATGACAGTCGCTGTCTCACTGTTGTTTTAGAGTAAATACAGGCTATTCATCTCAGCAACATTGCGTGGCTTACATACACAGTTTTCAGATCCTTTGATGTTTTGTTGTGTTTCATGCTCAATATTTAATATGGACTCAGTTCATTTGTGGTTTCCTCCACACATGCTGTAGAGAATTGTGGCAGACTTCGGTCTAATTTTCATCCAGAGACCAGAGATTTTAACTCATTAGCTGTTGAAATGCTTCTTTGGTAATGTACTAGTGGGCTGTCATGTGCCTTTTAGTGAAAAATGGCTTCAGTCTCCTGGTTACTCGACCATAAAGTCCTGATTAGTGGATTGTTGCACTAATGGTTCTTCCTCTTTAAGTTCAACCAGGCACAAGTGGACTGTGATAAAGTAAAGGTATCTCAACAACCAGCAATACAGAGGCACCACACCCCAATTGCAAATATCATGACTAAGACTCTGAATATATTGTATTATTTTATTAAATAAATATTATGAAATAAACAAACAAAACACTCCATACAATGAAAAAGTGCTTTATCTTTGTGGAGAACTGATTGGTTAGAAAATAAAGGATTGGTCCCCTTTTTTCAAGATGAGATAAGTCGTCGGAAACATAACAAAATGTGGAAAACTGGAAATGGTCTGAGAACTTTCCGAAATAAATTAGCATAATCGCCTATATTGATCATATTATAAGAGCTGCTTGGCCAAAATGGACAATGACAGTATGTTTTTAGGGGTTACTGGAAATGCTGAGTCCATATCTGACATTTTCAAGATTCAAAATCACTATTTTAACTTGGTTTGGTCACGTTTTTACTCTCATTAAGCTGATTTTGCTGAGTTTTTTGGTCCAATTTAGACAGATTTTTGGAGGATAGGGCTGTAGCGATATACAGTAGGGCTGTAACGATACACCAACCGTTGACCCACGGTTTGATACGAACCTTGATTTTTTTGGAGGGGTCGGGCTAGACATTTCAATAGCCTACCTTAGAACACCAGAGGATTACAATATAATATATCTGTATTATTTTATATCCTGATATTAAAAGCAGGTCTTTGAACCGATTTTTTTTTCCAATCGGTTCGTTCCGAACAGAAACGGAATTATAACGTTTCCGGTTATGAGTTCCACCAATAAATTGACGTTCCCGAACCGGTTAGAACAAAAAAATACTGTTCCCGGAATGGTTAATTTCGTTCCTGTCAGCTGTTTAATGCTATAGAATTATGTCACATCTTTTTCATCCAGCTTAAACCAAATGTAATAATATTACAACCATTATTACATAATAATAATTATATTATTAATAATAATAATAATAATTAAATAGGCCAACAAATATTTCAAATGTGTAGTTTATTGTTAAAAGAGAAAATTTCCACACAAACGTAACGACATTATTAAAGCAACACCAAAGAACTTTCCCTCTGTCGCACGCACGCTATTTGTTTATCCAGCACCGGCTTTGCAAATAACGATGTCCACAGACAAGGTAGACTATTTTGCATGACTTTTAAAAGTACGATGTATTGCGACATCAGATGCAAGTCAAATGTGTACTTTCTATGGCTCATTCCATCGAACTACAGATCCGCTACCCGATCTGGCAAAACTTACATAGTGCGGTTATAGCCGATAAAGGGCCACGAAGCGAATGCAGAATTGCCGTTCACCCTGTTACGAGTTGATGAACCACTGAAACGATTTTGGAAACATTATTTTAAGGTATAAAAAACTCTTTGGTGTTGCTTTAAGACACGTGGTTACGCCACTCGGGCAACAACAAATTCCAACTGTCGGGGGGAAATGTTCGCTAGTCCATCATTAACGTGGAGTCGACAAATATAGCTATTGATATTGTGTTTGGAATGAGCGTTTTAATTAACGATGGATCGTAATTTACCTCTTATTTAAGATGTGGAGTGGAGACTTTGTAATCCACCGCTCTCTCTCCATTCAGTCAGCGAATGTCTGATGTGATGTCACACAGGAAGTGAACCTAAGCCGTCATGGTAACGTGTGCAGGAAAATAATTACTTTTTTTTTTTAGTTAATTAGGCAACGAAAACTTTGAGGAACGAAATAAAACCGGTATTAACCGGTTACCATTATTTTAAATAAGTGTTCCTGTTCCAGAACATAAAAAATAATAACGTTTCCGGTTTCGTTTCTGTTCCCTGTAAAATACAAAAAGTTCCCGGTTTTCGTTTTCGTTCCTTGAACCGGTTCAAAGCCCTGATTAAAAGAGAGAATACTGAATGTCTGAAATTTATGACAGCACACTTTATGCAGATTAGCCTATAGCTTAGGCCTACTATTTCTATTACAACTCTACCACATTCAGCTGTCTGGTTGAAGCCTGGAAATATTGTACACAAAGAAGCATAGTTGGCTAGCTTATCATAGTCTACTGATTGGACTGTTAAGTTTCCTCATGTGTGTTTAAGGTAATACTCTTCTCGTAGGGACAAGCCCTTTTGGGAAACATTGGTATTGAGATGATCATTCAACTTGAATGCAAGAGCTTTAACAAATATGTGCAGCATGCTAATGATGCTAAGCAGATTTCATAGTGTAATGATTGATGAGACAGCATTGTCTAATCAAAAGCTTTATTAAAGGTCGGGAGCAGGGACATCGGCACAGAACATAGCACACGCCAGGGAAGTCAAGAACACTCGCACCTTACACACATAGGGTTGGACGCAGCCGCACCATACCGGCACAAGCACACATAATAACAACCCCAAAGTTCTCCCAGAATCCCCAGCGCGAAACATTGTGGGAATCTCAAGCACAGTCCAGCACGCTGACGTTACACAGCTCCCACAACAAGCCATTGCCGTCCTCGGCACATTCAGTCCAGCAAAGTCTCTGGCACTGCCACACAGCAGGTGGGGTGCACACACCGCAAGAGCCCTACTCACCCAGGGGAACCACAACCCCACCAGCAACCCAATGCGGGTAGTGCTGGCAGTCACCTGGCCTGTCACCGCTCGTCCCCAGCTCCCTTCAGAGAACACCCTCAGGTCGCACTTTCGCAGTGTGCACCACCACAATGTTCCTCCAACACCTGGCGGGGCCTAGCCTCCACTGGCACAGACTCCCCACCACTGAACACCATAACTGGCACTGCACCTCCAACGCTCTGCTCCGTCGTCTCACCAGTCGAGGCAGCAGACTCCTGCTCCATCGTAGCCGGACCACGCTGTGCAATCAGGCTACAGCTACCGACGTTGGCGTCCCTCCTCTGCTCAGTGGCGGAGCTAGGGGGTGGCTTAGGGGGCTTAAGCCCCGAATCTTTTTTTAGTGTTTTAAATTCCCGGCAACTCTTATTTCCAATATAACTTCCCCTCGGTTTCTCTATAAATGTCACAAAATGCTCTATTACTGAGGAAATATATCCCTTATTTTCAAAGCCCAATATTGAAAAATAATTTGACTTGCTACACGGTCTTTGCCAGGTCTTTGGGCTATCCGCTATGGTGATTTTCAATGGTTAGATTGATTTGTTTAGATCCAGTGAAAATGCTGCCTTGACAACGCTACGTCATGGCTTCGGTGTTCCAAAAAGCCTCTGTCAGAAGTCTGTCACTTTTACCGTCTGTGATAAAACACTTTGTGTACATGTTGTTGAAACGTTATGGATATTAGAAAGTTTTTCAAAAGACCACCCAGCTCTGTTCAAGCAACAGCATCGCCCAGTGAACCGACGGATGGTGTTGTTTCAGGTTGGTGAGGTTGGTTTCACGTTAAGAGCTTTCAGTCAGTTAGGCAGGCTAACGTTAGGCTACTTGGCTAGCTCCCTAAATGCTTAACGTTAACGTTAAATGTCCTCGTTCGTCGGCGGAAAAGGCAAATTCAGTACTCTCATAGGCTAGCTAAGCCTACTGCAGAATAAGAAATTCCAGCTCCCAAAACAAAGTGATCCTCGTCTTGTAATAAATTAGGCTACACTGTTTTGAAATGTCAGAAAAACCCATTAACAGTTATCTGCCCATGTCAACTTTTCAGTGTCATATGTTGCACAAAAGAATGTTAACTGTTAGCCTACCTTAAAACCTTGTTGATATCCTATCCACCACCACAGATCTTATAATCCAAGAGTCCACATAAATATAAAAATCATGTTATGTTGTTTTGGCTGTCTAACTGTCCTTCTAAAATACCCTTGTATCATGATGACTGGCCATACTGTAAAATCTTAATTTCATAATATTATGTATATTATAGTATAAGATATTCTATTTGTCACACAGATGAGATCAGGAAAGAGGAAGAAAGAGAATAGCAATAATAAACAATAATGTCATATCAAGCAATAGCCTAATGAAAATAAACAAATACTATAATATACAAACCATAAGAAACGCTTAATTAACTAATACAGGGCTGTACGGTGCTACAAATATGTAGCACATGCTACAAAAGAATCAGTCTGTGCTATGAATAATTTACCAGTTTAGCACCTCTGACATCTTATTCAAAATATTTTCTAGAGAGTAGGCTATACTAATGCTAGAGATTTTGTAGATTGTGCTACAGAACTATGAACCTCTGTAGCACCAGTGCTATAAGCAAAAAAAGTTAACATACAGCCCTGAGACTAAGTACATGCTAAACAGATATGAACAGATATTGCCTCTTGAAAGACCCAAAACTATAATTTTACTGTGTAGTGCCAGTCAGATACCTTGAATCTGTTGAATGTTAGTTACACATTTTTTAAGTCTCAATGTGTCCATTAGTTTACACAAAATTCACTAGAAGTCATTATTTAAGGGGTGATTTAAAAAAAAAAATGAAATGGGCTAAGCCCCGAATGTTTACAATGTCTGGCTCCGCCCCTGCCTCTGCTGCCTCGTCGCATAGCGGTCCTCCGCTGCTCCCGGCCGCTCCACTCCGCCACAGTTGCGCCAAGGCCTAGACCTTCTCTCTGGCTTGTGCCATCGGATTTCACACAACAAACCTTTTTTCCCCTTATTTTTCTAAAGAGCGCCGGCGAACAGGCCAACAAGAACAGGCACCCGCACAGCATGGTGCCTCCCACACGCACCCAAAGGCTTAGAGTTCCGTTTTTCAGAGGGCCCTTCCGCCAGAGCTGCCCAACCGCCGTGCCTCAAACGGCTCCGCCAACCGTCCATCCTCAAGGCACCACCTCCTTGCCACTCTACCTCTGCTCTGCTCCGCAGACAGGGCCACCGCCAACTCCGACCTAAAGCTGCCTGGCGGGGCCAGGGTCTCAAGGTCTTCTCACGGTGAAGTCAGTGCCCAGGTTGGCGTCACCACCTAATCTTCCAAGGCCGCTCTCCCGGTCGCGTGAAGCCCTTCTCCGCCGTGTCCACTGCATCGAGATCCTCTTCAGGCTAGCACTCCTCCCGTAGCCAGGCCCAGGTGATGGCTGGTCTCCTCCCGTGGCTTCTACTGAAGGCATTTGTAAGCTTCTTAGTACCCCTTACAAGGGCTCTCTTCGGATCCTTTTGCTTGGGCCTCCACCTAGCGGTGAGCATGGACGGATTAGGAACTTTCGGGCCCCTGGGCCCAGATGTATTAAGGGCCCCCCACTAATTGTCGCATGTGGAAGGGGGGTTTGGGGGTCCTTCCTCAGAAATGTTTTAATTTGTTTGATGTGATTTCCTGTATACTGGTGCATTTTGGGGATGGACTAAATTCAATCAGATTCATACACCATACATCCTGATGTGTTGATATTGAGGCAATGATTTAATGCAAAGGCTTGGGCTTCAGGGCCCTCTGGCCCCGGTAGGCCCGTGCAGTAATCCATCCCTGGCGGTGAGGCCTCCCACTCCCGGCTCCTCCAGCACTGAAGACAGTGTCTCCTACAGAACGCAACTTACTCCTCCATGGAAAACGTGCCCATCTACAGGTGCTGCTTTGGAAAGCAGCAGACCGCCCTGATCCACCGGCTGTGGATATCACCGCGTTTGGATGGAGTAAGAAGACAGGTATGAAGAAAGGAGAGGAACTCGCCCACCCTCGATTCAAGTCATGTTGCTCCTGCTGATTTGTTAGATGTTATCAGCAGTAACTGCAAAGCTGGGTTAAAACTGTGTATACATGTATCTGGAAAGTGCAGCTGCAGGCCTGGCCTGTACTAATTATTGTTTCTGCAAAGGCAGTGATGTTACATGTTGCAATATATATACACACACAGCTAAAAGAGCAGAAGGACAGGGATGAAGGTGCTGGAGAAGATGGTGACAGGACAACGGATGAGGACAGGAGGAGTAGTAGAGGCTAGTTCTTCCCTTTGTTACTCAATTGTGAGTCACAGCAGAGGGCCAGTGAATAGCTATTTCCAAAATTATTGTGGAATTCAGAAATAACTTGAAATTATTCCTGAACACTGAACATTTTTATACTCCAAAAATTTGTCTAAATCGCCCCCAAAAACTCAGCAAAATCAGCTTAATGAGAGTAAGAACGTGACCAAACCATGTTTAAATAGTGATTTTGAGTCTTGTGTCAGATATGGACTCAGCATCTCCAGTAACCCCTAAAAACATACTAACATTGTCCATTTTGGCCAAGCAGCTCCTATAATATGATCAATATAGGCGATTATGCTAATTTATGCTAATTAGCTTAATTACACAAATTGCCCAACATTAGCATCCGGCAGTTTCTGCATGCTGGGGACCCATTCTATATATATTTCTATCATAAAACTTTGGTGTACTCAACATTTCCGGGTTCACCTTTCTGTCAACTAGACTATATAGAGCATCACAGTCCCGCCCCTCCTCCGAGAGAGCTTAGTTTCGGGAAGTAAATTTCCCATTCATTTCTCCCATTGACGTTTTGGAGGAAAAATCCGTATCTAAAGAGTTTTAGAGCATGTCTTAGGCTAATCAGCTACGGAGTAACTCATAAGCATACAACATATCATTTCGAGTATAAAAACGAAGAGAAAGTCCAAAAAAAGTCAAAGGTACAAGACTGTGTACATATTTTCATTTCCGAGCGAAGGAACTACTCATCCCATAAACCACCGCGCCTAGAATAATATATAAGCAATGCACGAACCAGCGCGAAATCATTTCCAACCTGCGACAGCACGCGAACCCTTTCCTCCAAACAGTGATTTTTTTATAGTGAATGTGCAGTTAATAGCAGTTATTTCAGGAGTAATCGTGCAAATAATAGTGTTTTGGTATTGAATGTTATTTTTACCATCGTGTATTTTATATTGTGTGTGTGTGTGTGAAAGCGGTTAACGTTAACGTTAGCAACATTGTGCAGTGCTTCGTATCTGACTGCCATCCTGATGCATGGACTGGTGTATGGTCTGCTCTTAGACCACCATATTCAGTTTGCTGTGAATTATTACACAAAATATTCATTAAATGTACGAAGAAGTATTTCTAGGTTAATGATTGATGATATGACTCGTACAGTAAGAAGGCTACAGTTTAGCCTAGCTAATGTTAACTAGCATTTCCAACCTCCCTGCAAAACTCACCACACAACTTTGTAGGTCCCTCATGCTGGCCCTTACAAAACCCACAAGCTAACCCTCGGACACACAACAGTCAATAATGTGACCAGATTTAAAGTGGTTTTCACCCCTTTGGACACTCTTGATTCCGTCTTTGAAACAGTGAAATATTTACGGGGGCATGGACGGTTTGCTAACCATTTTACTGCAGTGTCTAGCTGCTAGCCGGTGGTAGCATCCAGCTTGCATATGCTATCAGCTAGCTAGCTAGTTCAAAAGTTTAAGTACTTAATGAGGATATACAGGGCTTTTTATGCCTCGACTAAGTTGATGTTTCCTATAAACAACAATTCATGTTCATAGAAACAACAAGGTCACTAAAACATTATATTTCATACCTGTGTTGCAGCATGTAGGCTACATTCTAATGTCTGAAAGGCTAATGATCGGCTCCATATTCAACTCCAGAATTATTTATGTAACACATAATTATTTGTATAATATTCATGAATAGTTACAAGAGCACTCATTATTTTATAATAATATATGTTTTTTTTTTTGGTAACAGGGTTGACATAGCACACATACCTCCATTGACTATTTGTTAAAGTAAATAAATAAATAAATAAGATAGCCTGAGATGGCACCGCATGTTTTTCTGAGAGGTAAGAATCTACTTCATCCAAATAGGTGCTTCAAGAACAGTACTTTGAAAATTAGATATTTTGAATGCAAAATGGCATGTTTTCGTGGAATGACCCACCTATGTGCAGAGGCCTTTAGAGTCTCTACAGGTGCAGCCCTTGATTGTAATCGAATAGCCTTTTTTAACACATTCACTGAAGCTCCACGTTCCCCTAGCTGGCAGCCAAGAGCATGTACTGTACTCAACAAACTCCTGGCTCTGTAAATGGGAAGCCAGTCCAGAGATCAGTTTAGAGTGGACTAAAGCAGCCAGGTCAGAGAAAACTTCACAGAGACTTCACTGTTAGTCTTAATCAAAAGCGGTTGTTCACTTTGTGTAAATTCTGCTATTTTTTCTGCGTCTTTTTAATTCCAACCGTGGGTTCTTTGGAGGAAAAACAAGAATGCTTGAATGAGTTACACCTGGCTTGTCGTAGTTGCTCATACTCATCCTGGAACGGCGTTAATGAAACGTGTTGAGCCAGGATGTCCATACAACACTAGGTCAAGCCTCTCTTTATCACTTATCTTGGATTTCTTAATTCTACCTTTGTGAAATATCCCTCAGGTCAGGGACAGTCATTAGAAGTCCCCTGGAACCTGGTGTAAGTAAACAAACTGTTGTGTAATTCGACTGCAGTTAGAATCAGCCATAATTCCATCCAACCAGAGGAAGTGTACCAAAATGCCATGTATGATGGCTTTCAGACAGTGTGTTGACTTTGTTTTACAGGCCACACACACACGCGTGCGCATACACACACACCACACACAGACACAGATCCTTTTATCATGCACTGTGTGACTCGTTTCCTGTTCTGGCTTCCTAACTGCCTCCTTTAGCATTTCAAAATGGGCAAGGTGTTGACCTGAGGAATGGGAACGGTAAGGTAATGCACTGTCTGCACAAATAGTCCTTCTTAGCCTTTCTTTATACTTACAAAGGGGAAAAAACAAAGGTTTACACTCGTTACCATCCAAACATATACCCTTGGTTGTTTTCAGACCATGATTTTCCTTTACTAAGACATAAAATTCTTTAATGATTTTCAGATGAAGCTCACCAGCATGTCTGTGAGAGCATGTGGCAATTGTGTGTTAGTCACCCATGATCACAGACATGGATTAGACTAGATCATTGGCCTGATTGCCTGGGTTTGGTGACTTTAAGTGGGGACAGGTTTCTCTTGTTCAGAAAGTATTTTGTTACGATGTGTTTGTTTTTTGTTTTTTTCTTCAGAATCCATGGTAACATTCAAAGCTTTTGAAAGAAATGTCAGTTTCTACAGATAACAACAACAACAAAAAAAACATTTAAACCACTGTGGTGGCTTATGCTATGTTTAAAAACATTTGGACATATTAGTTATGTAATTATGCAAAAGTCGATTTGACCAATACTTCTACAACATGCATTTTGTGTGACATTAATGTAATGTGGAGTGTTTATGGGACATCCTGTGAAATTTTTATTTTAGCATCCATAGTCACCTATAAATGTTCAGAAATGTCTGGTTTTGTGGGGCATCTTGGTTGATAAGGCAACAATGTTATACCCTCTACTGTCCACTTACGACTGTATATGTCTGACCACAGTAAGTACAAATCTGTTCCCATGGACTCCTCACTTCCCTTCATTGTGTTGGATCTGGCACACACACACACACATGCCTTGATTCAGTCCCACGGTGTCCCAGTCGGGGCCTCCTGCGTCTGTCCTCTTCCTGCCTTGATGTGCTCATCAGTGTGGCTCCTGATAAACAGAGCACATCTGATTCACCCAATCAAGAACCTGGTGATTGCAAAGCCTGCAATCAGGTGAGTTTGGGGAAGAGGTAGATTGCAGATCAGTGCTGTGGGTCTCAAAGTGCAGGATTCTGATTCTGCCTTAAGAATTCAATCCAGGCTGTGTGCCTGACCAAAGAGCAAAGGGAGTAAGGGCCAGGGCCCATTGGCAGCTCCTAGTTCCTATCTTTGAATGTGGTAGTAATCAGCCTCATCAGGTCATTAACCTGCATCCTAACCACATTGCCAAAGAGCTTGGGGGTTAGAGTGTATATTCAGCCATATTTAACCAGTCAGAACACATACTGTAGGCCACACTGTGAAGTCACTCAGTCACACAGAGGACCATGGGTCAGAGGGGTCAGGGGGGTTAGAGGTCTGAAGGTGATGATACACAGGAGGGGGATTTGACTTCATGTAGCTGCCTGCAGTCGTCTTAAGCTGGCTTCATCCCCACTGAGCAAAAAGTGGTCCACAATACGTCAAAAAGACGTGGTCGCCGTACTCCAGAAGACGTCTTCAGAGTAGCCAGAATGAAAGTGTTTAATACGTCTTGGACGTTGAATAGATGTCTAATTTTGGGTGTTACATAGACGTCATTTAAAGACGTCTCAAAGACTTAATTATTGAACATCCAGAAGACGTCCTCAGAGGAGCCAGAATGAAAGTTTTTAAAACGTCTTTCCTGGACGTTGAATAGATGTCTCATTTTGGTTTTTACATAGACGTCATTTAAAGACGTCTCAAAGACTTAATTATTGAACATCCAGAAGACGTCCTCAGAGTAGCCAGAATGAAAGGTTTGACTACATATGTGGCGCCCCCTACGGTACAGTTGACTACGCCACCCCTTGAGCTAGATTAGTAGGGTAAGTGTCAGAGCAAGGGGAACTCTTGTCCCAATCAAATGTACACCACACAGGTTCTAGAAAAGTAAAAATACAATCTTTATTAATAAATATTCTTGCAAGTGTCATTTAATGGTCACCGGGTAGGTAAAGCACATAGATACATGGGTACAATAAAACACCCAACCATCGGCACAGGAGCCAGTAGCACCTTTGAGAAACACTAATGGGAGGCTAAGGTCTCAAGATCACATGTAAACAAAGGCACAAGACCTTCTTTAAGTGATACACGCTAGAGTTCAATGTAAACACTGCAAACCTCACAGCACTCTGATGAACATGGTTTAAAGACGTGGTTTAGAGATTCACACTACACAGCACTCCAAACTTTAAGTGAGAATGAGTGAAAGAAACCCGCTGTCCCATGGAGTCTCCTACTCATGCTCTATCCTGGCCACACCCACCTAGGCTGACTGCGGAAGGGGAGGGGGATTAGGGAAGTAAAAAAAGTAAAGAAAAACCACTCTAGCCCGTGGCTACAATATATACACATACAACAACTACTACCCCACAGGCTAGAGGAAAAGAAATAAGAAATCAAGGAAACAAGGACAGGTACCTAAACAATGAGCAGCACACACACGCACATGCAATCACAGTATAGAGAACAGCAACTAGCGAAATGGTGTAGCTGTACAGATCTGTCGTAGGGTTAACAATGCATGAGGGGTCAGTTTAAGTTTACAGGTCACATCCCACCGCAGACACAGTATTCAGCAGAGCTCGTTACACCGAGAACTGTTTTGGCATCACTCTGCCGTAACGTGCTCGCCCACATCGGCTATTGTCTACCGCTGAGACTACCACGGCTCCGCCAGCGTCTGCTCCTCAACGCACTTAACACTCCAACACAGCACCCAAATCTCGGCTACATCCAACAAAGCTACAGTTAAAATGACGATATCCCGGTCTAAGGACCCCAGGAGTCTATATGTAGGCCTGCCTCAATTGTGTTACGTGATTCAATCAGTGCCCATTCCACCCGGCAATTAATGATGTAATTGGAGCGTGAGAGAGTGCGTGAGCGAGGGAGAGAGTGAGTGAACTTAACAGAAGGAGTATAAGAAATACACACAGGGATCCTACCCCTAACCTTGCCCACAGGCTACAATCCACCCCCTCCAAATGAATCGGCGGCCCGTCGATTGCAATTCACACTCAAATACTCTGGCCGTCGTCATCCTTATTCCTGGTGGACACTGCTTGGGGGAGCCGGCAGGGGTTTGAATGCTGGCCTGCCGTAGATCGGGTTGAGCGTCGCAGGGTCATGGCCACATCTTCAGGTGCGTCCTCCATTTCAACAGGAGCGAGGGAGCTTGGTGACTCTAGGGCCTCTTGAGGCCCCTCACAATGAAGAATGACCCCATCCTCCTCACCTTCCCGTTCAAGGACAGTGGGATTAGCAGGGAAGTCATCTATGCTCCTGGGGGGAGTGCCTGCCTCTGCCTCTGACTGTAGCCCCTCCGGAACAGCCCTTAACTCAGACCGGTGCACCTGCCGGACCGGTCCTTCTCCATCTATGGGAGCCACAGTGTACACTGTTCCTGTCCCCGAAGGCTTTCGCAGCACCTGAAACACGGCAGGGCTCCAGTGGTCTTGGATCTTATTCCGTCCATGTATTTGATTACGCCGGTACACCAGCCTCCCTTCTTCAAGTCCAGGATCATTCACATTGTCATTGTGGCTCTGGTTTCGTCGGCGCATCAACTCCTCTGATCGCAGCCGGACATGCTCCTGTGTCATTTGCACACTCTGTTGATGTTTGCAGATCCAGTCGTCCATGGTGCCGGCGTCCTGCCTCGCTACTCCAGCCCCAAGCAGGAAATCCACAGGTAATCTCGGATGTCGCCCGAACATGAGGTAATATGGGGTGTGGCCGGTGGTCTGGTGAGGTGTCGTGTTGTAAGCAAAGGTCAACTGTGGCAAATGTTGGGGCCAGTGTCTTTTTTCGGAAGGCGGTAGGGTGCGCAACAGGTCATGGAGTGTACGGTTAAATCTCTCACACTGTCCATTACCTTGGGGGTGGTAAGGTGTAGTTCTACTCTTCTGGATGCCATAGGTCTGACAAAGCTGTTGAATAAGCATGCTTTCGAAGTTTCGCCCCTGTTCAGAATGGATACGGGCTGGGGGCCCAAAACGGTGGAACCACTGCTGGATCAACACCCTGGCCACGGTGGAAGCCCTTTGGTCTTTGGTGGGGACTGCTTGAGAGTACTTTGTAAAGATGTCTGTCAAGACCAAAACATTCTCCCGACCATCACTTGCCGGTTCCAAAACTGTGAAATCAATCTCCAGAATCTCGTTTGGCTGGGTAGCCTGCAGCGTGCCCCAGTAGGTACGGACCTTTGGTTGGACAGCTTTCCCCAGTACACACCTTTGACACCGTTGGCACCACCGTTCAACATCCCTAGTCATGTTTGGCCAGAAACAGCGGTCCCGTAGCAGCTGGAGGGTCCTCTCCGTGCCCTGGTGCCCCTGGTTGTCATGGACGCTACGGAGGACTTCTTCCTGCAAAATGATTCCCCAGCAAGTATTCTCTGTATTTTTCGGTCACCGCCCATTTCAATGCTAAAAGTTCCAGTTTCATGGAGCTGTAATTTTCCATATTTCTCTCTGTGGGTTTCAGCCCTCGGCTGGCAAAGGCAATGGGACGAACCTTCCCGTCATGCTCTTGTGAGAGAACAGCCCCCAGACCACCATGGCTGGCATCAACTTCAAGGATGAAGGGTTTTTTAAAGTCCGCATAGGCCAAGGTTGGGGCAGAGGTAAGTAAGTCTCTCCTTCAAAGACTGAAATGCGGTTTCACACGAATCATCCCATGCGGCCGCCAAGGGAACCGGAAGAGTCTTCCCTTTTCGCCGTGGTCCACTGAGCCTCCCCACTAGATGGTGCAACGGGGCTGAAATCTTAGAGAAACCCTACACGAACCGCCGATAGTAGCTTGCAAAGCCAAAAAAGATCTCAACTCAGCCAGGTGCCCCGGGCGCCGCCACTCTTTAACTGCCTCGATCTTTGCAGGGTCGGTGGACACTCCCTCCGCAGAGACCACATGGCCCAAATAGCTCACTTGGTGCTGGAAGAACTGACACTTTGAGAACTTGACCTTCAGATTCTGCTCTTGGAGCCGAGCGAACACTTCCCCTAGCCGCTCAAGATGTTGTTCTACTGTAGTGGAGAATACGATTAAGTCATCAAGGTACAGGAGGACTGATTGATAACGCAATCTCCAAACATGCGCTCCATAAGGCGCTGGAAGGTGCCTGGAGCGTTGCAGAGCCCAAATGGCATCCTATTGAATTCAAAGAGGCCAAACGGGGTGCAAAAAGCAGTCTTTGATTTGTCTTTCTCCGCCATTGGGACCTGGTTATACCTACTCGCAAGGTCAAGAGTGGAAAACCACCTTGCCCCAGACAGGGCATCTAAGGACTCCTCGATCCTGGGGAGGGGATATGCGTCACGGCGTCTTGGAGTTTAACTGTCGGTAATCAACACAGAGACGAAGACTACCATCTTTCTTTGTTACGAGGACTATGGGGGAGGAGTACGGACTGCTGCTTTCTCTTATGACTTGGCTATCTAAGAGTTGTTGGATGTGCGCCTTCACAGTCTCATACTGAGAGGGTGGGATTCGTCGGTAGGGCTGACGGACTGGGGCATCATCAAGTAGCGAAATCTCATGGGCAATCAGGGAGGTGCATCCCAAATCTCCTTCACCTTTGGAGAAGATACCATCATACTGGGTCAAGAGGGCCTTGGCCATTGAAACTTGCTGTGGGGTCAGTCCCTCAAAGTCAGGAAGAGCAGGTTCAGGAAAGTCAGAGCATGTAGTTATTTCCTGGGTAGAGACATAAGCATAGCACTCTTCCCACTAGGGCTCAACAACAACAGATTTGGTTCCAGCAGAGGTCACCATCACTGCTTGCACAGTCCCAATGGCACGACGGGGCGAAAGCCAGACTTCAGTGCACCCGACATTTATTACAGGGGCATACAAAAGGCCCTTTTTGGCAGACACGAGGGTGGGAGACACCAGGAGACCCTCGGGCAATTGTCCATCTTCAAAGCCTAATGGCTCAAGCAAGAACTCAGCGACCTCTAGCTGAGGGCATGTTACGGGCACCATAGTAAGGGCCCCGGCCCCAAGGCAGATTGGAGACCTCCCCTGGACTTTAACCTTAAATGGCTTGGAGGCGTTGACGATGGCTTTTATTTTCTCACAATGTCGCAGAGCCCGTAGGGCTACTGGGGCCGCTGACTTAACCGGAGGGGAGTGGAAGAGCTGCGAACCATGCTGCTCAAAAAGAACCCTATAGCACTCTGAAAGTACATTCATACCTAATATACCAAGGGTAACTGCTTTGCGCCCTTGTATAGTCACATTTGATGGATCCCTGACAATCAATACCCCCCTCCCCGGAATATGCTGTCCTAAAACAACTACATCTTATTAGTGGGTTTGATCCAGCAAGACCACAGCATGGCTTTGCCATGCTGTGGGCTTGCGGAGCAAGCCCACTATTGTTCTTCTTAAGTTTACTTTATTTATTATTCCTTTTCACCCACTTTTTGGCCGAACTACTGCTCCTAGACCGTTTGAGCTATCGACACGGTTCGAACTCCAAAAATTCAGGCCCGAACCGGTGTAACTTGCTTGTTAATTTCGTGTCGCTGGCCCTTGTCGTTTTCGCGGTATTCCCGTTTTTCTGCGTTTTTCGGCCCCATTGAAATGAATGGCGGAATGTTCAAGGATTCTAATTCGATTGTGACATCACAGCTCTAATTGCTTAAGCTTGCACCTGGAAGAGTTCTAAGCCACCTGGCAGAGCTCTAATGGGCTGGGCTGGGCTGTCTGTGTATATGAAGGTGTGTGCATGTAACTTTTGACCCGTATGTCCGATTTTCATGAATGAGGTACCTTTGGAATCCTTGAATGAAGCCCAGTTCAATGCCTTGCCAGCAGTAAGTATAAAGGTAATGTCTCATCTTTTTTTTAAAGCCAAACCATGTTGATACAGGTCATTAAAAAATATATATATATATTTTCCAAATCCATTCAGCCCAGTTCAATGCCTTGCCAGCACTAAGTGTAAGCCAAACCATGTTCATATAGGTAATTAAAAAAATAAATAAATAAAGTATTTCACCAATCCATTCAGCCCAGTCCTATACCCAGCTAGCTCCATTTGAACTTAGTCATGTGTACAGTTGTATAGATTATTACATTGAGAAACACACTTTCATACAGATATCATGCATATCCACGCAGCATTACTAATCAAGTTACTCATCGTTGCCCAGCAAGAAGTCCACAATCAATTCAATTGTCTTGCCACGATCTGTGGAGCTTACAGACAACGTTATATTACTATTGGTTCTGTATGCTATTTAAAGCCGACCTAACGCTGAGTCCCTTCTAGACGGTGTGTTGCAATTCTGGGTGCTGTGCTGTGATTCGACGGCTCGTCACCTGACCCACCAAACAACAACTCTCTGGGATGTGGCGTAAATATCGCGTAAAAACCTTGTTGCCGGTGTTGTGTGCCTTCTGGTTTCTCCACCTACTGGTTTCCTTGCGCGTGCATGCGCTGCAGCAGTTGTCAGACATTCACAAACAAGTTGTTTTTAGGCGGTTTGAAGTCGCTTTTCATATACGCCATGAGCGCTCGGCTACATTACAGCCACTCGTACAAAAGACGTAAAAAAATATATGTTTTGAAAACTAGCATTAAACTGGATTCGATACCGCAAAAGCAATACATGCACGACTCTCTCTAGCCTGATTCTCTACTCCCTGAGCCAACTAATACCTGGCTGTTGCGCGATACATTTAACTATTGTAGGCTACCATCAATTAAGAACGTAGGCAACACCCAGGTAACATGTTGTCCAGGCTATCTGAAACAAGTGGTTGCCCTTCATCTAAAACAACTGGTTACCTTAGGCTGCTACGGCCGTCAGTGCACTGTGCACAGTATGCTACTCTTTGTGGTTGATCAAATAAAAATAAATTGGTGATGACGTTATTGTAGGTCTAGTAGTAGTAGTACTAGTAGTCTAGTAGACCTAAATTCTTAGAAATTAAATGGTACGACAGAAGAAACGATCTACATTTTAGCGCACCAGACCGCGATGTCTTCAAGGGTTGAATGAAGGGAGTTTGCAAAAATTAGCGTATTCTTCAAGTCAATAAACATTCTTACGAATGTCTTTGTCAGGGAACATTTGACTTTTCAAAACCATAGGCCTGATAGTCGCCCAGACAAGGAGATAAAGGCAATACCATTTGTGTCACCTAATAAAAGACAAAATGTTGCTTGTGTGGTTAATTAATAGGTGATTGATGACGGTTTTCAGCGAATTGGAGTGGCTCAAAGAGATAATGCGCTGAATAGGTCGGTTTGGTTCATATGTGTGCGTATTTATTGCAGGTTCGAATCCATTTTAATGCTATAAAGTGCAAAATGATAGCCTTTATTTTACATGTATTTTGTACGAGTGATTGTAGTGTAATGATAATGGGATAGATATGAAATGCGACTTCAAATCCGCCGAAAACAACTTGTTTGCGAATGTTTGACAACTCCTGCAGCTGTGGTGAGCAACGCGAGCACGCGCAAGGAAACCAGTAGGTGGGAAAAACCAGAAGGCACACAACACCGGAACAACAGGGAAGAGGCAACAGGATAGCAGCACGAAAGATACACAGGATACACACGGAATTTTGATGGACGTCCTTATCAGTCTATGGTCTAACTTATAAACGTGTCGGGTCAACGTCAACGATAAGTAAGTTAGGCTAACGTAAACGTTAGCTATTTGCTGTTGTCATATGCTAGTGCTATATGCTTTAGGCTACGTGATGGCCATTTATCACACTCATTTTAGGTACTACTTTTACGAGGTCTGTAGTTCTGTCAAAATGTATCTTATCGTTGAACAGACTACAAGGTTATCTTCCTTAGACTTCGTAGATGTAGTTACTACAATTTGGAAGCGAATTTCGAAGTGTAAATATGGTTTTAGTGTGTAAACAGACCAACCGCGATTTTGCAATGAAGTGAATATGGAGCCTTTTATGTAGGGCTACTAGGCTACTTTCACGAAGTCTGTAGTTCTGTCAAAATGTATCTTATCTATGAACAGACTACATGATTATCTTCCTTAGACTTCGTAGATGTAGTTACTACAATTTGGAAGCGAATTTCGAAGTGTAAATATGGTTTTAGTGTGTAAACAGACCAACCGCGATTTTGCAATGAAGTGAATATGGAGCCTTTTATGTAGGACTACTAGGCTACTTTCAGGAAGTCTGTAGTTCTGTCAAAATTGATCTTATCTATGAACAGACTACATGATTATCTTCCTTAGACTTCGTAGATGTAGTTACTACAATTTGGAAGCGAATTTCGAAGTGTAAATATGGTTTTAGTGTGTAAACAGACCAACCGCGATTTTGCAATGAAGTGAATATGGAGCCTTTTATGTAGGACTACTAGGCTACTTTCACGAAGTCTGTAGTTCTGTCAAAATTGATCTTATCTATGAACAGACTACATGATTATCTTCCTTAGACTTCGTAGATGTAGTTACTACAATTTGGAAGCGAATTTCGAAGTGTAAATATGGTTTTAGTGTGTAAACAGACCAACCGCGATTTTGCAATGAAGTGAATATGGAGCCTTATATGTAGGACTACTAGGCTACTTTCACGAAGTCTGTAGTTCTGTCAAAATTGATCTTATCTATGAACAGACTACATGATTATCTTCCTTAGACTTCGTAGATGTAGTTATTACAGTTTGGAAGCGAAATTCGAAGTGCAAATATGGTTTAAATGTGTAAACAAGACGCCTGATGTTTAATATATGTTAATGAATGGGCACAGTATTATTGTGTACAGTAATGGGCTATCAGTAGTATGTAAACAGTTCATGTGTTATGTGATTTGCATAAACTAACAACAGAAATGTTAAAAGCTGGTATTGTGTTTCCTGAATTCTTACATTCAGGCATTCAAATGAAATGTAATTAAATAGCATATCAATCATGCAACAATGCAAAAACAATGAAACTAGTGTAGGACTAATTATATTTTACATTAGTAAAGCAGTACTCTGATGTGCATGCTTTCACAAACTTTTGTAAACAATCTTAGCACTTTAAACATTGACTGTTTTGAAGTGCATGTAGGCAATATAGTATAAAAATAATAATTGTGATATCATTACAATTTGATAGGGGTTGGGAGGAGGGGGTGGGTTCATGTAGGTGGGCCCTATGACCCCAAAGTATGCCTTGACTGGGCCTCAGGTCAAAGAAGTTTGAGAAATGCTGATGTAGACAACAAAGCAGCAAGGAGGCGTCGTGTGATCATTTAAACAAGTTTTATGACAAGGTCGATGAGGGTGGGAAAAATCGTACATTTCTGTGCAAACTTTGCCCGCACTTCAGTCACATTGTCTTTTAAGAAAATGCAGTCCTTTTTTCGGTTCCAGCAGCCAACAACCTCAGAACTGACCCTTCAGGCCTCTCAGCAGGCGCTGGCCTTTAACCGCAGCCAGAAGAGAGTCAGCAGAAATTTGATTGCCTTTAAAAAATCTGACTTCTTAAAAAATCTTAAACTGGCTGCATTACGTGATTATTTCTGAGATTCTGATACGTTTTTAACCATGACCTATACACAGTTCTGGTTTGAAAATGTATCTCTTAAAATAATCACTTTATGCAGTCAGCTTAAGATGGCTTACTAGCAACTAACTAATTACCCTAGCAACAACCTAGAAACCACCCCTGTAATGTCAACCTAGCGACCACCATAGCAACCAGCATAGCAACCATGTTATTTATGCGTTTTAGCTTATTGGATGTTGCGTTAATGCAGACAACTTTTGATCCGTGTGCCCGATTTTCATAAATGAGGTACCGTTGGAATCCTTGGATGAGGCCGAGTTCCGTGCCTTTGATCAAACCCACTCTTGCAGTTCCTCGGAACCGCAATTCTAGTTATATCTTCCTATTCACCCACTTTTTGGCCGAACTACTGCTCCTAGACCGTTTGAGCTATCGACGCGGTTCGAACTCCAAAAATTCAGGCCCGAACCGGTGTAACTTGCTTGTTGATTTCGTGTCGCTGGCCCTTGTCGTTTTCGCGGTATTCCCGTTTTTCTGCGTTTTTTAGCCCCATTGAAATGAATGGCGGAATGTTCAGAATTCAAATTTCGATTGTGACATCACAGCTCTAATTGCTTAAGCTTGCACCTGGCAGAGTTCTGAGCCATCTGGCAGAGCTCTAATGGGCTGGGCTGGGCTGTCTGTGTATATGAAGGTGTGTGCATGTAACTTTTGACCAGTATGTCCGATTTTCATGAATGAGGTACCGTTGGAATCCTTGAATGAAGCCCAGTTCAATGCCTTGCCAGCACTAAGTGTAAAGGTAATGTAAAAAAAGATGAGACAGCGCGAGGCGCTGTCTCATCTTTTTTTTAAAGTCAAACCATGTTGATACAGGTCATTAAAAAAAATATATATATATATTTTCCAAATCCATTCAGCCCAGTTCAATGTGTAAAGGTCTTTTTTTTAAAGCCAAACCATGTTCATATAGGTCATTAAAAAAATAAATAAATAAAGTATTTAACCAATCCATTCAGCCCAGTCCTTTACCCAGCTAGCTCCATTTGAACTTAGTCATGTGTACAGTTGTATAGATTATTACATTGAGAAACACACTTTCATACAGATATCATGCATATCCACGCAGCATTACTAATCAAGTTACTCATCGTTGCCCAGCAAGAAGTCCACAATCAATTCAATTGTCTTGCCACGATCTGTGGAGCTTACAGACAACGTTATATTACTATTGGTTCTGTATGCTATTTAAAGCCGACCTAACGCTGAGTCCCTTCTAGACGGTGTGTTGCAATGCATTCTGGGTGCTGTGCTGTGATTCGACGGCTCGTCACCTGACCCACCAAACAACAACTCTCTGGGATGTGGCGTAAATATCGCGTAAAAACCTTGTTGCCGGTGTTGTGTGCCTTCTGGTTTCTCCACCTACTGGTTTCCTTGCGCGTGCATGCGCTGCAGCAGTTGTCAGACATTCACAAACAAGTTGTTTTTAGGCGGTTTGAAGTCGCTTTTCATATACGCCATGAGCGCTCGGCTACATTACAGCCACTCGTACAAAAGACGTAAAAAAATATATGTTTTGAAAACTAGCATTAAACTGGATTCGATACCGCAAAAGCAATACATGCACGACTCTCTCTAGCCTGATTCTCTACTCCCTGAGCCAACTAATACCTGGCTGTTGCGCGATACATTTAACTATTGTAGGCTACCATCAATTAAGAACGTAGGCAACACCCAGGTAACATGTTGTCCAGGCTATCTGAAACAAGTGGTTGCCCTTCATCTAAAACAACTGGTTACCTTAGGCTGCTACGGCCGTCAGTGCACTGTGCACAGTATGCTACTCTTTGTGGTTGATCAAATAAAAATAAATTGGTGATGACTATTGTGATTATTGTAGGTCTAGTAGTAGTAGTAGTAGTAGTCTAGTAGACCTAAATTCTTAGAAATTAAATGGTACGACAGAAGAAACGATCTACATTTTAGCGCACCAGACCGCGATGTCTTCAAGGGTTGAATGAAGGGAGTTTGCAAAAATTAGCGTATTTTTCAAGTCAATAAACATTCTTACGAATGTCTTTGTCAGGGAACATTTGACTTTTCAAAACCATAGGCCTGATAGTCGCCCAGACAAGGAGATAAAGGCAATACCATTTGTGTCACCTAATAAAAGACAAAATGTTGCTTGTGTGGTTAATTAATAGGTGATTGATGACGGTTTTCAGCGAATTGGAGTGGCTCAAAGAGATAATGCGCTGAATAGGTCGGTTTGGTTCATATGTGTGCGTATTTATTGCAGGTTCGAATCCATTTTAATGCTATAAAGTGCAAAATGATAGCCTTTATTTTACATGTATTTTGTACGAGTGATTGTAGTGTAATGATAATGGGATAGATATGAAATGCGACTTCAAATCCGCCGAAAACAACTTGTTTGCGAATGTTTGACAACTCCTGCAGCTGTGGTGAGCAACGCGAGCACGCGCAAGGAAACCAGTAGGTGGGAAAAACCAGAAGGCACACAACACCGGAACAACAGGGAAGAGGCAACAGGATAGCAGCACGAAAGATACACAGGATACACACGGAATTTTGATGGACGTCCTTATCAGTCTATGGTCTAACTTATAAACGTGTCGGGTCAACGTCAACGATAAGTAAGTTAGGCTAACGTAAACGTTAGCTATTTGCTGTTGTCATATGCTAGTGCTATATGCTTTAGGCTACGTGATGGCCATTTATCACACTCATTTTAGGTACTACTTTTACGAGGTCTGTAGTTCTGTCAAAATGTATCTTATCGTTGAACAGACTACAAGGTTATCTTCCTTAGACTTCGTAGATGTAGTTACTACAATTTGGAAGCGAATTTCGAAGTGTAAATATGGTTTTAGTGTGTAAACAGACCAACCGCGATTTTGCAATGAAGTGAATATGGAGCCTTTTATGTAGGGCTACTAGGCTACTTTCACGAAGTCTGTAGTTCTGTCAAAATGTATCTTATCTATGAACAGACTACATGATTATCTTCCTTAGACTTCGTAGATGTAGTTACTACAATTTGGAAGCGAATTTCGAAGTGTAAATATGGTTTTAGTGTGTAAACAGACCAACCGCGATTTTGCAATGAAGTGAATATGGAGCCTTTTATGTAGGACTACTAGGCTACTTTCAGGAAGTCTGTAGTTCTGTCAAAATTGATCTTATCTATGAACAGACTACATGATTATCTTCCTTAGACTTCGTAGATGTAGTTACTACAATTTGGAAGCGAATTTCGAAGTGTAAATATGGTTTTAGTGTGTAAACAGACCAACCGCGATTTTGCAATGAAGTGAATATGGAGCCTTTTATGTAGGACTACTAGGCTACTTTCACGAAGTCTGTAGTTCTGTCAAAATTGATCTTATCTATGAACAGACTACATGATTATCTTCCTTAGACTTCGTAGATGTAGTTACTACAATTTGGAAGCGAATTTCGAAGTGTAAATATGGTTTTAGTGTGTAAACAGACCAACCGCGATTTTGCAATGAAGTGAATATGGAGCCTTTTATGTAGGACTACTAGGCTACTTTCACGAAGTCTGTAGTTCTGTCAAAATTGATCTTATCTATGAACAGACTACATGATTATCTTCCTTAGACTTCGTAGATGTAGTTATTACAGTTTGGAAGCGAAATTCGAAGTGCAAATATGGTTTAAATGTGTAAACAAGACGCCTGATGTTTAATATATGTTAATGAATGGGCACAGTATTATTGTGTACAGTAATGGGCTATCAGTAGTATGTAAACAGTTCATGTGTTATGTGATTTACATAAACTAACAACAGAAATGTTAAAAGCTGGTATTGTGTTTCCTGAATTCTTACATTCAGGCATTCAAATGAAATGTAATTAAATAGCATATCAATCATGCAACAATGCAAAAACAATGAAACTAGTGTAGGACTAATTATATTTTACATTAGTAAAGCAGTACTCTGATGTGCATGCTTTCACAAACTTTTGTAAACAATCTTAGCACTTTAAACATTGACTGTTTTGAAGTGCATGTAGGCAATATAGTATAAAAATAATAATTGTGATATCATTACAATTTGATAGGGGTTGGGAGGAGGGGGTGGGTTCATGTAGGTGGGCCCTATGACCCCAAAGTATGCCTTGACTGGGCCTCAGGTCAAAGAAGTTTGAGAAATGCTGATGTAGACAACAAAGCAGCAAGGAGGCGTCGTGTGATCATTTAAACAAGTTTTATGACAAGGTCGATGAGGGTGGGAAAAATCGTACATTTCTGTGCAAACTTTGCCCGCACTTCAGTCACATTGTCTTTTAAGAAAATGCAGTCCTTTTTTCGGTTCCAGCAGCCAACAACCTCAGAACTGACCCTTCAGGCCTCTCAGCAGGCGCTGGCCTTTAACCGCAGCCAGAAGAGAGTCAGCAGAAATTTGATTGCCTTTAAAAAATCTGACTTCTTAAAAAATCTTAAACTGGCTGCATTACGTGATTATTTCTGAGATTCTGATACGTTTTTAACCATGACCTATACACAGTTCTGGTTTGAAAATGTATCTCTTAAAATAATCACTTTATGCAGTCAGCTTAAGATGGCTTACTAGCAACTAACTAATTACCCTAGCAACAACCTAGAAACCACCCCTGTAATGTCAACCTAGCGACCACCATAGCAACCAGCATAGCAACCATGTTATTTATGCGTTTTAGCTTATTGGATGTTGCGTTAATGCAGACAACTTTTGATCCGTGTGCCCGATTTTCATAAATGAGGTACCGTTGGAATCCTTGGATGAGGCCGAGTTCCGTGCCTTTGATCAAACCCACTCTTGCAGTTCCTCGGAACCGCAATTCTAGTTATATCTTCCTATTCACCCACTTTTTGGCCGAACTACTGCTCCTAGACCGTTTGAGCTATCGACGCGGTTCGAACTCCAAAAATTCAGGCCCGAACCGGTGTAACTTGCTTGTTGATTTCGTGTCGCTGGCCCTTGTCGTTTTCGCGGTATTCCCGTTTTTCTGCGTTTTTTAGCCCCATTGAAATGAATGGCGGAATGTTCAGAATTCAAATTTCGATTGTGACATCACAGCTCTAATTGCTTAAGCTTGCACCTGGCAGAGTTCTGAGCCATCTGGCAGAGCTCTAATGGGCTGGGCTGGGCTGTCTGTGTATATGAAGGTGTGTGCATGTAACTTTTGACCAGTATGTCCGATTTTCATGAATGAGGTACCGTTGGAATCCTTGAATGAAGCCCAGTTCAATGCCTTGCCAGCACTAAGTGTAAAGGTAATGTAAAAAAAGATGAGACAGCGCGAGGCGCTGTCTCATCTTTTTTTTAAAGTCAAACCATGTTGATACAGGTCATTAAAAAAAATATATATATATATTTTCCAAATCCATTCAGCCCAGTTCAATGTGTAAAGGTCTTTTTTTTAAAGCCAAACCATGTTCATATAGGTCATTAAAAAAATAAATAAATAAAGTATTTAACCAATCCATTCAGCCCAGTCCTTTACCCAGCTAGCTCCATTTGAACTTAGTCATGTGTACAGTTGTATAGATTATTACATTGAGAAACACACTTTCATACAGATATCATGCATATCCACGCAGCATTACTAATCAAGTTACTCATCGTTGCCCAGCAAGAAGTCCACAATCAATTCAATTGTCTTGCCACGATCTGTGGAGCTTACAGACAACGTTATATTACTATTGGTTCTGTATGCTATTTAAAGCCGACCTAACGCTGAGTCCCTTCTAGACGGTGTGTTGCAATGCATTCTGGGTGCTGTGCTGTGATTCGACGGCTCGTCACCTGACCCACCAAACAACAACTCTCTGGGATGTGGCGTAAATATCGCGTAAAAACCTTGTTGCCGGAACAACAGGGAAGAGGCAACAGGATAGCAGCACGAAAGATACACAGGATACACACGGAATTTTGATGGACGTCCTTATCAGTCTATGGTCTAACTTATAAACGTGTCGGGTCAACGTCAACGATAAGTAAGTTAGGCTAATGTAAACGTTAGCTATTTGCTGTTGTCATATGCTAGTGCTATATGCTTTAGGCTACGTGATGGCCATTTATCACACTCATTTTAGGTACTACTTTTACGAGGTCTGTAGTTCTGTCAAAATGTATCTTATCATTGAACAGACTACAAGGTTATCTTCCTTAGACTTCGTAGATGTAGTTACTACAATTTGGAAGCGAATTTCAAAGTGTAAATATGGTTTTAGTGTGTAAACAGACCAACCGCGATTTTGCAATGAAGTGAATATGGAGCCTTTTATGTAGGGCTACTAGGCTACTTTCACGAAGTCTGTAGTTCTGTCAAAATTTATCTTATCTATGAACAGACTACATGATTATCTTCCTTAGACTTCGTAGATGTAGTTACTACAATTTGGAAGTGAATTTCAAAGTGTAAATATGGTTTTAGTGTGTAAACAGACCAACCGTGATTTTGCAATGAAGTGAATATGGAGCCTTTTATGTAGGGCTACTAGGCTACTTTCACGAAGTCTGTAGTTCTGTCAAAATTTATCTTAACCATTTAGTCTGTTCATAGATATCTTCCTTAGACTTCGTAGATATAGTTACTACAATTTGGAAGCGAATTTCGAAGTGTAAATATGGTTTTAATGTGTAAACAGACCAACCGCGATTTTGCAATGAAGTGAATAGAGCCTTTTATGTAGGGCTACTAGGCTACTTTCACGAAGTCTGTAGTTCTGTCAAAATGTATCTTATCTATGAACAGACTACATGGTTATCTTCTTTAGACTTCGTAGATGTAGTTACTACAGTTTGGAAGCGAAATTCGAAGTGCAAATATGGTTTAAATGTGTAAACAAGACGCCTGATGTTTAATATATGTTAATGAATGGGCACAGTATTATTGTGTACAGTAATGGGCTATCAGTAGTATGTAAACAGTTCATGTGTTATGTGATTTACATAAACTAGTAAACAACAGAAATGTTAAAAGCTGGTATTGTGTTTCCTGAATTCTTACATTCAGGCATTCAAATGAAATGTAATTAAATAGCATATCAATCATGCAACAATGCAAAAACAATGAAACTAGTGTAGGCCTAATTATATTTTACATTAGTAAAGCAGTACTCTGATGTGCATGCTTTCACAAACTTTTGTGAACAATCTTAGCACTTCTAACATTGACTGTTTTGAAGTGCATGTAGGCAATATAGTATAAAAATAATAATAATAATTGTGATATCGTTACAATTTGATAGGGGTTGGGAGGAGGGGGTGGGTTCATGTAGGTGGGCCCTATGACCCCAAAGTATGCCTTGACTGGGCCTCAGGTCAAAGAAGTTTGAGAAAGGCTGATGTAGATGACAAAGCAGCAAGGAGGCGTCGTGTGATCATTTAAACAAGTTTTATGACAAGGTCGATGAGGGTGGGAAAAATCGTACATTTCTGTGCAAACTTTGCCCGCACTTCAGTCACATTGTCTTTTAAGAAAATGCAGTCCATTTTTCGGTTCCAGCAGCCAACAACCTCAGAACTGACCCTTCAGGCCTCTCAGGAGGCCTGGCCTTCTAACCTAGTGACCACCATAGCAACCAGCATGATTGCCCTAGCAACCAGCATAGCAACCACTATATTTATGCGTTTTAGCTTATTGGATGTTGCGTTAATGCAGATAACTTTTGATCCGTGTGCCCGATTTTCATAAAAGAGGTACCGTTGGAATCCTTGGATGAGGCCGAGTTCCATGCCCCTGATCAAACCCACTCTTGCAGTTCCTCGGAACCGCAATTCTAGTTCAATATAGCCAGTGTAAGGTATGTCGAGCCCGTTAGCTGCCTTAAGGCCTAACCAGTTGCAATCTTTCTTCTGCAACTGACTGAAATGCTTACAAAAAAAACTCTCGGTTACAGTGGTAACCATTGATCCGGTGTCAATTAAACAAGAGACTTCCACCCCTCCCATAACCACACTCAACACAGGGCATTTTCCCACTAACAGTCCAAGAGAGGAAGAACATGCAGAGCCAGAGCCCTCCCCTCCCAGTGTGTGGCTCTGCACACTGGGGGGTTCTAGTTTCCCAACTGGCTATTAGAACTACTGGCAAGGGGCCGTGACTGATCAGGGGAATCAGAGGGAGTGAGAGGGACAGGTCTACTGTTTCTACAAGGAGGAGCAGACTGACAGTACCGGACTATGTGTCCAGGTCGATCACATCTAATACAGATAGGCTGACCATCAGGGGTACGTTTAAAGCGGCTTCCCCCGTATGGCTGAGGGGCGCGAGGTTTACCAGTAGACTGCCCTAGGTGTTGGACCAGCATATCTAGTTGGGCTTGTTGTTTTAAAACCATTTCCTTTAACTCTGCCATCTCAGAGGGTCGAGCAAAAGTGGCCTCGCACTGAGACGTATAAGGTGTTTCACTACTGCGCCCCAGTGCACGGTGACTCCGATCACGACTCGGCTGTCCCTCCTCCACCCACCTAGTGGCCTCCCGTCTTACATCCAACAGAGACAAACCCCCAGTACCAGTCGTTTAAGCTCTCTTCGTAACATATGATCTCGCACATTCTCACAAAATTGGTCTCTCAGTACAATGTCTGGTTCAGTAATTGCATCCCCCTTGGACTGTTTAACCTTTTCCATAAGCTCCATTAGTGCATGAGAAAACTCAAACAACGACTCACTGTCTCTTTGCTTTCTGTCAAAAAAACGTTGCTGCCAATAAACATACGACTTAGAGCATCCATTGACCTCTTTTAAAACAGTAATGATTTCTGTCAAATTTCCTTAATAGCTATGGGTCGATATTTAATCTCACTCTGGGCTTCGCCCTCTAAATGATCATACAAAAACATTGCCTTCTCCAGATCAGACAGGTACCTTGACCTAATGCAGCTTTGTGCTTCTTCACTCCACTCCTCAATAGAAAGGGACCCCGCTGTTGCTGAGCCAGAAAACTTAGGGCACCGTCTCTCTCGGGGCAGATAGAGAGCCTGCTCTCGTCGTATCGGCTGGGGCCCACTCCCGCTGGCCTCGTCTCCTTGTCTCTCATTTTCAGCTTGAAGCCGTGACACACAGTCGCGCAGTTGCTGCAGCTCCACGTCCTGGTCCATCCTGTTGCCAGCTGCTGTTCTCTACACACAAACACACTTATGCGCACATCCACACACACCCACACACACCTGGTGCTGCTCAATGTGGCTAACCTACCAACAACACTTCAAAAGAAAAAAAAAAAATCCTGCCGACTAAGCCAAAATGTGGCGCCCCCTACAGTACAGTTGACTACGCCACCCCTTGAGCTAGATTAGTAGGGTAAGTGTCAGAGCAAGGGGAACTCTTGTCCCAATCAAATGTACACCACACAGGTTCTAGAAAAGTAAAAATACAATCTTTATTAATCTTGCAAGTG
Source organism: Alosa pseudoharengus (assembly GCF_046254945.1). NCBI lineage: Eukaryota > Metazoa > Chordata > Actinopteri > Clupeiformes > Clupeidae > Alosa > Alosa pseudoharengus. The sequence continues at coordinate 33,680,054 of NW_027468587.1, read as the reverse complement.
TCATTTAATGGTCACCGGGTAGGTAAAGCACATAGATACATGGGTACAATAAAACACCCAACCATCGGCACAGGAGCCAGTAGCACCTTTGAGAAACACTAATGGGAGGCTAAGGTCTCAAGATCACATGTAAACAAAGGCACAAGACCTTTAAGTGATACACGCTAGAGTTCAATGTAGACACTGCAAACCTCACAGCACTCTGATGAACATGGTTTAAAGACGTGGTTTAGAGATTCACACTACACAGCACTCCAAACTTTAAGTGAGAACGAGTGAAAGAAACCCGCTGTCCCATGGAGTCTCCTACTCATGCGCTATCCTGGCCACACATACTTTCTGGATGTTGTATAGATGTCTTACTCTAGATGTCATATAGGCCTACACGTCATTAAAATATGTTTTCAAGACGTAATTATTGCACGTCCTGATGTCCATATAGGAGCCAGAATGAACTTTATCAATACATCTTTTCTGCAAGTTGTATAGTTGATTTTTGTATGTTCTTATAATACGTTTTCGAGACACAATTATTAGGCACTTTGGTCTTTTGGTCTTAGGTCTTTGGCACTGAAGGCTAATCACGTATTTTCTTAAAGTGACAGGCACTCAATTAGACCTAGACACCACAAATGTGCACTCAATTAGACCTATTCCACATGATATGCTTAAGTGTAATAGATTAAAAAATAATATGAAGTGCTCAAATTAGCCTACTAAATATTTTTACCTACGCACATCATAAAATACTATAAATAATTAACAAAATATATAATTTTTGTATGAATTCCAAAATATATTAAATAGAAACATGACATGACATTTAGCCATAATCTTCTGTGTGTGTGTGTGTGTGTGTGTGTGGAGGGTGTAGCAGAATTTAGGATGTTCTAGATGTTCTCAATTTAATTTCAATCCAGCCTATTTCATGTTTCCATTCCAAAACAAATGTTGAAAGAGTGCACAAACTGGAAATACTAGAACACTTTCTAATGGTGTGTTAAATTATCAGAATAGACTACAGCCTTTGACTTCATTTTTCTACAAGGGAAATGCAGATATAGTTTACAAAGCAGAGTGATTATTTTATTTTTACTATGCAGTGTCTTACCTCTAAACCTCTAAAGAATGTGCAATTTTATACATTAGTACTGTTGTGAAAAATATTCACGCAAAATAATCGTAATATTCGTGAAATCGTGATTATTCTTCAGACAATTATACCACCAACATAATTGTGACATCCCTAGTTCAGAATCGGGTCGGGCTGAACGTATTGTTTGTCATTTATCAACTAATTCTGGCTGTCAAATAGACGTCTCGATTATGGCTTGTCAGAACGTCTACTTGCAACTAATTTTGGCTGTGTATAGACGTTCAGAACCGGGTCGGCCTGGACTATTGTCTCAATGTCTTTTATCAACTAATTCTGGCTGTCAAATACACGTCTAGATTATGGCCTGGCAGAACGTCTATTTGCAACTAATTTTGGCTGTCTATAGACGTTCAGAACCGGGTCGGCCTGGACTATTGTCTCAATGTCATTTATCAACAGGGGCGGTTCTAGGGGCGGGGCCACAGGGGCCCGGGCCCCATCTGAAATCTCATTGGCCCCTGACTGGCCCCTGTACCGTCAGTCATCAATAAGTGTCAAACTTGTTGAGAACGACGATCAGAGATGCAATTACATTCCCAAACAACTGGTGGCAGTAATGCACCTATGAAGCTTGAAAGCTGAAGCACACAGTGAACTGTAAAGGAAAGAATACATTTGGCTAACCAGAAATGTCTCTGCTAATGTGAAGAAACGATACATTTGGCTAACGGAAGTATTAGCTAACGCGAAGAACCGATACATTTGGCTAACGAAAGTATCAGCTAGAATTCTAACGTGAAGAACCGATAGCAACGTTTCATCCTCCACAGAAGTTTCTTGGTGAGTCACAAATCTCTATGTTGGTTATCATCATTATGTGAAAGGGATGTTTATTTGTTGCTGTCACAATATGTTAAATTACGAAGCAGCAGCAAGCTTGTAGTGAACTGTTAACTGACTTAATCAGTGAACTGTTAACATTAACTTAACGTTAGGCTACTTGAGTTGAGGTTTGATTGTTAGGCTATTCATTGTTAGCATGCTGATAGATTTTATGTATGGAAAGGTAATGTATGTGTGAAATGGTGTGTTTGTTTGAAAAGTGTTATATGAAAGTGTGAGTGTTTGAAATGGTGTTATATGAAACGCAGAGAAATGGACATCCTGTTTGTTTGGGGTCCGAAATATAAATGTGGCTTTAAAGACCATTCCAAATCAGACCATTGTAAAAATAGTTGTTGAAGAAATTGTGTAAATATGATATAGTTGTTGCTCACATGCTGTGTGTGTGTGTGTGTGTGTACTGTGCATGTGTGTGTGTGTGTTTGGTTTAATGTACACAAACTGGCAGTGAAGTCTCTTATCAACAAAAGGGGAAAGAGTTAAAGTAAAACTTGTTTAATTGAATGAAAAATGTGTCTATGATGATGTATGATTTCTGTTTAAAATATCAATGTATTCAGAGTCTATTATATTTTAGTTTTATATTGTGTTTTCAGTGCACATTATAAATAAATGGGAAAATTGTTAAGAAATGTATTGGCTTTTTTTTTTTTAGCATTTAGCATTCAAGTATTTGAACAAGGTAACACTGGTGAAATGTATGCACCTTACTGTTGTGGTGTAGTCTAGTTAACTGTAGTGGGTATACTGTATGGAGTCAAAATAGGGTCTTTAATATTGAGAGCTTGTGAAAAGATGTTCACATGTGTAATAAAGTTTTGCAGCTGTGCAAAAGGAGTTCTGCATGTGAAAAGAAATTTCGTACCTGTAGAAATATTTTGTACATGTGTGAAAAAAGTATGTACCTGTAGAAATATTACGTACTTGTGTGAAAGAAATGTGTATCTGTAGAAATGTTTTGTACATATGTGGGGGGAAAATGCGGATCTGTAAAAATATTTTGTACACGTGTGGAAAAAATATGTACCTGCACAAATACTTTGTACGTCTGTGAATCTCCTACGCGATGCTTTCCTGAACACTGAAAGTACGAGTGTGAAACTGAGATACAAGCTTACGGACTTTTGACCCTAATTTCACTGCCTTTCTGAAGAGCCAATCAACACATTGCTTACTGCCAACCAATCAGCGTTCCCCACCGACCACCCAGATTTTGCCGCTAACCCACAGATCTAGATTAGTTATTAAAACTGGTGGTAACAGCAAGGGCAGATAGGTCGTAACATTACTGTAAATGAACACCCATAAGTATTTCTGGACTAAAATATTGCAAAGCGATTTGGTTACTTTATTTGTCATGCTTTTATCAGTTGTAACATAGTCAAAACGTTAAGAATATCATACCAGAACATGAAATAATAACTGTATGATAGCTGCCATAGCTATCCTAGCTGACGTTTATCGTAGCTCATAGTGCTAGGGCTAATGTAACTCGTCAGTTTTTTACGTTGCCCAGCGAATAAGTAGGCTTAATTCTTACATGTCTTAAGTTAAAGAATTGAAAGAAATAGGAAATAAAGAAAACGCTTGAACGGGTTTATCCATTTACATTCAGATCTTGCCATAGACTTTGCCTAAGCTTGCTTGCTTGGTAGTCTACCGTCCTGTTCAGTCTATGGTTGCTATAGCAACCGCTGCTGTGCTTCATAAACTGAGGAGATAACCGTGTGGTTAAAATACTCCCCAAACACAAAGAAAACAAAACTATGTAAGAAAATGGGATGTTGTATTCCAAACAACAAACCAACAGTCCTGGAAGGGCATTACTATAATCTCACTCACTATAATCTCCTAGCTGTGGATGTCCCATTACAACCCATTCATTTGATTCGTCTTTTTGCCGTCCACTAGGCTATTATTATAGGCTTGCAAAGGGTGATAAAATAAACGTGTTCTCATATCAAATAATAATAGCAGATAGACATAAATGTGTGTACAGTATTACTGTTTTTAATCATGAATGACACCACTGAATCACCCTTTCGGAAATGGAATGAATAATTCAACTATTTCGTCAACATTACTGCTAGCTAGAAGCTAACCTATAACGTTACAGTCTAAAAAGCGGATGGGATAGCTAACGTTAACATTACGGCTCCGCTTCAACCCTTTTTGCGATCACAGTATAAATTGAGCTACCACGTCACTCTTAATTAAGTTATAATTTTGCAACCCCAATCAAAGAGTATACCAGAGAATTTCTAATAAGACATTATAGACGGGCTCTGAGTATACTAATAATGTCTTATTAGACATTCTCTGGTATACTCTTCGATATGAAGCCAATCTGTTTAGCACCAAAATCTAGGTGGTCGGTGGGAAACGCTGATTGGTTGGCAGTAAGCAATGTGTTGATTGGCTCTTCAGAAAGGCAGTAAAATTAGGGTCAAAAGTCCGTAAGCTTGTATCTCAGTTTCACACTCGTACTTTCAGTGTTGCGCAGGAAAGCATCGCGTAGGAGATTCACAGACGTACAAAGTATTTGTGCAGGTACATATTTTTTCCACACGTGTACAAAATATTTTTACAGATCCGCATTTTCCCCCCACATATGTACAAAACATTTCTACAGATACACATTTCTTTCACACAAGTACGTAATATTTCTACAGGTACATAATTTTTTCACACATGTACAAAATATTTCTACAGGTACGAAATTTTTTTTCACATGCAGAACTCCTTTTGCACAGCTGCAAAACTTTATTACACATGTGAACATCTTTTCACAAGCTCTCAATATTAAAGACCCTATTTTGACTCCATAATACTGTGATAAACCCCAAATGTTAATACCTATCCTTGTCTGTTTTAAGTGGGTATACTGAGATGGTGATGCTTTTTACAGTAAGTGGGTATACCAGAGACTTTCTAATGAGGAGACACAGCACTCAAAAAATCCTCCATAGAAATGCATGGGGCTAGTTTGTAACGTTGTCTACACACATCCCACCCCTTCCTCGGCAAAACGTCGACATGTGAATACATTGAGCCAATCATGTGGTGTGATGTGAATACATTGAGCCAATCATATGGTGTGTTGTGAACTCGCCGCTGGAGCAAGATTGGTGTCGTGAAGCCTTGCGCACGCACATTTCTGCCGAATAGGATGCCCGATGAGTGCCCAAAAAGCGTTGCAATATGGCCGTTGAGTGGAGGGACTTGCCCAGAAGGACTTTGGGTATACTGCGTATAGTCCTGCATATCACGTAGACTACGTGCCTCTGCTTTACTGAACAAGGGATTTTCTGTGTATGGATGTTGACCGGTTCTTGGCCCCTCAGTGTATGATGTGGCCCCTGTCTCAGAAAAATCCTAGAACCGCCACTGTTTATCAACTAATGCTGGCTGTCAAATAGACGTCCAGATCATAGCCTGGACGACCGACGTGATATCAACTTGTCTTGTCAATTGCACATTACAGAAGTAAATCCTAGCTAACTTTAGGAATCCTACATTATCTAGGGATTCTATTTCTACTCCTTAGGATCAGGACTGAGACTGGCTGTGATGGAAGGTCTGGGCTGCATGACTGTACTAGCGGGATGCAGATCTGTGTGACTCACACACAGAGAATGCCTGTCTGACACATCGCACATAAGCGCTGGTGTGTGCGCACATGTGCTGGATATGAAGCTGTGACTCAGACGCCGGTATTATATGAAATATACAAAATGTAGTTGTGTTTACACATCCCAAGCACCTGAGTCATGGCTTAATTATAACGAGAGCCTCAGTGGGCTATGATGAGTGTTTAGTGTCCTAATTACATGGAATGCCCCCCCCCCGTCTCTTGACCTATATGCCTGCCAAAGGCCACCGTGTCTTGTGTTCAGACTCTATTTCTGAAGAGACATGCTTGGCTGGTTCCTCCCACGCTGATACCACACTGGTCAAAAATCTTGCTTCACTTTGCCTTTTTAAATATGGACGAGGAGAGAGTTTGTTTGGAAGCGCTAAACCGTCAAGCTCTGTTCTGAGTCAGGACAGTCAGCAGACAGAAAGAGCTCGGCTGGATATCTGTCTGATCTGGTCTGTATCTGCAGCAAGGTAATGTTCAGATGCTTGGCAGGAGATAAACAAACACTGATAAACAAACATAGCCTGGAGATTCCAGACCCTGGTAATCTAGAAAGATTAAGGGTCTGGCCACAAATAATGTAATGGCCCAACTTGAGGGGCGGCACCAAGTGTGCGTTTACTGACTGATTACGGACTTCTACGCAATTGGATAACACTATGACTGTCATCTGTCTAGCTCGTCTTTGGCCCGCCTATATCAGATACACCGATGTGATTGGCTCCCCGCGATTCGAGTGGCAAAAGTAATGTACGTCATTACTCATTGCCAGAGTGTCTCACAGAGACAATTCATATTGTGCTCTTGCGAGAACTCTGGATGTTCCAGGGTAAAACAAACACTGATAAAGAACAGTCTGGCATCTGCAGACCTTCGCCTCTATTGGGAGTGAAGAGATGGAGGGAGATGGATGGGGATATATGATTCGGCTGAGTGCCACAGGTAATCACAGCCATAGGTATTACTGTATTTACCAACCAGACCATCACTCAGGAGTACCATATTGCTTTTATATAACAGTTCCACTACCCACTAATCGAGTTTTAATGTAAATATAAAAGTTGCCCCAAAGTAATGTCTGTATTTTACTCAGCAGTTTCAGTTCCTCAATGTAAAAACCTAGCCTCTGACTGTAATTGCATAAGCACTACGGAAATGTGGATGCAGTCCGATATGAATGTGCCAACGCTCTTCTATCTCCCATCTCAAAAACACACAGTACTTATCTACACCTCCTCCACCAGACTTGGGTCCAGATCTCTGTACTAAGTCAGCATAATTGAGCTGACAGTACAATAAAAACAAACTCAAAGTCACTTTGGGGGTAGATGGGTTTTTATTACACTAAGTGGTGTTCAGCTGTGCTGCTTCATACAGTTAGCCTGCGTGTGGGTGAAGGGCTTAGTGAGTCCAAGGAGGCTGGGTTTCCAACTCAGGGAGCTCCAGCCTGCTGGTATCACGGTTGACTCACTGGCTTGGCTCTGTCAGGACAGAACTCCAGTTTCTGTTTAAGGCCTGTCTGATTTACAGCGGCCGACCGTCTCAAATTGCACAGGAGATGGTGACCGTTGACATTTTCTCTGGTTGCATAATGGACAGATTCGCAGTCTGTTTTGTCAGAGAATGTCCTAACAATGGAAAACGGCATCTTTTTTGAAGCCTGTGGAAACTAAGTGAGAAATAAGAAACTGCTAGAGACATTCCCATGTTCCCAAATCTGCTCGTGGCTTGTCTCAAAAAGAGGCCATGGTTTGCCATGGTAGTTTTTGGTTAAATGAGTGGTTTCACAGAAGCCATAGGGTGTTTATGCCATGAAGAAAAACAATGTGGATTGTTCATTGTTGCTAGATAAACTTAGAGAGAAAATAGGGTTGGATTTATATGTTTATGTTTGTACATGTGTGTGCATGTGTGTCTGTGAGAGAGAGAGAAGATAGAGACAGAGAGAGAGAGAGAGAGAAAAGAAAGTCAGAAAAAAACCTTTCCCCAACCTCAGTTCAAGTTCCCTATTACTTCCCCTTTCTTATACTATCTCTATCCAATTAGTCTCTCTCCTTCACTTTTCCACCCCTTCTCTCTCTCTCTCTCCCTTTCTCCCACCCCTACCACGTTCCTCCATACTCGTCACATCCTCCTGAAATAGCACTGACACTTCCTCTCAGCAACCTCACTGCTCAGTGCCTGCCCTTACTCTGCCCCCCCCTCTGTTCAGCTCCCTGATGGACTACTTGATCCCCTGACCTCTGGGCGAGGACGTTAACACCAGATCACTGCAACAGGCGTCTGCTGTGAGGCCTGAGGCAGGGGAATGGCACTCTGACCCCACTGTGTTAGGGGTCACTTCGAGAACAACTACTCCATGCAGAGAACTCTAGTCAGCAGCGCTCATAAAGACAGAAAGAGAAAAGCCTGGTCAAATATGTAATGGAACTTTCTAGGAAAGACAGGTAGCCTTACTCTAGACTCTGATATGGATAATATGATAATATAACAGAATAAAAACAGCAAAACAATAAAACACTATAAAAAACAACTTAGAGGAAAAGTGAATGCGTAAGCACAAATTAAATGAAGTAAATGTCCAACCACAGACTGAACTAAATGTTAAATGCCTGTCTGTAAAAGTGAGTTATCACTCTTTAAAAGTGTCCAAGTAGCCGGCAGATCTCACATAAAATGGAAAACTATTCCATAGTTTTGGACCAACAACAGATGAAGCAGAGTACTGAGTGGCCTCATGACTTGATATTTTCCCAGTGACTTTGGCCATTCTGATCCCTTGCAAAATAAGAGGAATGTGGAAGCTGAAAGTCTCAGAGTGAGTCACTGTGATAACTGTGCAGGGGTTGGGGAGAAGGAAGGAGGCAGAGCTAACAGAGGGATAAGAGTGTGTGTGTATGTGGGTATGTGTGTGTGTACGTGTGTGTGATAGCGAGAGGGAGAGATGTGTTAGCTCCAAAGGTCACCGGGTTTCCCTGTTGTTGTTGTTGTTGCTGGTAGCAGTCGTGCTCTCTCACACCTAGCTGATGTTTACGAGTGTTGCTAACCACTTCACACACCCCTCCTCATTCTCTGCTCACACTGACCATGTGAAGCATCTCGACAATTTCACACACACACACACACACACACACACTCACACACACACACACACACACACACACAACCTTACAGTACCTCATCATGCATTGTGTGCCACTGTAACTAACATACCACAGAGACCATCCTAGAGGCAGTAAACACTGGTTGCTCCTCTGACGTCAACCGTCACGCTAGTAACCCACACTGACTTGTTGCATTAAAACGTTAGGAGCTGGGGCATTCTTATCTTCCCGGCTGGATGCGGAGGTTGCCAGGGAGATAAATAGAGTGTGTCTTCATCCGTTCATCAACAGGCGTCTGTTTCAGGGAAGAATTAGCCTGTTATCAGACATGGCCATCTGTGTATCCCCAGTTGACTGTATATAATACAAAATCCAGCATTTCTTTACAAAAAATTGACAGTTTATGCATGCACACACATCTTCCACATGCACACCAGATGAACATGTTGAAGATGAATGCATCTGTTTTTGTAAATATTGTCCTGATAAACCTAACATTTTGATCCCACAGCAGTTGACCACACCTCCCGTGATGAGGAGTGTCCATTTTTAATGAGCACAACACAGAGGATGGAAACATGCACGGACTCATATTGTCTTTAGCCATAATAAGCTGCTCTCTCTGATCTTGTTCTCAGGAGGCTGCGACCATGAGCAAAAAAAAAAAAAGTTTCTTGTGGCCACATCAAACTTTTCTGGTCCGTGCCAGAACGTTTTGAGTGCATAGCAGTTTCTGTTGCACACCAGAAAATTTTTTCATTTGCATTTTGGCATCTTTCTTGTCCATGTCCCTGAGGAGGCATTTGTATGTCTCGGAAAAACAGTTTGATTTAAATAAATAAATAAATGAACCATGAACATGAATGAATATGAACAAGTCCCAGCCACTTCGCAATCCATCACTGATCTGACACCATTTCCAAACTCATGAACTCCCATGGAAAGCTCCGATACGACTCTGAAGAACCGCAGCTGGGAACATGAACGCCGGGTCCATGCCAAGCACATGGTCAGCTGTGAGACACAGGCAGGTGTTCTCAGAGGGATCAGGACAGGCGGACACGAGGGAAGGTGGGCAGACTCCCTGGAGAGACACATGGAGGAGGCCAGCGTGTGATTTGTGATGAAGCCTAAGAGACCAGTTCATCCTGATGGCTTCATTTGGACATGGGATCTGCATTACTGTTGTGCGGCAGCAGCAGCAGCAGCAGCTGTAGTGCCTGGAGTAGGAGATATGTTTATGGTTAGGGTTACACAGGCGCTTTTATTAGTGACCTATTATAATAATGTTAAACAATAACAGTAACAATATAATAACATTGGCAGAGTATCAACAAATGAATTCCCATTCAAATACCGAGAAATAAGACAGTTGCAGTAGTGTGTCTGTGAGTTTGGGCCACATACAGTATGGTTGTGTATACATCCACTGGACCCTCATTTCATTGACGGGCGAAAAGCAAAGTTTGTCACACATGGGAGCATGAGTATGCATAGTGTTTATCCATCCATGATTGTGCCAATCCACTTATCTTTAATTCATGTGTGTTTAATTCATGTGCTTGTTGCCAATTGCCCATCAACGAAATTCAGACCACTTGTCCATCAATGGAATTCGGTCATTGTCTGGTTTTGCTTAAGAGGAATGTTTGTTCTCAACAATGTTCTAGTAGAGTTTTGTTTTTTTCCTCTTGCACAAAAACAGGCTAAATTGTTTGGAGTGGCATGATGACTGCTTCTTTCTTTCTTTCTTTCTTAATGGTTAAGCATCCCAACCAACCAGGAACTCACTGTTCTCTTAGCAGCACAGCGGGCAGTTATACCAAGCATCCCTAGAACCAGATTTTACAAGAGGATGTTTTGTGGCTGATGTATCTTTATCCCAGTAATCTCTCTTTGTTCCAGTAAAGTATTGAACATACTCCAGATTCAGGGGTCTGGTCAGTGTTTCTCAACCACTGAGTCAGGGCCTATTGGCGGGCTGGCAAAATGAGTTAAAGCTAATTTTTTAATATGTCAATTCTAAATAATGTCAATAGTGATAGGCCTAATATTTAACCAAAAGCTACTAAGGTTCTGCGAAAATACAATCCGAGTTACATAAAATATGGTTTTGTCAATTGAGGTGATGCTGTTGAGCCCAATGCTGAGTTGAGTGTGGCTTAACACGGTCATGAGGTGCTGACGCCTTCAAAACTGAAGCGCCATCTGGAGACAAGATACCCAACTCTGGCTGATAAGCCAGCTACTTCAAAAGGAAAGAAAACAGACTTCAGCTATAGAAAAAATCTACCCCAACGGGAATCTTTTTTTTAATGGGCCTTGGCCTGTATGAACAGATGGGCCTTAAAGCAGAAAAGGTTGAGAACCCCTGGTTTATACCACAGGCATGTTAAACTACAATGAAACCCCTTGAAACATTTAGACTTCTATAGTCTAAATGTAAATGGACTTAGTTTCTAATGCCAGTAACAGTTCTAGAGACCTTTTGGAGTTCTGTAGGCTCCAAAAATGGTTCACATTTCTTTGATGAAAACCAGGCCAATAGTTTTTGCACAATCCTACAGATAAACCATTGAAAACATAAACTCTTTGGCAGAAGTAACAAATAATACAACACATACACACGCACACACACACACACACACACACACACTTACACACTCATAATTTAGAGCACTCAGCAAAAATTACACATTATTGCAGACCAGAAAAACTCAATTTTGACACCTTGTTATGTAGTTGTCACCTGGCGCGTGCTGTTAGCTGTGTGCTACTACTGCGGCTGTGCTGTGGTGGGGAGAGCAAAGGGGAAGAGGAGAGGGGAGAACCCATCGTCTCTCAGACACACACAGCCCTGAGCAGCATGTAGGAGCTGGCAGTCTGCCCAGCAACACCCACCCCACCCCACCCATTACTCAATGTTTTACATGAATGTAATCAACAGAGGCGGCGGTATGAAGGTTGCAAGGCAAGTGTGCACACTCACACACACACACAGACACACACGTACCCACGCACACAAACACACACACTCAAAAACTAGATGTACCGCAGAGCGGTACAAAATATGACCGCCGCCCAGTCCAGCACATGTTTTCCACAAAAATAAGTCACGCTGAAAGGCATATATGATTCTAACTGTCTCACTGAATTGCATTATGCACACTCAATTCTCACTGGTATCTACTAGACAACAAGTACCAAAACATGATTAGTTCATAGATTTCACATGTAATATACATTTTATACAACCCCACCCCCATCTTGCCTGTTCATAATTCTGAGAAATTCTTGAATTGTGTGCATGTGTGCATGTACATGTTTATGTTTATGTGTGTGTGGGTGGGTGTGTGTGCGTGCATGTGTGTGTTTGCCTGTTTATGTGCCTGTGTGTGTGCATGTGCATGCATGCGTATATATGTCTACTGTGTGAGTATGTGTCATACGTAGGATTACTGTGAATGTATGTGTGTGCGTGTGTATCTGTTTATGCACATGTGTGCATATGGAATGGGTTTACATGACCCCTGGAGGCAAACATACGCAAAAAATTTGTCATCCTAGGCCCTACGGTTCTCAAGATATTCACAGAAAACTGTTTCTGCCCTACCCTCCTTTCGGGGGGTCCAGTCCAGCGGGGGTAAGACCAACATACAAAAAAAAGGTGGACCTCCTAGGCCCTACGGTTCTCGAGATATTCACAGAAAACTGTCTCCGGCCACCTACAGGCCAGTTGGTGTTTAGTAACATAAATTAATTTATTGTGTGGCCCCCCATGAACGGAATTCCACGAAACTTGGCGTGCATTCAGAGGGTGTCATAATGATCCTACACTTCCAATTTCATGAAGTTTTGACTATGTTAGGTCACAGATACCTGCGATTACAACATCTCATTTTTACTTTTTTGTGTTTAACTAGGTGGCACTATACATGAAATGAGTGGTTATGGAATGGGTTGACATGGCCCTTTGAGATTAACATACAAAAAAAATGGTTCTCCTAAACCCTACGGTTCTCGAGATATTCACAGAAAACTGTGTCTGCCCTACCCTCCTTTCGGGGGGTCCAGTCCAGCAGGGGGGCTACAGATCAAAACGAAAACAGGAGGTTCCATGCTATCCATGTGGGGTTACATGCCCACCAAGTTTCGTGTACCCCGGTCTTTCAGTGTCCCGGGAATCCTTGACGGAAATTTGGACATGCGAAAAATAAGAAAAAAAAAACAAAATCTGACTAAACCTATATGACCGCCGCTTCGCTGCGCGGCGGTCATAATAATGTGTACACAGTGCAACTGTTTTGTGGACGTAGCCTATATAGTTTTTAAACACTAATAAAGTCTAGTAGTGGAACTCAGATAACCCCTCTTTTGCATGTCTATGCATGAAATTTAAGTTGCGCCAGGATGTTACACAGAAAATGAAATGTGCTAAGTGAACTGTGTATGAACACTTTACAAACAGGCCTCTTTCTGCAAAGAGACAGAACGCAACCAAATCAACATGGCTGACTACACTTGACCTTAAAGGTGTTCTTCACATGGCCTTACTTAGTCATTTGGAAGACGCTTTAATCCAGAGATTTTTGAGGAGGGAGGACCAACTCCCACACAGCAGCACAGTAGGAGATCTGGAAGTAAGCAGTAAGCACTACATCAGAGGTGTGTTCATATTCTTTGAATAGAGGAAAACATTTGAGGTGAACACAATTTCTTTAAACTGTTAATTTGAACATACAATATTTGTGTAAACATTACCAATTCTTCAATTTCAACAGCAACCCTTTATCCAGCAACCATACATGTTTGTGGGGTACGACCTCCTTAGACCATTACAGGAAAGTCCAGTAAACTACTACGATTTCATTCTGACTTTGTCGCTGACCTAGCCTGGTTAACACCAGACCGCTTCTCAAATCTCCGACCGTGAAATAACTTGAAAATTGTATTGTAAATCATAGTCTGTAACTAAAATCTGTGACTTGTCTATAGACGTGAGAGGGTCAGACTTGAGTCTTTTAAAAGTCTTTTCCAAATTCATTCAAAGTTGTCTGGTGTATGGGCAGCAGCAGGTAAGGAAGTGCATAGAAAGGGTGAGTTAAGCATGTCAGGGTGTTCCACCTGAAAGGAGAGAAGGTGAGATGAAAGAAAGGAGAAGAGAGGAGGAAAAGATGAGTCTGCAGCACTCCAACATGTAGCATGGACCTCAGTGGAGGGAGCCGGCTCTGTTCTGGGCCCAAAGTGGGCCAGCGTCAGTAAAGCATCAGCTGCTATTTCAGGTACTAAGCGCCCTGTCGTGCTTCCACTCTCCATCTGCTCCCAGTGGCCAGAATGCCGTGATTACAGAGTTGATAGCCAATAAAAGAACAGCTAGGACAGTAATTCAGGTTCTGGTGCAGTGCTGGGTTCTCATAAAAAGACAAGTAGTGGGAGAAAACTACCACCTGAAGCTCAGATGGGGCCGAAATAGCCCTCTTAGGTCGTGGCCCACCCAGCTCTTCTGGCAGACCCAGAGAGTGAGAGAGAGGGAGAAAGAGAGAGAGGGAGAGAGAGAGAGAGAAGGATGGAGAGAGAGAGGGAGGCTTCTGGCATTTTGGCAGATGGGAGGAAGTGTGTTTTGCACCGAGTCTGAGTGTGCATGTGTGTGTGGTCCTCTCTGAGGACATCTGTCTGGACATTTGATCAAGCACCATAACATTCAGGCATGCTTTTGGGTCGCGACTTAATGACGAAAATGGGCTGATTATTGTGAACAGTACACATGCATAAAATTGGTTTTCATGGGGGTGCTCACCTGGGGCCAGTTTGATCGATCCATTTGAAATGAGATTCAGTGTCTAACCACTGAAACAGTAGCCCCCAGATATAACACTAATGAAATCTCTTTCTCTCTCTCTCTCTCTTCCTCCCTTTCTTTGTTTCTGTATCTTTTGCTTGCCAGGCAATCCTAGAAAGCCATTAGTTTGAGTTCAGCGCACAAGTCAGTGGATGTGGCCTCCTACTGAAATGACGTGTAGAGGCTCAGGGGGAGAGGCACACTCTCTATTCCATCTAGTTTTTATCTGTGTTTGTCCTCCTCCTACATGTCCCCCATGCCCACCTTGCCTCCTCTGTGCCTGCATGCACATAGCACTGGATGTTCTGTAGGCCATGTCACCATGTCCCAGCCTTGAACAGCATCTGACAGCAGGGAACTAAAAGAGTGGAAGGAAATTGTTGAGCATTTTAGTTAAAAAAAAAAAAAAAAATAGTGACAGGACATGACTGTCCTACCTGTCACGCTGTCATGGCCGAGCAGAGGTGCTCGCTCGGATCTGATGAATGTGGACGACCTTGGTGGCGTCTCTCGGGGAGCGCACTGTGAGCGCAGCTGTGGACGCATGCCTGCACTGGCAGCTTTTTTATTATACATGCAGGCACTCGGAGAACAGTTCATGAATACACTGTAGAGACGTGTCGTTCTAAACGGATTCCACCTTGATGAATGGGCTGCGCAGCAGATCAAGAGAAGGAATTCAGGCTCAGCTGGAAAAAAACAACACATTGCTGTGAAGGTCTGCATACAGTAAACATTCAGATTAGCGGAGACGTTTAGATGGATGTGGCTCAGATACACCGACAATCCCACCGACTCTTCTCTGTCTATGCAAGCTTTAAAATACCTCCACAAAGTCAACTCATACACAGTCCATGCAGTGGCAAAAATCCAATTCTATGTTATAACTATGTAATAACTTTTAAAATATATTTTTGGGCTTTTTCGCCTTTGTTTGATAAGACAATGAAGAGATGGGGAGTGGTTTCTGGAAATGACCCCAGGTTGGACTCGATCCTGGGTCTCCGTGGCTACTGACCCCACATGTGGTATGGGGACACTAATGCTACTGTTGCGCTACTGGGTCATTCCGTGTGAAATCACCCAATTTCAGCGCAATTTGGCAGGTGACCCTCTCCGAAAAAATCTGAAACAAATCACAGGTGTTTGTAGACCAAATCCATGCATAGATCTTAAATAGTATATCTGTATACCTAATCGTTGCAAAACTACAGCCCTTTGAAACTTCAAGTCATTTTAAGCATTGTGGTGAACAATCCTTTTTGTTCAACTTCCAGCATTATTGGCTCTTTTGGTATTTCACACACATTAGTGAAACTATGTAAATAGAAGTACATTTTCCTGTTGAATTAAAAAATCCAATTGGATCAGACGTATCTTGTATACTTTCCCCTCTGCAAAGCTCTGAAAATGGCTATAAATTCATAATGTGAAAAGACATCATCACCTTTGAGGGCTTCTCGTTCAAAAAGTATGTGACACAAATTCATCAGATTTTTTTCCTACACATATATGTATTATAAGGTCCTGTCCATGCATTAACTTTGGTTGTTATCATTTTCATATTTTCAGAGCATTTTTTTAAAATTGGGCTTGATTTCCAAAAAGCCTGTTTTCATCTTCTCATTTCACCACGTGGACAGTTAACAGGATTTTTTAAATTTTACCATATATCATTCTGTATGTGAGGATCATCTGCCCAAAATTTGGGCTTGTTGCTGAGTTTCTTCATTGAGATAAGATTTTTTTTAAATATTGTCTATAAATCCATTGAATTTGTACTGGATCTGCAGTACCACTTTGCACCACATGTGGTGCTCTTTTAATACAATGGAAGTCAATGGAAGAGTAAGAGAGTCACTTGTTTGCTGCACATATCCAATCTAAACACACAGTTTATGGTTCATAGTTGAATTGGTCCAAATAATTATTGCAACATGAACAACACTCATACATAAATCTTATTTAGAGAAAATAAACTGATCAAGTAAATTATACACACATAAGACTGACTGGTCATCATACATGCAGCAAGAGGATTTAGCATAATTACCATCTTTGTAATGAGTTTTCTACACCAGCTTCAACCTATCAGTGCCTATGTGAGCACTTTAATAATTTTTAGCCAGCTGGTTAGGCAAAGTCTATATTCATCGTCATATGCTTGGGATGCAGTCCTCTGTGATACATAGACAAAGAGCATCAAGATGGAGATCAGTGCTTTAACAAACAATCAAACAATGGGTTTCTAAAATTCAGTTCATCAAGGTATTTCACTTGATGAAGATGACCATGTGTGTTTCCATCACAAGTATTCATAACAAGGTTTGAGGACTTGTGGATCCAAGAGGCATTTGTAAAAAGATGATAAATCTTTAGTATTGATTTTTCTGCATCTGACAATGCACTGAATTTTAGAAACCCCTTTTTACTTGAACCATATGAACCATAAACTGTGTGTTTAGATTGGATATGTGCAGCAAACAAATGACTCTCTTACTCTTCCATTGACTTCCATTGTATTAAAAGAGCACCACGTGTGGTGCAAAGTGGTACTGCAGATAAAGTACAAATTCAGTGGATTTATAGACAATATTTGTAAAAAATCTTATCTCAATGAAGAAACTCCGCAACAAGCCCAAATTTTGGGCAGATGATCCTCACATACAGAATGATATATGGTAAAATTAAAAAAAATCCTGTTAACTGTCCACGTGGTGAAATGAGAAGATGAAAACAGGCTTTTTGAAAATCAAGCCCAATTTAATAAAAATGCTCTGACAATATGATAATGTTAACAACCAAAGTTAATGCATGGACATGACCTTATAATCCATACATGAGTGGGGGGAAAAATCTGATGAATTTGTGTCACATACTTTTTGAATGACAAGCCCTCAAAGGTGGTGATGTTTTTTCACATAATAAATTTATAGCCATTTTCAGAGCTTTGCAGAGGGGAAATTACACAAGATACACCTGATTTGATTGGATTGTTTAATTCAACAGGAAAATGTACTTCTATTCACATAGTTTCACTAATGTGTGTGAAATACCAAAAGAGCCAATAATGTTGGAAGTTGAACAAAAAGGATTGTTCACTTCAAAGGGCTGTAGTTTTGGAACCATTAGTGATACAGATATACTATTTAAGATTTATGCATAGGTTTGGTCTACAAACACCTGTGATTTTTTTCAGATTTTTTGGGAGAGGGTGACCTGCCAGGGTGATTTGACACGGAATGACCCTACTGCTCCCCCGGATAAGCTACTGTTCAGACGGAGATGGAGTTAAAGGTACTTTCTGCCTAGTATACACATTCATCCATCTCATGGTATAGGCTACTCATGACTCCTGGGCCCGGCCTTCCTCAAACTCCTAAAGTAACAAAAACTGTCAGACTGCAAATTCAATGTAATATAACCATGCTATAAATTCTCCAAATACTTTCCATCATGACATACCTCGATATTGATCATGTATTGTTTGAGCAATCTCAGCATTTCTGATCACGGGTGGTGAGCAGGTCCTAGTGAGTAGTAGTAGAAGTATCTGACCCTTGGCCAACACCATCTTTAACTGAGTGCACATTGACCATTGACGTGTTGAAGCTCAAAGCTTAGTGATGTGTTATCCGTGTTATTACCGACTTTGAAGCACAGCTGTGGACCAGGTTCTGGCTGGTCTGGTTTGTGACCTAGAATTTGTGTGTGTGTGTGTGTGTGTGTGTGCGCGCGCACATGTGTGTGTGTGTGTGTGTGTGTGTGTGTACATGTGTGTGTTTTGAAGGCAAGAGTCACAGCATAATGCCTGCGGCTGAGACAGCAGATCATCCAGACACAAGACTAATCTGATCTATTTTATGGGGGCAATATTTTAAAATACTGTCTCTCATCCGTCACAATGGTTGGTTGGTTCTCAAATCTTTGATAAATATATGGCCCATGGCTTTGTACAGGGGCGTAGCACCAAATTCTGGGCCCTATGCACAAGTGGTGGCCATGGGCCCCCCCAACCAACCAACCAACCACCGACTGTAAGCATGAAGCATGAGGTTCACAACTATCTAATCACACATTATTAATCTAACAACTCTTATATGTACTGTATAACAGAAAATAATCTTATTACCCAAGACTTCACTGAATATCTGTTTTATTTGAAGAATGTTTAAAAGCTAGAACATGAAATGAATGAAAACACTTTTGGCTGAGAGAACAGCTATCTATACAAATTGAACACTTTTGGCTGAGAGAACAGCTATCTAACTGAGTGTGATGCGTTTCACAAGTTAGCTTTGCTACTAATTTGACAGCCTTTCCTCATGAACCTATATAACATTGAGCCTACTAAGTTAAGCTATTAGCTCATAATAATTTTCGAATTAGTAGGCTATTGAAATGTTGTGGTAGGCTATAAATCAGGCATCATTTTATTTCTAATTTTGTGTTAATGCTGTTTTAGCACTGATAATCGCGGATTCGCGGTGGCATTGAAGTGTTTTGTAACCTTCAGGAGTTATTTTCATTTGTAGACTATTGCTTTCACATTGGGCTCACCTTTCTTGGGAAAGAAGGCTGTTAACATTTGTTTTTCCTAATTTCTTTTTTTCTCCCTTTCTTGCCTCTCTTTTCTTTTCTGGGAACCGGATTTAGCTTTCTTAGACTTACACATCTTCACACCGTGACCGTCTGCATTGCCGCTTCGGCAGAATGAACGTTACTTCAAAAATGCGCCTAGCAGGGGAAGGCGGACTGAACCATTTCGTGCAAGGGAGAGGGTGCCTGCCCTCAAACAATGTTGGCTTGGACACAATTTAATACATCAATCAACTGATGCATTTACCCGAAATATTTGCATCTATATTAGTTAATAACATTTATTAAGATCTTTAAATTAAGGAAATTGTTTATTATTAAGGAAAATAAAATTCAACTCCTTAGGGGCCCTCCCCCCACTTGGGGCCCGGGTAATTTATTCCCACTTGTCCCCCCACTACGACGCCCTTGGCTTTGTACATCAATACATCTGTTTGTCAACCTTTAATACATTATGCAGAGCAAGTGGTTGAGGTGATCTGACTCTATAAATGCCATGTTGGGATAGATGTTTAAAGACTTGAAGCTTCCCTAGGGGCTCAACATATACAAATCTATTTCCGTGTCTCCATCTTTCATTTAAACTGTCTCCAGAAACTACTGTACATGTCACTGGAGTGCAAAATATAATCACAAAATGTAAAACGGAAACCAAAACATGCAACCCTGAAGAAGTGCTATGAGTTGCAACTGCAACACATAATAACAACAAAAACTCGCAGCCCTTTAAAAAAAAACGCCATCACATAAAAATAAATGCAAAAATTGAAAACTGTCACTTTCTGTGCCCCAAAATGGCTAGTTGGCTGAAAATAGTCTGCCTCTGCATGTACAATTGTCAACTTTTTTACAAGGGTCCCAGAAAGACTCTGCAGTCCCTGCACGAGAACATCACACGGCCCTATCAGGGTGGAATCCTGAGAATGTCAAGTTTTATATCTCGCCTCGCCAGACTTCAGTAGCATCCTCTTTTACAGAAGTGTGAGGATGAGATGCCTGAGGGGAAATAGTGGTTACCACGGTGATGGCGTCAGGTGTTTAGGAGTGGAAGGCTGGAACAGCCTAATTCAAGGCTGCAGGGGCCATAAATGAGTTTATGGCAGCATTTCGTGGCAGGTCGAAGGCCCGTTAAAGTAAAATTAGACGGCTCCTGGAACCCTGGAAGGGTGTTAGCCGTGTGGCAGTCGTGTGTGGGGAGCCAACGAGGACATTTGTCCACTGGTTTTGCAAATATGCAGTCATACAATCTCCTGCCATGTAGATTGTTGTCACATTGTATGACACACAAACACACATGCACACACGCACATACACACACACACACACGCACGCACGCACATATGCACGCACGCACGCACGCACAAACACACACACACACACACACACACACAAACACACACAAACACACACATACACACACACACACACACACACACACATATAGAGCACAGAATCATAGAATGGTTAAAGTTCTGCTACCACTTCATTGTAAATTACTGTAAAACTGCAGTCAGCGATCGTATGCCTATTCATTCAAGCCCATAACAATATTTTCACATTCAGCAATCATCTCCTCACGACCCTCTAGCTGCCCATTTAGTGAGTACACTGCAAAAAACCTGTAGGCAGCCCACATGGGCTCTGAAAACTGGGAAGAAAGTAGGGGCAGCCTGTCCCTAAACAAAAACGAAACCCTGTGTGGAGTTTTTCTGGGAATACTGAAGGAAGGGGTGAGTTACCTCTCTGGTGTGTTTTGTTTGGTCCTTGGTTAAAAAAAAAAAAAAAAAAAAATATATATATATATATATATACAGTATATAATAATAATAATAATAATAATTAGGGCTGTCAAAATAACTGATTCATTTTGATTAATTACCTTGAGAAAAAATAACTGATTAAAAAAAATAACACAGATTAATTGATTCTGTATGACCTTTGACCCCGAGCCGTTGTAGTCAGTAACCATTAGACTTTAAAATGAAGGAGAGAGAAGAAAATGTGCTGCCTAGATCATTGATTGGAACATTTACTTTTCAAAAACGGCTTGATGGTGTTGATAAAAATAAAGTGTTGATTAAAATAAAGTCCTCTGCAATGTATGTGATAAAAAAAACTTCTTCCTGAAGCACTTTTGAATTTATTTCCTCAGCATATTAGGTCATATCATAGATTATTATGGCCATTATTAAAATAATAAGAAGAAAAGAGTTTTTGAACTTTAATGTCACTAATGCTGATTATTCAATGATTCATTTGAATTTAAATATTTAAAAATCATATATGCGATTAATTTAGATTAATTAATCACAGAGTATGTCATTAATTAGATTGACAGCCCTAATAATAATACATTTAAATATAAGCATAAACATAAACAAACACAATTTCCTGTGCAATCGCTGACTTTGAGTTAGAACCTTGCAATCACAATAAACAGTAGATTTGAGACATTTTTGCATTTTCTTTGTTTTGTTTTATGTGTTTGACGTAACATATTTGAAAGGAAAAAGATGTGTTTCGTATTGAACTGATACAGAACACATTTTGTTTTGAGAATCAATTCAGTGCAATTCCATGACAGAACATTATAAATTAGACTGTGAACGAGGCTGCACGATTTGTATGAGATAAAGGGAAACCCTGCTGCTGTCATTCATCCCTCTCGGTTTGTCTGTTATCACTATCCCAAGAGAGAATGCACTATTTGTTTGAGCCACTGCGAGTCAAGTAAAACAACTTACAGTAACATATTAACATATAGACGGCATGCATGTTTGTGGAAGGAAACCGATTCTTCTCCCCCTTTTCTCTTCCCTTCTATTCTGCCCATTGTCTTTGACTGGCTCGGCTGCCCTGCCTGCACACTCTTCTGGAGGAGGCCTTGCTCTTTCTGGCCGCTCTCTCCCTCTATCTCTCTTTCTCTCTCTCTCCCTCTTTCTCTCTCCTTTCTTTGGAGTTTAATTTATTTCCTTTATATTTGATGATTTGTTTTATCTGATGTATTAGTAATATTTACCACTTCTCCACTGTTCTGTCCTAATATTCAATACACGTTTAAACCTTTGATGGCCAATGCAATTCCCATCCTGAGGAGCGTCTGTGCCATCCTTTACACTGACATCAAAGAAAAGCCAGAGATAATATACTGTAAGCCTTCACCAAATTCCGAGCTGTGCTTCTGGAACTGCTTGTAATGTTCACAAGACATTTTTTATGTGATATCTGCTCTGCCAGTTCAGTTTTATACATTTCAGAGTTGTTTGGTTTGAGTAGATATAGGCTACAAACAGTTATTTTTTTTGCATTAAAATTATTCTTGTTTTGCAACGGAAAGAAAATGAGTATTACATTAATTTAATACAGAGCCGTGGAGGCATCATTGCAATATTTGTTTTTTTTGTATATCATGAGAATGTGCGCTCACTTGACTAAATTCAGAGACCACTGCACATTTTTCTGATGTCATCCTACGGTTGCTGAGTGACATTCAAATAAATGGATGGTTATATTCAAATTTGCAGTGGATTGCTAAATGGATGTAGGCAAATGTAAATGAAACCCAGCAGTTTTCTCCATGAAACACGGCAGAAAAGCTGTGCTCCAGACCCGCATATGGTGAACTGAGGATGGACTGGTCACAGTGGTGATGGAGGAGACAAGAGAATCAAATCTGGGGAGACATGCTTTTCCAGAGGTTATGTGCTGGACACAGTGTCAAAAGAACTGGCTTGAACTGACCCATTCACTATTGTTTGTGTCTGTCAATCTCCTCTTTTTTGTGTTTTCATTGGTGATCAAGAGAAAGTCAAGAAAGCATGATCTGTGTTTGCTCTTCTGAGGTTTAAAATAGATGAGAATTCAATTAAAAAGCGGCCTGCTCTCATCTGTGCTGTCTCGTAATGA
The DNA here is from genome assembly GCF_046254945.1 of Alosa pseudoharengus. NCBI lineage: Eukaryota > Metazoa > Chordata > Actinopteri > Clupeiformes > Clupeidae > Alosa > Alosa pseudoharengus. Next base: position 33,656,967 of record NW_027468587.1, on the reverse strand, counting down.
AGACCATCTATTTCAACAAGCTTTGTTCACATCGGTGTTATTTTTTCATTTGTCAATCTGGGTCTGTAATTCCGATGCTGATCTAAAGCACATTTTACATAGACAACTCACCAAGGTTATTTTCCATTGGGAGTTCATCAACCACCAGTTTACAGGACTCATTCCCTAGAAATGACTAACTTGTCCATTTTCCATACACTCTCCAGAGTATTTATACATGAACAGTTCAGATGTGCATTCATTGATTTTGTATTTCTTACACCTTGGAAACAGTGGTAAACAGTGGAAATTAAACACATACATCAGATTTTCTGTTCTCACGCACACACAAACACACACACACACACACATACACACACACACAACACACAACACACACACACACACACACACACACACACACACACACACACACACACACATCAGAAATAAGAGTCTAAAGAAATGTCCTTCATCGGGCATTTATTGCAAAACTGTTTTTATGGCACTGTCTCTGTAGTCATGTGGATGGTTGGTGATTTATGATAGAACACAGTGAATGGTACCTCTGAAACAGACCCACTCCAGCCAACATCACACATGGAACAAAGGAAGCATAAATCAAGAAAATTGTAAATCAGTAAGTAGAAATAAGGACGATAACAAATTATCTGACCAAAGTTTTCCAACAGGGTTTTGTTTAATCACTCTTAAAAGGAATGTGTTGTCCCTATCTGGACACACAACACAAGTTGTGTTGTTTTCAACACATTTGTTTTAAGAGTGTACAATCTACAATCTTTGCACTATTATTTGAATATATTTACCATGACAATCTTTTACAAGAATTGCAAATTATGCAGCATAAATCTATGGTGATGTAACGGTTGATTACTTTGTAGGCTCTCTGAGTAAAGAGACTATCTCTCCAGTCACCTGTACATGGAATATGTAATGGAGTGGAGAGATAGTAACCTGACTCTCGCCAAATGAATTTCGTTCCGCCTAGCTCCACTCATCCATCTGGGATCAATCCATTTGCTTCAGAAGGCTGGGCCTAATCAAAAATGCTTGCATATGATTGGATAAGCCACTTGTCCATCATCTATTGACGTGCTACTTCAACCACTCACATCGAAGCCAACCCGTGACGCTGAGAACAGTCTCACAGTCGCTTCTACGCTACGTCACATCTATGAAACTCCCGCCCTGCGTCCTGATTGGCTCTACCATACAATCTGGTGCCGAAATCACTCTCAACGGAACCGATCCACACGGTGACTGTAGCCGTAGTGATTGGTACACGGTGACCGTTACTGTAGTGATTGGTACACGGTGACTGTAGCCATAGGGATTGGTACGCGGTTACTGTAGCCGTAGTGATTGGTACACGGTGACTGTTACTGTAGTGATTGGTACACGATGACTGTTGCCATAGTGATTGGTACACGGGATATGTACCCATCATAGCTTCATTTCCATTTTCACAGAGCTTTAATCAAAACAAACACAGCACATTTTCACCATGTGTACATTTTCACTGTTACCCAGTGCTACCCCAGGACTGCCAACTTTTCAAAAAACCTTGGAGTGAGATTTGGTGGGGCCAACCAAAATTTTGCTGTGTGGTTCTCAGGTGTAGGGACCAGGGTCCCAGAGTTTAATTAACATTGGTATCAAAGGGATCTACTACTACTGTAGGACCTTGGCCTGAACCTGCGTTCATCTGATGCTATGTCGTCCTAAGGGTGTTTTGTAAGAATTTAAGAAATGTTTGTATTTTAACTTTTAAATGCATCAATCAGGTGCACTTTCAAAATAAATTCAGAGGTCAGACTTGCTTATTTCTATGGAAATATTTGTGCTGTAGCCTAAGCTATTTTGCACTTCAGAATTATAACCATGCACACACAGGTGGAATAGTTATGGTGATACTGCAATAAGTTCACAAACACAAAACATATATGCTACATTTGACAGTTTAGAAATGTTCAAAAATGTGTGTACATTTCAGCACTCCATGAAATTATGCAGAAGTGGTCACCTGTGTTATTCAGCTATAGTTAATTTAAGATAATATATTGGTCATTGTAATGGCCATCTAGCCTATAGCCTACATGTTCAGGATGTACCCATATCTGGGAACGTGATGTGAATGTTTGCATATGGCTTATGTCAGGCTTTATATCAATATTTGTGTCTCATTATTTGATTTTCTTCATATTTTTGCATTAATGTCACTAGGAAGCAAGCCAATAGAAATATATTCATTTATCTGTGTGGGATTGGCTGGAACCTGACAATATAAGAATCATGATAGTGGGATAATCTATGGTTGAGCAATTTACAAAAAATGTACTGACAAATAGTTTATATTAGAATACATTATAACTTCGCCCCAATGAGGCTATAAATGTGTTGCAACTTCAAAACCGGATTACTAAGTAACCACTTATTGCACAGAGGCATGCTTTATATCCTCGTATTCGGTATGGTTTGCTGTTTATTGTGATATTGGGTTTGCCACGTGTTGTGTGAAGGGTTAGTGAGATATTTAACCGAGAGTAATGGGTGCACCCATGTGCACTGTGTGCAAAATGCAAATATGATTAGCCTAAATTGCATGTCGGTTCAATGTTAATTTTCTCACGAACCATCACAGGAACTTGGCGCTAATATCATTGGAAAGCTTAGATTCCGCTCGTTCACATGATGTGTGATATGTATAGGTTTAGTTTAGTTAAACCTTATCTGCCAGGTATTTGACCTACCAGGTTGACACTTCAGGGTGAAAAATACTCAATAACACTCAAAGCATACCTGAAGCCGGGGAAATGCGCCTGGCATGGCTTCTGAAGTAGCATCGCAAATGAGAGAAAATTTAGAAAATTCCACAGAAAGGGGGTGCTCTTGAACCCTCTCACCATCTCTGAAAGCATAACTAGTTGATCAGTGCCTCAACAGGTAGATCTACAGTACAGTGTATAGATAGGCTAAACTCATTTTTCAGGCATTGATCGACCAGGTTGACACTTCAGCGTCAGAAATCGGGGGTGTGGCGTGCGAAACTAATCAAATGTGTGTGTCTCACGGACAATGCGTGAGAGTTGGCAGCTCTGTACCCAGGATTTGAACTCATGACCTCGGAGTTGCTGGCACCTTGCCCCATTACCAGTACAGCTACAGGAACAGCATCATCCATCACCTGGGCCCACCCTGCACTCAGACTGTAAGGGAGCCCATATGTGTCTCCACTATAAAGTCTTGGCTGAAACAGATGCGGCATGCCATATGACACTGAAAGCATCCAGGAGCCTGGTGAGATGGGAAGTATGGAAAGTACAGTATGCATGTTTATGAGGCACAGTTAGAAAAGCCGCAGTTCACTGAGCAGGTGAGGAGAGATGTCTATGAGTACCGTGATGTGACGCTTTTTCATTAGGCAAACGGGAACAGTGTGCACAATTATCAGTGGAGGAACACGTTGCATGCTGACGAGATGAGTGGGTAATTATGAACCAGACTGGGCCAAACCAGATGGCAGACAAGCTGTTTTCCTCGTCGTGCTGCTGGAGATCTTACTGCCTGTGCTCACTGTGAGGGCACTATAATCTACAACCAGACACAGACCTCTGAAGCTGTTACAGCAAATCTCTTCTTCCTCTGGTTTTGTCAAAATGGGGGGCAGCCGTGGCCTACTGGTTAGCACTTCGGACCTGTAACCGGAGGGTTGCCGGTTCGAACCCCAACCTGTAGGCACGGCTGAAGTTCCCTTGAGCAAGGCACCTAACCCCTCACTGCTCCCCGAGCGCCGCTGTTGATGCAGGCAGCTCACTACGCCGGGATTAGTGTGTGCTTCACTTCACTGTGTGTACACTGTGTGCTGTGTTTCACTAATTCACGGATTGGGATAAATGCAGAGACCAAATTTCCGTCACAGGATCAAAAGAGTATATATACTTAAATGAAGAAATAGTTGAAGGAGAGGCCATTTGATACTAGAGGTAGATAACAAAAAGTTTTTCACAGAAATAATGTCCATGTGTGTGTGCATGAGAGCATTACATTAGTCAGAACAGCAACACAATTATGTCACTATGTGAAAGGGTTGTCAGGGTGGCATGGTCATGGCAGGCTCAGACCATCCACATACAGTAATAGCACGTACAAAAACATGGCCGATTGCAGGTTTCTCTCCTATGCTCTACGTTGCAAGTTTTAAGGAATCTACCTCTTGCAATGAAATTGTTGAGCGAGCCAGGATGGGTCTGGATGACTGCCCACCACCCATTCACTTGAAGCGCAGACAAAGTGCAGATCGTCACGTCAAGGCTGAGGGACGCCAACTCGTCTGCAGGATGACAGGCCTGTTCATCCTGCTGGGCCCGCAGGACATCACAGGAGGAACCTGAACGCACAGCGATGGAGACCCACTCTGGAGAGTCCAACGACTGGACTCACTCAGGGACACCAGATGAAAAACAGACTTTGGGCAAACTCATGCAAATTCACGCTGGTGTTTATTAATGTTCATTCAAGAAAAAAACATGTCGGAGATGATCCAAGCTTGATACAGATTCAAATTTGTGGATTCTTTCTCTCTCTTTGCACAAGATTACCTGATCAACAATGATAATAAATGACATCAGCAGAGCAGACACTCCCTTGATACCCATGACAATCCCCCCCCAAGACACACACACACAAGTTCTTTCCATGTCATTCAGTGCCATTTGTGTGTTAACGAGTCAGTCTGCCAAAGTGGCTGTTCTCACTTTAGTAAGTGTTTCTTATGTGTATGAGTGTGTGTGTGTGTGTGTGTGTGTGTGTGTGTGTTTGTGTGTGTGTTTGTGTAAAGGCCTCTGACTCCAGGCTGTCCTGAATAAGTTCACACTACAAGACAAACCAGGCCCGTGTGTTGCTCTCAGTTGAGGGCCTTGGACTGCCTTGCCTTGGCTGACAGAGTTCTCTCTCTGAGGCCGTATGAAGCCCTGCTTGAAAGTGTTTCTTGTTTACTACAGCCCCTCCTCTACAGCTGTGTAATTGATGGACTAAGATGACTGTGGATGTTTGGCATGTTCACGAAAGCATTGTTTCCCTTCATGGATGAGTGGTTTCAGGGCTAATGTCAAACAGCCATGTTTGCCACTCGTCATGACTCTCATCAGACCCTTTCGAGCTTTGTAGCAGCAGTGTAAGAACTAGCTGATAGCTCATCTGAGAGGCAACGTAGGAACTAGCTGATAGCTCATCTGAGAGACAACGATAGAACTAGCTGATAGCTCTGAGAGGCAACATAGGAACTAGCTGATAGCTCATCTGAGAGACAACGATAGAACTAGCTGATATCTTATCTGAGAGGCAACATAGGAACTAGCTGATAGCTCATCTGAGAGACAACGATAGAACTAGCTGAAAGCTCATTTGAGAGACAACATAGGAACTAGCTGAGTCTGAGAGCTTATTTGAGAGACAACGTAGGAACTAGCTGAAAGCTCATTTGAGAGACACTAGAGCTGTGCAAAAGAAACTCATGAAAATATCTCAGGATGTAAATGTCCTACATCCTGTTTTATGAACAGAGATAGTGGGACATGGATAGACACATAGAGAGAGAGGTAGCGTGACAGAGAGAGAGACAGACAGAGAGTTTGAATAGTACGTGTTTATGTACATGTTTGTCTGTGTGTTAGAGAGAAGTATACATAAAGTATACAGTTTTTTTTAGAAGCGAGTGTCCTTTTTTTAGAAGCGAGTGTAAATGTCCTACATCCTGTTTTATGAACAGAGATAGTGGGACATGGATAGACACATAGAGAGAGAGGTAGCGTGACAGAGAGAGAGACAGACAGAGAGTTTGGATAGTACGTGTTTATGTACATGTTTGTCTGTGTGTTAGAGAGAAGTATACATAAAGTATACAGTTTTTTTAGAAGCGAGTGTCCTACGAGTACAATGGTGTACGATGAGGACAGTGTGTGTGTGTGTGTGTGTGTGTGTGTGTGTGTGTGTGTGTGTGTGTGTCTGTGTGTGTTTGGGGACAGACAGACAAAAAGACATGGAGGCTCACTGACAAGTGGATGTCCTGTAGGTTTCAGCATGGAGATTTGTGGTGAAGTGAAGCTGTTTTATTACATGGTTAAAGTGTGTGACTCATCCTGAGGGAGGTGTCCTTATGGCCACATAGTGCCTCGCGGGTATATTCTTCATTGATGAGGGGGTGAGGTTGTATGATGTCTGTTAAACAGAGAATATCTTCATCACATCATTTCTGGAGAGCTCCCATGGTGATGTTTTGCTAAAATGTGCACCAGGCACGTTTGGGAGTAACCCGTATACTGTACAGTAAGCCAAGCATTAGGCTACGTACCTACCTACCTACCTACCGTATTTCCATATTTCCAACTGTCTCACAGACACATACTGTACACTGTCTACCTGTGTGCCATGTTGTGGAACTGCTGTGGCTTGGTTCTGTGTGCGTGTGTGTGTGTGTGTTTATGAGTATGTGTATGTGTATGTGTGCGTGTGTGTGTGTTCACACTGGGAACGTTTCTGCTGCGGTGCCGTTACCAGATTTGCCAACTATTTCAAATGAAAAGTAGCTAAAGCCAGCTCCAAAAGTCGCTAAATGTCGCTAGATGACGTCACGCACTAATTTGCATATTAATTACGTCAGCACGTCGTACCCCCCCTCCAAAAAAAAAAAACGGTTATGGCCCTTTAATTCCCTTTCACTCCTGTTTGCTTTTCTCCTACTCATATAGACAACTTTAAGAGCCTTGTTTAAATACATTTGATTTAATATAGCCTACTTGTATATTTATTGATAGGCTACACTTTACTTTCTGTAGCCTATCATCTAGACTACACTAGAGCATCAGGTGGCTGAAAAGCAGTCATTTCCAACCTGCTGCATCTGCTTGGCACTGCTTGAAGTCTGATTTTAACGTGACCATAGGGTAGCCTACACGCAATGTACCCTTACGGCAATGGCTATATTTTGGATATATTTAGGCTACATAATATAGGCTTAAATGTCACTCGGACAGACCGATAGATTTTTTTTTTTTTTACTCAGCCGACAGTCCTGCATCAACTTGCATTAACAACATTGAAGCTAGGCCTACATAGCCTAAACGAATGCTATAAGTTTTTGGCGGCCAAGCAGCGAAGCTGCGAAGGCACCCATTGTGTTTCTATGTTTTCTTATTATTACGCTTCCGCCATTGAAGTCAATGGCAGCCCATAGAACCGTCCGGTGAAAAGTTGTGAAATTTGGCACACTGATTGGAAACAGTCCAATGATTCATGTCACCAAGTTTCATGTCGGCACCTCCCGCGCTCTAGCGCCACCAACAGGCCAAAGTTGGACTTGCGTTCACGCACGTAACTTCTGACCTGTTGACCCGATTGTCATAAATGAGGTACATTGGAATCCTTGGACCAAGCCGAGTTCAACGCACCCTATGACGTCATTTTCCGCCATGATGGATTTTCCGCCATTTTGGATTTCATCAAAATCACTTAAAACATATCAGAGGTCACACATTTTGTCCGATCGACACCAAACTTCACAGATATCATCTACAGACCATGCCTCATTAATGCATTGCTTTTTGTCTTCGGAAATAAAACCGTTCGCGCGTAACAGCCAATCGAAATTTGCGGCGAAGCTGCCAAACAGGAAGTGAGCTCATATCTCAGCAACCCATTCATCTATCATAACCAAACTTAGTCCATGGACTCAGGGCCCAATCAGGGGGACGCTCAAGAAATCTGGTGACCTTTGACCTCTAGGGGGCGCTGTAATTAAGAAACATGCCTTTTGGCCTGTAGCAGCAGTTGTGCTTAGAATTAAAATGCACTAGTGGTGTCTGGTACAATTGTTGAAGGTCCTTAGGCTGACCCAAGCCAACTTGTGATGTTATCGTAATTGATTCGGCCGCCATATTGGATTTAATCAAAAACACGTACAAGTTTTCGCAGGTCACAAATTTCATCTGATCTTCACCAACATTGGCACAGACCATCTTCAGACCATAACCTATCAATATATTGCTCTCTGGAACAATTGACAAAATCATTTGCCCGTAACAGCCAATCGAATTTGGTGGCGAAGCCGCCAAACAGGAAGTGAGCTCATATCTCAGCAACCCTGCCATGTATCATAACCAAACTTACTACATATATTCATGACCCCATTAGGAGGACGTTCAAACAATTTGGTGACCTTTGACCTCTAGGGGGTGCTGTAATTAGCAATATAGCATTTTGATGTGTAGTTGCTGATGTGTTTTATCAATCTTTTATTTTTTGATGTGAAACTGATGACAACATGTTCCATCCAGTTAATTCTAATGCGTGCGTGCAAGAGCAGGGCAGGGCAGGACGGGGTGGGACGGGCTGGGGTGATTAGGTGGGGGGGGCTGGCTAGCGGAGGCGGTGGTCAAACCGAAGGATAACGCAAAGAGAAAACAAAAGTCGCCAGACACACGAAAAAGTCGCCAGATTTGTTGTCAGTCGCTAGATACACTTTTCAGTCGCCAGAGACGGCCAAAAGTCGCTAAATTGGCAACACTGGCCGTTACTGCCAACCCTACATCTTTCCACCTTGAGTTTGAGCTGCTGTAGGCTAATGCTTACCGCTTGCCTCACACGTGAAAAATTGGCTCCATGCTGAAAATCAAGCTCTTTACTGGCTTTAACGGCACCGAAATTAGGATTAGCAGGTAACATACAGCAGCTACAGTACGCTCACCCATCACTCCTGGTGTGCCCCAGGGCTCTTCTGGGAAGACTCATATAAACCAATTATTCATGGCTCCTGATCGTTAGTGTGCTTTGCTTACACCTGTGTACACTACACAGTACATTAACAAACTTCTTTGCTGAATTCGTATTGATTAATCCTTTTGGATTAAATTGCCACATTCATTCCTGTCTCCTGAGTCTTTCTAGTAGAAATGCCTTTAGGGTTGCCTAGAAATGCCTTTAGGGTTTCCCCTGGCCAGTATCCTAGATTAGGGCTCAGGCACGCACTGGTAATCGGGAAGTTCATGACTTTTCCTGGGCATTTTATTATCATAGGGAGGAAAACCCCTAAAGAATGTTCATTGGCCTACATTATGACACTAATAACAGGTTACTAACTACCGGTACTTAGTGTTTACATTACATTAGTTGATGGACTATTGTGTCAAATTTGGCTCATGAAATGTTGGCCTCTTGATAGAAATTTCCTGGGCTGCTTTTTGCTGCCAACTTGTCCATTGGGACCTGTATAGATGTGATGGATCTGTCCATACTGCTGGCTAGTTTTGACAGCCAGCTTTATTGGTCTTCCACATCCTATAATTCAGCTGGTTGCCACCCTATCAATTTTCTTTACACTACCATGAGAGGCCCTGTGGCGATATTAGCATTTGCTTGCTATGACAGCATTTGTTATGGATGGTTTGTTAATGTCGACTGAACATGCATGTCTGTGCGAGGCTACTGAAATATTTGCATTCACTTGTAATGACAGCATTTGCGATGGATCGTTTTTCTAAATGTCCACTGAACATGCATAGGCCTATCTGGCAGTGTGAGACTACAACAATATTAGTATTTTGCTATCAGTGACCGCTTTTCTGATGGATGGTTTGCTAATATCCACTAAACATGTAAGTTTGTGTGAGACAACCGCAGGATTGGCAAACATTACCACCGATTTGCTGGTGGATCCTGGTATGTGTGCCTTATGGGGCTGCTCTCACTTCTATCGACTGACTGAAGCTGACTGCTCTCCACCCACATACTGGCAAAAGCTGTGCATGAGGATTATCCAACCGGCCAACACTTGCAACCAAGTCAACACACACTGCTTTTACTGCTCCAAGTTATGCAGTGTTATTTTATGACCATAAAAATCTTTAACAAAGAAGAGATGGGTGCTCAGGAAAAAGTCTCTGACAATGTTGCAAGTGTTGAGTTTTCCACATCTATTCGTTTAATGAGAATCCTATTTAAAGAGCCTCGCCTCATCAAGACTAGCCAGCTCAGATTTGTCTGAGCTCGTGTTCTGGTCTCTGTTCGAGTTTGTGCTTAGAGCCAGAGCAATATCCTGTATGAAATACAGTATCCCCAGCGTCGGCTCTGAGATGTGGCTGCACTGCAAAGGTATCATGCAGCCAGGGCCCTGTTCTTACGAAAGGGAAACCTCTGCAAATATCAGGTCAATTGAGGATTTTCACAAAGATTGATGGATTTAGATTTTGAAAACTGGACTAAACAAATAAACAAACCAACAAAAACAACAAAACATTAGAACCTAAGGAGCGGGATGCTAATATTGTGTTCTGTTGGTCATGTGTCACCTCCACCCCTGGAACCATGGCCACCCAAAGCTGCCCAGCTACAGATTGTCTACACGCTCAGTGTGTGTCAGTCTTTGATGAGGACCTCTGGTCTTGTTCCTCAGGTTTTGCCAGGTTCCGCTTCGCCAGCCAGGAGAATTGAGTGTTGGATGAAGTTTTATGAGGTGGAAAGGGTCTGCTGTTTTTGTTGCTCAGGTTGAGCAGGACGATGCTGGCTAGCAGTACAAAGTGTACTTATTACGGTAACCTTCCAGGAAACATTTAAGTGCAACTTCAATGTGTGACTTGTTTTTATTGTAACCGCTGGAAAAGCCTCTGATGAGAAAAGTGGAGACAAAAAGAGTGCAGAAAAAAAGGTTTTTTAACATTGAGGGTTTTCCTAACATGCTCAATGTTCAGGTTTCTAACCATATATAATTATTTTCAATATGCCTTTACAATTCCCAAAGCAATTTTTATACGTTTGACAGAAAATAAACAATTTCCATCATTAACAGAGGGCATAGCCAAATGTATTACTCACCCCTGGTCTGCCTGGTGGGAACCAGTTTTCTGTTGTGCTCTCCGCGCAATAAACACTCTGCACGGCTTCTCGAGTTTCTCAAACGTGACAGGCTTGTCACAAGGTCAATGTTACATACGATCATTAATATTTCAGCTATTTCTCCGCACAGTGCTGTGACCATCCATCAGTGCTCGGCTCTTCCATGTGCGGTCCTGTCTGTTGTGCGAGTGTGACAAAGTGCTCGGCCATGTGCTCATTCACAGAGAGCCATAACTTTTCCGGCTGTGAAATTGAGGTGATGGGAGGCTGGAGGGCACTCAGAGGCCTTGCAGACCACCCTGGCACAGCGACCCTGCGATACGACATGGAGGGGCCAGGGCGGGACCAGAACCGAACAGATCAGAGATAGGACCCTTCCAGAGTTAACACACACACACACACACAAACTCATACACTTAGGACCCCCCCCCCCCCCAAACAAACACACACACACACACACACTTAAACTATAAGCCTATTCTTTTTTAACCCTGCCCCCCAATTACCACAGAACACTTGCCTATTACTCGCCTACCATGGATGTTTCAGGTTCATAGGAAATCCTGAAAGGCAAATTACAGGAGATTAGACCATGGCAACACAAGCCACTTGGCACCCAGGCAAAGCCAAATCACGGTGAACAAATATTTACAAGTCTATTCGTTTACAAGTCATTTATCAAAGGGTCCCCAAGCAGCCTGGAGAAACTTGGAGAAGCTTAGCTGTTGAAAGATGAGCGAATGACAGGTGATTCTAAGCACACTATCTCATGTTTATACAATACAGAGACTGTATCAGTGCCTCGATACACACACCAGCCAGGCTGACTCTGCCTGGTGACTCATCGGCCCGAGGTGCAAATTCAGAGCAGCTGACACCACAACAGGCCCAGAGCTGTGCCAGATATGAACCAGATTGAGCCCAGCAGTGCTTTGCGAACATCTGTCTGTGTGTGTGTGTACACAATGCTGTCTTTACAGTCACTGGGTGGAGCAGTCTGGTTAATGAAAGAACACATCAACAAACACTGGGTTCATCAAGGGCATGGCGCAAACCTTTGCTGAAGGATGTCCAATGATATCAGAATGTCCTGTTCAAAGTCAGAGGATGAAATAGCTGAACTGTCTTGATTATGACCGATGTCATGGCCCAGGCTCGAGTGGACCGAAAACATGAAAGGGAAACAACACTGAATGAAGTTATAACAAATAGCTGCTATATTTATTAGTCGTCACCAAAAATATGTGGGATCAACTTGGTCCGGCTTTTAAAGCCCGCATCGGCACAGGTGTGGCTTAATTGGCAATCAAGCACTCTGGTCTCCAGCCAGCCAAGGCTCCGTGGTAGCAGACTGCCAGAGACAGAGAGGGTCGTAACGCTGAGAATGTGCGGTTGTAACCATAAAAAATAGCCATTAGTATTATTAAATGCCATGGTTTGTTTGTGGTTAAATAACACACTGAATGATGTTTCTCTGGTCTGGATACAATACAATCAAAAGATTAACCAAGGAAACATATGCAATATATTATTATCTGCTGGTGTGGTTTAGAGCATGGTCATGGAATATTGACAGACAAATAAACAACATTTAAAACAACAAAGTTAATGACCTGAGTTAATGACCTGAAATATTCCATTTACATAAGTATTCAGACCCTTTGCTATGACGCTTGCAATTCTGGTCTGGTGCATCCTACTTCTATCAATGGTCCTTGAGATGCTTCTACAACTTGATTGGAGTCCACCTGCACCTAAATGAATCCATTGGACATTATTAGGAGAGGCACACATCTGTAAATATAAGTTCTCACAGACATTTGATGGTGTATGTCAGAGTGAAAACCAAGTCACGAGGCCAAGAGGTATTGCAAGACAGGATTGTGTCAAGATACAAATCTGGGGAAGGATACAAGAACAAAGAACATTTCTGCAGCATTTAAAGTGCCCAAGAGCACAGTAGCCTTCATCATTCTCAAATGGAATACATTTGGAACAACCAATAGTCTTCCTAGATCTGGCTGCTCAGCCAGTAATCCGGGACAGATAGCATTGGTCAGACAGGTAACCCAAGACCCAATGGTCACTGTGAATGATCCAGAGTTCCTTTCTGGACATTGAAGAACTCTTACAGAATGACAACCATCAGTTCTACACATGCCGTTGGGAATTGTGGCCAAATAGTTTAATCTTTGTTTCATCAGACCAGAAGATCTAATTTGGTCTGAGAGTCCTTTTTGAAAAAGAACTGAGGACCAACTGTATGGTCATTTCTCAGAAATTGTCATAAAGACCATCAAAAGCCAGTGAGAGGGAGGGAGAGAGATGGAAAAAAGGGGATGGGAAATGGAAAAAGAGGGAATAAATATTTATTCACAAACAGTGTATGTTATGGACAAGAACGATCCCCATGGAGAGAGAACAGAGAGAGAGGGTGTGATAGATGAGACAGATAGAGGCTTGGTTGGCTCATGCTTCTTCTCATCTTGTGTTTTCGCCGAGTAAACTGCACGCTCCTGATCACCAGACTAACAGCTGCTTCCCTTACCGAAAATCAGACCAGCGCACTCCCCTCCTCCCTACACAGAGCTCACATATGTGGGGGGTGTGTGTGTGTCTGTGTGTGTATGTGTGTGTGTGCATGTGTGTGTGTGCGTGTGTGTGTGTGTGTGTGTGTGTGTGTGTGTGTGTGTGTGTGTGCGCGTGTGTGTGTGTGTGTGTGTGTGAGCACCACACACAAACAAAGCCTGCCAGGAGTTTGACATTCCTGGCGACTACCCCCCCCCCTCCCATTTGTAGATAGAAGGGGGGAACAATGCCATATTTATAAATATTTACTCAATGTAGAAGAGTGTGAAATGTGCGTGTGTGTGTGTGTGTGTGTGCGCGTGTGTGTGTGTGTGTGTGTGCCCTAATTAGTGAATTCGTTGACGCCGTGTGGCATCTGTACAGATGAGCTGTGTGCTGAGTGATGGTTTACACAAAGGCTTTATGGTGAGCGCTGCCTGTCAGCTCACACAGGCACATGTCCAAATGTAGTCGGGGCATGCAGAGGAGAAAAGGGTTCTGTGGGACTAGGGAGTCTTTCAGAAAACACATATCACTGTAACTATCTGCTATGTGCACTGGGATTAATCACTTATTGCAAGTCTGACAGCCGTGCAAGAGGAGGAAATGTAAGAACTTGTCTCAACCGAGGCACCTATTTAAAAGGTCACTGAGTGGCTCTCCACAAGAAATGTAACAGATTACAACCAATAGACCTAATTTGGCCAATTACAGCGCACTGGAGTCGCTCGGCTTTCTAATTTAGATATGCGACCGACCGCAGCCTGTCTGTGGAGAGACACGTATCAAGATGCTGCCTGCTCTAAGAGGAGTCCACATGTGAGCCAACGGAAATACTGGGCAAAGCCACACTTCCTGTGCTCAGCTGGCCTCCACAGACAACACACAGCAACAGCACCAGCAGTGCAGCTCAAATCACAAATAAGAAAAGGCCAACTCCACGCAAGTGCCTCGGTAACAAGAAACCAGAGAATCCATTAGACAACATTCATTACAGAGCCGTAAATTAGCTGTCTGATGTTCTAAATGAGAAGGCTGCATTTGAGTTCTCTGTGCACTCTCTCCCAGGCATATTAAAAGGACATGCAATATCCCCTGTGAAGCAGAAGATAAACCACCACTCAGAATACTGCTGCAGGGCCATCTGCGTGAGAACCTCTTACTCAAACTTCAGTGTCTGCCTGTGACCCAGCGAGGAGGTGCAAACCCCGGAAGACCAAGTGCTGATGTGTGGATGGCACGGAGCTGGCACGGAGCTGGCACGGTTTCCAGCATTGTGATCCTGGGACTGAAATAAAGAGTTTCCTAAAAGCCGCACAGAACCCTATATATGTATTTCTCCTTCTCTAATTAGAGACTACCTCACAGACTCTGGCATGAGCCTTAGACCCAGGAAGAGCTAAATATAAGAAAAGAAAACTAAACAAACAAAATATAAAAAAAATCATACAGGACATTTAACAAACCCAAACAAAGTAAAAACAGAAATATGTACTTTTGGGCAAAGCTGATGATATAGAAGTATCAAACACTAACTCTGTGTTTTGAAACAGATGTACTCTGTGTCCTTTTGGCATTTTTCGTAAACATCAATAACAACAACCAACAACGGCAAACATAGCTGTTATTCATAGTTATCACTTCTAGTTTTAGAAGGGTTTAAAAAAAGGTGTCTGCCAGGGTAGACTGAAAGAGATCCAAGCTTCAGAAATGTAAGTTTGAGTCCCTCCCATTTTCAAGACAAAAAACGGCTTCCAGCTAAGTGAAATACATTTAACTCTGTATCTCTCCCTCACTTTTTTACATCTTCATTTTCCCAGACTACGGTCTGTGCCATCAGTAGCGTGTCGTCTCTGTTTCTCTAGCAAATGTGATTTTATGAGAAAGCAAACAATGTTCTATTTACAGAAAGTGAATAATCAGAAGAAAAAATAAATGTTTTTTGTAAATGAGTTTGTGTATTTCTGGGTGTGTGAGTGTGGGAATGAGACAGAGAGAGAGAGAAATAGAAAGAGGGGGAGTAGAGAGGAAAGACATCTATGTGTTTGTTCACAGATATGGACACTGCCAGAGCTCTCTCTCAAACTCCTGTAGTGAAATACCTAAAGTACTTCATTCAACTTCAATGTTTTAGTGTTTAATGTGCGATTGCTCCCTGAAACTTCACTCTTAGCTGATATGACCCTGAGCTTCCAGAAGATCTCTGATTACAATCTTGATATATATTTCAGAGAGAGCTCTGGCAGTGATAAGCCTTGTGTTCATATTACTCATACTTATTATATGTCTGTATATTGCCTTTGTAAATATGATTTTACAGGCATTGAGAAGATAAGGAATAAATAGTTAAATGAACTACTTCCTTATCTGTGTTATGAATATAGGCATAAGCCTATATTTATTGTACCATGGAGTATAAATAATCCTGAGTGTAGAAAAGTGGATTGGGGCTGTTTTTGATTAACTTTGCAAAGACCCCTTATACCGTTGAGACACAGTTATGTAGACATCTGAGACCTGGGATGTGACGTTTATCATAGAACATACCAGTTTTGATCTTTGAATGATCACCAAAGCCATTCAGTGAGTATAAGATGCGTAAGATTGCAATGTAAGAATCAACTGAACAAAAGTAGGCGCTAAAACACTCTAAACTCTAAAGGGAACAGTTGTACCCAACAGTATGCTGTTCCTCAGATCAGTAAGGCTTGTGAGAGCTGTGTTACAGACTTTATCGAACAGCCTTCTCCTTGGGAGAGCAGATATTTGGTGAGGCAGTCTGAGTGTAATCCTCCTGTCTCCCACCCGTGCGTCGCTCTGCTCTGGTGGCCTCGGGCCTGTGCCAGATCCGTACCACTGGTGGGCCAGATCGGATCAGCTCCAATGCTTTGCTCTCTGTGTACAGTATGTGTGTGTGGCAGATCTCAGGAAGCAGGAATGTTTTCACTGTTCACACTCTCAGAACCTCCCTCCCTCCCCCATCCCCCTCTCTCTTTTTTTCCCTGTCATTCTCCCTTTCACTCTCTACTATACATCCTCCTCTCTCTCACTATCCTCCTCTCTCTCTCCCTCTCTGTAACTCTCTCACACGCTCTCTCTGTCTCTCTCTCTTGCTCTCTCTCTGGCAGGTGAGTCATCATCGCTCCTCAGAGAAACTTCAGGCCTTTGGATCCTGCAGCACCATTGTGGCCCTGTTGGGGTAGGAACGTGCAGCGCCTCGCTCTGTTTTAACAGCCGCGCTGGACAAATGACTGTGACTCATGTTAAATGAAGTGTGGAACGCACTGATTATACCCCCACTGACACACACTGCCAAAAAGCAGCTATAAATGTCACAAAGAGAGGCAAGACACACTGAGTGGGTCACCAGGAGGTCTATGTAAACATGCTAGAATAGCGTCTGAACAGCCAGATTCACTTTTAGAAGTATTTGAGCTATTCTAAGTAATATTTCAACCCTGCAACCTTAAGCTTTATCAGCTTAGAATTTTGTTTTCCTGTAACTGTGATAGATTTTCCCCCTTGACTGGGATTTTGAATGTTTGCCAGCTTATGAATCAATCGCTTTGTTTAATGTTTTATTTTCTTGGACGCCTCAATGGAAAGTGAGATTTCCTGCTCAGAGTGCACTGTAGGCTTACAGATGTCTTTTTGCCAATTATCAAAGGCATCTCCCTTGTGTACTAGTGATAGATATCACCATGGAACCACATTTAAAGCCAAAATAAGCACTTATCACCACATGGACCTCATCACCTTTGGCCTCTACAATGAGTCAGACACATGATCTTATATTTTTGTATTTGTTATTTTTTAAATGTAGCCTATTTGTCATGTCTTGATGGCATGGGCACGCATGGCGACCAAAGATTCTAGAGCGGAGCTCTGTTCTAGAATCTTTGCTGGCGACTACGTCGCTCCATCCGGCATCTTTTGTCTTGTTGTTATGTGTCTTGTTTGTGGAGCGCTTTGGGTTGCACTATGTGCATGTTAAATGCGCTTTAAAAATAAATCTGACTTGACTTGACTTATATGCTATGGCTAATATGAAGGTTATCGGCAGGTAGTATATATGATTATGTACAGTAAGGCAATAATGATGATGGGAAGGTTCATAATGATCGCGTGGGAAAATAAAGTATGTTAAAAGTAACTATGGATTTGTGTTAGATTTTGGATTGAGTATTGGTGTGTTATTGCATACCCACATTTAGTAAATAAGTAAGTGAATCTTTTATTTATATAGCGCATTTTCTATGCACAGAGTGCAACCCAAAGCATTTCATACACAGACACTAAGACATACATTTAAGCAATAAGCCCCGAGAGGCCGTAGGTTACAGTGATTTTAGAACAGTTAAGGGGCCTGTGGGGTTGTGCTGGGTTTTAGAACGGTATTGAATGTGTTTCAGCCAATCATAATTAAGAACTGGAACTATCTTATTTAGAAAAACCAAATTAACAAATAATAGGCAAACAAACAAAAACATGACGCCGGACGGAGCGGTGTGACTCCCCAGCATACCCGTAGCGTAGCACAGACAACAGTGATTCTTGAGATCAGGGACAAAACACGATTCAATTTTCTAAAAAAATACTTTGAAGATTTTCAAAATCTATTAACATATCCATGTTTTGGTACAACCTCCCAGCTGAACTTTTTTTTTTTTTTTAATAAACTTCATGTTTGCTGGACCCGCACTCGATTTTTGTCAACACCATCAGAAACATAGAAATGTCTGTAGTGACTATTTTGTCTGGAGTTTGTTCTTTGTCACATTGGTGTTGACTGGGGGAATCTTTAACGCTTGTTTGTTCCAATAAACCAAAACATATCCAAGAGAGTAAAGTTGAAAAAATAGATGGTCTTTTATTACAACAAAATAAATAGTACAGATCCTTTATCTGGTAAATAACTTATAAGGCTGACTGGATATTTTTAAGCTAAAGAGCAGCAGTTCATGCAACAGTTTGTGTAGCAAGATCAAAAAGCTGTGTGCTCCCAGTCAGCCACACCTCCTCCAGGTCACCTTCCTATTTAATGACCTTTTGACCTGTAGAGGGCACAAATCATCAAAAAAACAATAAGGCAAACGTTATTATAATACATTATTATATAAAATAAATGGTTAATAATGGCTCCTACAATGTCTAAAAAATGATTTTTTTTAATAACTTACCACAAATAGTTGGACTTATCAGTCTCTTGGTTCCCTTAATTATGCACGCAGGCCTTGAAATGAATTATATCACATTTTTAACTGCTTCGTTCTCAATACCAATTTCAACTTTTTGCCTGAAATTGCACAGCACCTGCTTCAGAGGCCACAGTTCCCACCTAGTTTGGCCTATAATCAAATGCTTGACCTATTTGGAAAGCTAAGACACTGTAGTTTTGGAAAACAATCAAAATAACTCTGTGATGTACTGACACAGAGTTACAGAGGCTAGAATATTGTTTTTTCTTTCTGCTGGATAACAAGCATCTCTGAACTGACCATATTTCAGCCCTCTAGGTCACTTGATATGACATAGAAACACAACTGAGCCCTAACACCAGGTCTTGTGAAGCTGTGTTCAAAATTAGATTGATATAGAATGAAAATATGAGTACTTTAGTCCATTATTTGCTCAAATGAAAGGTCACACTTTGAAGTTTCATGCTTGCATTTTAATTGTACTTCAGTGGTTCTGATATGGAATGACTACACTAAATATGGAATACTTACACAAAAATATAAATCTTTGCAATTTCTATTTTAATTCAATTGGTGTGTATAAGATGGACTACACATCTGCACAACAAATATTGGATAAAATAATAGGATTATTCCATTTATATGGATTCCTGTGAATATTTCAAGACCCAATAGGCTATATCTAGCATATTGCTAAGGATATACACTGCAGCTAGAAGGGAAGCACCAAAGGCAGATGAGGGGGAGGAGGGCATTTTTTCTTAATTTTTTTTAAATTAAATTTAATTGAGACATAGTTAAATTAATCTGACAATGTAAAGCACTGCACATATTTTACATGAAAACAATTGTCATGTATTGATTCCCAAGAGCCCAAGCTTTCAAATGATGTATAATATGACTATGCTACATAACAATCTGATGTATAATAATGATTTAGAATTTTAGGGGGTGGGGGAGGGGGGTAACCGTCCTGCAGGCGAGACACCGCAGACAATGTGGTTTTAAAGTCAGAAGTCAGTGTTTAATGCATACAGTTTTGGTTGTATAGATTTTAAGGTGTTTTTAACATTCATAATGAACAGTGATATTTAGAAGCAAATTACACATGAACTTTGCAAATGTATGGTTAATGGACAAATTATCCTTGAGGGAACAGATCATCTATTATATATATATATATTTTTTTTAAAAACAATGTAAAGTCCATCTAACGGAGTTGACAAGGTATCAACGGAGGAACATTTTACATTCAAAATTACTATTGAACCCTCACAAAAAGTATTCACCCCCCCCCCCCCCCTTGGATATTTCCCCTTTTACTGTTCTTATCAATAGAATATTGATCAATTTAATTTGTCCTTTATTACAAAATTGACAAAAAAACACTCTTTAATGTCAAAGTGAAAGCAGATTTATACAAATTCTGATGGTGTCGACAAAAATTCTCATTGTGTTGACACAAATTCTGATGGTGTTGACATCTGACAGAGTTGACAAAATGCTATATATTATAACACACAGGAATCATCTTTTTTAGCATATCTGTTGCCTGTGACTTCCATAAACGTATTAAATTAAGCCACACTAGGGTTGTGACATGCCCGGTGTTAATAGATGGATATTAAATATACATAATATGAAAAACTTACCAGAGCTAGAAAGGTAAAGGAGATCTGCTTCCGGACATGGGGTTTTCCAGGCATCGATTTCATTCTATATAATTTAGAATAACAACAATTCATGCTTTGTTGTGTTCCCCTTTTCCTGATTAAGATTTTGAGTAGTTTTGTTTTTTATATTGTGCATATTTTTACCCCAAAACCTTGTTTTATCTAGTCTCAATAATCACTGTCAAGACAAGACAAACAAATTAACAAATACTAAAAAAAAAAGAAAAAAAGAAAAGAAAATGATGCCAGCTGTGCACACCGCAGTTGTGCAACATGTTGTTCATTCCATATTTTTGATAAATCTCAAGCATGCTGCGTTTGGACAGGCCACAGCCTGGGGGCTGAAGCCAGGAGTGCCGTCAGCTTGCTTGCATTAGAGCATACAGTGTTACCAGATGATATGAGGTCATGTTAGCCCCAGTAGAGTCCAGAATTCCCATTACGTTCACGTACCCATCAGCCTTTAGTCCAGCCCAGGGTTGGCACGGCAGAGTTGATGGCTAAATCTGCCTAAACCCCCAGTTACCTTTTTTTCCATTTCTTATGCAGATGGAAGGCATTTGCAGTGTATTGGTTTACAGTGGCGTGCTCGCTCGTTTCTGGCGTTTGTGTGTGGCGCTGGGAGAGAGGGAGGGACAAGCAAACGGAGGAAAAACAAACTTGTTTAGTGACGAGAGCACCACATTGTACAGTCACTCGGAGACACGCAGGCTGTCCTCTCGACACCGAGTGCGAACTTCAGTGTGTTTGGCCTGGGCGTTGAGCGAGGGGCAAGGGGCAAGGGCCGAGGAGAGAGGTGTGGCCCATGGAGGGGGCTCTGAAATAAGAAGTGGAAATTATTTTCATGACCACGCGCAATTAATGCCACTTACGTCAACACGAGACAGAGCTGTCCTCTGTCTCCGACAGGATGGCATTGGTGTATAAACAATCACTTTTGCCCCAACCGGCAGGCCAATTACCTCTCGGCTGACCGCTGTTTTTTTCTCCCTCTATGCCTCTCCTTAGTAACCCATTCCAGGACAAACGCACAAACAGAGCAAGGAAGAGACCTCTGTCGCCATGGACATCGCTGCCCGGTACACCTCTCAGCCTTCAACTTAAGCTTCCCTTCCTGCCTTCTGTTTCCCAGTCGACAGAATTAACGCTAGCTTCATGGCCTCTTAATACACTGCCATGTATACATAATCACTGCTTGTGTATGTACATACTGTATGTGTGTGTGTGTGTGTGTGTGTGAGAGAGATAGAGAGAGAGAAAGAGAGAGTGTGTGTGTGTGTGTGTGTCTTCTTTGCGCTTTGTACAGACTTCTGTTGACTCACAGAAACAGCCCTCTAGTATTGTCATCCATCACACAGAGAGACGGAGAGGGATGGAGTGTGTGTGTGTGTGTGGATGGTGCAGTTGGTGGTGGTGACGTAGACTTTGCTCTAAGTGTTTAGATCAGACAGACTACATGGATGCATCCAAAGATCAAAGCAGGGAGCCCTCACAGTTGATTCCCATCAAAGGAGACTCATTCAGCATACCATGCGAAGTGAAGTGAAGTGAATGGTTATGGTTATGGACATACAGGTCTGTGTCCAATCAGTCTAGAGTGAGGGCTAGAGGTGCTAACATTAATGTTTAACAGATCAAGTTATGTGTGTGTGTGTGTGTGTGTGTGTGTGTGTGTGTGTGTGTGAGAGAGTGTGTCTGTGTGTGTCTAGCCACCTCCTTTGGGGCATTCAGAATACATATTTGAGCAGGAGAGGCAGCTGCTTCAAATTTCTTAAAATGTTTCTTTTTTTTTTGCCTATTTCAAGTGGTGACACGAAATACAAACAAAGCGTAAAAATGAAGTTTCAAGCCAAGTATGGACATTTCTGTCAATGTCAAAAAGGGTTTCTTTTTCTGATATAAGAAAAGTATAGCTCTGCAATCTCTGAGAAAACCATCAAAAGAACAATCCTATTTTCAACTGCAGCTCTAGTCTTTATGTCTCGAGTAAATCATCCGATCTCCCTCTCTGTCAGGATCCCAGGTAAGTGCTGTGTGGATGTATGCATGTTGAGCGCGCTCCACCGTTGACCCCTTTATCTCTGTTACTTTTGTAGTTTGCTTCTGGCATAATCCCATAATCTTTGTGTTTCCATCACCAAGGAGCGATCTGAGAGTTTCGGTCCAGTTATCAGTAGCAGGTTAAGACAATGGAAATGTCCCCATCCTGACATTATGTTATCTGTTGACATTTATAAAGTCGTTTTAGGATGTATTACTTGTAGTTACTATAATTCAACTTACTAACACTGATGCAATAAAATACTTTTATTAAAATGCTAATGAGATGGGCTTGTGTATTCACTGTAATCTATGCAATTTGCATTAATGCAGCTGAATAAGCATAGTGCTGGTATGATTTTGATGTGAAGGACATGAGTTGAATACCCAGCTTAGCCCTGGCTCTAAATCTAACTTATGCTACAGTAATGATTCCCTATGCCTTTCGCCTAATAATCATGTTATGAAGGCTATGTGCATGTTCCATGTGTTCCATGTGCAAGCTGAGAGGTAAGCAATCTGTCACCTTACAGCTTTTACATATGTATGTGGTTGCTCCTACAGATCGGTGGCTTGGCAGCTTGTCATTGGCTGAGCACGGTATACATTATACCACCACTGAAACCATGGCAGTTGCCAGAGCAGGCCTTTGGAAATTCCCATTTCATCACACAGCCACAAGAGTCCAGAGAACCCAACCAAGAGCCTCACATATCCTAAAACATGGGGGCCAATCATCTCCTAAACACTATCATTTCAGCGAATGAAAGTGGAGACCGGAAGAAAAGGGAGGGGCTGGTTGAGAATGTCTGGCAGAATCTTGATAACTTTAAATAGCACACCTGACTGAAAATATTACCCCAGGCATTTGGAATGGCCAGCATCATCATCACTCAGCAGCAGATTGGACTGCCCCACCTGGCCTTTCTCCACCACTAACACCATACCAGAGCAGATTCATCATTCATAAACAGAAACACAGAAAACCAGCACTGGAGCTGGTCAATATTTTGGATGATACTGTTGTGTAAGACTGACAACAAAATGTCAAAATGATTTAGTGTTTGATCTTTTTCCACTGCCTCATAACCATCTGTATTTAAAAAATGATTGCCCCTCAGTTATGTTTTTATGATTATTTTACCTTAACTGTTTCAACTTCATCATTCACCTTACAAACATATCCATCACCATAACACATTAAGACAGGCTCACAGTAATGAGCATGTTTCCAACTCAAATCTTCAACCATTGCAAGGTGAGGACAGTTTCTTGAGCTCAAGGTTCACATTGAAAAACGCAAACAAGTCAGATGTGAATATCACATACCAGACATCAATAATTCAATTGAAATGTCCTGGTGTAAGAAGATACTGTTTGGAAGCGCCATAAAATAATACTTCACCAAAGACTAGCTTGAAACCCGAATATAACAAATGCTTTGGGAATGACAGGATTATTAACTGTGGGCAATTAAGAAAACAAATCATAGCAACACCCAAAGGCCAAAAATCTGAATTATCCAAATATCAGAACACAAAGTGAATGTCAAACTCTGTTGAGCAGTGGAGGGACAGACATTTGCACGCACACAAGCAGGGCTCATAATCAGACACACACATAGGCCCCAGAAAGGGTCCTGGTCACTCACACACACACACACACAGGCCCAAGGCAGGGGTCCTGGTCACTCACACACACACACAGGCCCAAGGCAGGGGCCCCGGTCCCTTACACACACATAGGCCATAAGCAGGGGTCATGGTCGCACACACACACACTAAGCAAGGGTCATGGTTACATACACATATACCCTAGACTAGGTTCACAGTCACACATAGCTTAGACAGTGGTCATGTTCTGTCCGACACAGACAGGCAGAGGTCAAATCTGCCGTTTCTCTCTCACATACACACAAAAATCAGGCAGAGGTCATTACTGCAGCCTCACACACACACACAAACAGAGACCAGGCAGAAGTAATCTGCAGCTTTGCAAAGACACACACACACACACACACACAGATCCCAGGCCGAGGTCATCTGTGCTGCCCCACCCCAGAGAGTCTTCTCTGGCCACAGCGCCTGGGGCCCAGCTTTCTCCCTGACCAAAATGAAAGACGCCAGTTTATCTTTATATTCCGTCTGCAGTTTGTGGTCGGCGTGCTTTTTCAAACACAGAGGATCGTCCCTCGCAGCTAACATGAGGTTGACAGATACTAGGTGATTAGTGGCATTGTCTCAATGGTTTATCCCCTTTTCTTTCTTACTTTTCTTCCTGTCTCTCCCTGTATCCCATCACCCACTCCCAAACCCTGCCATGTGTTTTCTTGTGTCCTTGTTTGCTGGCCAAAACCACAGAAGACCACAGTGGGTCACCACAGCAACTTCATTATAAAGACTCACGAAAACATCAGGGACACATCAGCCATCTAAAGAGCTAAAGAGAGCTACAGACGTACAGAAATTGAAGAGTTAAAGAAACTATTTATAAGGAGACTTGAAATCAAGAGAGTTAGATGAGTTAAAGAGAGTTTAGGACGGAGTTGATTGAGTTTAAGAGAGTGTGTAGCTTCCCTCCACTCAGGGGTGCCACTGGGGGGCAGGGGGTTAGGACGATTCTAAACGTCCAGCACTGACAGGGGGCCCCCAAAGAGCCCCCCACGATAATTATATATTAATATTGTCTGTCACATTTTAAGGACTTCACAGAGTGAAAGCCGTAAGGGATTCAGCTTAGCACTTCGGCTAAAAAGAGACGAGACACATCAGTTGTTTTTGGCTGGTGAGTTGCACTCATTTACGACCGATTGCCAGGCGTCATGCATGTACACACACAGACCCACAAATGCACAGATGTACGTTCCATCTTCCCTCAAGTTCTTCTGCGGTTTCTTGTGCAGATGGTAGCTGTTAAAGCTATATTAACAGGCTGTCCATCAGTAGCCCAACACGGGCGGTTTAACGCACGCATGAGCCTAATATATTATATCAGCATTTACTCATTACCGCAGGCACTTCTATCCATACGGACGGAGAGAGTAGGCCTAGGCCTTATACCACATTTTAAATCACATACAAATCTTTAGGCCTACTCAGTGGGTGACAAAGTCATGATCTAGTGGGTTGTTAGCACCTAGCTCTGTGTCAGGCTGCCAGGGAAGACTAGAGTGTGAAAGATACAAAGAAGGAATCTGCTGAGTGATAAACTCTGAGCTGTGTTAGGGCCAAGGACAGAGACACATTTGCAGAGGCAGAGGGAAAAGTGTGTTAAGCAAAACGTCTGCATTTCAGACTTCTTCGTCCCCACGAGTTTAACAGGTGCGATAATTCAAAATTCCTGTTATTTTCCCATAGGAAAAATCGCAAGATACCGCATCTCAAAGATGGCAACTTTTTTGTAGCCGAACAGAGGTCTATAGATAGTATAAGGTGTATGCCCCAAGCAATCAGGCTTGTGCAAAATTCCAGAATTGAATTGAAACTGGCTCTTAAATTCCAATTCAATTCTTAAATTTCACTTGCATTTCAATTGAGGTAGCCAACAGGAAGCAGAATTGCAATTCGAATTGTGCACAACCCTGCAAGCAATATGGCGGACATTGCGGTATCTAGCTTCTAATATCTAGTTTTCATTATGAAAGGGAAAGGCTCTGCTTTAGCCTAGAAATCTAGACGCGCCCCTAGCGGCAGCGAATTACATTTGCTGCCAGGGCTAGTCTAGCAACTCTCCGTTGGCTTGTGAGCTCCAGAAATCGAAACTTAATCAGGCCAATGAAATCATGTATAGAGTCGTTAGGTGGGCTTAACATAATGATTGATGGCAGAGTTGCAACGGTTTGGCTTGAATTCCCTGCTACTTGAAAACAAATAAGATGGATGTTGCTGCTGGCGAACAGTGTGACACGAGTTAAGCTTTTATTGGCAAACATTTGAACTAGCCAACTAGCTCCGCTGGTGGGAAACGCATGGGACTCATAGCGCTGTTGCTGTCCTATTGCGTGCAGAGGGAATTTGAAAGACAACTGATTATCCCGCCCCTCGGACTGAGCACTGCGAACGGTGAGTGTCCAGACCCTACATTTTAATGTAGGTCTGGCTCGTCAGGCTAGCTCTGCTTCTCATTGAGAGGCAAAATCCAGGGCTTTTATTTTCTTTTAGATCTGGTTTTAAAACCTGGAATTTAAAAGGGAACAGAACTTTGCTGTCGTGTCTCATCTTGTTTGTCAGATAAAAGGAAACTGATCAAACTACTGAATCACCACTAAAACACCCTCAATCAACCTATCATGTATTAAAATCTGTGGTTAAGGGATGTACTGTGCATGTTCTAATGAGATCAATGGCAGCTGCATTCTACAGCGCTCCAGAGTACTCTGTTCCGACTGAGATACGTGGCAACCACAGACTACAGTCTTAACATGTATAGGCTACATGCAGAAAAAAAACTTAAGGTGCCAAGATAGCAGATTAGAGACACACACACACACAAGTACTCAAAAGTACTTCAATATGAAACAAAGATGTCTATTGTTTGTCTTCTCATAAATTGTCTTGTATTGACTGGTATTATTCCACTCAGGCATGCGGTGTGCTTGTAGTCATGAATGAATGAGCAGTTGGACACAGTAGACTTATGAGGTGTACCGGTAATCATCTGTAGTTTCTTTTGGCCCTTTGAGACTGCCTTTACTTGCCTGCTTATACTGCATTCATCCTGAGGTATTTTGTATATTCCTGTATGATTCACTCCAATGTGCTTCATGCTAAACTGATTTTGGATTTGATTTGGGATTTGAAATAAAAACAAAACCAATAAAACACCACAGACACACAAACTCCAGCATATCAAGTTGTGACACTGCAAAATTTAACACTTTATTTCTTTAAAAAAAAAAAAAAAAGAAAACACACTTTCCCAGTGGCATGGCTGAGACAAGATGACATGAGATCACAACAAAACAGAGCAACTGACAGAAGGAAGGCACCAACACATTTAGCTGAAAGAGCAGAGTGCTAGAGTGAAAAAGAGAGACATTCAGCTAGCTATCACACCAATAGAATATCTACATGTTAGTGTCGGTGAATCGTGCGTTGCTCTCTAAGCGCCGAGTTCCAAAGTTCATTTCCCAAAACGTGTTTAAAAGGTTCCCCAGGGTCTTGTTGGCTCCATAGTAACAGTCTGTGCTTGTTCAGCGATCTTGCTGGATGACATTGGGGGAACCTCGCTCTGGCTTGGCCAGAGACAGATGGGAGGAGGGCAGAGCAGAGGGGAGGAGAGGAGACATGTTGTAGGTCCTAATGGTTCTGCCGGAGGAAGAGATGTAGAGCATGTTAGTCAAAACGGTCTTCACACAGCAGACAAAGAGCAGCTCACACCATCTCTCTCCATCTCTCTCACACACAAACACACACACACACACACACAGACACAGACAGACACAGACAGACACACACACACTCTGACAGAAAAATGAAAGACATAGAGGTAGGGAAAACAGTTTTAGTGAGAACGAGAGCAGGAGAGAGACAGTCAGGGAAAGAAGGATGAGAGAAAGAGTGAGAGAGTGACTGAGTGTGTAAATAACAGAATGAGAAGACAGGAGAAAGAGAGAGAGAGAGCGTGACCACACAAACAACAGGAGAGAGAGAGAGAAGAGGAAGAAAAGAGGGAGGAGAGAGCATGAGAGAGAAAGAGAAAATAAAATGTTTACATAAAACCAGCATATTTGAGAAAGAGAGAGTGAGAGAAAGAGAAAGAGAGAGTGACTGAGTGAGTAAACAAAAGAATAAGAGAAGACAGGAGAAAGAGAGAGGGAGCGTGACTGCACAAACAACAAGAGAGAGAGAGAAAAGAGGAAGAACAGAAAAGAGGGAGGGAGCATGAGAGAGAGAGAAAGAGAATTAAAGTTGCACATAAAACAGGCATGCCTGTAATGGAACAATCCCCTCTGTTTGACCATACTAAACTTTTTTACTGCACAAGATTTTTAATCTTTCATGGAACATCGATAAAGATGAGCTAGAGCCACAACACATTATAAAGCAGTGGGGTTAAAGAGTTATATGGTAAACAGGCAAGCTTCGCAGGCTGCAGAATTTGAACAAGTGATAAATATATTACCGGTAACAACATTAGGACATGATAAATACAAATAAATGAATGGACTGCAAGCATCTACACTTATGAAGAACACATGATGTAAAAGAGTTGATTTGCAACAGTATCCTGGGGCTTCGCTGCACAGAGACCCTATTAAATCACACATGCAAGCGCCATTGGGGAGCCATGGAGCTCCACCGTACATACATTTTCAGCAGCTCCTAAGCACACAAGGGAGGAAGGGGAGCGGGGGGTCAGTAGTTGATCATCCTCTTGACCGCGTCGAAGCACTTCCACTTGTCAGGGATGTAAAAGGGCTCAAAGATGTGTGGGAAGGGCGTGTCGTAGCCGCACACCCTGGCGATGGGGGCCTCCAGGTTCAGGAAGCACTCCTCCTGCAAAGAGACGAGCATCGGGGGGTCAGCAGGGGTGAGCACGAGGTGTCCAGTCAACACCTCACCAGGATGATGCCACTGGTGTCACCGTTCACTCAAACCCAGTACTAGGGATCGACCTTTTTTTTTTTTTCAGGGCCGATACCTATATCAATTATTACGAAAACAGGAGGCCGATAACCGATATGTAAAACCGATATGTCAGTTGTCAAGGGGGGTAGATAGTAAAGGCGATATGCTGCAAAAAATTCACTCAAAAGCATTTAATTATGCAAACTTTTCTTTTTTCTTTTGATATACAATTCTCTCAACTTGGACCCAGGGATTAAAGTGAAAAAAAATCGTTTGACTGAACTTTTTTCAGGCCATAAGTCATACGTTGTTCATATCTACCTATAGAGATAGCACCCCTTTTGCGGTCGCGACCTATTTGTTTTTAATGTACAAAAAGATGCAAACAGCAAAGTAAAGGGAGTATTCGCCTTATTCACACGCCGGCCATTGTTTAAACCAAAACGAGGCTACAGGGTACACTTACTATATAATTAATGCCACCTACAGGTGAATGCATAGAACATAACAATCCTATAGTTTGTGTACCCTGTAGCCTCATTTTAGCCGCCAATGGCCACCATGTGAATAAGGCGAATTGAGTGTTCTTGATTGAGATTGAGTTTTCCTGATGAACAAAAATATATTTTAGTACCATCCCTGACCATTGCTGATTAGCCATTGCTGTTCTTTTCTACTGCAGCAATATTGTAGAAAGGCTTTAACACACTCTTATTTAATTACTTCAGGCCAAAAGTGTTTAAAGGGGAGATTTTTTTCTTGTTAATATGCAATTCAACACCAAGTAAAATCTATAAAATCAAGTTTGCAAGACTTCCCATTTCCTCATCAAAGTAACGAATAAAACATTCTAGATATTGTTCATATTTCCATTTGTTGCCTCATCCGCATTTAATGAAAACATGGTAATTTTGAGTTTTACAGACAACTCAGTTTTCCAATGAGCAGCAATACTGTGTGTGCTCATGCAGGAGGTCTGCGCATTTGATAACGACGATCTGGAGACGGCGCTTTTGTCTTCAGCAACAGATTGTATAAGGTTGACAAGAGGTTGCGATATGGTGAAGGACAGGTGGTGTTGCGTTATGAAAGAACATGCGTAGCCTACTTTGTAAACGTAAAAACGGTCAGCCATAGATAAACGTAGCCTACCTCTGTCGTGGTGGCTAGTTGCACCAGGTAGGGAAGATGTCCTGAAGTGCACGAATGTTAACCTTATGGCGGTCTTCTGATTGGTGGCGTGCTAAAACGTTTTCCTATTGCATCCATAAACAATTTTCTTGCAGAGAACCGCGCAAAAGCAAACCCCTGGCACTTTAATTTCTTTACACCATGGCTTGTTAGTTCTCCTCCGTTTCCAACAGCTGCCCATCTCCATTAATTTTTTTAACTTTTGACACCTGCCTTCCTTTAGCAACAACGCATACATGACAGCTAGTGGCCTTGCCAAATAGACGCACACAAATCATGACGCTAATATGCGAGGTTCTGGTAGGCAGGGTTGGGTCAGATTACTTTGAAATGTAATCCATTACTGACTACAAATGACATGGCAATTTTTGTAATCAGTAACGTAATCAGGATTACCAAAAACATGTAACGTAATCTGATTACTTTAGGATTACTTTTAGATTACTTCAATAAATATGTCCCTTAAGTAAAAGACACCACCACTGAATTGATGAAAGAATTCTCATTCAGTTTTTCTGTTTATTATTTCATTACATCTAAGAAATCTCTTTGCTCTGAGTAAAGCATTCCTGTGTCAATTAGCTGATCTTTTCCTCTAAAAATCTTAATGTAGCTCTTGTCACCAGGTCCCATTGTCTGAAAAACACCCAAAACTAATACATTTCTATAGCTATTCTCCACTTTGGGGGTGGTATTTTGGTGGTTGAAATTTCCCCCATCCCAAAATCGATCACTTAGTCATCATGGATGTGATCATGGATCACTATTCTCCAAACATGCACAACTCATCACAAGTCATTTTTTGACCCAGGGACATGGCCTGAGATTGAATGACACCATGTCCATTTCAATTGTGGGGGTGAGAAAATTATTCCTTTAGGATGTTTTTCAACCAGGGGGACCTGGTGACTTTCTCAAAGTAAACGGTGACACTAAAACAAGAGGCTACATTAAGATTAGGAGGAAAAGATCAGGCAATGTGCCGAGAGACCTGCCCCAATAGTAAATAAGTTAGTAAGTAAGTATAGATACTCTTGATCCCTTGAGGGAAATTTGGTCTTCCAATCCGTGAATTAGTGAAGCACACACCAACCCAGAGCAGTGAGCTGTCTGCTACAACGGCGCTCGGGGATCAATGAGGGGTTAGGTGCCTTACTCAAGGGCCACAGCCGTGGATGTGGGCATGGGAGAGCAGTGCTCAACCACTTCCCCCGCCCACATTTTTTCTACTGGTCGGGGATCGAACCAGCAAGCCCGAAGCTTGTCGAATTAAAAGATAACTAGGCTATCATTAAAAAGTTGCATTGCTTGCATGATAAAATGTAATCAGGTAATCCCCAACAATGTAACTGTAATCTGATTACACAATTTTTTATTGTAATCTGGGCTGATTATAGTTACTTGATTTTTGTAATCTGATTACGTAATCCAGATTACATGTAATCCGTTACTACCCAACCCTGCTGGTAGGCCTACTGGTTATGGTTTTGTGCTATAAATTAATAATATTTTATAGCAACGTTTTAAGTTGACTATTTTAATTGCATGATTATTTTTTGTCAACATACACTCACAACCTACTGTCGTTGAAAGTGAGGCCCAAAATAGGCTACAAGGCTGTCTGTGCGTCACAAACACGACTGACCCCCTTACTCGACAGTTCGCGATGATGACAATATTATTATTATTTTATGTTAACACGCTCAGACAAAACCTGTCACAAAGAGGATGCTTTGCCATCGTGTGTGTGAGTGCACGAGAGGGAGAGGAAGAGGTGCATGCGTGATGGCAAGTGTTACAGTTGAACAGTTTAACAAAACAGTTTAAAAATAGTTCTTAGGCTATTTAAGCATGCAATTTGTGTCCATGTGTAGGCTACACTTTGGTGAGCCTAAAAGGCACGTTAATAGCCAGCTCAGCCAACTCCCGACGCGCAGCACCCGAGTTTGTAGCCAACTAGTAGCCTAGGCTAAACAGCATCAGCATCACTAACGTGCATCAATCGGGAATTCGCTAAAAGGAAGTGGGTGCTTTACTTATTGATCCGGATCAAAGAGACAATAGCGTCCAAAGTGGTGTTTTTGTAACTTCAGTGTAGATGATTCCGATTCATTGCAACTTCAGCAATGTAAGGTACCTTCCTTACCTTCGAAAAATAGCTCCGTACAGCTGAAGCCCATCTACACTCTGCCTCAGTGAGAATCCTAAACTTTCTCTGTGTTCAGTCTTCGATCCTGATTGGCTGTATTCGTGTTAACTAACAAATCAGACGGTGTAGTGGGCGGGACAATGCTCTCGACCACAGAGTAGCAAATGCAGAGAGTGATAGACGCTTTGCAGACAAAGGTGCGCGTTTTATTCTTTATCCATTTCAATATCGGCTTATCGGTGGAAAAAATGACCGATACCAATTATTATAAAAATGCTAAATATTGGCCCTAATAATCGGCCCGGCCGATAATAGGCCTTTATCACGGCAGCTGAAGCAGGGCTGTTCACTTCCCTGTTAGCAGGCAAACCACAGGTGTTCCTAAAAACATTAACGAGGCTTGACGAGGCCTCTGGTTGAAGTAACTGTGGCCGAATCTGACACTTAATTAGAAACACCTGTGCTCACACAGGAGCAGGGCTGTTCACTTCCTATTTCGGCGGCCGTGATAAAGGCCTATTGGTCGACCCCTACTCAGTACAGAAGACAATAGACCAGTTTGTCTTAGCTATTGGTGGTGAGTCTTTCTCCAGGCCATTACACACGCGCACACACACACACACACACACACACACACACACACAGTCCAGGCCATTACACACACACTCAGTCCAGTGTAAATGCAAATCTAATAGCCTCTGGCAAAAGAGCGCCATGAGGAAATGATCAGCTTTCTAAGGACTTCTCTCTGAACCTCCACAGGAGAGGCCTGCACTCCAGGCAGCCTCTGTGATGATGGTAGTGATGTGTGTGTGTGTGTGTGTGTGTGAGAGACTGAGAGAAAGTGTGTGTTTGTAACTAGGTGTGTGTGCGCGTGTGTGTGTGTGTATGTGAGTGTGTGTACAGTGTGTGAGTGGAGTGTGTGAGTGAGTGAGTGAGTGTGTGTGTGTGTTTGTGACTAGGTGTGTGTGTGTGAGTGAGAGTGTGTTTGTGACTAGGTGTGTGTGTGTGTGTTTGTGTGTGTGTATGAACAGTGAGAATATCTGTGTGTGTTAAAGACTTGCTGCTGAAAGACTGTGAAACTAATCCTAAAATCCCCGCAAGGTGTGTGTTTCTGGTTCAGTTCAACCCGAATGCTAGAAGTGTGTGAACTAAAGTAGCGAGTGACAGCCTTGAATCTCAGCCTATGGAAACAGCACAGGGAAAATGAGGACCTCACTCCAAGCACACAAGCCAAATTACTCTGGAATATCAATCCAGGAACTTTAGGGAGACCAGCTTTAAACTATAAATGAAAAGCCATTATTTTAAGGTAAACAAACTGCATTGTGTTGCTTTAAAGGTCTACTGAGAACCTGTAATAAATTCTAGTCAAAGGCATTCTATGAATGTTTCTCTATTCTTAAAACACAACCAGAAGAGTTTAGATGAAGTTGAAATCTTTTGCTAGCTGTTCAGTTCATTATGAAACAGTGGAAAGCCTAGAAGCAGTGCCCTTTTGGGGTCTGTGCCAACGCCGGCATCCTGGCACGCCTTTGCCCCATCAGCTGCTCTGTGCCGTCTGATTGGCAAACGCCCTGCTTTCTGCCCTGCTAATGAGCGATAATGAGCTTTTTAAAGGGTGATGCATAGTTTATGGATGCATTCTGCACCGGGCACCTCCCGCCACCCAATTCCAACACTACATCTGGATTAACTGAGCGACTGGGAAGAGGAGAGCAGACATTGTAGATTTGATTAGAAGACAAGAAAAGAGGCCGGGGAATAGAAAGGGGGAAAAGACTGAGGCCAAAAGAAAAGAAAAGCTCAAAATAAAATAGGAGAATACAGTAAAAGACAGAGAAAGAACTGACAGACTAGATCAACTTGAAGGAGTTCAGTTCTGGGTTCATCTTTCTTTTTGTCTAATGATGGAAGAGACCGTGATTTATCCCCCCCATCGTCATTGTCATCTCCCACGCATGACAAAGATGGGAAAACTCAAACTGATTGATATGGGACAGCCACAACTAAGAAATACAACACAGAGGGGTTAGGCCAAACGCCAACCTTGTAAACTCTGAACAAATATGAGGACTGTTCTGTTGGAGGACTGTTTAATATGAATTATGACACTATTCTGTGGATTTACCACTGATTTCTCCTTTTGTTGTACCTCTGACAACAGCGTGGGTGGAACAGTGAAGGTTCTGGGAATGCAGTTTCACCTCGCGGGCAAAAACCGCTTAAGCTTTAATGAAGACTTAATTTAAACCGTAAGAGGCTGTAATCGCACTCCACGCCAGGGCTCAGAGGACATTAATAACGTCGTCTGGGGAGTCTGGAGCGTTTTAATGCATTCAGCCTGATTCAATTATGCAGAAGAGGACGGGCTGTGTTATGTGTATTATGTGATGAGTCATCCGTGTCCAACACCTCCGTCTGTCAGCTCCATGGGCTTGAGCTGTGTCCAGCCCCTAACCCCTTGTGTCCTCTCGAGTGCAGGTGGCCCAATCCCTCTGGGGGAAAAGGAGGTGAAACTGAACAGCTGTCAAGAGCGACTCTGAGAAACGGCTGAGAGTCTGTGCTACATGGAAATAAAACGTGTTCAGTCTTTTATTGTTTCATTTTATTGTTTCAGTGGGTTTAATGTGTCTACTATGTTTGCTTACAATGTTTGCTGTGATTTATTTGGATGTTTACTACGCTTCATTCATTTGTACCTGTAATCTGGCCTTTGAAAATGACGATACCCGCAAGGCCGTAATCATATACTTTGAGGGAGACTTCAACCGCCCCCGAATATTCAACTATGCTCAAAATATCAGGAAAAGACAGCAAAACAGACAGACTGTGCAATGTTATGATGCCATCCAAGGTTATCTAGAAAGCTGTCACACTGCACTGTGTAAAGGTTGTTTACTGATTTCAGAAGTCGAGCAAACACATCTTCCTCATAAAACTGAATACACGTCCATATTTGTTTTGTTTAACCCTGGTACCATCAGTGCAGCCATTGGTTGTGTTGAACGCACTGCTCCATCGGTCATCATATAAAGCCTTCACCATGCCGGATAAGCAATTGTGATTGGATCCTGGGTTTTCGGTGATTTGGAAACGTGTGTCTATTTAATCGCTTTCCAGTTGGACCTGCAGAGCAAATTCAAATTTGCTGACAGGTTTGTCTGGGTTCAACCAGGCTAGAAGATCATAGCATCAGGATGCACTCGAAAAAAATAACCGCTTTGCCGTTTTCATCCATATTTCATCCATATTTCTCTCATCTGCCTAGAAGGCATTTATCACGTGATAGTAGTCAACCTATGCAGTTTTTATGTTTAAAAATGTAAAAAGAAGTTGAATGATTGCTGACTGCTCTTGTGTGTGTGTGTGTGTGTGTGTGTGTGTGTGACACAGCGTTTGAGTGGGAGATGGAAGATGGGCTCAAGCCCTCTTTCCCAATAACATTCTTTCTCCTCTTCACTTCGACATAAAACGGCAAATGATGGTGACAAGAACACATCAAAACCCTTTTCGCCTCATAATTCCTGGCAGGTGTAATTTTCTTTGGCCTCTTACGAGAAAATACACCTGCCAACCGGATAGTCTCCAGTGAGAAACTGTATTTCTCCCCCTTGGGGAAGAAGCTTTTTTTGTCAATTTTGAAGCAAAAGCTCTGTAAAGCCCTCATGGCTAAATACTTTTACAGGAAGAACTCTGAAGAGCTGTGTCTGGACACTCCGCGTCTCCTCCTCCAACTTCCGGAATGCTCCAATTTCATTCTAATCAGAGTTTCTCGCCGGGTACTGCACACATTATTATATGCAACAGTATTAAATATTTCAAATGACATGGCAGACAAGGCTGGATCCACATTTTAAAAATAAAATTGAAATCTGCAGTCATATATTTTGTCTGTATTCCTTTGGAGACAGAAGTGAGGGAGAGGAAGAGAGAAACAAAGAGAGAGAGAGAGAGGTTTGTCTGCGGCAGCCACAGATTGGAGAGTATGGAAAGTGTAGAGTGACAGAGAAATGGCAATATTACTGACCATGGGTGCCAAAAGAGACAGTAGCACTCTTGGCTCACCACAAGTCATATGAGGACAGCCACATTCTAGAACATTCTGCCTGCCTGGCAAAAGAATATTTGTTTAAATCCAAATGGACAGTCTGTGAATGTTCTCTGGAATCTTTCAAAAGCACATTTCCATGAATCATGCTGTCAGACCATATTTTAAACTATCTAAAAAAAACATGTTTTTCGATGCAGTTATGTTGTTTGCAAGCACAGCTTAATGTTATTCAATGCACATCTAAACAAGGAGAGGATAAATATTAAATCAATAGATAATACTGTGAAAGAGTCATATTGTAGAGTTTTGGTCTAAAATTAGTAATCAACCTACCTAAAAGGCATGCAAAACCCTTACAAAATATCACCAGTCTGGTTGACAGTCAAAGACTTTGCATGCTTTTTTTGAATCTTTTAACAATATTATTGACAATTACATGTTGTGAACACCTCTCTCACATTTTTTAGGGGCAACCCAAAGCACACAACTATAGCCATGGTCAGCTAGTGGGAATGATGCATTTTCTTCACTTGACCATACACCATCTACATTAATTTAAAGAGGATACCAAATACAGTTGCTCAGAAAAAAAAAAAATCACTCTCCTCCAATCCATCTCCATTCTACCTCAAATCAACAAATACCTTTTACCATATCGACCTTCCAAAGTAGTACTTGGATAATCTAATTTATAAAATATTCAGAGAAAAAAACAAAAAATGTTCACAGACTTGGGGAAAGAGATTTTGGGGGGGATTAATCTTAAAAAAGTTCATACTAGAGGGTTAAAGATAAAGCTAATTTAGCTCTTTACCTTGATTCCTGTTAAAAACAAGGGTTGGGTCCAGAGTCAGCTCTATCAATGTGTGAAACTTAGAAAAGAAATTCTAAAAATGTTTTTAAAGCCCAATTTAACTGCCCTATTCCACTGGTGCATCTGGCTAAGGAGA
Source organism: Alosa pseudoharengus (assembly GCF_046254945.1). Lineage (NCBI taxonomy): Eukaryota > Metazoa > Chordata > Actinopteri > Clupeiformes > Clupeidae > Alosa > Alosa pseudoharengus. The sequence continues at coordinate 33,619,691 of NW_027468587.1, read as the reverse complement.
CCATATATACCACCAGACTATAACAAAGACACATTGACTATGGACATAAACCTCTTATGGAAGTATTGCCGGCAGTTTGGATCACCACAAAATCTGAGATGGTTGATATGGAATGAGACAACTGTTAAACACAGTAGGTTGCAGCAACCACAAGTGAATATTTGCCCATAACAAAGGCCATTCTTGTTATGCAACACTGGAGTCAAGCTGTGAAGAAAGGGTACCATTTGCCCTTTTTTCACTGAGGTGATGACAAGCTTTATAACAGGCCTACAAGGCCTAAAGGTCTGGGAGGCGTATAACTCTGCCAGTGCCTGCTTCTAATTTGGCCTAGATGAGCAACATATCCGCTGAAGTAACATGGGTTATGGGTTGGGAATAGAAGGAGGGAAAAGGACAAGCTTAAACCTCAGTAAGGAGTGAGAAGCACACAAGATGGAGAATTGTGTATATTTTGGATGGAGTGGAATGGGAAGAGACCAAGTCAGGAGAGAGATTAGCTCTGGAGGGGGGATGACCATACTGGATGGAGTGCGCAAAGAGAAGAAAACTCCAGGGGAGAGAGAAAAGCGAGTTGGACGGAACAAAAACGGGTTTGTAGATGGCAACTCCGTAACCGATCCGGCATGATGTGAGCCACTGATCTGGTTCTGATTGTCCCGGCGTTTCACGAACACAGAACTTTTGGGTTTCATCCTCCACCAGCAACCGCTGGGCCTGAACTGGACCCGTCTGCTTTGAAGTGCTGCCCGTACCACTGCCTCGGCACGAGGGGAGCTGTTTGCTTTCACTTACATGCTACATATTCCTCTTTATTTGGAAATGACGAGCTAATGACTGGGGAAATAAAAGGGGAAGCATCACAACATGAAACAAGTCAAATTAAAGGCAACTTGCCCATTAAAAAATAAATAAATAAAAGACATGTGAAGTGGTGGTGGGTCTTTTGCGATCTATATACCAGTGGAGAACGACGACTTTGAAAACAACCCGTTTATTGTGGTTAAAGGGAAACTCATTTGGAGATTTCAAAGCAGCCTTTTGAGCGCTGTAACATTCAGAAAGTTGTAGGTTTAATGACCAACAAAGGACTAAATGCCGGCTTTACGAGGATCCATACCGCTCTTCCTGTGGTGTGTGACCTACTACATGCTGCATACACACAGATAATACAACACCTGGAGATCGGTCAGCAACACACATGTTGCAAATCTCCTCAGTTCTGTGACGACACTGCATACCACCGCTCATACTCTACAGCCGCGGGTGGCAAGGCATCTCACTGCAGTCTACTGACTATAAGCGGAGACGGAGAGAGAGAGAGAGAGAGAGAGAGAGAGAGAGAGAGAGAGAGAATAAGAAAGATAAATAGCGTGTTATCCGTTCCACAGAGGATCAGGCTACATCTACAATCAGCAGACCCGTTCATCTCACATCACTCAAACCGAGTGACACATTCAATCAACCGATGGGAACATTGCGACTCTGCCTCTGGTATCCCAATTAACACAGGACCAGCAGCACATTTAGACAGGGCAGGAATGGTTCACCATTTCACACTGGTTATCCCAGTAGTCCAGAGCCTCCCCTTCTTTCTCTCTCTCTCTCTCTCCCTCTCTCTCTCTCTCACACACACCTCAAACCCAAGAGATATGCACAGGACATAAGGCCAGGATAATCATTCACACCACATCGGCTCCATTCAGCCCACCAAGAATAACTGGACTAGGACAGTTCCAATACTTCCATTTAGCCCAGAGTAAAAGAGGGAAAATCAGGGATAGTAGAGAGAGAGGGGGGGGGAGGGAGAGAGACAAAGAGGGAGAAATAGCAGCACAAATCGACCCCAAGACTTACTTCTGTTCCAGTGGCCTGTCCAGGAATAACAGGACCAGTGCCTTTCCCCATCCCCTCATTATCCCAACACACACACACACACCCTGCATATGGAGTTATATACGCACACACATCTACCTGAATTTGCACAGAGGGAGTGGAGCATGGATGTCATGAAAAATCCCCTCTCCTCAAGGCCAACACTACCAGGCTGCACATGCACATGCACACGCGCGCACGCACGCACGCACACACACACACACACACGCACGCACGCGCACACACACACACACACAAACTTCCCTTTCATGTGCCAGCACAGTGGCTGCATTAGGCGTTAAAAGCACTGGATCCATGTGTGTGCCCATAAGGAGGACAGAGCAGGATAATTAGGGAAGGAAGGGGAAAAAGAGAGGGACCTGGGGAGAAGAAGGGATGGATTGGTAGAGCTAAAGAAAGTAGAGAGAGAGGAAGACAAAAAGAGTGGTTGAATAAATGAGAGAGAGAAAAAAAGAGTGTTAGAAAGAGAAAAAAAGAGAGAGGGAAAGGAGAGAGAGAAGAAGAGAGAGGGAGACGCTGTCCAGCTGCTTCTCAGCTTGGAGTGGAGGGCTCAGTGGGCTCTCGCAGTAGCAGTGGTCGAGCACTCCTGAGCTTTTTCATTAGCGCTCCTGATCCTGAGCTCTCCTCTCTCTCGCTCTATCCGCCCCCCTACCCCACCCGCCGGGGCACCTCATCTGCACCTCCTCACCCCTGCTGTTTGAGCTCCTGCCGGATGTGTCCCATTGTGACGGTGATTTACCTGTGAGTCATCTCCCGGTGGTGGCACCAGGGTCACGTTTCCATGACGGAAACAAATAAAAAAAAAAAACGCACCCCTTCCTCGCCTTGGCAACCACCCACACTGATGCAGGTGGACTGAATCTCGAGTGGTCAGAGAGCTATTTGGCTTTGCTAAAACCAGGCAGCGCTCCCAGGAGCGAAGTCCATTTCTTGCTAATTGCCGTGCTGATGGAGGAGCAGAGGTCACCTGGCGCACTTTGGTGTCTGGAGAGGTTTCTCGGCTAACGCCTCTACCGCTAGAAGCGGTGCGCTTGTAAAGCTGTCACCGTGTGGCTCTCCACTCCCTTTTAAATCCAGAACTTCGAGTACAAGTCTATGCGTCTGTATTCTCACGTCTATCGTAAAAACAAAAAAATTACGAGATGGTTAAGTAACATGTTTAGCCCACATGGTGGTCTTTTCTAAGCAATGCTTTAACGAGGATTAAGTCTCACACACACACACACACACACGGAAAGCAGATGTGAATTGATGGACACTGAAAGTGCTGGCCTGAACTTGTTGGAGTAGTGCAAGAGAGTGAGAGAAGCTCAAGAATTTGGGATGTTCCAGAAGGTTCCAGAAGGTTTCCTCCACTAACAAACTTGTGATCAGATGGGGAGGTGCCCTTGCCAAATAGCCATGGGAGTTTATCATCAGCTGAAGTGAATTCGTGGAGAGGAGGAATGAGAGGCCACTGTGAGGCATGATGGCAGCTTGTTCAGAAAGAGACGGCTGTGAGGGTCATCACTCTGAGCTGATTATCACAGGGTCAGCATGCATTTTACTGCTCTCAAAGACAACACACACACAAATAGAGACTGGCAGGGGAATAACGAGAAAGGGCAATGGAAAGAGAGAGAGATAGAGAGAATGAGAGAGTGAGAGATAGATAGAGTGAGAGATAGAGAAAGATAGATAGACAGATAGATAGATAGATAGATAGATAGATAGATATAGATATATATATATATATATATATATATATATATATATATATATATATATATATATATATATAGAGAGAGAGAGAGAGAGAGAGAGAGAGAGAGAGAGAGAGAGAGAGAGAGAGAGAGAGAGAGAGAGAGAGAGAGAGAGAGAGAGAGAGAGAGAGTGTGTGGCAGGACGGCTCTTACCTGCACCGTAGAGCTGATCTCTGCAGCAAAGCCTCCTGTGACTGGAGCCTCATGGCTGATCAGGAGTCTTCCTGTTTTTGCCACTGACTGAAACACACACACACACACACACACACACACACACACACACACACACACACACACACACACACACACACACATTACTAACACGGTAGCATGACATGCATATATAGGCTGACAATTGCTTTAATGCTACATACTTCTTTCATTAGATTAATTGGAGCAATGTTATCACACATATTCAGAGACATTCTATTTCTATTTTGACAGAAGTTCTAGTGAAAGATGGGTATCTGTCAGTAAGTCAAAGATACCCTACTTGGGCATTTCTGGAAGATGTGCTTACGCATGTCACATTTCCATATAAAATACACATGCAGTGCAACAGAAGCACACATTCTCTCAGCTCTGGAGTTCCCCAGGACTTGATTCCATGACCCTGTCACTGCTAGACACATAAAAACTATATTTAATTATAAGCATTGCTTTTCGTTTCTTAACCTATTTCATGTTCTTTGGCTATGAGGGAAAGATTAGCTGCAGAGGACATCCATGGCGATGATGTTTATGATTTGTTAAGATTTATGGCCCTGCTTGCGGGCCTTTCCAGCATTTGGACTGGACATCAAATGGCAATGGCAACAAAAACAATACGGGAAAACGGAAAGCTGAAACAAGAGTGCTCTCAGGCCGAGACCGCTCCAAACGCAAAGCTGAAACAAGAGTGCTCTCAGACCGAGACCGGTCCAAAACCCACTCCGACTCACGCCATTCTATCACAAATGTTCAGCCTAACCTAAGCATGTTTTTCAGACAGCACAATAATAAAATAATAATAAATAATAATAAAACAACTAAGAGGAATCCAGCTCGTCGCACTACTTTCACACCATATTAAAAAAGCATAAAAAGGACAGACGTGTCTTTTTTTTAGCAATCCTTACACCACTGACAGCTGGTCTCGACATCCCCGACAAACTCGGCTGCAACAGTGCGGCTTGGAGCTGGCAAACTGTGAAGGCCTTGGCACTGGTCCTCGAGGCCAGCCAGGCCCTTTGTTTAGTGCTTAGGCCCCTAGAGGCTGGTTTCACCTCGCTGGAGGACGCAACCCTGCAACCCTGCATCCCTGCACCCGACCGTATGCCCTGGGATGTCATGTCGCTTGACAGCAGCAAGCACAGCAATTAAACTGGGTGAAATTGTTGGCTTGTTCGGACCCACAGCCTCTGGTTTTGCATCCAATACTAATGTAATTTACTGCAAAATGCTGGCACATCTAACAAAGCACTGACAAAAAATGTGCGCGTACAGGCAACCACACGGTGACATATGCGTATACATACTCAGAAATGGGTTGAAAGGGGGTTCAACTTGCCAACTTATCTTAACTTGCCAATTCTGACAGAAGTGCAAACTGTGTTTTGAGGCAAGTATCCAAAATGTCCAAATAGCAACAGTACATACATACACACACACACACACACACACACACACACACAACAAGTGCCACAAAAGACTAAGTCACATTTTTACCACCTGGCCAAACACACAATCTTAAGCAAGGAGTTTCTCGAAAGCACCAATTTGCATGCCAGTGATATGCAACAACACATACATCGCCTTTTCACACACATACACACACACTTATTCACCAAATACGTTCACCCATTAGCCTAACTGACTAACTGACCAATTAAAAAATCTTCTAGACACAAACACAGCACAAACAACACACACACAGTTTCTCTCGACAGACCACTAGCCCAGTAAAGAAAGCTGACGACAGCCATTAGGTCAGCTTCTCGACGACTTTGCTCAGGCCTCGTCTCTGTTATGTCCTTGTGGCCAGTCTGAGGGAGCTGGCAGGGGCTGTGTGGTGTCCAGCCAGACCACACCACTCGGCTCTCTGATGAGGCCCCTGGGGAGGCACAACTACCAGCAATACACAGCAGCACCACCGGCTACAGCAAGTAAGTAGCAGGACCAGGAAACGTAGCAGGACCAGCACATGTAGCAAGCAGTAGCAATACCACATAGCCACAGTAGCAATACCTAGTAACAGAAGTGCCAGTACGATCAGCTAGTTTTAGCAGTACCAACTGCAGTAGCACTAATAGTAGTACAGTACTACCAGGAGCCGGCCAGAGATACAGTATACTTGCTTTTCACAACATGTTTGCATGCATATGATGCCATATGTAATCCAAGATGGCGGCGCGTACACACGCAGCGACCTCTCTCTGTCCCAACCGTACGGTGTTTTGTTCGTTTAAAAAGTGTTTGTCCGAAAGTTTTACGTGTTCGTCTCGTCTAACTACGTCGTACTACAAGTACAGCAGACAGTTTTTAATTGACATCTGCAAAAGCAAGTTTTGCAGCGTTCTGGACTTTGCAACAGAGACGCTAAAGGAACTCGGACTACTCCGGCCTGCAACAACACCGGACTCGCCTGCTACTCCTCCCCCGGAAAGAAAGCGTCGGAAGCGGTGTGCGAGGAAGCAGAAGAGGGGCAAGCGCGGAGGCGTCCGGGCCAGGCTAGCGGCCAGCCCAACTCGCCCAGCCATACCATCCATTCTCCTGGCAAATGTACGATCACTGGACAACAAAATGGATCACATACGACTGCTGAGATCAACGAACCGGACAGTAAGTAACTGCTGTGTGCTTGTCTTCACTGAGACTTGGTTAAATGACAACATTCCGGACTCTGCTGTACAACTAGAGCAGCTAGCATGCTATCGAGCAGACCGGGCCATTGTAAAGGGAGGTAAATCACGAGGAGGAGGAATCTGTGTTTACATCCGTGACGAATGGTGCCGGGACACTGTAGTAGTATGCAAACACTGCTCACCACTGGCAGAGTTTATGATCATAAAGTGCCGTCCCTTTTACCTGCCAAGGGAAATTACTGCGATTCTGCTAGTCGCAGTATACATCCCGCCTACCAACAACAACAACGATAAGAACGCGGCTCTTAGTGAACTATACCAGGCTGTCAGTGAACAACAGACGGCACACCCAGACGGTTTCACCATCTTCACTGGAGACTTTAACCATGCTAACCTTAAAACTGTACTTCCAAAGCTTCACCAGCATGTTGATTTTCCAACAAGAGGAGATAACATCCTGGACCTGGTCTACACTACACACAAAGGAGCATACAAAGCCACCCCCCTCCCCCACATTGGACTTTCAGACCATATCACTGTTATGCTAATGCCCGCATACAGACAAAGGGTAAAAGTGAACAAACCGGTTCGTAAGCAGGTAAAAGTGTGGCCTGAGGGAGCCTCCGATGCTCTTCAAGACTGCTTTGACACAACAGACTGGGAAATGTTTAAGCAGGCAGCCACTTACAACAACCAGACAGACATAGAGGAGTATACAGACACTGTAACCTCTTACATCACCAAGTGCATCGATGATGTGACCCACACAAAAGACATCATCACTCGGGCTAACTGGAAGCCATGGCTGACAGGGGATGTCCTCAGGCTGCTGAGGGCCAGAGACAAAGCCTACAGAGCTGGGGATGAAGCTGGCACGAGAACAGCGAGAGCCAACCTGTCCCGTGGCATCAAGGAAGCAAAAAAGGAATACACTCACAAGATAACCACCCACTTCAAAGACAGCAGGAACGCACAAAGCCTATGGCAGGGCATTCAGGCCCTCACGGACTACAAGCCCGCGCCACAGAGCTGCGAGAGCAACATCCCTCTGCTCAACAACCTGAACCGCTTCTTTGCTCGCTTTGAAGCACAAAACAGCACTTGCCCACAGAAGACCCATCCCCCTCTACATGAGCAGCCCCTGTGCCTCTCTGCCGACAGCGTGAAGAGGACACTTGCTGCTATCAACACCCGTAAGGCAACAGGTCCAGACAACATCCCTGGTCGTGCGCTGAAGGACTGCGCAGGGGAGCTTAAGGATGTCTTCACAGACATCTTTAACACTTCCCTGAAGCAAGCCATCGTCCCATCTTGTTTCAAAGCTGCCACCATCATACCTGTGCCGAAGAAAACTGCTCCATCCTGCTTCAATGACTACCGCCCTGTGGCACTGACACCCATCATCATGAAGTGCTTTGAGCGGCTTGTCATGTCACATATCAAATCCATTCTCCCCCCCACCTTGGACCCCTTCCAGTTTGCATACCGAGCCAAACGGTCTACAGAGGATGCAATCTGCTCTGCCCTCCACCCAGCCCTCACCCACCTGGAAAAAAGAGACTCATATGTGAGATTGCTGTTTATAGACTTCAGTTCTGCATTCAACACCATAATACCACAACAACTCATCTGCAAACTTGACAAACTGGGACTCAGTACCTACCTCTGCAACTGGCTACTGGACTTCCTCTGTCAGAGGCCTCAAGTAGTACGTGTTGGCAACAATACCTCAAGCAGCATCACACTGAGCACAGGGGCCCCCCAAGGCTGCGTGCTCAGTCCGCTGCTCTTCACCCTGCTGACGCATGACTGCACTGCAACCTACAGCAACAATCACATAGTGAAATTTGCTGACGACACAACTCTGGTGGGTCTCATCACCAAGGGCGACGAGACTCAATACAGGTTGGAGGTCGACCATCTGACCACGTGGTGCAGGGACAACAACCTCCTGCTGAACGTCAGCAAGACCAAAGAGATTGTTGTTGACTTCCGGAGAGGTCACACCCAACACCTGCCACTGACCATCGACGGTGCTGTGGTGGAGAGAGCGAGCAGCACCAAATTCCTGGGAGTGCACATCAGTGAAGACCTCTCCTGGACCACCAACACAGCATCACTGGCGAAGAGAGCTCAGCGCCGCCTGTACTTCCTGCGGAAACTCAGGCGAGCAAGTGCTCCACCAGCCATCATGACCACATTCTACCGAGGCACCATTGAGAGCATCCTCTCCAGCTGTATCACTGTGTGGGGCGGAAGCTGCACTGAATACAACAGGAAAGCCCTGCAGCGCATAGTGAACACAGCTGGAAGGATTATTGGTGCTTCACTCCCCTCCCTGAAGGACATTTACACCACCCACCTCACCCGCAAGGCGACCAAAATTGTGAGTGATGCAAGTCACCCCGCTCACAATCTGTTTGATCTACTGCCCTCTGGGAAGAGGTACAGAAGCCTGCGCTCCCGCACTACCAGACTCACCAACAGCTTCATACACCAAGCTGTTAGGATGCTGAACTCTCTCCCTCCTCTCCCCCCTCCACCCTCAGCTACATAACATCCTGGACATTGGACCCACAATGGCCGCCTGCACCACTCCACTTGCACACTTGTACACTTTGCAACTTGTTGTTGTTGTCCTGAAAACACAACACTTCTGCTGCTCTTACATAACTTGCACCACTATGCCACTTTATTTCTTACTTAGGTCAAACAGAACTACCTCAGCCTCTTATTGGCCTGACTTTGCACTAGTATTTTATTTTATTGACTGTCTATGCACAATTTCAACCAAATTTTGCTGCTCTTATTTTTTTCATTATATGTGCCCTCTTATTTACTTATTTACTTACTTTTTTGTTTACTTGAATGTTATGTTTGTCTGTGGACTTAAAATTGGTAAAATATGTCTTGTCTCCACCGTGGGATAGTGAGAAACGTAATTTCGATCTCTTTGTATGTCTGGAACATGTGAAGAAATTGACAATAAAGCTGACTTTGACTTTGACTTTGATATCCTACATCTGTTTGCTGTGTCGGCTGCGCATGTCTTTGGAAATTAAAGCTACAAATCCGCAAATTGCAATACGCAGAGCGTCAATGTTCACACCATTCCTATAGTTTGTTAACTACCACAGCCACGAGTTGGGTCGCGATAGTCTGTCATTTTTAAAAAGTGGGTCCCCAGAAAAAAAGTTTGAGAAACACTGCTATACACTGATCAACTATTCAAACCAGTAACACACAAACACACTTTTTAAAAGCAATTGTTTCTCTGGTCTAAAGCGGTACCAGCAGCAGCAAGCTGAGCAGCAGTAGCATGCTGGGGCAACCCACAAGGTTAAGCAGTGATCAGAGAACCTAGTCGGCTCATCTGGCTTTACTGGAACCCCATATTACGGCAGGAAGAGGCCCCGCCCGAAGCACACCACACAGTATAGTACAGTACAGCCAACCGCCCACTCTACAGTATGCAGCAGACCGAGGCCCCAGTGATACAGCACACTCACTATGCTGTACAGGCACAGTGGTGCGGCACAGGCAGGACGATACAGACCAAGGCACAGGTCAGCACAGCTAAGCACATCGCTACACACACGCTGGCCAGTCGTGCTGTGAAAAGAGCAGTGTGGCTCGGAGCAACACAGATCAGAACAGCAAAGTGTGGCATCACCGCTTCCTCCTGCTCAGTTGTGTAATTGTCTACGTCTCCCATGGTCATTGCTTCCTGTCTGTATGTGGTGTGGAATCATCAGGACGCCCTCAGGCTCCAACCTTGAGACTACAGCCTCCTTGTATCACTGGATAGGCTGCTGAGACTGAGTTTCAGGGTCTCTGGGAGCAACTGGGAGCTTTTACTGATCACCGTACACACTGATGATGAACTCACACTGATTATGAACTCTGGGCTGTTCCCCACTCGGTCTCTGGGAATCTCTTTACTGCCTTTGAGACAAATAAACACCACTCTCACGTTGACTTCCAAATAATTTTTGCTGATAGGTGAATGAATATCCATTGTTTAGCCTCTTTTCATCCAGATTTGATTTAAGTAATAAGCCCTAAGAGGCCTTAGGTTCCAGTGAATTTAGAACAAGTGAGAGGAATTTTAGGCATGCTGCAAAGGCAGAATACAGTAGCTTCCAAACAACACAGAGATGGAGCAACTCTAACTTCTGTATCAATTTGTGGTGCAATAATATAGAACGTGGAGGGTTGCAGAGTGTTTTACAATGGCACCCAATCATAATGGAGGGCAAGAACTATTTGTTATATAGACACAGGCTACATCTACAGTAAAGAAAAGGGCTATAACTTAGTGGTCTGTCAGTTAAGCTAGAAGAACACAGTATTGGTGATGTGCATGTATACAAACTATAGTGCAAGTACTTTTCAACTGCCTCAATTTTCCCATTTCAATACAATCGCAAGTCTTCAGTGACTTTGTCCCAACATGCGCATACTGTACACAAGCCCACACCAAGATAATGGCCGACCCAGATGGTGTTTTGAAGCTCGGTAGCAATGGAGCACAGGGCTCCTTGTGTGCTGTCCAAACCACAGGTCTGTGGAGACCTAATCAGGTGACCACAAGAAACCGAACCCTGCCCCATGGGAAGATGGGAAAAGAACACCAGCGACACCCCAGGCTCCCTCCAATACCACCGCAGGCGTACGGAGGCCACGAGCAAATTAGGAGACCAAAAGAAAACAACTCCCCTGCATCTAACCACCCCTCCCCAGGGAACAAACACAAAGTGGAAAATGGAAGCACAGTGTGAGGGCCCCCCCCACAAAAAACGTCTGTTTAGTTGTGGTTTGTAGACTAGCAGGCTGAAGGAAAGCAGGAGGTGTAGTGATGTCCAGACACCCCGTAGGTCTGCAGACCATCAGAGAGTCACACAACGATAAGTTTAGTTGCATAAATGTATCTGCTAAAAGAACGAATAGCAGAATGAACAAAAACAGACTTTGTTTTATCTTGACCCTAAGCCCGTGCTTATAAACGTACATGCACAGTCAATGCGCAGAACTGTGTACGGACACAAACGTTTGGTGCCGTTTGGGCAGTCCATACAGGCCGCGTTCGCAGAAATATAATCTCCCCGAGCTCGCACATAGCTGAGGCAGCTTTCTGACGGCGGTTACAGTGACGAGTTTGGAAGCCTTCACCCCACCCATCCCTCAAGCTGTGGCTGAACGTTTACTCTACACTACTGAGGTTACACTCGCTGGCTCGGTCACAACTAGTCGGCCTCCACGGTCTCCTAATCGGATCTGAGCCACACTTGGACCAGCTCTGGCCCTTCTCCCAAGTGAGTGGCTAACTGAGATACTAGACCGCTTCCGGTCCCCCCGCCAGTCAATGGCAGGAAATGGCCCCCAACGTCTCTGATGACATTTCCTGCTCTCCCGGCAGGGCCTGCTCTGATTGGCTCTGGCAGCTCGCTGGGATGTCTTATTAGAACCCACACCATGTTCTGGCGAGCGCTGACTGGAGGAATTACGGGTTATGGGCTTCAGCGGCAAGAGGCAGACACAGGAGAGGATTTATGGGGGAAGCGGCTGGCCGGGGGGATCGGCTCTGCGGCGTCTCGGGCTAGTGGCAGGTGAACGCATTGGGGTGATTAATGGGCCAGAGGGAAACCATGCACAGCTGCTTTGATTGGCAGGTGGCGGCGGCTGCGGAAGATTCCGCTTTCACCTCCAGGAATTTCAGGCACACCTGCGGGACTGCCGAGTGGAAAATGGCTTGATGATGGCTGAGAATGACAATACGGTGTTGCTGTGTGTATGCATGCGTGTGTGTGTGTGTGTGTTGGTTGCATAAGGATGTTGACATAAAATGCCCTTTGACTGTCCATCTTAAAGAGTGCATGAGGGTGTGAGTGAAGAGAGTGAGTGTGTGGGACAGACAGATTCAGAAAGAAAGAGGAAGAGAAGCCGAGAGAGACTTTGTGCTGTATGTGTGTGTGCATGTATGTGTGTACTGTATGTGTGTGTGTGTGCGCATGTGTACAGTATGTGTGTGTGTTTTTTTACATCAGCTGATTTGTTAACCCACTTGGGAGCCTGCACAGCTGCTGTGGGGGCTCTAAGCAACATCAGCACATTCTTCTGATAGTTCTGACCCGAAACCGCCGCTTTGCGGCTATCACTACGTCACGGGGAAAATCTTCCAGTTCCCCTGGAGACCAATTCTGATGACCCCCGTTGAGACGCGCTTGCGAGATTCCCGCCACACCCTGGCACTGGCAGCATCTCCGAGTGGCATCACGACCCGGGGGAACTTTCCGTAGTGTGTGAACACATCGAGTCCAGATGCCTCCTCCAGCTAGCAGAACACCACCGTCTTCACAAAGAGTGTGACAGAAAGTTGAAGCTTTCCCAACTCTGAGGAGTACAGAGCCATAACAACGACAACTACGATAATCATCATTACCGTCATCATAACTACTGTATCATAAAAGTCTTCACCTCTGTATGAGGGCGTTAGAGGACTCTGGAATTCGGTATCTGTACTTACACAGGGGGCAGGAAAAAGCCATTGCAGTGACACATTGCTGCATGAAAGTGCAACAGTTCTGAGTTGACCAGAGCGGATGCCTGAGGCGCCTGGTCAAAGCCTGGTGTTACACACGACACATTAACACACTCTGACAGCTCGCAAGTGGCCTTTCCCAAAAGTAGTGGTAATGAGTGATGATTTTAAAGAGAGTGTGTGTGTGTTTGAGTGTGAGAGAGAGAAAGAGAGAGAGAGAAAGTATGTGCTCAGAGGGACATTTTCTGTTGAATTTTCTGTTACAAGGTTTTATTTCAACAGTCATAGATCATACTCTCCAACGCACGCACGCACGCACACACGCACATGGATGCACACACTTCACAGCCACTTCACCTGCAATGACCCTGCAATGATGGTTTGAGAGCTACAATTATGAAGAGCAGGAGCTGAGGGAAGCCAGGCTGAAAACAAGTGATGAAGAGAGAAAGAGGAAGAAAGGAATAAAGACAGGAAGAGAGAAAAGAAGAAGAGAAAGTACAAACTAGTGCAGGCCTAGTGTGATGTGTGATAAGGACCCGCCACATTTCAACACCAGTGCAAACAGTTCCATTGAGAGAGCAGGGCACAAATCTATGTGACAGAGACACTTGTTCACAGGGGAGGGAACACGCCGACACAAAGCAGCCAGCGCCCGGAGACTTTACTGCCCAATCACCCTCGCTCACTGACTGACGGCTCTATTGCCGTGGTGGACAGCACTGACACAGGAGTCAATCAAGCCCAGCGTATGGGGGTGAGGGGAGGGTATGGGTAATAAAAAGATGGAGGCAGACCCAGACTGAGAAAGAGGAGACAGAAGAGACACAGACATAGAGATGGGGACGAACAGACTGATGAAGAGGAAGGGCAGTGTGAAGAAGATTCCACACAGCCTTTCATTTTTGAACTTAAGATCCAGACTGAACAAACTGCTTTGAAAAGGACATTATGCCACGGCATGCTCATCACAGCAGCGTAACGTCTAAAGAGAGATCTGGAAGAGAGTGCATGAACTGAGGGAAGAGAGCATAGAGAGAGAGACAGTGAAGAGTGGGAGTAGCAAACCGTTCCCGCTTGTGGCCAGGGAACGTTTTTACTCTGGCTGGTGTCCCTGTCTCTTCCTGTTCATGTGACTGGACAGGCCGTCTCTGACTGGACACCAGCGGTCAGCGCTGCCGGCCAGCAGCTCATTTACGGTTGGCATCACCAAGCCGCTGGTGTCCGAGTTGCACATTTTCAAGACAACCTTCTGAACCCCAGACACAGAGCTGCGGCCGTCTCTTGGGGATGCGGACGCACGCATGCACACACACACGCGCACACACACGTGCACACATACACGCACGATAAACCTTCACACTCTCCATAGCACACAAAAGAGTACTTACACACATACTCTCTCCAACAGGCACATATACGCAAGCATTTGCCCACAAACACAAACACAGCTTCCACATGCATACAAAAACAGATGCATTCATGCTCATACACTTTCTCTAAATGCACTTTCCCAAGCACATTCAAACGCTTTCACATGGACACACCCACACACATAAACAGACAGTTCAAGATATGCCCACAAGGGCCACTACATACACAAATATCAAAGACACAAACACACACACACAAATATCAAAGACACAAACACACACACAAATATCAAAGACACACACACTCAGTTTAAAGCCTCCCTCATCAATCTCCGGGCGGCGGGCGACGTGTGATGGCCGTGAGAGGCTGACTGCGGGGCGCTCACACATACTAATTGTGGTCCACTGCTGGTCGCGCCGCTGGGGCCACTCGGGCGGCGCTCACACTGTACTGGGGCCGTTCCCAGCGCTCTTGCTGCCCGCCGCGCTTTCATCTGCCCCCCCTTCCAAGGGCCGGCATCCGGGCCCCGGGCGCGCAAGTGGGCAGCAGCCTCAGACGGGGCCCCCTGGGAGCACGGAGGTCACGGCACCGAGCCCAGTGACGGGCTGGACGGCGCCCATTACATGTGAGGACACTGCGGAGACGAGCCGCTCGCCGTACATACACACACACACAGCCTAAACACACTGAGAACACACACACACGCACACACAAGTTCATGTTCACACAGAGCACAGGCACACACACATGGACTCAATGGCAGAGAGAATACATGAGAGTGATCCAGTGAGGGTCACTGGGTTTCAGATCTCTCTTAAGGGTGCGTGTGTTTGTGTTTGTATGTGTGTGTGTGTGTGTGTGTGTGTGTGTGTGTGTGTAAAAAGAGCAACACAACTCAATAAGAATGGCTCTTCAGTAGAACATTTCAGTCCTGCTGAGGTTCTCTGACGGAGAAATATGAAAGATGCACCCCAGAAACCTTTTGCGAACGTGTATGTGCACCTATATATATGTATATATATATATATATATGTGTGTGTGTGTGTGTGTGCATGTGTGTGTTGCGGCTGGACTTTACTACTCATTGTGATTCACCAAGGGCTGTCATTAGGGCCGTGGGCAGCAGTGGCGGCCAGCGGAGGAGAATGTCATGTTTACGGTCTTTCCCACACACACCCTACATAATGAGCCCTGCTGCTCACCCACGCATGTTTATACACAACATCGGTGTGTACGCTCACACACACACACACACACACACACACACACACGCACGACGATGTGCCAGCTAAGCTAAACTGAAGATCTGCACATCTGACAAGACCCGATACACACACTCACATATACACATAAACCCCACACACACACACACAAAAACAAATGAGTTTGAGAGAGAGAAATGTGAGTACATGTGTCACTTCATGTACTATTTTCTTCCATGCTCTTTTGACTTCCTGTTGACCCAAACACACTTCCAACAGTGGCAGCCCAACCTCTCCTTGGCAACTCGCTGTACTGAAGACACACAGCCTATTGAGGGACTGACCTAATATGAGTGAGGATTGACTGCACCTTTGCCTTCATTAGCCCAGACGCTTTGCCAAGAGGCCTCTGCCAAGATAATCATCCTTCTCCTCCATTTCCCCTCCTGTTGCAGCACGCGTCTCTCCCGCCACGAATGAGGTCATCCCCTGAAGCAGGAGTCGCTCTGAACTAGCATGTCCAAACAGTGTGCCACACGGCATGGTAACGATATCCACAGTATACACAACAGGGATTAGACAGCCCAGTTGGACCACAGGGCAAAAAGAAAACTCAAAGGGAAAACCACAAAACGACACTGCCGTAAACCACACCAGTTGCCATATCGAATTTAATTAACCCTGCCAACTAAGGCCCTGAGGGGAGTGGAACAGTTGTAAAGAGATGGTCAGAGATGTTTAGGGATGTTCAGAGAAGTTTAGAGATAGCCAGAGTTGTTCAAAGACGTTTAGAGATGGACAGAGTTGTTCAAAGATGTTTAGAGAGGATCAGAGTTGTTCAAAGAAGTTTAGAGATGATCAGAGTTGTTGA
The DNA here is from genome assembly GCF_046254945.1 of Alosa pseudoharengus. NCBI lineage: Eukaryota > Metazoa > Chordata > Actinopteri > Clupeiformes > Clupeidae > Alosa > Alosa pseudoharengus. The sequence goes on along the minus strand of NW_027468587.1, from coordinate 33,603,222 downwards.
GTTGGTTCTGCATTAGCATGATATAATCGTGTTTGAAAAGGGCGGCAGAATAATTCACTTCAGTTCACTCACAAGAACATGCTTGAAGCACTTTGGACGCTAGTGATTTTTGCACGTCGTGCCATGAGTCATGTCCAATTATGCCGGTGACCCATGGTAACCCACAGAGCAGTGCGAGTCAATTACACTCAATGACTCAATCACACTTCTCTCAGACACATTTAAATGTTCAAGTGCAAGTGAAACACTGGGAAGTCCATGGAGACAAGTCACAATTACTGCTGACTGAAATGATAGAACAGGCTAGATGGGATTGGCATTTTACATTTTTAAAATGTCTCTTTGCAGCCTGGTTTGTATTTACCTTTCCTCTTAAAACAAACAAACAAACAAACACACACAGTTATAGATAGATAGATAGATAGATAGATAGATAGATAGATACTTTATTGATCCCAAGGGGAAATTCAAGGTCTCAGTAGCATAGACAACACACACACACATTCACTAACAGCAGAAAAAGTAATTAAAAGTATATAATATAAAAACACAACTAAGCAATAAGGACAGTAGAAGATAAAGAATATACTAAATATACTAAAATACAAATTATACTAACTAACACTTAATCTAAATCAATTCTAAAAACAGTATCCACATAGTGGTGATTAATCAATCAAGAGGCGCTTGCAATGACTGAGGCAGGGACTTGTGATTCTCTGTGCATAGTAAGGTAGGGTAAGGTGCTCTGTGTGAGTGAGTGTCATGGTGATAGTGCAAATGAGTAAGTCCAACAGTGCAACAGTGCAAGAATAAAGTCTATATATCTATATATATAACTATTTTAAGAAAAGGTATAAGTGTGGCCACAGTTCGGCTGTGGCATGGAGGGAGGGGTTATGCATATGTGCTAATGTGCTAATATAGCACGCAAACAGTGAAGCAGAACCTGTGCAGCGCAGTCACAGCCAACTGTATGCTCTCCAAGCCCCATTAGTTTCTGTGTTAGATCAGCTAGGGCTGCATCTCTCTCATAATGTACATAGTGTTGGGAAGCCACTATGCAAGCCCATATGGAACATATCCCTACACGTGCTATTAGCAGCTTTGAATCCAAAAGAAGATTACATGTGTGAACACATACATGTACATTGAAATCTTTTCATATCTTCCATCCCTCTTCTTTTTTTACCTCCCCTCCCTCCCTCTCCCTCTCTTTCTCCGTCTCAATCTCACTTTCTCTCAGTGCGAGTGGAGTGTGCCACAGGAAGTGTGGAGTCCAGGTGGGCGTGGCCGGGTGGTGGTTTTGGCATGTTCGTCTTTGATTGGCTAGCGCGACCTATAATCGGGCGGCCATTGCGGGGTCGTAACTCACGCTCCGCCATGTGATCTCGGAGACAAATCGACTGGACGCTCACAGCATGACTCCGGCCTTTAAGGCCACGCCGGGCCGGCTGAGCCAGAGCGCTGAGGACCTGCACATCCGACAACAACCTACACACTCACGCATACACAAACCACACACCGGCACACACACTCATCTGTACACATATGAACTCAGGACATTGTACAGGTATTCAAATGAATAAAAACAAACACACATACACAGAAGCAAAGCTTTTTTTTTTTTAATCCTTTTTTAGACAGCTGTTTTCCACCAGACCTCCCCACTGAGTAGCCTTGTCGTCAGGGAAGACCTCAGACAGAAATAACCCTGCAGCATCCCATCCCATAATAACATCACATTAAACCCCATGCAGCTCAATTAAAGCCCGACCGGCTCTTCCTACCCCCTGTTGTAACCACCCAGGCCGCCCACTCCGCTGGCACAAAAAAGCAAACGATTAGAGCTGGCAGGGGGCTTGGGGGCGTGCTAAAACACTTCACTTTAAGAGCTCCGTAAAGAGGGGTTGGAGGAACATGGGGGAAGGGGGGGTGGTGATGATCACTCAAGCGGATGACCACGTACTCCAAATTCCTCTTTTGGTGTCATTCAGTACTCATTGAGTGATCATGTCAAGATAAATTAAACATAAAAATGACCAAGAGAAGAAGACTAACTTGCCATGTGATTCCCCAATAAACAAACAAACAACTAAATAACAGAGAAAGAGACATAAATGAATTAATAAATAAATAAATGGATGTAAACAAGCATTTGTAGGGTTTCAGACTGACTGCAGCTGGGGAAGATTGAGACCCTTTCTCCAGGGCTACTGACCTCACAGCCTCAGCGTGGCCCATCTCAGCTGACAGGCAGTCAGTCTGTGTCTATGAGGCATCTGGACGCACATGTGTGTGTGTGTGTGTGTGTGTGTGTGTGTGTGTGTGTGTGTGTGTGTGTGTGTGTGTGTGTGTGTGTGTGTACCCAGCTGCAACCTGTCAGTGTCGGTTTCCTATGAATGACTGTCAGTTTACATTTGGAGCTTAGGACCGCTGAGGAGTGGATTGAAGTGCTCGTGTTGAGGCACAGTTGTTGACGTGGGTCTGTGTAGCATCTGTGTGGCCGTGGTTCTGGGGTTTGTCAGCCCGGCTCTGACAAGGAGCAGGAAGCAAATACATATGGAACCACACGACAGCTCCTCCCAAAGCATGGAAACGGACAAACACAGGAATGAATGAAAGCCTGCATTCTGAACATCCACCCATGCACTGCATAGGACACTGTATAGTGAGGAACCAGTGGCTGTTCACTAAGGGATAATTGGTGGTCTGTTAACAGAAAATAATGCACGGTCGAGGTTGTAATGAGGCCCGACGTGCAGCGGATTTTCTGTTAACAGACCACCGTGGAGTCCATTATCCTGCTTATTCCACTGTTGCCACTTGCGTTGTGTTTATTTCCTGTTATAATTTAAACGTTTTGATCGCTAAAACTCTTGTTTGTAGAACTACTTTTTTCCGACACCTATCAACTCATTTCTCAACTGGCAGGACAAACTGCCGTTACTAGTTCTAAATGGATGATTGCTATGGCCAAAGGCCAGTCGTTAGTTCCAGCTCTCCCGTTGTCAAGTGGGCATATCCCAGGATTCTGATTAACCTTATCTTTAAAACATCGCTATTTTACCTAGCCTACTGCCATCCAATAACTAAAAGCCACCTCTGCCATATGCTAAATGTTGCTATGTTCTATATGTCTGTATTTTAAGGCTTGGATGCAACGTTCATTTAAACTTCACAACGAGTTTGGCGAATACTATACATGTGTGATACGGCCAAAACTAAACTACTTCATAGTTCAAATAACATATGTTAATGCACATTCTAAATTATGAAGGACAATGGGAAATTTAACCAAGCAGTGGAATAAGAAAGCGCCAAAAACACCAAAAAGTGCACTAATGGTTATTCACTACATACTGTAGGACACTGTATAGTGAGGAACCACTGGCTGTTCTTTAGTAGTGCACTAATGGTTATTCACTAGGCCTTACAGGACACTATGTTGTGAATGTGTGTGGACGTTCTGGCAAAATAAAGGGAAAAACCAATGGAGCAGCCAGTAGACCAACATGCCGTCCAGTTACCACTTGTCATGGTGTAGATCAACAGTGGACAGAGAGGAGCTCTGAGCCCTGCACCTCCTCACTGAGTTCACGCTGAGAACACAGCTGGGACCGATGCATGTGTAGGCCCATATGTGTGTGTGTGTGTGTGTGTGTGAGAGAGTGTGTGTGTGTGTGAGTGTGTGAGTGTCAATTATAGAGAGAAGGAGAGAATTATAACTCTGGACTTACACGATACGTGACCTGGACAGCGCTCCGTTTCCGCACACCACACCGCAAGAGTCCAGCGAGCTGGGAGTCTAAACCCCTGGTCTGGCCCTGCCAGGCACTCTACCATCCTCAGGCTTCTAGCCACCAGCACTACGGATAGAACATATCCGGGGCCTCCCAGGGTGCTCACCCGGCCCTGGCCTTGTGCTGGTGTGCTGCCTTTTGGTTGTGTGTGTGTGTGTGTGTGTGTGTGTGTGTGTGTGTGTCCGTGCCTAATAACAGGCCACTACCTCTCCTCTAATCTCAAACAGTCAGCCCCCTGGTGCTATCTGTCTGCACACTGACCTCAATGATCTCAATCTGCCCAGTCCCTCATCCAACAACAGACTCCAAAAAAAAAGAAATCTTGGTTTTGACTGGAAAACAGTGAAGAGGCCAATCCACTTAATTCAACACAGGAATCATGCTAGTATCCCAGGACTGTTAGGTTATGACACTGGACCGATCAGGCACACAAGGTCGATTAGTCCATGTAGCAAACAATGGTAAATAACCTAATGTGTCTCATCTTAATATACTCTCTCAATAAAATGATTCAATATGAGGCATTATCTTTCAAAGGATACTTTGGAACTTGCAAATGTGTCTTTGATTCTCATTCGAGTCTCTTGCCAGGTACTTCCAGTACCAATATCTATCTGTATCGATAAAGCATCAAAATACTACAAGCATAAGAGACAACAGGTCATTTAAGTAGTTAATACTGTAACTGTCAAGATTTTACAGAATTATTACATTTTACTTGTAAGATCTCTGTGGGCCTGAATTGCACACTGTGGCACGGGTCATAAAGAGTCTCCAGTCTGAGACCACTCATCTGTGTGAGTGCAGGTGCTTGTGAAAGAGAAATCATTTTATAGGAGGAGAAGTACTCCCCCGTAGAAGAAGCTGTTCCCATTCTGGGGTGTTTTTCACGAGCGTGGGTGGACAGGACGATAGAGCGCAGCACAGCGCAGCCAGCAGAGGAGAGTGGCTCACCAGCTGGTGACACAGAGACCCGCGCAGCCAGGAACGCCAGACATCTCACGAGTACGACGTGGAGGAGAGGAGAGGAATGCCTGCACTGGCAGCATCCTGACAGAACGCAAAAGCAGACCGGGGTGGGGGTGGGAGAAAGAAAGAATAAAGGAGAGAGACAGAGAGACAGAAAGAGAGAGAGAGAGAGAAAGACAGACAGACAGAGATTGAGACGAAAGTAAGGTAGAGGACTGATAGGAAAATGCTAAAAGAGCTACTGGTGAATGATGGAGACTGATAGGTGCATTACGAGAACAGAGGAGATGGGGAGTTTACATATAGGCCTGAGACCGGAAAGCTGGTAAGAGAGGGGGAAGTGTGAATGTGTGTGTGTGTGTGTGTGCGTGTCTGTCTGTCTGTCTGTCTGTCTGTCTGTGTGCCAGCCACAGGAAAAGAGTTTGACTCAGAAAAGCTGAGAGGACCAGAGAGAGCCCAGTCCTGCAAAAGAATAAATAACTCCATTAAGGCTGCTCAGATGGAGACTCCCCATGCCTGCCTACGATGCATGCCCAGCTCTGATGGAACACTCTGGGCTCTGCACATACATCTGAAATCACAGCTTTCTCTCTCTTTCGCTCCTCAAGTCCCAGGGAAACCCAGAGGCGCACAAAGACAAAGACAAACAACAACAACAAAGACAAACAACAACAACAAAGACAAACAACAACTGGAAAAAAATCTGTTCCACCGTTCCGTTTCACTGGTTCACTAGTTCAGTGAGTAAACAAACTGCTCAATAAATGCTAGAAGTTTGAGGATCGAAGTTCAGCGGTTTGGCAGGACTTAGGGCACACTTCTGTGGATGGAACGATGGAAGGAGAAGGAGAAGAGGAGGAAGAGAGGAGAATGGATCAGCTACCGCATAACAACCATAAACGATGAGGTATTTTTCCAATGATATAACCACCAAAACATGGCCACAGTATGACACGCGAGTGTGTGACCACCACTTCACATAACCCCCCTAACACACACACACACACACACACACACGAATTGCACCACAGCCCACCTCACAGTCTTTCCAAACCCCGCCTGGCCCGAGCGCGAGTGCTCTGAACTAATCTCATAATAACACACTTCATCTTGCACAGCAAATATGCAGGACAAAAACCGAGTCACGTCCCTTTGTTCCATGGCCAGCTTTCTCCCCTTAGTTCCCAATTATCCTTAAGAGGGGCGAGGATCCAAAGATAACAGCGCCCGGTTACCGCCAGCCTCGCAGCTTGGCAGGTTTTTTTTAACCCCCTAACTTAATCACACACACACACACACACACACACACACACACACACACACTCACACACTCACACACTCACACACTCACACACTCACACACTCTGAATGAAGTCAATGAGCCGTAAGTCCAGTCTAATCCGTGGCTGCTGTCACAACATTTCGAGGGTGGCTAATTTTGTTTGTCTTCTGTGCTAAATAACTCACTACAGCTAAGAGGTTATTTTTAGAAGTGTAGTCGACCAACACACCAGTTGGGTGCCCGAGGCTGTGATCACTGACACATGCACAGATGCCAATCTACTGGCCTGGACCACTGCATACTGGTTCGGATGATTTAGAGCATAAGCCAAGACTGTAAAGTTGATACATGCAAGGAAAAGAGGAAACGCTTTGTTTCTCTGTTTGACATTCATGATTAATTGACGCTTCAGGTAATTTATAATGGCGCAATATTTATTCGGGGAACACGTGAACTTTGTTCATGCTGTCTTGCCAAGAAACGTCTATCTTTACCAACGCCTGGGGTCTGGTTATTTGCCCGCTCCAAGTGAAAACAAATGCACCGCTAGGTAGAGTAATCAGCAAAGGGCTCCAAGTGCTTGATGGATGAAGAACCCTCTTGACTTCAAAATCCAGGAGGGCTTTACCATCTCTCTCTCACACTCTCTCTCTTTCTCCCTCAACAGGTTTCCAAAAGGAAACCCTAAAAAAAGAACAGCCAAACGTGTTCAAATAAAAAAGGAACACATGCCATTGGCCCTAGCATGAGAAAACCAAAAAGCAGCTCTTGAGTCAAAGACATGCCACTGTGCCGAAGAAGTCACTTGTGCCTTTCAAATAAACAAGAAATCAAAAAGGAGCCTGACAACCACTTTCATCAAGCCAGTGAAAATACAGGTAGTGAATGCAACGCTTATATGCACACCAAGATCGCTCTAGAAAGTACCACTATGGTACCAGTTGACTATGACATTTGTTAAAAATAACCCCCCTAAAAATCCCTAAACACACACACACACACCATAGTAATGAAGTCATCTGCAACTGACTGAGATTAAAACTAGTCAGTCGCAGATGAGCTAAGTTTATTTCACCATTTCCACGCTCATTGGTTCAGTAACACCACAACCACATGATCTAACACAGAAGCTGGCTTAGACATGATGGCTTTGATGTAAAGACTCTTCCTCTAAATGCCAGCAACAGAACAAGAAAGGCATGGTTTCTACACACAGAATTTAACAAGGGGACACAATCATAAACAATGCATTAATAAGAATTGCCGCAACTTGGTTATCCAACAGTATTAAGCATCTTAAATCTAACTGGCAAAAATCAGTGAGTCAGACTGACAATCTGGAATAAAAAAAATAATTAAAAAAATCACCAGTGAAGCAGCAAGTCCAAGAACACAAAAAATTGGATTTTTTTAAAAAGCTTATGAAAACTTTCCATTTCTTTCCCCTTTTTCTTCCTCTAGGGGAGAGTAATAATGGAGTGCTGTAATAGCGGAGGATAAATATTAGTAAAAGCCAACCCGCCATGCTTCATGTCTCTAAAAATCACTTCCATTACAATTCACAGCAAACAAACACACAGGCTAAAACCTACACACACACACACGCGCACCTGTGTCCAAGGCTCCTCCTGTGTGTTTACTGTCTCTGTGAGTTTACAGCACACATTAGAGCTGTGGAGCACTTAGCAAATGAGGCTGACTGTGTGACAGAGTGCTGCTTCACCTGAGGGGCCAACGGAGGGGCAGGGGAGAGCTGGTAGGACTCGCTCAAAACTCCCTCAGGCCAACCCTCCAGGAACACACACTGACCAGAGCGCGCGCACGCACGCACACACATGCGCGCACACACACACATATAAATATAAATATTCCACGCCTCTAGGGGGAGCCAAAATACCCAAAACTGCATTGAATACCTTTAAGCGTATCTCGCCAATTCAATTCCATTCCATTCCATTAAATTCATTCCATAAACTTCAAGCCATTCCAAATGTATGTTGTAACATGTTATCATGACCATTTGTACTGTTCCTTTGTGATGAAGGATGTGTGATGAAGTCTCTCTCTCCTATGTTAGGGCACGTCTGATACGGATGGCTGCCGCTTCGGCTGCCTTTAGTTAAACCAACATGATGCCATTATTCCAGGATCCTCTCTAAGAGTGCTTTCAGTGAGGGACAGGCTTTTAGCGGGCTCGTCTCAGGTCTGGGTACAGCTGTTCCTGGAATCAGCCAACAGGAGCGAGTGCACCCAGGCAAACCTCAAACAAGAACATGCACATTGGCATGAGCAGCCAAGCACAGAGACAAGTGTGTGTGTGTGTGTGTGTGTGTGCGCCCTACTGCAATAGGTTGTGAGGTGCACTGCAACCCATTCACTGGTGCTTGATGGATGGTGTAGAAATCAAAACATGCAAACACTTGACACGACACCACCAGCCTCATTGGTACTGATTAAGGCCTGCTACAGGGCTTAAAGGAAATATAAAGGAACAAATAATTATCTGTTTAATAATTATCTCTTTCAAATAGTAAACAGCCTGGCCCACGCCTAGATTCCAGCACAGTTCCTGAGAACTCGAAACTCTATTGGCAGAGGATGCCATTTGGCATGTTTGGCAGCACTGTTGCTTAAAAAAGATGGTAATGTTGTGCTCTGCGTTTTCCCTTTAATTTTCCAATTTAATAATTACATTGTTGCAATGTGTTGCTTTAGAGACAAACAAGACAAGATTGGAAACAATTCTAATAAAAGAGCATTTTGTTTCAAGAGGCCATAAAAATTTTGGTCTCCACAAAACACACTCAACACATTTCTTGTCTAATCTGATCTCAGATCATGAAAAACATTGGTATCAATAAGGTCATCCCCCAAAGAGCTTGAGCACTTTTCCAGGCTGAGAAACACACTAGTCTAAAGATGTCCGCTCACACCTGTATTATACACATGTACAGCGCACACACACCCACACACAGCATTGGGGGGCAGCCGTGGCCTACTGGTTAGCGCTTCGGACTTGTAACCAGCTCACTGTTTTGAGATTAGTGTATGCTTCACCTCACTGTGTGTTCACTGTGTTTCACTAATTCACGGATTGGGATAAATGCAGCTAGACCAAATTTCCCTCACAGGATCAAAATACTCTATCCAGGGGATACATACACACTCACATGTACCCACATGCACATACTAAAACACAAAATCATACTGTATGCACACGCGCACACACACACACACACGTGCCACAAATGCATCAGCACCCAGTTAGACAGCTGTACTACTGTCTTCCATCTGTCAGCAGGTGGACAGTGTGTGCTAAAAGCTCATGTATGAAGTGTGGTTAATGCCTGATGATAGGATAACATTCATCACATCATTTAACACAGATGTATGTGTGTGTGCATCACATCATTTAATGTACATATGTGTGTGTTGAAGGACATGGAAAGCAGTAGCAGAATGTCTATATATTGTAGATGCACTGAGATTGAGAGTGTATGTGGTGGGGTAAAATACTACTTTTGTGTATGTGGTGGGGTAAAATACTACTTTTGCAGTAAGGTTTCAATCAGATCATCTGATCTCTCTCCACATCTGTAAGCCTTCACTGTCGAGGGCGCACACACACACACACACACACACACACACACACACACACACACACACACACACACACACACACACAGATATTCTGGCAGACACAGCAGCTAAAGGATCATTTGAGGACACAATACCTCATCCTCTATGCGAACTATTATAGTGTCACTAATAGTGTATGGATTACATCCATGGTAGCTGTAATGGTGCAGCCAAGAAATTTACTGGCAATAAAAAAAGAAGGCTTAAAAAATAAACTTGCTTCCTAAAACTGTAAGTGAACCCTGCTGTGCTGAAGCTTGTTTAATCATATATAATTTCTGACAGGACAATCGATCAGCTAGTCTGTTACCAAGACCCAAGTTCACTTCATGTACAGGCTCAGGCTTGTTCCCCTGGGGGACTGTATCCAGCTCTTGGGTCGTAATGGCTGCAGACTTCATCTTAATTCTGAAGCCATGGGGCAAGACTCAATCAACACTGATTACTACAGGTTTGATTTTCTTCCTACCCAGTCACAAACGGAGGAAGCTGATACATCAAGCTTTCCCCAAACCCCACTGGGAGTCAGACCACATCGTTTTTGGTCTTTATGAAACATCTTGCTCAAGCCTGAACTCTTCTGTTTGCCGGTGTTGGTCACCATTGTTGTAACTATATATATATATATGGGCTCACAAATCAGTGACCGGTTGACGTAGATCAGACATGAAATGCAACCGGTCACTGATTTGTGAGCCCAGGACAACGGCCCGACTGCAAAAGCAGTTCCAGCGAATAATTTCAGCACAGACCAAGTTCTGAATAGTAGGCAGGCGAAGCCAGGCAAGCCATCAAGACCACCACTGAGCCCTTTACCAACAAAAACACTTCGGGCGGGAGTCTTCCACAGGTATTCATCAAAGCAGAACAAAAATGCCTGACCTTGGGCTTGCCGACGTGCATTTTACTGGGGACAAATGAGAGTGCATGTAACCTCAGAGCCTATGGCACATCTTGATCGCGTTAAACCCGTAAGGCCCAGCGAGTTTGTCTTGGATCGGACCGGTCCGCTCGCTATAATGAACAAGGGAACATGGGGAGTCAAAATAACCCGGTCAGTGTAGCAGTGGACGGAATGGAAATAAGATGGCCGTTGTGCGCGGGTCCAAGTCTGTGATGGATGCCCGACATGGACTTTCAGGAGGCGCCATCTGCAATTGGTCCAGGTTGAAATGAGCATACAATAACAGTCTGAACACACAGGCCTGCATACAACAACTGTTCCACCAAGCTCACCACACACCTAAATACATGCTTCAGGCAGACCAACTTGACATAGTATAATAATAATAATAGTATAATAATAATAATAATAATAATAATAATAATAATAGTATAATAATAATAATAATAATAATAATAATAATAATAATAATAGAGATGAGTACAGAACCGAACTGACAGACTAACCTGAAAGCCACCAAATAAACAGAAGAGGTGAGTGCTTACTAAGCAGATCTGCTGTCAGACTCTTACTTATGGCTTAGCGTCTAAATCATGTTGACATTTAGGGACACTAAAACAGTCTCCATGCTGGTGAAGCATTTTAGCATCCCAATAAATCTCAGCATGCATTTCCGATTCCCTTCATGGTGGGAGACTAGACAAAACTACCTGTGCCAAGAACATCTTCAGTTCGGTTCAAACCTACACCGCAGGAATAAAACCCATACGATGTCAAACTGAACGTTGTGTCCGCACTATGAGCCGCGATGGCTCCGTAAAAAGCAATCTGGAGACACGAGTTAGTCAGCCCGCTCAAAACCGCATTTTTACTGTCTCCGACTCTCCAAGGGACCAGACACAGCACCACAGTGGTCTGTCACCAGCACGTCCTGCTATAGAAAGACTCAGACACTGGGGTGGACTGAAGCTGCACTCTCTGGGTCTAACTTGAGCGGCTGTGATAAAACGGGCATTTTAGATATTTGCAAATATGGCTCAAACTCGCCGGGGAGAAACTTTCCATATTATATCATTTCAGTTTCTGGTCTGGCGAAGGCTAACTGGCCATTCTGTTTATCCCTTAAATGTATGTCTATTACTCTTAGCAAGCCAACCAGACAGTGAGGGAAATAAAAAACGAGCGAATAGGGAAGAAAAAACTACAATTTCAGCCATTTCCCTTTTGTCAACAAGTGGCATGAGTATATATAGACCTCTAGCCTTTGTTACATACCTCCTGGCTCAAGATCCAGGGAATACAATGGGAAACAACAAAACATTATGTTCCACTACAGCAGTACAGTGACTTCTAGACTGACCCCTAGACTGACCCCATCTACCTGCATATGAAATATGAAGTAACTCTGAGGCTGATTTGGTCTGGGTATGGGGCATAGCAGAGCTAGGTACAGATGTCCAGATTGCCACTTGCAAGTGCCTTTGCATACAAATTTCACACACACACACACACACACACACACACACAGACACACACGAGAGCTGCTGACAAACAAACTCAGAGTCTAAGTGTAGGGACCAGTTAATGGCACTCTGGATGTGTGAACAGAAGTGTCCAAATGTGGACTTCCTCAAAGCTGTTCTTGAAGCTGCATCATTTTCTTCTTATCTAAAGCTAGATTGCTTTAGCCCTTACGTAAACACACACGTTTGCACACACATGCGTCACATACACACATATATGTCAATGTAAATGGCAACCTGCCAAGGGAGACCGCATTGATAGGGAGATTGAAGAGGGACCATGGGAATTCAGGGAATAAGATATAGTCCTCTGTGCAGTTGATGTTCATTCATCATTGATACACATAATATAACTGTCTAATAATTCCATGTTTCTGTCAGAATTACTAGTCTTAGAAGCATTTCGATAACACTGCTAATAAATTAACTATAACAGGGTGGGAATATCTTTTTTTCCTTTGGCAGACAGATTCAGTAACACAAAATGCTGCTCTGAATACCCAGCCGCACAGAAGAGTGTCATCATGCATTCTCAATGGCAATGCTGAGGCCACTTATCAAAGGAGGGAAATAAAAGGGGAAGAGGGACCGATGAAGTTTGCAGAGAAAAGTGTGATTTGATGGCAAAACGAACAAATGCAAACACGCACCACTGGCTTTCAGGATTTACAAGCCTGTAAGCCCTCCCAACTGAAAACGTTTTGACCGTCTTATTGGTCTCCCGCAGATCCACCATCTCCTGTGATCATCTTCAGCTCCACTTGAATCTCCATGGTGATTTACAGTTATTACCCATCATTCACCACTCATATCAGAACTGCATCCCAGCGCCTGTTGTTACGACTGCCCTGTTACAACAACCCCTGCCAGACGCTGTCGCAACAGGGACCTCCAGTGGATGTGATTTGTACCTGCCATAAGGACAAAGCTGGCTCTCACTCTCTCACACACACACACACATACACATACACACACACAGTTGGTCTTTAACTTGAATAATGTGTTTTAGCATGCCTCATAAGCCAATTCCAAGGCTTTTTTTTTATTCCTCTGCTCAAAAACTCATTGTCCTCACCGCAAATAAGACAGAGATACAGATAGCAGAAAAAAGCAACTCTGCAAGACACTGCATCCACACACACACACACACACACACACACACACACACATCAAAACGGCAGTTCTGTCTAAAATTCAATAATATTGCACTATGTGCAATGTGAGGACTTTCCATGTATTAACCAAGGAAACCCTCTAAGACCCATGGCTGGAAGCTGGGCAGTGTATCTGACTGGCTGGTCACAAGTTAGTGTTTTATAAATCTGACCACTTTCCCTCAGCTCTCAACCTCAATGGAAGAAATCTTTAATGGTTCACTTTCCACAGAGCGGAACCATTTAAAAAGAAGGCTGCCTTAACACTCTGTGCTTTCCTGGGCATGATTTGGCAGGCCGCTTCATGGTGCTGGCCAGAGGGTGAAAAACAACGGATTGAATTATACAGCTTATGTTTCACAAAAGTGAAACGTCTTCCATGAGCTTTGAAAAGAAACTGACATTTGTTTCCAGTTTTCAATAAGCCAATAACCCAAACAAGGGTCTTCAAAAAATTGAAAAGCAAGGCATGATGAATTCTTATCTAACAACAAATTGTTGGGGATTGCAGGGCCCTACTGCCCACTCGCACAGTGAGCGTAGTCACATCAGGTGACCTGATTTACTTTGTTCCTTTTGATTCTACAGGACATTCGCCATCCAAACTAGCCACTGATTTAACCTGTAGCCATAGCAACGCACACACAGCCAGAGACACGAGTAGACATCAAGTTGACATGGAAGAAAAAGGTCACGAGTTCATCGCCACAGGAGCCAGGAGTTTTTGGGCTTGACCTTGCGCTCACACGAACACAGCTGGCAGTGTTAGCCAGTGTGAAGTTGGGCTGGGAATTACAGCCCTGTCTCTCCAAGAGCAACTCCTGCCACTTGATTGGCACACCCAAACTAATTGACATTGAATCTCTGAAACAGATACCCTTATTTTTAGCTTTTCTGAGTGAATGAAATATATTTGTACATCTATTCATAAATATTAGAGGTTGGCAACCACGTATCTGGAGATGAATGGATACATAAATAAAATAAATAAATAAATAAATAAATAAATAAATAAATAAATAAATAAATAAATAAATAAATAAATAAATAGTGTCTCTGTCCGGTTAAAGGAGTCCCTCATACTAATGGGTCCAGGAAAAAAATTATTTGTATTCCATTTAAGGAAACATAAGGACTTTGTTTCGTTTGGTGAAAACTGGATGTTTGGGATGACCCAGGGCATGTACATAAGTCGCCTGCTGGAAAAAGTGAGTCAAGTAGCAAGCGGCCACCGGTTTGGGCCACAGGCAGCTCATGTTCACTGAGATTCAGAGTGGTCGATCCTTCAAAGCACAACGGCCATCTCCAGAGAAAATGAAGTGTTGTGTCCGTTGGTTTCTGTCTCTTCTCATTCCTCATAAGTCTTGTTAGTGCTCAGTCATGTGCAGGCCTGGGATCTGTTAAGGAACAGCCTTCGTTTTTTTGTCCAAACAAACCATTTTCTGAATCCTTAAATTGAACCAGTCTTTTATTAATGGCCGTTCTTTTATTTGTTTGTTTCCGTAGGATTGCTGACAGTGTGAGGCGGTGACTGAGCGAGCACATGCAACGGCACAAATGTAACCCAGAATGTCTCTGAGCAAAATAACAAAAAGACATCTGAAGATCTGCAGCTGCACTGCAGTGGAACGCCACTGGTGACCACATGCTGCTCTTCTGTCTACATTTCTGACATTCTGATCTATATATCTGTTGACAAACACATTTGTGTCTAGGGGCCTGCAACTACATGATTTTTTTTTTTTTTTTTCAAATACTCAACTCTTCCTGTAAAGCTAGATCAAGACTGCAGTGGTCTTCAGCAGGCTTGAGGAAACCTCCAGCAAGGTAAAGGATACTGGGCAGTGGGGAACCGACAATACTCGTGAGAATGGTTTTGAGAGGGTTACCATAGCGATCAGTGGAGAATGGGTTCATGTCAGTTTTCATTAACAGGTTCTCTCTGGTCAGATCTGTACACACCAGGACCCTTGAAGACCACCGAATCCCCGATCCAGCCCTTACCCACCACACACACACACACACACACACACACACACACACACACACATATTTCGCAGTGTTACTTTTATGAAGTGGCAGTTTTATATATCACCCTATTTGTTTGAAAAGACAAATTTGACTCTCCTGTGTAAACAACCCAATGCCTGGGCACCGCTAACTTCTCAGGTCCTCGCGCCAAAACAATAATACGAACGGCGACTGGTTCCAGTTGGGTTTCGCTATTAAATTACTACCTTGCCGCTGCCGTTTCATTTCTGGATCCTAACTGTCAGTTAGAACACTGGTTTGGCGGTCAGGCAGCCCCGTCAGGCTGCTCTGATGGTCGTGTGCAGGGCCCAAAGGGCTGTTAAAATCACATAATAAAACAGCGACAATAAATTCATACCGCCTCTGGGCCAGTCAGGCTCCACAGCCACAAAGATTTGTAAAAATAAATAAATTATGAACAAAAATGAAAACAGTACATGGGGGCAGTGTAGAGGCACCCCCCCCCCCCCCCCCCGTCCCCCTTCTTCAAAAACCACCCCTGCCGCGAGGGTCAGGGTTCAGTCATGTGTGGAGAGGGTGATAGCCAGCAGGCAGCTGCTGGTCCAGACAGGATGTGCCATGCCATACCAAACCAACATTTACATAAATATAAACTCTTTTGGACTGTTGGAAAAAAACCATTAGGAATCCCAGCACATCCCAGTGCTCTCTGGATGCACCGTTGATTGAAGGAAAAAGGAGACCGCCTGCCATCTGCACCGCTTTCGTACACAGAGTGAGGTTGGAGCCAGATGGGGAAAAGACGGGAAAAAGTTTAGAGACCGAACGAAACTCAATCCGTAATTATTCCTCCTTGGAACGTTACCACACGTTTAACGAGAACGCAAAGCCGTAAGTCACTGAGACATCGGTGAATTGCGTCTTGTCCAGCTCTTTAGACAGTGAGCGCCATGGAGGCTGCGTGTTGATAAATGGCGGGTGGGCGAGTTTGGCGTATACGCGTGCGTGCAGGGAGGTCGCCTCTTACCTTACAGACCGTCTCCGTGTCCCAGGGCAGGATGGTCTGCAGATCGATGAGTTCACAGGAAACGCCCAGCTTCTCCTGAGCCATAGTGGCCACCTCCCTCATCACGTGGACCTGAGTGGACAACACCAGCACAGAGGTCAGTTCACCTTCTGAGGAGAGCATAGATGTGTAATGTGTGAATATCTGACGTGTTTGTGGAAAATTGGGCAATCAAACAGGCAGAGAACATAACAATTCATAAGCCTTCAATAAACACACATGAAACAGGCCTCAAATCTCCGTCTGGTCAGTCAGCGCCACAACTACCTGAGATCGTTTTTCCTGTGTTAATAAAAGCAGATACCACATCAAGGGTGGTATTTATTAACGTGAAGACATGTTTAACCAGAGAGAAAAGCACTTTGCGTGTCTGCTGGCCCAACTCTCCATGTAAGTCGTAAGGCGATCTCGTAAGTGTGCACGTGTGAGTGGAACGAGACTGGAGAGTGAAGGGAAGTGTGCACATAAGACACTGAGGGTTGCCAGTGGACAAGTTCATAATAAACACAATTCATTTCGAGACTCGGTCGATGACGTCTTGTTGAGGGCTCCATGTGGATCGTGTTAAATCATAAACACACATACGCAAACACAAAATTTATCAAGTGTGCAATTGCCGTTTTGCAGTATTTTCATCCAAGGAAAGGGTTTCCCAATGCCTCAAGTTAAAGGGGTAAATGGGCCTTCTCACAAAACAATTTAGGTGTGATAACACAGAGGAGCCAACCCACACAGGCAAAGACACAAACACACACACACACACACACACACCAACCCATTAGTGAAGTGACTACAACGGCACAAAATGGACTAGTTTAGAGCCTGCGGTAGTAGCTCATTCTTCCAAGGTTAGCTCAACAGCCAGAACACTTAAGTGGTGACAAATGTCCCTCTGTTTCAATCATTAAGGGTCCTTAGTGAAGATCCTAGGCTTCCCACACACACACACACACTCTTTTGGATGTCTGTCAGCACCATTTTCATTTCGCTCCACCACAGGTGATGGAGGGAGAAGTAATTAGGGGAGACTGATGAGCGACACTTCAGCTGTCTCCATCTTCATTTCTTTTTTGGACCTCCCTCCATCTTTCTTTTCTTTAATGGAGACCTTTTCCTCCCTGCCTTCCTCCCCAGCACTTCAGGATGAGTAACCCATCACGGTGTCTTTTCCACTGGCTAGGATAAGCCTGTTAAATAGGAGAGAGCAGAGGGCTTTTTTGTGAGCGAGGACTCCTGGCGAGCTGTTGAGGCCCTAATCCAATAGCAGAGAATGGAACGCGAGGGCCGGACGAGCAAAGGGTAGTGGACGCGGAGTGGTGTCCACGTGTCTCTGTTAACACACACACACAGTGTGGAGCACAAAGGTAAAGCCGTGCCGGTCTGAATGGGAGTCCACGTGAAGTCCAGTGGTAGAGCATAGATCTCTCCCTTCACCTTACCTCACTTCAACCACCCCCTCCATGCTGCCCGAACCCCCCCACTCCCCAGCCCCCCAGCCCCACAATCCATAGCCCGCAGAGTGACCTCATCTTTAGCCAGACTGAACATTAATCCACGAGTCCTCCAGGAAGCTTAAATATCACTGAGCTCAGATTCACCCACAGCTCAGTCTCACCCCCCACCACCTCTTCCCACCCAGATGGCTGAACCTTGTGTGGTTGAAACTTGGAGTCACGATGAACCTATCAATGCAAGACCACCTCCGCACCCTCATCCCTCAAACACACCACCCCATCTCGTATGGTCTACCACCTTCCAACAAAACGTTCCAACAAGCCCCCACCCCCCTTCTTCTTCAAAGGCACTTACCTGCGTACCCCAGGCAACAAGCGTGACATCACTTCCCTCTTGCAATACCTCAGCCTGTGATAGGGGGATGGTGTAGGGTTCTGTGGGGACTTGCTCCACTGGAGAAGGAAAAAACAAGAGAGCTGGCAGGTTAGTCACCAGAAAACATTTTTTAAATATTTTTTACAATACAAAAAATCAATAATAAACTAATAAAATAAGTAAGTAAGTAAAATACTAAATGACAAAAAGAAAACCCATGACTTGACATCCACAACATGCTCGTCCAAGTACACATTCCTTAATGGCTTCATTGTGCGCTCTCCTCTAACCGTCCAAGGGTTCTACTGCTACCTCCTCATGATGGATTAGATGACACAGGCTGTTTGACATTCCAGCTCTGTCCTTTGAAAATGTGGAGAAACTGCAGTTCCCGTTAGTATAGCGTAATGCCCTGGCAGGTTTTTACGGCCCCCCTGACATAATAAATAGGGATCAGTTAATCTCTAAAACAAAACTACAGCCTCGATTCACAGGGGACCTAACCGCCTGCAATTTATAATGGACAGTGAACGGAAAATCAAACTTGCACACCCGACTGGAGCATATCCTGACACACAGTGGAATTCATTTTAATTATGGACACATGTGAGACCACTCGGTTGCATGGAACAAGGAGAAGCTAATGCTAAAATGTTACATGATCTGCGGATAACACTTTGGTTATGTTTAACACCTACATTACATACACTACATACATTACAACTTTGTTAGTGACCTTTGGTTCAATTCCCTTGTTCCTTAGCTATTCATTACATACATATCTTTGTTGCCAAAGATATACCTGTAGACCATGGATAGACAAGCCAAATCATCTAGTTTTAAAGTTCTAAACTAACCCAGCAGCTCAAAACAGAGGCTGTGATTCATAAATGGAAGTCCTTCAATGGTCTTGTTCAAACTGGTCTTCATTGCATGCATGCATGCATGCATGTGTGTAACCTTTCCTTGGCAGCAGGCAGGTTTGTGTCACCATTTAGTCCCAAAACTTCCATATGCTGTCGCCAGACGCATACTTTAATGGTGAAGAGAAAAGGTTTTGACTGGCTCAACAAACTGCACGGTAACAAACACGGTAATTCTCTAAGTGCATGTCATCAACATCTTCAGAGCGTAAAGGCCCTGATTTGAACAACGGGCAAAGTCTCAAGTCTGAGTC
Organism: Alosa pseudoharengus; assembly: GCF_046254945.1. Classification (NCBI taxonomy): domain Eukaryota; kingdom Metazoa; phylum Chordata; class Actinopteri; order Clupeiformes; family Clupeidae; genus Alosa; species Alosa pseudoharengus. The sequence continues at coordinate 33,583,883 of NW_027468587.1, read as the reverse complement.
AAAGCACATGGAGCCAACAATATTGTCATTGCTGGTCTATTCACATCTTTATTCATGAATATACTTCATCCATATTTGTGTAAATGGCTCCTCAATCTGTAATGTGTTTTGATATCTGAATTCTCTCTCGCCAGCATTTTGACCAGACATTTTGTATTTCTCAGGTCACTTATTAGCCATTTGTAAAGTGTCTTCTTTCTTCAACATTTTGCTCGATTGTTGAACTCACAGTTTTAAACAAAAACAAATGTCCTTCTCCCTACACTCTCAGCCAACAGGATTACTCAGCTTGTCCACCATGAACTGACCTGGGCTCACTTGAATGTAATAAACTGCTTCCATCTCCATATGGCACTTGGCTACAGATGAGCATAGTACAATCAACAGCAACACAGGACAAAATACGCACGCACGCATAGGCCTGTCACGATAACAAATTTTGCTGGACGATAAATTGTCTCAGAAATTATTGCGATAAGCGATAATATTGTCGTTCTGAGAATTTTCCTCGGGAAGAGGAAGACGGCCCACTTGTTGTTGTTTTTTTCCCCAACTGGGAAAACTGCAGCGGATGATTGTGTTTTAGATGCATATGCATGTTTGTTGTGTTGCCGCTTTTAATTGCGACTGTTTTCCAACAAATGCGACACACCGACTCGCACACGTTCAGTGGTTCACCACGGGCATTCGGTTTAAATCCGAAATGCTCCCACACTGCAGCTGTCGCGTTTGGCTTAGATACCAATTCCATCTTTTTTGTCTTTATTAGGCGTAGCCTACTCGAACTCGCAACTAGCTTTCTCTCTGCCTAATGCCTACCGGTATACTTCTCACGCGGCTCTTTAGCTGCACTCTGTGGTAGGCTACGCCAGTAGTCCCGCCTCCCCACACACCATGCGACTGACAAGTGACTGACATGAGGGTTCACTCATCGTTACTCTAAGGACCCGAGAGAGAGAGGGAGAGAGAGAGACGAGGAAAACAAACAAGCATGCAAATGGCATTTATCGCGGCCAGAAAAATTATCGAGCTAATTTTAATTATCATGCGATTAATTGATTTATTGAATATCGCGACAGGCCTACGCACGCACATTTTTGATAGCATCTACCGTAATTCAGAATCTGCACTGTTCACTTTTGCACTACCACCATTGCACACCCTCTACCATAGCACCTTATCATGGTCAATGCATCACATGGTCAGTCTGTACCAGACATTTGTAATCACTTCACATGCTTTTTCATTTTTCTTCAATGATTCTATTTATGAGGACCAAAAAACACATTTTCATTGGTAGGATTTGATAATGGCTTCTGTCCTGAGAAGGAAAAACAGTGAAGTTTAAAGAATGTTGCGGCTGGGGTGCGTGGGGGAGGGTGTAACTTTGGTCCATGGCGCAGTTGTGCAATCATACGGCCACGCTTGGGCTGCACTGGTAATTGGCCACAGTAGCTAGACACTTGGGAGAGAGGCTTTGCCTCGTCTTACTTCCAGACATTTAGACTGTTTTCCACTTCTGCATCCTCTCAAGTCTACAAAAAGAAAAACACAGCCAAACATACAGTACGTCTCACCATCTCCAAAAGGGGGAGGGGGGCATCTATGGTCATCTTAAGAATGTGTTTCTAAAAATCAAGCTCAGTGGTTGTACAATCAATTGAATTTCCCAATTTTTTGCTGTATGTAAACTGCAGGGGCGTCACTAGACCTTATTCACTGGGGCACGTGCCTTAGTAAAAGTCTCCAGTGCCCCAGTAAAATTCTAGCGCGGCTCTAGCTGGAAACGGCATTCATGAGCGCATCTCCGTGCCTGCTTTACTCATGGCTCGAGCCTGTCACTTACCAGCCAATAAAAAAAAAAACAAGGAATAAAGAAAGGGGCCATAATAGCCAATCAGGAAATAGCATCTCTGTAGCTGGGTAAGATTGAACGCAACAACCAATGAAAATCGTTCACATGATTCTTCCGAGTGTTTCGTTGTACTGCACACACATACACTGTGGAATCGGCTGGAGCTCATTACATCACTTTGAGCACAGAGTAAGTCTTCCCCTAAAATTCACAACTTGTTTGACAGAAAAAATGACAAGTTGATCGCTGTTAGAGAGTGTTGCACATAACTAGCATCTGTTTTTCAATGCTTAGCGTCATTGTAGCCTTAGCAACAGTTTACCAGCTTGTGCTCTCTCACTCACCATGCGTAGGCTGCATGCACACATGCGGACAATTAACAACGATTTATACTATACTGTAGAAAGAGTCCTGTAAAAGTAGCCTATACTGTTTGTTAAGCTGTCCTACTGTAAAACTAAACATAGCCTTCTGATAAACTATATAGAGATGGACATCATAAAATTCTTCCTGAACAGAGGCAGAGGGAGAGGAACAGTGAGGAGGATGAGGGAGGTATGATCATTTTGCCCACATTAACGGTAACATTAACATTTATGCTGGTAATAGCCAGTGCTGTGATTTGATCAATGATTTAATGGCAAACTCAAATAAGTTTGCTGCATTTGCAAATGTAGCCTATAATAATACACAGAATCAGATAGCCATCTGTGTAAATTATTATAGGCTACATTTGCAAATGATCACCAAAAGTCAGTATGAAGGCTTTAGTAGGCTATTTAAGCTACAAAGAACTGCAGTATTGCCAGGATGTCTATAGGACCCTTGCCTGGGAGGGAAGTATATCTCAATTTTGACTAAAAATAAGCTTCCCTTGTGTTAGTAGGAAAGCCTATTAAATTAATGCAGTGAGTATAGGCCTTATGCCTATGTGTTTGGATGTTGCTGGATAGTGGCTGCTACAACAATTGAGTGAGAGAGTGCTGGAGGAGGAGAAGGAGGAGAAGAAGGTCGAAGAGAGGGAGAAGAGAGGGGAGAATGTATTTATTTCATATTGCGCGCACAGTTATTTATTTAATTTTTTTTATGTATTGGGAGTTGGGGGCCTGTGCCCCAGCAAAGCTCTAGGTCTAGAATCGCCCCTGGTAAACTGTGTGGTGAAGTTGCATTTGTTGTTGTCCAAAAGGTCAGCTGCACTTGTGTCTCATCAAAGCCTGACATCTAGCCCAGCGATTCTCAAACTATGGGCTGCAAACCGGCACCGTTCCGCAACGTGGACACTGCTGGTTCGCGGAACCAGAGTGAAATTATGCCCGGTGCTTCGTCTGATAATTTGTTACGCAATTGATCAAGGAACCGCGGAAAGACAAACGTTTCTGCAATCAGGAGGAAATACTTGCTAATTGGGGTCATCAAACATAGAGGCATACAATTAACTGGTGGTATGAGCGTTCATTCAATGCATGTGTGTGCCCGTCTGCGCGAGAGAAACTGAAACCACTCGACGCTGGTACTGGTAGCAAAGCTCCGCTTCAACCAATTGGAAGATTATATAATTATGTAATGGCATTTAATAGAATGACGTGGATTCTTGCAACTTCCATAAATATAGAGTAGAGACTATATAATACTCTGTCTAGTATTGAGTATTGTTATATTCAAATTTGACTATACATGGCCAAAAGATTGTAGCATAATTGGCCTTCCTGTTAAAGACCTCCAGATGACCAGATCAGTGATTTACGCCTATCTGGTCCGCCATTTACCATACACAAAAGCTGGTATTGTGTTTCCTGAATCCTTACACTCAGGCCTTCGAATGAAATTTCATTTAAAAGCATGTCAAAATGTTTTCCATTTGCCTACCAGTGTATGATGCTTGCATGAGGGAAACATCCCAAAACAACGGCACCCATATAATTGCTGTTGATTTGAGAACTCTCTCTCATGTAAGCATCATTACTATTGTAACTAGATGTACCGCAGAGCGGTACAAAATATGACCGCCGCCCAGTCCAGCACATTTTTTCCACAAAAATAAATCACGCTGAAAGGCCTATATGATTCTAACTGTCTCACTAAATTGCATTAGCCACACTCAATTCTCACTGGTTTCTGCTAGACAACAAGTACCAAAACATGATTAGTTCATAGATTTCATATGTAAAATTCATTTTATACAACCCCACCCCCATCTTGCCTGTTCATAATTCTGAGAAATTCTTCAATTGTGTGCATGTGTTGCCATGGCGCCGCCGCGTTCGGACGCCTTTTTGGTTGCTCCGCCTAATTTGTGCTTATATTTACTCTTTTACCTTTTATTAACCCCTAATTTTTTGCACTTTTCCACTGCACTGATTACGTATGATGGCGTTACACTCAGAAACATCGGAAATGAATTGCCTTTTTTGTTTCGGGATGTTTTAATTGACGATTCTACCTGGCCGACTGAGATTCTCCGAGATGCATCAGGGAACCATGGAGACGCATCTCGGCGCAGAAGGAAAAAACACCGAGGAAAACGAGCCGGGGCCCGTAACAGATTGAGGAATAGAGCTCATAGGCCTCCACTGCCTAGCATTCTCCTAGCCAATGTCCAGTCTCTTGTTAACAAGATGGATGAACTAAGAGCGAGGATACAGTTTCAAAGAGACATCAGGGACTGTAACATTCTATGCTTTACTGAGACATGGCTAACTGAACTTGTACCGGACTGTGCCATCACTCCGGTGGAGTTTTTCTCTGCTGCTCGCTCTGACAGGACTGAGGAATCTGGGAAATCGAAAGGTGGCGGTGTTTGCATCATGACGAACAGCAAGTGGTGTGATCCTAGAAATGTCACCGTTCTCTCAAAGTCCTGCTCGCCTCATCTAGAACATCTAGCGGTCGTCTGTCGACCCTTCTACCTGCCCCGTGAGTTTACTTCGGTAATATTCAACGCTGTCTACATTCCTCCACAAGCCAACACAGATGCTGCGGTTTCAGAATTGCAAGAAGTGTTAAATAGACAACAACACACGCACCCTGAAGCTGCGCTTATTGTGGCCGGTGATTTCAATCAAGTACATCTGAACCGGTCCATGCCTGAATTTATTCAACACATTCACTTCCCTACACGTGGTGACAACACACTGGATCACTGCTACACACAGTTCAAGAACAGTTACAAAGCTAAGTCTCTACCAGCTTTCGGAAAATCAGACCATGCCGCTGTTTTCCTTCTGCCTATGTACAAGCAGAGAAGTCAGACGGACCCCCCAGTGACGAAGGAGGTCAAGCGCTGGACTGACCAATCGGAAGCCAGGCTACAGGACGCCCTTAGCAACGTTGACTGGGAGATGTTCAAGACGAACTCTGCTGACATCAATGAGTTTACGGAAGTATCATTGAGTTACATCAATATGCTAACTGATTCCATCATCCCAACTGTAAAGATCCGAAGCTTCCCTAACCAGAAGCCATGGGTGGATAGAGAAGTGAGAACGGCATTAAAGACACGCACCATGACTTATAATGCTGGGCTTATTTCAGGGGATATGACGGATTACAAAGCAGCATCTTATAGTTTACGTAGAGCTATTAAAGATGCTAAGCGGCGCTATAGAGACAAAGTTGAAGCTGATTTCTTGGAGGGTGATCCAGCACGAGTGTGGAAAGGACTCCGAACCATCACTGGCTTTGAAAGAAAGTCCCCTCCTATGATGAATGTGAGTAAAGACCTCCCTGATGAACTTAATGCTTTTTATGCTCGCTTTGACATGAAAAACACAGACTATCTTGCACTAGCTGCAGCATGTGAAGCAAATGAGGATGCACCTTTCTGTGTCTCTGAGGTCGATGTGAGCAATGCCTTTAGGAGGGTTAATTGTAGAAAAGCTGCTGGACCGGATGGAATTTCTAACAGGATTTTGAAATCCTGCGCTGCTCAGTTAGCTCCTGTGTTCACTTATATCTTTAACACATCATTGACTCAAGAGACAGTTCCTACTTGCCTCAAGCAGTCTGTTATTGTTCCAGTACCGAAAAACAAAAGTCCATCATGTCTGAATGACTACCGCCCAGTAGCCCTGACGTCTACAGTGATGAAGTGTTTTGAGAAGCTTGTGAAAAACATTATCTGCTCATCCCTCCCTGCCTCCTTCGACCCCCTCCAATTTGCTTACAGAGCCAACAGGTCTACAGAGGATGCCATCTCAAACCTCATGCACACCACCTTAACTCACCTGGAGGAGGGGAATGGGAATTATGTGAGGATGCTGTTCATTGACTTTAGTTCAGCATTCAACACGATAGTACCTCTCACCTTGGTCACAAAGATGAAGGCCTTAGGACTGAACACCACCCTGTGTCACTGGATATTTGACTTCCTCACCAACCGTTCACAAGTGGTTAGAGTGGGGGGTCTGACATCTGACTCATTAACCATCAGCACTGGTGCTCCCCAAGGCTGTGTTTTGAGTCCACTGCTGTACAACATCTACACACATGCAAGTACCATGCAAAGCCAACAGTAGTCATACCTCCATCATCAAGTTTGCAGATGACACAGTGATCTTGGGCCTGATTAGTAACAACAATGAACAGCTCTACTTGGATCAGGTTGATGAGGTGGCACAGTGGTGTCAATCTAACAGCTTGACACTGAATATCAATAAAACCAAGGAAATGGTAGTGGATTACAGAAGGAAGCAGCAGAACTACAGTTACACCCCACTAATGATCAGCGGGCAACCTGTAGAGAGAGTCACAAGTTTTAAATACCTTGGTGTCCACATTACTGAAGACTTAACATGGACTGTTAACACTCAACATGTTCTGAAGAAGTCCAGACAACGACTCTACTTCCTTCGTCAGCTAAGGAAATTCAAAGTTTCTACATCCATCATGAAGGCCTTCTACACTTCAGCGGTTGAGAGTGTTCTAACTGGTAGCATCATCACCTGGTATGGGAACTCCACAGTTAGAGATTGTAGTACTCTGCAGAGAGTAGTGCGCTCAGCTGAACGTACTATAAGAACTCAACTCCCTGCTCTACAAGAAATCTATTCCAGAAGAGTACTCCTAAGAGCCCAAAAGATTCTGAAGGACTCTTCTCATCCTAACAATGGATTATTCCTACCGCTGAAATCAAGAAGACGCCTATGTAGTCACAAAGCCAGAACTGAGAGACTCAGGAGAAGTTTTTATCCCCAGGCCATCCGAACTCTGAACTCACACTATACTGACTTTGCACACATTCACTCCTCAGCACTCTCAAACATTTCCCAACTCTGAACTCACACTATACTGACTTTGCACTCATCCACTCCTCAGCACTCATGACCCCCCCCCCCCCCCCCACACACACACACACACACACCTACATGACTTTTAGCACTTTTACATCCCTCTCCCTATGCTGCAGACCTTTTATTTATTTTCTTATTCATCACACGTCAAAACACACACACACACACACACACACACACACAAACACATATCTGACTTTCTCCAACTTTTGCACATCTCTATAGAACTTTTTATTTATTATTTTTGATTTCTCCTCCATCTATCTACCCATGTCCTTGATTGCCTAGCCTTCTGTCCCCCCCCCCCATCCCCAACACACACACACACACAAAAACACACACTCTTACATCATCACTGTCATCACCTCACATACATACAGCACACTGCTTGCTACAGTAAGCCTCCTCTACATACTTGCTGCACACTGCCCCCCCCCCCTCCCTACATACACAGCACATTGTCTTCAGGATCTTCTCCAACACACATCCTCTACTTACTTACAGCATACTGCCCCCACCTACCCACACACACACTATACACACACACACACACAGTCACTGCTTCACTCCCCTCCCGCCCACACACACATCTTCACTGTCATCACTCACATACATCATACTTGCAGTACACTGCCCCCCCCTCTCCCCTACATACACAGCACATTATTTCATCAGGAAGCTTCTCCAACACACATCCCCAACATACTTACAGCACACTGCCCCCGCCCCCCCACATACACAGCACATTGTCTTCAGGATCTTCTCCAACACACATCCTCTACATACTTACAGCATACTACCCCCACCTACCCACACACACACTACACACACACACACACAGTCACTGCTTCACTCCCCTCCCGCCCACACACACATCTTCACTGTCATCACTCACATACATCATACTTGCAGTACACTGCCCCCCCCCCCCCCCCTCTCCCCTACATACACAGCACATTATTTCATCAGGAAGCTTCTCCAACACACATCCCCAACATACTTACAGCACACTGCCCCCGCCCCCCAATACACAGCACATTGTCTCATGAGGAAGCTTCTCCAACACACATATTGCACACTGCCCTCTCCCCACATACACAGCACACTATCCCATCTCCCTTGTCATCCCCCCAACACACACACCAAGACCCTTGGCAGTTGGGTTAGCCCCTTGAGCCGTGGATATGCCCAAGGTTTCTTCCTTAGTAAGGGAGTTTTTCCTTGCCCCTGTTGCTCTTGGGTGCTCCTTGTTGGTGCCCCCCCCCCCAATCGCAATCCTCCCCCACCTTTCTTATGCAGCCCTTGCCACTTAATCTACTAAACCCCTCTTCTACTGCACTTTTTACCCCCCCATAAATGCACAAATAGGCTGACACCATACTTAATTTCACTGCATTTCTTACTTCCAGTAACTATATGCATGTGACAATAAACTTCCTTGTATCCTTGTATCCTTGTATGTGTGCGTGTACATGTTTATGTGTGTGTGTGTGTGTGTGTGTGTGTGTGTGTGTGTGTGTGTGTGTGTGTGTGTGTGTGTGTGTGTGTGTGTGTGTGCGTGCTTGTGTGTTTGACTGCGTATGTGTGTTTGTGCATGTGCATGCATGAGTACATATGTCTACTGTGTGAGTATGTGTCATACGTATGATTACTGTGAATGTATGTGTGTGCGTGTGTATCTGTTTATGCACATGTGTGCACATGGAATGGGTTAACATGACCCCTGGAGGCAAACATACGGAAAAAATTGGTCATCCTAGGCCCTACGGTTCTCAAGATATTCACAGAAAACTGTGTCTGCCCTACCCTCCTTTCGGGGGGTCCAGTACAGCGGGGGGGCTACAGATAAAAACGAAAAACGACGGTTCCATGCTATCCATGTGGGGTTACATGCCCACCAAGTTTCGTGTAACCCGGTCTTTCAGTGTCCGGGGAATCCTTGTTGGTGTACGGTCACTAAATGTACACATAATTTATTTTATTGTAAGGCCCCCCATGAACGAAAGTTCACAAAACTTGGCATGCATTCGGAGGGTGTCATAATGATCCTACACTTTCAATTTCGTGCAGTTTTGACCATGTCAGCCAGAAATATTGTGATGAAAACACCTAATTTTTTTCTTTTTAATTTTTAACTAGGTGGCGCTATACATGAAATAAGTGGTAATGGGATGGGTTGACATGCCCCCTTAAGACCAACATACAAAAAAAAGGTGGACCTCCTAGGCCCTACGGTTCTCGAGATATTCACAGAAAATTGTCTCCGGCCACCTACAGGCCAGTTGGTGTATAGTAACATAAATTAATTTATTGTGTGGCCCCCCATGAACGGAATTCCACGAAACTTGGCGTGCATTCAGAGGGTGTCATAATGATCCTACACTTCCAATTTCGTGCAGTTTTGACTATGTTAGGTCACAGATACCTGCGATTACAACACCTCATTTTTACTTTTTTGTGTTTAACTAGGTGGCGCTATACATGAAATGAGTGGTTATGGAATGGGTTGACATGGCCCCTTGAGATCAACATACAAAAACAAAATGGTCCTCCTAAACCTTACGGTTCTCGAGATATTCACAGAAAACTGTGTCTGCCCTACCCTCCTTTCGGGGGGTGCAGTCCAGCAGGGGGGGCTACAGATCAAAACGAAAAACGATGGTTCCATGCTATCCATATGGGGTTACATGCCCACCAAGTTTTGTTTACCCCGGTCTTTCAGTGTCCCGGAAATCATTGACAGAAATTTGGACTTGGATTTGGAAATCTGACTAAACCTATATGACCGCCGCTTCGATATAATGTAATTATATTTTACATTAGTAAAGTAGTCCTCTGATGTGCATGTTTTCACAAACTTTTTGTGAACAATGTTAGCACTTTAAACATTGACTACTTTGAAGTGCATAGCAATAATAACTGTGACAATGATAATCATAATGATAATTTGATTGGTCAAAAAAGTTTGAGAAAGGATGACCTAGCCCACAATACTATGAGACACCGCAAGCACAGTGCTGAGCGCATTTGAGCACAAATACTGCACTGAGGCATTCAACTTGGAATCTCTCTCTTTCTCTCTCAAACTTCTGGATATCTTTCTTTGGTTGCCCTAAGCTGAAAATGATATTGCTCCAAATTACGGAAAATAAATCAAGTGAATCAAGTTGTTTGTTGTTGGGTTTTTTTTTAAATGGATGCAGAATAATTTCATGTCTTGACACACAAATGAAAGAAGAGATGAACTCATGCTCAAATAAGAGATGAATCACAATAATTAACATCACGCCATCTTATTCATGAAACATATAAATTTCACTTCAATTGTGGTTTGATGAGGACACACTGACATCTTGATTAACCTGAATTTGATTGCCATATGACTCAAGGGGATTAAATGAATTCATACAAGAGACACACACACACACACACACGGCCCCACGAAGGACAACACTCAGACAATAGTTCTTCCTTGTCTGCCAATCCAGTGGGCTCCATTGGAGTAGATCATTTAAGTGGGCGGCCTGGTTAAGTGAGTGAGGATGCGGTACAGAAACCCTTAAGAGATCATCACAGCTGTGATTATGAAAGAATGGCACGCGGAGCCACCAGTTCTCTTATGCCATTGAGGGTTGAACAAATTACAAGTATAACTATAATCATATGAACATAAATCTGTGTATTGGTATAGAGAAATAAGTCCAGATATTGTGGTCAAAGTTAGCCTAGAAATCTAGACGCGCCCCTAGCGGCAGCAAATTACATTTGCTGCCAGGGCTAGTCTAGCAACTCTCCGTTGGCTTGTGAGCTCCAGAAATCGAAACTTAATCAGGCCATTGAAATCGTGTATAGAGTCGTTAGGTGGGCTTAACATAATGATTGATGGCAGAGTTGCAACAGTTTGGCTTGAATTCCCTGCTACTTGAAAACAAATAAGATGGATGTTGCTGCTGGCGAACAGTGTGACACGAGTTAAGCTTTTATTATGTTGGCAAACGTTTGAACTAGCCAACTAGCTCCGTTGGTGGGAAACGCATGGGACTCATAGCGCTGCCGCTGTCCTATTGCGTGCAGAGGGAATTTGAAAGACAACTGATTATCCCGCCCCTCGGACTGAACACTGCGAACGGTGAGTGCCCAGACCCTACATTTTAATGTGGGTCTGGCTCGCCAGGCTAGGTCAAAGTAGCAAATAACCAATAACTTTGTGTGCTTTTTATTACCATGGTTCTGTGTGATTACGTAAACTAATGCATTCAGAACAATCTAAGGTGGCTAAGGGGGTAAGGGGGGCAGGATGATGCCTACTAAAAGAGAGAGGGGGTAAGCTTACCCTAGTGCAGTACTTTTGGTTTGAATATTGTTCACATGATCACATAAGATTATGTATGCATCATGTAAGTAGAAAGAAAGAAAGAAAGAAAGAAAGAAAGAAAGAAAGAGAAAGAAAGAAAGAAAGAAAGAAAGAAAGGAAATGTGTGGCCTGTCTAACAAGCATGAAGACAATTACCAAATACCAAATACCAAAATAAGCTAAAACCATTCAAGCTAATTAATGAAATACCCCCACTTTTGTGCATCATAGCTATTTCCGAAGCAATTCCTAATATAAAGCTACCAGTTGAAAAAGCCGGAAACACATGAGAGACATTATCCACTAATGCCACTGGTCTACCACAACAATGATATGGTCAAAAATGCATGGAGAGAAAACAGAGTGAGAGAGAACACACACACACACACACACAAAGTTACACTACCAGCTGAACGTTTTAATTTAAACAGTTGGTTTTTATTCTGAAAGTTTCAATGTAAAATCCTTCTAGTTCTGCACTGCATCACCCCCCTCATCTTACCTCCAGCTTCTAACTGACGGCTGCCAGTCACATCTAACATGGAAGCCTTGCTTGTGCATGGAGAATTAGACCATCCTGACCACTGCTGTTGCGGATTTTGCACAATGAGCTAATGCTTGTGAAATGTTAACTAAATGCTGATGCCCAACCTGAGGGAAGAGACATTTGTAGTTCTCTGGTGGCATGCACATACCACACTAACCAGGACCAGGTCCTTTTGCAGGGCCTGGACAGAGAGGGGCTGATGTGATCAGTGTGACAGGAAGGCTAAAAACAAAAGCCACATAATGCACACGTCATATCACTTGTGGCAAAATGGACGGAGCGCTTCGAGTGAACAACTGCTCTGTGTCTGTTCGGTCTTGAGACTGCATCGTGGAACAGCAGCACGCAGGCATTTTGGTTCATTTTGGAACCTGAAAATTCCCTGGTTTTCTAAACTATTCTGAGGCCCAGGCAAAGGAGTGAGTCAAAAATGGACTATGCGAATAAGATTCCAAATGGAAGAACCAACATTTCCTCCTCCATTCCTCGTGACATTAAAAAGCCATTATTAAACTCATCGTTCTGCTACATTACGGGACAAAAAGGCACAAAAAACAGGCCTTCACAGTCACCTAAAACCATTTGGATTGAATTAGTTGATTTGCAGCATGCCATAAATCGAAGCGTGACACGAGGCAGATCTCATCCCAAACCTGCGACCCACAAGTCATGCAAAGAGACCCCTCAGAGAAGACAGAGGAGCCAGCTGGCCGCTGGCTGGATGGGGGTCTTCTAAGAGTGGGCCAGTTTTGGAGAATTTGGATGAACAGTGGGAACTCCCGAGGACACTGGCATATTATTGAGAAGGAAAGATAAAAAATAAAAAAAACACATAAAAAAAAACACACAAAAAAACACACACATCTCCAAAATGCTTGCCCATCTGTTTGGAAGGACTGCTCTCGGCAAGAAAACACATACACAAACACACACACATAATACACAAACACACGTACACACAAAGTGTATATGACCTTAATGACATGTCACAGATACATTTAAATCACAACTCAGAACAGACCATCTGGCAAGTCTAATAGTGTTCTGGGATCATATTAACAAACATGGAAAACAAATCAATCTAGCAGGATGGAAATTTCACCTTGGGCCCATATAAATAGTAATCAATGTAAATGGGGATTTTGATTTCAGGCAGTTAGAAGGCATAATTCACCATCCAGTTTCAACTGAACTCAAGCCACAGTGAAGTTCTGTCTTGTTTGGCGCCAGGGAACCCGTAATATATCAAGAGGAGCATGCTTAGTATCACATACAACCACATGGTGCTAGTTCCTATGATGTTAATGACTGTGTAACGACCGGGAGAGTTCATTTAAACACGCCTGTTCTTAACTTTACACAAAACACGAACACTCACTTGACATCTGGAGGCCGACATCCCCTTCAACTCAAAGGACAAAAATGGAACACAACGCAAAAAAACACAACACCACCAGCAAAAAACAAAAGCTTGACTTCTTTCATTTCATCTCATTTCCTTAGTCATGCACACACTCTCCCTCGTTCTCTCACTCCCTATGAACCAGATTTCTCTTTTATTTTAATGGCCTTTTTGCCAACCTGTCAAAATGCGCTCCAGGATCGCCATACTTGTGGCTATGGCGAGCTCAGAAACCGCAAACCCTTTCTCAAGTCAACACAATGCAATAAACGGTGTACTCTCTCCACACAAACATCAGCCTTGTAGTGGCGCCAGACGGTCAGGGGCTCTTCATAGGCAAATCCTGTCAACCATTTTACAGTGTGGTTAACGTGCTGATGATTTTTTGCTTCATACCCCTCAACGGACCCTACTCCAAGCAGTGAGGGCTCTTGGACATTTAGCGTGGATTATCAGAAGTCATAAATTCACCTCGCAGTTCATTTCCCAAACCCACTCAGAGTCTCAGACAGAGAGACGGGGTGAGTACACGATGGCTCACCTGCTGCTCTGTACAGGATCTTGGGCTCGAAGAAAATGCAGGGGTTCTGGTCAGCGATGCAGGAGAGGAGAAGGCCCTTGGCTTGAACAGGACTCCTGGGGACCACGATCTGAGGAGAAAAACAGACAGCCATCATCAGAGACGTTCATCAACTGCTCTAAAGGATCTCTGGCATCTTTAGGTGATCACCATCTAGACTGCTGACCCAACCGATCACCAGGAGCTCCAAGAGCTATGACCAATACTGACACTAATATTGAGACAGACAGAGAGGAAGACATCCACATGTGCCATATAACTGGCATCAATGATCAGAGATAAGATGGCACTATCACACAGCATAGCTCACCATCTACTGTATAGTTACTGACAGAAATCCCTTAAGACAGACTCTTTGTGCTAGTTATCTAGTACTGACGCCAATGACCAAAGAAGTCACCACACAGCTTGCTTCTCCAGTGCTTCCAGCACATAATTGAGTTGGCCTAAATTAAAAAAAAAAAAAACATAATGAAAACCAAGAGCCTGGTTAACGATGCTGCTATGAAATTCAAATTACTGCTGATTACTGGGGCTTCTGGGCTTTGTTGTCTTGAACCTGAGCCGTGGATTTCATTCCCATAATTGGCAGGGCTGTTGGTGGACCCCACCACAACACAACCCTCGGCCATGGCAGCTTGTTGTGTTGACTGTGGACAGCAAGCTGCAGTTGTGGCCTGTTAAGTAGGGTCTGGCTGTGCCTGGAGCCCAGCAATAGCCCTCCCTCGTGTCTCTGTGCCTTTCCAATGGGCACTGGGATTCATTTTGCCTGGCTGCGTGGAACAAGTCTACTAAATGTCAACTTAATAACACCGGTGCACTGATCAGCCATCCGCATCAGTTGTCATGGGGGGGGGGGGGGGGGGGGAGCAGGGAGCGTGGTGGAGTTCATGGAGCATTAACTGCACCTGAGGCAGGAAGGAGGGATGGAGAAAAGTGGGGAGAAAATGAGAGAGCGGTGTGAAAGAAAAAGAGACTGAAATAAAGAGACAAATAAATGAGACAATAACCTATAACACAGCCATAACCTATAACTATAACCATCAGCTCAATATCTACTTAAATATTTTTGTTACAATTTATGTTCTACCTTTCATACATCAGGCAGCAAATGTTGCTTTAGCAACTTGCCATCTGAGCCAAATAGGCTATAGAATTGGAACTAAGTGAATAAATCATGCCCTGAAATGTGGGGAATATGTGAGAGTATTTTACATGATTGAAAGATTAAGAGAATGAACGTATATGCTGTGAAAGGACATCTGAGAGACGAGATAGAAAGCGCACACGCTAGCACGCGCACACACACACACACACACACACACAGGAGTGTGAGGAGAGACAGGTGACATGTACCTTGATGCCAGGGCAGTGGGCGAAGAAGGCCTCAGGGCTCTGTGAGTGGTAGAGTGAGCCGTGGCCCACACAACCCCATGGGGCTCGGATGGTCAGGTTCCCACAGTCAAACAGATTTCCTGAGCGATACCTGTACTTGGCAGCCTCGTTTACAATCTAGACACACAAGAACAAAGTCGGAAATGAACAAAATGTCCCTTGTGATAAGATGAGCATAATTTCAAACAGGTATTCCTGAAATTATTTACTCAGATGTGCATGATCGAGTGGTTAGATTGTTCAGCCTAGCCAGGGTTCCCACTTCCCTCACCTCATAAAATTTGCTTTTTAAGACTTTTCATGCCCAGTTTCCCCAAATCCAAGAATCCAACACCGCACCGTTTGAGCCATGGATCAAGGAGAGAAATCCAAGCACTTTCAATGAATGGCTCATGTATATTGATGCCTAGGTTTATTTGCATGACAAAACGTTCAAAGAATTTATTTTCCTTTAATTCAAAAACTTTCAAGGATTTCAAGAATCCGTGGGAACCCTTTATACTGATCTCTGGAAATCAGTTTTGATGGAGTTTACTGATGACTTCTCTGGATTACAGGATTACTGTAAGATACAGTAAGACTGGAAATATAAACTTACTAGGTGTATATATCTCTCTCTCCTGCATTTGAAGTTGCTTTTGATATTTAAGCAAGATAAAAAACAAAATCCAACATTAGCCCCAGATGCTGCAGCTTGACACCAGTCACCTGTACCGTGTAACTGGAAATTGGCAACACTCATTTGATCATTCTCTGTGTCTGTCAATGAATAAAGCCCTAATCCAAGAACACATCTCCTTTTGCCCACCCCCCCAAAACATTCACTTTACAGTCATACAGGAGTATATGTATATATATATATACTGCAGGATTATTCTACAATGAAAATAGTTGGAAATTAATTTAAAAATTGACAAATAATCGATTGATTGATGGATACTTATGACACTTATATGAATACTTATGATGAATAAATAAAGACAGAACCCAGAACCCTCCTCCTAATCCCCCATCCACATCCTGTGCCTTGCTCTTGTACAAAAGACTCAGAGGGAACTCTGTGCTCTTGTGTTTATTCAGACATCAAGAGAGAGCAGCCTGGAAGCTTCTCACTCCCACCTGTTACTTATTTTGTTTTGCTGGGGGGGGGGGGGGGGGCCTTCCTTTTCAAGAGCAAAGGACATGGCAAGCCTTTAGCAGGAAGGAATAACATGGCAACCTTCCTTGAAGGGACAGTCCACTACCCGTTCATTTATTTTTTGAGCTTACGAAAGACCACAATGACAAAAGCTGGCAATATTCAGGGGGCTTTTTTGACACAATTGTGTGTCCAGAAAAAAAAAACCCTGTAAGGTAATCATCCCTCTATAAACACTGACAGGGTTTCTATGGAGAAACTCATCTATATGAGTCTGAGAGAGAGCACGCGGGGGGGAGACTGCCAAGATCTTGTGAGAGAGACTTAAGAGTCCATGGAGACCAACCCAGCTCACCTGGTCGAATGCTGGGTAGATGTAATCAGCGAACTGGATCTCGGCGATGGCTGTAGCTCCTGCCACGGCAACACCAATTCCAAATCCCACAATTCCTTGCTCACAAAGGGGAGTGTTGAACACGCGGTCTTTACCTAGATGAGAAACATACAGACACACACTGAGAAAACGTATGCCAAATGTCAGCTAAATGACTAAGTGTACAAATGATCACTTTATAACCACTAGTACCTTAGTTGTCCAAATCAAACATGTAATACATCAATGCACTCTAACTACATAGCCCTTTGATTAACTACCATTTCAGTCAGAGAAAACAAAGATGTAGCTATTCAGTCAGGCTTCAAAGCCCACACAGGATGAATCTGTGATATGGCCTTGAGTTAGTGGGAAAGTGGCACGCATCTTCACCAATCTACAGATACAAACGGAAAGCTTTTGGATGAGCTCGTCAGCCAGGACGTAGGAACACCGATCAGTGTCACAGTGGCATCCATGCTATGTGATATTCACTCAAAAATTAAGTTTCGGTCTATAATGGGAATCAGCCTTGGAATCTTCCATTTGAGCTGGCAAAAATCAAGCAAATAAAAAAACTTTCAAAATGATACTCCTGAAAGATGAGGGGGAGCAATTTAGCCTAGCCTATAATTGAACAAAGTGCCAAATAATTGAGATTAATGTTTTTATTGCTTATTCCATCAGCTTTTTGGTAATAGCTAGACGGGAAACACTCGGGGATGGAATGTTCTGGCCATTTCAGATATTAGCCACCATTTTCCACTTTGAATAAAAATCAAACATGGGCTTTCAGTATCACCACATGGAATTTACAGATCTAGCCTTGAACATCTCTGTGAGATGACATAAAAATGATCATGCAAAACGTCCCTGCTGATGCTTAACAGCATTTCATTTCATTGTGTTCCGTACAGATGCATTTAGTTGTGCGGAGAGAATGTACGCATCCATTGGACTGTGTGGAACACTGTGTAATTTGATCACATTTTTTGCATGTTAGTGTTTGTTGCTATTGTTGTACGTGTGTGTGTGTGTGTGTGTGTACTGTCCACTCTACAGCTTACTTCTGTGATTGGTAATAACACTCTTCTCTCGAGTTCACTCCACTGAGCAGTTACCGTTCCTTTCATTGTCAGAGAATAGGTCTGCAAGAATAAGCTCGTACCCCACCTTCCAACTAGATGACATGGAAAATAACAATCCCAAAAGGTCAACACCCTGACGTCAATGAAAGCTAATACCTGTGAGGAGGAAGTGTGTGTGCATGAATATGTGTGTGTGTGTGTGTGTGTGTGTGTGTGTGTGTGTGTGAGAGTGATGCACACACTATGCCACATCACCAGAACTGAAGCTACAGGAAAGTGGTTAGCTGTGGTGCAGGCGGAGTGGAGGGTGTGCGCTGATTGTGTGCCACGCGAGGGGAATAGAGTAGTGCAGCAGCCACAGGCGGCTCGGAGAGCTGGTGTCAGAGGGCAGCTGCAGTGGAGATGCATCAAATGACACATCATTTCAGAGGCTTTCACAAAATCCAAAGAAAATTCACTAAAAGCTGCATGGAAAACACATATTCATCACAGTGTAATAAAAAAAACACCTTGATTCAAAAGAAATTTGTATTTTAAGAACAACTATTGCTATTTTGGTCAGTTTACCTCTTCATCACTATTACTCATTGAAACCTACACAGCCTTAACAGCAACATGTAGGAGTACATATGGTAGAATAATAAATGAAGACTAACTGACTAAATTACAACTAGGTCTCTACGCTCACTGACGCATCATTGTTACTTTTTAAAATGTATTTTTCATGATGCTTTGAAAACAGGAAAGAGAGTTTCAAAAGTAAACCTTTATTGCCATCTAGTGGAGAACAAAATAAATAATCATAACATGAGGGGAATTCACAATTCTGTGGGAACACTCCATCTCTGCCTTCAATCAGAAGTATAAATCGAAAAGTTAAGAAAAACAGAGGTAGTCATATATGTATCTGTTAACATCTTTTTGAAGACAATCATAGTGACCACAGCCTTAATGTGGATAAGAATGATTACATTACATACAACCTAGACTTGATTTGATACGAAGTCATTTGGATTAAATTAATATTGCAGACAGGGAAAAAAAAAAATAGAGATCTAGCTCTGAAGTCCCGTCATGAAGTGCCAAAATACTAAAAAGTCAGACAGTACTGGAGAGTACTCACCATACTTATCTCGAAGGCCAACTGTGCAGCGGAACACTCCACCAAAAGCAACGTCTTCCCCAAAGATGACTGGAGAGCAGAAGATCATATAACGACTTTGGAATTACAATTTCCCATGACAACTTCCCTTTGGCGTCTCAAACTGAATTAAAAACAGTATAATGTACATAATGTCCCCCCCCCCCCCAAGATCAGTAATTCCATAACTAATTAAAAATGACAAGCATAAGACATTTTCTTTCATTTGTTAGAGCCGTCAAGGTCATCTGAAAAGTAAGAAGTTGTGTACATGGAAGAACGTCACTTAAGTCATTTCTACTCCTTTCAATTTTATGGTTTCTAAACTGGTCAACTGGGTTAAGAATCACCACACTGTTATTTGCTCTAAAAAAAAAGTTTAATACCCAACATTCAGTTAGTCAGCAGCCTTCTTCAGGTGTGTTCTGAGACAACATTGGCCGAAATGTTGTATATTAAACTTCTGTAAAGCAGTTTACTTCTGTAAGAGGAGTCACAAGAGTTTGTGTGATTCCTTTGTCAGTCTGGACTTGACCTTTCTCCAGCACCTTTGTGTGGGAGGTGTGTGTTCTCTCTACACTCAACTCTCAATTGATCAATCCTTGAACCTCAGTCTGCTTCTGACACGGAACATCAGAGCCAGAGCCAGATTCCTTCAAGTGTCATATGCTCTTTGGGTTCTTCATGAGGGATTTCAAACCTCCAGGTTTTCTCAAGACTTCCTCATTCTTTTGTTGTACAGAACAAGGACATATTTGTTGTTGGAGGAAGTATGGACCAAAAATATTACAATGATGTTTTTATAATGACGATCTATGATGCTATGTGGATCAGAGTCCGGTCTTGTGACTCAAGTCTCTGTACCAATGAATGCCTGGTGTAGACATGGAAGAACTGGTTTTGACTTTTAAAGCAGTGCAGCATTCCACTCACAGCCACACAAGACAATTAAACATCCTGCTGCCCGGCTGGTGTAATGGTGAACATGGCATCTCTTGCATGATCAAGAAAGTTTCCTTATTTAGACCTATGTATGTTAAGACTAGTTTTAGAATTGTACAAACTCTCTAGGTGTGTGTTACAACAAACCATCAGTAGATTTGTTGTAAAAAAAGAAATACATTTAAACTTGTAATTTTTGAGTGTATCTGAAAGCTAATAGCCAAAAAAATGTCCTGTTTCTCCTGTGCATATTTTTACTTTCTTTGGGGTGTTTGGGGTGAAACCGATAACAGGTGTATAACACTGAAGAACACTGTTTGGTTGTCATATCTTCTTTGTCATTGCAAATCCAAATATTTTTTCTTGCACACTTAAAAGGGATCAAGGGGACATGTAGGAGAGAACCAAATCAAACCACATGGCTCACCTGCTGTGGGATCTGTAGCAAGTGTGTTATCCAAGGCACTAGTTACCGACTGGAATAAGTTCATCTTCTGAGTGGGCCCTGCAAGTACATACAAGCTGGAATTAGTCTAAATGGGTAAACACTTCCGAGAAAAAATGACACAGACTGAGATTACAAGTACAACATAGTGAATACAAACGACTGCATTGTGTAGCGATGTCCTTGCCTGGGTGGCTAGCACATTTGAATTTGAATAAAGTCAGTCTGGCAATTCTCCCAATGGAGCAGACTTCCAAATCACCAAAGACCGAGGAACCAATCCCAACCGCATATCCAGTATGGGACAGGCTTTGTACAATGACAGACGGTTGGCACTGCCAATGGCTGCACTGATGGCATCAGTTTTAAATGTCAGGCACATGTATTTCCTTTGAAACTGAGTAAACAACTGTATGTAAAACCATTGTTTACAATTGTGTTTGCTGCTATACTTTGGAAATAATTCAGTAGAGTTTAATGTACCAACTTAAGTTTAAAGCACAATTTTACAAGCAATAAGACCTGCTCAGAGTGCAGCAGAAGTGTTGTTTGCCCTATTAAGAGTTTATGTGCCATCAAAATGATTTTGGAGAAGTCATTTTAAGGTAAAATATGGTAAACCAATGATTTGCAGTCCAAATCTCAATTGAGAATCAGTCTGGGTTCACTCAGGCTGATGTCCTGGGAAAGTAACCAATCTTCTTGAGAAATGTATGGAGTTAGTTGGTAACGCAAACATGGCAGTCGTCTACACATATTCCGCCCCTTCCGCGGCACAAGTTGACATGTGAATAAATCGTGCCAATCATGTGGTATGTTGTGAATACATCGTGTTAATCATGTGTTGTGATCTCGCAGCTGGAGCAACATTGGTGCACACTCAGTTTTGCCCGACATAGATGCCCTATAAGTTATGGTTATGGGATTTGCCAGGTGCTTTTGTCCAAAGCGAAATACAAATAACAATACAATAGTGACATTTAACATTTAATCTCCATCTACTAGGCCTACAGTTGTTGAAGGTGACAAACCTAGGTAAATTAACACAGAGTAAGTGGTAAACCTCCAGAAGAGTTGTATGGCTTTATTCTCCTAACAAAACAATGCCATAGGGCTTTTATTGTAGGAGGTTTACCACTTACCCAGGTTTGTTCCTAAAACACATACTTGGAACCTGATATAGTCAAAACAATTTGGAGTTGATTAAACTAACTCAAGATAATGATCAGGAGACATCCCTCAGCAATGAATGATCATCTGCACAGCACTCATTCAAATGATCTTGTTACAGACATACTTTCTTTAAAAAACCCGGAGCTCTTTGAGACATCAAAGACCACTACATAAGTTATACTTCACATATCTCTGACTACAATGTTGTCACTTCAATGTTTGTCATTCAAAACGTGGCTGTAATCGCTCCCCTAGTGGAAGTCCATGGCACAAGGACAACCACCTTTGAATGCTATGGGTTAATAACAACATTCTCGAGTCCATTCGGTGGAGATGGAAGCGTCTATTTTCTCATACAGAGCTGAAAGAAGATATACTCACGGAGACGATGCATTTGTAAAAAAAAAATCCACTACGTGCGGACAATTCTGAACCTCCTCTTTCCCAAAAGTAAACTTGCAGCAAATTGCTACAGTTAGCTTGCTAACTAGCGCACTTCAGTGTTATTGCCTTTGACTTGTGGTATTACTTTCTAATGCTGTGGTGGTGTGGCATTCTTGCCACTTTCCTGTTTCTATCGGGAGCATAATAAAAAAGAAACAAATATGTTAACTGACAAAAAAAAACAAAGGACGTTTAAGTTAACATTACCATATTGAGTGGGCACCGGGTCAGGCTGAAAGGTGAAATGGGAAACATGCCTCCTCTGTGTTCTTGAACTGCATGTGCCGTTTGGGGATAGTCTGACAAGGGTAATACCCAAACAACTGTGCACCCCTCCATTCACGTTAGAAATAGCACTCTTAATGCTTGCACTCCTCGACAGAAACCGTGCAGCCGCCGCCATTGCTACAACATCTGACCAGGAAATGGAAAATGACGTTACATTATCCAAGACATGAACGGTGTTGTGATTGGTTAAAAAGGTGGGTGGCGTTGGAGGGTCAGAGGTTACAATCGGAGAGACATGGTGGCCCCTTTCTTTTACTGTCTATGGGTGGCCCTACCAGACATTCTCTGGGCCCCACTGATATGTCAAACATCGCAGAATGTACAAGGACATCCTATTTTAGCAGTATAAGTGCACATTGTTTCAGGATACTTACTATACCTGATCAGCCTGCTTTGCCTCATAGAAATTGTGCTATATTATGCCATTTTTCTCGTCACGTTGTAGTTCGTTTGTAGTCCATGTGGCCTTTCATGTCCAACAGTTTTAATGTGAACTTGGGAATTTGCCGTTTTTGTCACTTGAAAGCTGCATATCATTCTTTCACGAGCATCTTACACTATATTTTAAGCAAATACAGTTGTTTGTTTAGGATTACTGAGTGTATGTTTTAACCTTTGTTGTGGCATCCGTGTTTGTCACACATTCTGATGGCAAAGCACATGAACACTTGCTGTCGGAAAGTAGCCATGGGGGCGGTCCTTGTCATTCCGAGGTGCCCTGAATGCACCCAAAGATAGTTCATGTCTATGAGGGCAAAGTGGAGTTAAGTCAGAGACGGGCTCTGGTTGAGGCGTTTGAACGGACGTTTGAACGGGCGTCGGAGGCATTGTGAAAGTGGGTTGGATATTTCAGCGTGGGGTATGGGGGTCCTCCCCCAGAAAATTTTTTTTGGACTAGATGCAATTTCCTGCATTCTGGTACATTTTAACAGGTTATTTAGATACTTCTATATAACAAAATAAAGCCAGCCTACGAAATTAATAAAAAGTAAATCATGCATAATTTAAAAATTACTCAATAGGCTACTTGGCTACGCAATAAGGTTTCCATTACAGCACCGCGGACGTTCAATGAACGCATGAAAGCGGATGGTTTGTTTGAAATCCCGACACTCTTTCAACTACATGGAACGTAATAGTGATCGATCATCAAATACCTCCCCAGATTTCAGTGCCCATCAGTCCCAACATTTAACAATATAATCAAACAGTCCAAAAGTAAATTAAATATCAAACTAAACCGAAAATGTCATGCTTTTGAAGGCCTACCAGTATGCCGCTCCAAGAAACGCATGTCTCAAAATAAAACTCGCATAAGAAATAAAGGGCTGTCTCGAATACAATCCTGCCCCTAAAGGCCTGTACTTTGTCTTAAGACCCCGGCCATAATTTGAGGATTTACTGTATCTAAGTAGACAAACTGGCTTCAGATATCCAACAGAGTGAATAGAGATTGTGCAGTCTTAGCTGTGGTTAGTGACGTGATGCTGTTAATGGGGAGTTTTACATAGCCTAGTGTAAACCTATAGGTTATTATTTATTTGGCGTACCTATAAGGCTTTTTACCTTATCAAAAGTGAGGGGGACGACTGATCTCTTCAACACTGCAGGGGATTTGGCGCTTGTCACTGTGTGTGTGACCGAAGCGGAATGGGAGAATGCGTGTAACAAAAAAAAAAAAAAAAGTTTATGAGCGATTTACGCGCAAATGGGAGAATCCAATGAAAATGACAATGAAGCACTAAACAGATGCTGAAAACAGCACTGGTATTTCGCACGGCAAAAGTGTGTGTGTGTGTGTGTGTGTGTGTGTGTGGGGGGGGGGGGGGGGGTCCAAACTAACAATTTTAAAAAGTGGGTGGGTGTTTTGTAAGAATTTAAGAAATGTTTGTATATTTTAACTTTTAAATGCATCAATCAGGTGCACTTTCAAAAGAGGTCAGACTTGCTTATTTTTATGGAAATATTTGTGCTGTAGCCTAAGCTATTTTGCACTTCAGAATTATAACCATGCACACACAGGTGGAATAGTTATAGTGATATTGTAATAAGTTCACAACCACAAAAACATATGCTACATTTCACAGTTCAGAAATTTTCAAAAATGTGTGTACATTTCAGCACTCCATGAAATTATGCATAAGTGGTCACCTGTGTTATTCAGCTAGTTTATTTAAGATAATATATTGGTCATTGTAATGGCCATAGCCTATAGCCTACATGCTATTCCTTTTTCAGGATGTACCCATATCTGCATGATGTGAATGTTTGCATATGGCTTATGTCAGGCTTTATATCAATATTTGTGTCTCGTTATTTTATTTTCTTCATATTTTTGTATTAATGTCACTAGGAAGCATGCCAATATATATTAATTTATCTGTAATGGGATTGGCTGGAACCTGACAATATAAGAACCATGATAATGGGATAATCTATGGCTGAGCAATTTACAAAAATGTATGTAGGCCTACTGACAAATACTTTACATTAGAATACATTATAATTTCGCCCCAATGAGGCTATGTAGAAATGTGTTGCAATTTCAAAACCGGATTACTCAGGAACCACTTATTGCACAGAGGCATGCTTTATATCCTCGTATTCGGTAGGTTTGCTGTTTATTGTGAAATAGGGGTTTCCACGTGTTGTGTGAAGGGTTAGTGAAATATTAAACCGAGAGTAATGGGTAAATGCAAATATGATTAGCCTAAATTGAAAGTCGGTTCAATGTTAATTCTCTCGCGAACCATTTATCACAGCAACTTGGCGCTAATATCATTGGAAAGCTTAGATTCCGCACGTTCACATGATGTGTGATATCCAGAGGCGATTGCTCTAAGACTACAGGGGAAGCTCAGCCTCCTCTAAAATATCACGGAAAATCGCATCAAATAACACTATTACATTAGCTTCTAGCCTACTATTCCAACTAGAACATACTGAAAAAATGTTCAACTTCATGGCTAGTTTGTTCAGCAATAAGGTTTTGCAGGTCATTTATCGTGATTTCGCACCCATAATACATTGCTGTAACAACACGATCTATCAAAAAACCATGCAAAAAACCCATAGACGCTCGGCTTCACTGGCTTTCAATGGCACTACAGAGTGGGCTGATCTCAGTGCAGAAAAGCTACACGTTTATTGGACAAGCGCCACAAAATCGTCATTTCCAGGGAAGCCCGGCGTCTCTGGGAGTGAATGGGACAGTGTTCTATATATATCTATGAGTGGGTGTCAGTACACGATCCGTACCGCCTGCCAGATCCGTCTTTTACGATGGTTTACGACACTACATGATCGGTTCTACGCTTGCGCGATTGTCAGTATTACCTATCCAGAGAACGAGAATGTATAATAAGTCAAGTTAACATTGTTTGTAGCAGTAATAAAGTTCTAATAGTTAAATGTACATGTTTTAAGGAACCAACGGAAATGTATGGAGGCTACCCACATAGCAAAGAAGGTCGAATCAACGTTGATTGGTCAGGGTTGCGTTTCCTAGCTGCTAACTAAGTTAGCATCTTAGCTGGTTGCAATGCAATTTCCGCATTGCCAACCAACTAACAGGTTAGCAACTATTAGGGAAACGGTTTGTCAGACGACCGAAATTCAACGATGAATCAACGGCATGAAAACGTGAAGAACGTAAAAAAATATTTGTAACTTCTACAGACCAAAACCCTGGATGAGATGTACGAAACAGCTTTCTAGTTTACACTTAAGCTAGGTTACACAATTGACAGCTCTCATTAGCCTACATGCCATCTCCTCACGCTAACTGTTAAGTCTTTGTTTTCACATATAACACTGTTATACTTTAATAATGAAATAGGAACTGATCTGGGAACTGGATACTTTCATTTAGTGGCCCATAACGTTTGCATGCATGCACGCACGACACCTGCGTAAGCGTTTCAGGAGGCAACACTGCATCAAAACGAGAGCACACATTAAAATTCACACATGGAATGATCAAATCAGTCATTCCTTTACTGTGAACTTGCTAGCCTACGTATTTGCCTGTGTAAATAACTCGACTGAATCAAAGACAGAATTGCAAAGATGAGTATGGTCACCTACATTTAGATGTATGCTATTACAACCATGAATAAATGCATTGAGAGAATGAGCCCTATAGGAGGAGAGAGGGGGGGAGGGCAACAAGTAAACTAACTTGCTGTGTTGAGACAAGAACATGGACTCAATGACCGTTTATCAATATCATTTTATTGCATGCATAAATAACAAATCCTTCAAGGCCATAGAGCATATGAGTGTTCATCCTTTTGAAGATGCTCTGCAACTTCTGACTTACCACACTAATAGGCTACAAGAGACTATTCACCGTTCAATATTTTTTTTTAACTACATAAGTACGATCTTATATAAATAACACTTAATTTTAATTCATGTAACATGAAAAAATACATCAGGTATTGTATGCAATTTCAAGCCCATAACATTTTCTAATGTTTTCACAACTATAACATTAAGCAAACAGCTCACGATTGCTGCCCATTGCATGAGTACACTGTACAAAGAAATAGTCTATAAAAGGTTTTTGCTGTAATACGTCATCACTGGACATTTTTGAAATAGTGTTAAAATACCGTCACACCCCTACCTGACAGTCATGAGTACTTTGGTGGTTTGGTGCAAGGCTATTAGACTAATGGCCTCCTTACACCAAACAACTTTGACAAGATTTGGGAAAGATTCTTCAAAGATTGGAGTCTTTTGAGTAAAGCTTGAATGGGGGCATTAGTTAAAATACTACAATCTTTTAAGAATCTTTCCCAAATCTTGTCAAACTTGTTTGGTGTAAGGTGGCCATTAGACGTTTCCCCTCCCACTCAAGCAATTAGGACACCTTTCACACTGCTCCTGCTTGACCTATCCCTTCTGGCAATTTCCAATCAGAGCCATGCAAACATTTTCATCTCACAGAATAGAGTGTGCATGCCTCTCTCTACAAACCATGTGCAGTGGCAGAGTCATAAGCCTCAAAAACATGGCCAAACTTAGATGTCTAATGTCAAAACATGATTTAGATAACTTATTGATGCATTCATCTCCAGTAGGGTTGACTACTGCGATGGGCTTTTCCATTTGGTGTCACTGGGCCGAGTCATCATCTACTTCTTTGGCTTCATGTTCCGAGTCCTTGGGCTTTTCTGTGAAAGAGAATCACCTGGAGTTGACCATTTTTAATGCACTTTATTTACACCAATGTATTATACGTTTTTATGCAGTGGTTTGACACTGACTAAAATAGGAGAAATAAGTCACCCTATAAGGACTTTCCAACTTTTTCAGCTAAGGGTTACATTATACATAAAAAACATACGGTGAACTTACAACATGAACTGTGCCATCTGACAATTTGGGGTGGCATTTTGTCATTCTATGTCGTTGAGTGATTTATGTGTCCTGGGGGGGCTTGGGGGATTTACGTGTACTGGGGGGTCTTGGTGGACTTGGTTGCACTGCACCTTCTGGTGGTGTGAACTGTTAAATGAGAGTGTGTGAGAGAGAGAAATAGGACAGACAAAATAATTTATTAGAATAATATTACTACAGCATTAAAACAGAGTATCATCATCATAATCACCATCATCATCATCATCATCATCATTCATACACTGTAATACTGATTAGAAAAACAAAAGGGCAAACGCTAAGAATCGTTAGGTCATAATCCAATAAATACTCTGATGCATCTGTGATTAAAGAGAAACTATGCAGTTTTGGCCATTTCTTTTCTGTTTTCTCACTTTTTGCTGGCAGGTTTCTCTACAGAGCTCCCCCTACAGCCTCAGAGTATATGATTTACGACACTCCGTAAATCTGTCACGACGAATGTCTGAGAAACTCCATCGCTACCTTGTTCTAGGCGGTACATTCTAATTTTCACGTTTTAGTAGAACTAAAGCACTCATTTTCAGGTGCTTGTTGACAGCCATGTCAAAGAACAGGAAACTGGTTTGCCGACTACAAGTGAGCTTTTGCTCAGAGCACATACAGCCTATTTTATCAACTCACAGCTTTTCTCTGCTTCACTGAAATCACTCCTGGCACTGTCTTGTTAGACAGGGACGTGCACTGGTGAAATAACGTTAGCATGGAAAATAGTCTCTCCAGACATATTTCTTACATTCCACCCAGATGAGAAAATTAGCTTAATTTAATACATTTTAAGACCTTAAAACATTTATATTTTATTTAAGACGTTTTAATACTTTTTAAGGATCCGCGGAGACCCTCTATTGCTTCTAGTGGTCATACCTTATTTTTAGGATCAGTTGAATTGTTTTGAGATTTTTTTTGTAACAGTCTTTAATATGTTAGATATTCATGACATAACTTGTTTGTGGTCCCTGCAAACCATATGTTTTATTTTTCCTCTTTAGCATTATAAACAATAAATGAAACTGGAAACAATTGAACCAGGAGACTTTGTCACAAGACAAAAAAGATGTCTCAAAGCCCATTAGATTAACATCAGCCTACTGCGGTTTAGATTAGAAAGAAGGCGCAAAAGTCCGGCAGAGTTCCGTGCAAAAATTCCTTTAATGACTACATAGCGCAAAGCCTGAGTGGATCGCACGATTGCACTCCCGAACAAAGGTAGAACTCTCTTACTTATACCCCTTCAAAATACTGACACAGCACTACCCCGAACGAACTTTTCACCTTAAGTTTATGGAAAGTTCAGGGGTGTACAGTATAGAGTGATCACAGGTCATACATTGTGCATGGGTTAAATATCGTTCGCCCCCCTGCACTCTCCTACTGGTTGTTATGAGTAGAGCTCGCCCTGTGTACGCGTTATCTTGCAGCTTCAAGGCCGACTTTGGTTTCTTCAAAAGGCCTAGGCTAAGGCAGCATGAGACACAGTGCAACAAAATGAGACACAGGGCAGCAAACAGAGACATAGGGATACAGAGCGCACGTAGGGGGAATTCTGGTAGAATAGCTTCAGTATGTTAATAGTATTAGTTAAACTTGTTATTTAAAATGTTATAAGAGTATTATGGTTAGGAATAACTTCAGTGTATTACTTGATTATGATTAAGGTTATATGAATACATGCTTTACAGTTTCAAACTCTCTCTCAATGATGTCTACAACCCATAGGATAATTTTATACAACACATGTTTACCCATTTTCCTTGCTGTGGTATGCCACATTATGACCATTGTGATGTTTATTCTTACTACAGGACAGTATTAAAACTTGGATTTGATGAGGATTTATGTAAGGAGTAATATCCGCTGAGGTGTCCAGATATGCAGAAATAATGGAGGAGACGGAGACAAAGACCTCCCGGAGTGGAATTCTCTCCCAAGTTAATTCATTCCGTATATTGGGACACCTTATAGCTTGTTATTCTGTTTATCTCCCATGTTGCCAGCAGGCATGCACTTATTGCACAAGGGAAATGTAGTTCAGTTTAAAAAGAGGCCGACCTGTTCAATATGTTGTACTACTTTCATTGGTTGCATGGGGAGCTCTAGGGTTCTGATGACGTGGCTAATTGGTGGCGTAATTAGGAGCCGGATAAAACCTGGACCTCCCAGTCCGCGAAAGACCTCTTGCTGGCTTGCTTGCTCGACATCACACTTGCGGCTGCGCTCCCCACTGACACACCTTTTTGCATTACATACATTTCATTATGCTGACATACACCACAGTTTTACTTTGGCATACATTTACTGACTTCAGAGCTATCTAAATGCAAAAGTGCATAGAGGGAGTTATGACAAAACCGTGACTTAACAAACTATAAGCTATATAAGGTAGGCCCTATGCTAGGCCTATTACACAACATAAATTGTAACTAGGCTATGCTGGCGACCCAAATAAAATCTTCTTTGGGAACCAATGGCTTACAGTATCAAGCGGACTTAAACTGCCACCTCTTGGCGAAAAGTTAATAGTTTTGCATATCAGTAGTAATACATTTCACGCAGCTGCGTGAATCACGGAAAGCGCAAATGAAGTGGACACTTCTAAAAGGGACCCACGGTACAGTAGCTGAATGTCTGTGGCTAAAGCAGCCATAATGAAAGTGTTATCATTGTTTGGATACTTCACACACACATGCTTTTTAATCGCATAGACTACAACTACCAAGCTGGAATCACAGCACATCACTCCCCTCTCACACCCTAAACACGCACTTCGAACAAACAAAAAGCGTCTCAGTCTCATGGTATAGCCATAGGCAAAACTGTATCGGACCGGTGTAATGTTGACAGGCTACTAAATCATCCATCGCAAAGAATGATTTTTGTAGCATGTGCAACAAATATGTGTAGGTACAGCCCTGCCCTGAATACATCTCTCAACGCGGGCTCTAAAACATTTGGTTGTAAATTAAATATTTCAGTCTTTTATTATTTATAAATTTACAAAACACTCCAAACACTCCACACTTTCTGTGGAGTGTTGGAGTATTGTGTGTAGATTGAGATGAGAGAATTGAATTAATTTTAAGATGAGTCTGAAACTTACAATGTGGAAAAAGTGAAGCGCTGTGAACACTTTCCTTATGCACTGTAAATATCCAAAGCCAATTTGGGAAAAGGCTCGAGATATAAAAGTGCATCTAAAATAAATAGAATATTGTATAAGTGTGTTGGTTCAAGTAAAAAAAAAAGAAGAAAAAACATGTTATAAAATTAACAAATCTATCCTTCTGTGTCATTGTTGGCAAAATGATCGGAGGGCTCAGAAGCCCCTAGCATTTTGGGGTGCCCAAAATTTCTAGCGACGCCCCTGACCTCGGTATTTTAAAAATTCAGACTACGACCTTGTCTGGAACATGTGCTGAATAACAGGTCTCTTAACTAACGTTAACCAGTAAAAAAAAGTAGGCTACTTACCGCACATATTTCCATGTCCTTTGGTGAAGTTAATCGTGGCCTTTAGTGGCATCAACCTGATAAATAAATGCATATTATTTACCTTAACCTTAGCCCATAAACCTTCAGATGAAACACAGCAACCTAACTTATCCAACACTTAAGTGTTGGATAAGTTAGGTTGCGGTGTTGGCATGAATAAATACTAGCTAATGCTCAATGCGGTCCCTATTTAAATTACCGTTACTGTTAAGTTAATGATTACCCAAACGGCTAACGATAGCTAACGTTCACTGTTAACAATTGCCATATGCAAGATATAGTGACATTACGTTTAACCAACAATAGCAACATTTTTAAAGACAAAGATACATTGAACATCTGAACGCTGTACTCTTACCTGCACAATCTGTGGACATAATTCGTCGGGCGTAGACAAAATATATTTTTCTGCGAAGTTGGTCTCGTCAAATGTGCCGCTTCTTGGCCGTCAACTGTTTCAAGACATGCGTGGTACAGATATTACAGAGGAATCGTTACGTCTTCTTCTACGTAATTATGCGCATGCGCAGAACGGATCTGGCAGGCGGTACGGATCGTGTACTGACAGTGGGATGGCCCGGACGCCGAGCTTCTGTATGATGATTGGAGGAACCGTTATAGAGGCTGGACTCTTTTTGATTGACAGCATATGTCGCGATCTGACAGGAAGTGGTTCAAGTTCAAGGCAGGGATGCGTTAACGTTAATGTTGGCAGGTGAAGCCGAGAGAAAAAAGCAAGTTACAGCTCAAATTCTCATAATTTGGGAGCAATACAGTCGGTTTCTATTTGTCTTAAATAGCATACTGTAAATAAAACCGTAATGTGGAGTTACAGAGTTTGTGACTTGCTTTTGTTCCAGTTGTGTATTTAGGCTAAATTAGGTAGCGTGTGTAGGCTACATGCCATGTCTGCCATGCCAACTCTATAGCCTACTGTTTGGGATACTTTTGGCCCTCAAAGAACAATATAGCACCTTAATAATATTAATTTAATAATTTACCATTTTTTATCAGAGCTTCCCCTGTTCCAAAGAGCAGCAATCGCCACTGGTGATATCATATGTATAGGTTTAGTTTAGTTGAACCTCATCTGCCAGGTATTTGACCTACCAGGTTGACACAGCGTGAAAAATACTCAATAATACTCAAAGCATACCTGAAGCCGGGGAAATGCGGGGGGGGGGGGGGGGCGCGCCTGGGATGGCTTCTGAAGTAGCATCGCAAATGAGAGAACATTTTGAAAATTCCACAGACAGGGAGCTCTTGAACCCTCTCACCGTCTCTGAAAGCATAACCGTGGCTCAACAGGTAGGCTAGATCTATAGATAAACTCATTTTCAGGCATCTGACCGACCGGGTTGACACTTCAGCGTGAGAAATCGGGGGTGTGGCGTGTGAAACTAATCAAATGCGTGTGTCTCACGGCCAATGCGTGAGAGTTGGCACCTATGGATACGCAGCATCGAGGCAAAGACAACCAGACTGAGAAACAGTTTCTTCCCATCTTCTGTTAGACTGATACATTCATTACCTCATCACCTCTGCTCTGATCAGACCAGACAGCTCCTGACATATGCACTTTAGTCATGAACTTATGGACTTTACTCTGAACACTGATGACATTCAACGATATAGATTTTTTAGATAGGATGATACATGGTGCAGCCGTGGCCTATTGGTTAGTACTTCGGACCTGTAACCGGAGGCTTGCCGGTTCGAACCCCGACCAGCAGGCACGGCTGAAGTGCCCTTGAGCAAGGCACCTAACCCCTCACCCCGAGCGCCGCTGTTGATGCAGGCAGCTCACTATACGCCGGGATTAGTGTGTGCTTCACCTCACTGTGTGCTGTGTCTGTTTCACTAATTCACGGATTGGGATAAATGCAGAGACCTCTGCAATCCCTCACGGGATCAAAAGAGTATATATACTTATACTATACTTATACTTATACATTTGTTTGACCCATAATTTAATTTCTATTTTTTTTCTATTTATTGGTGTGTGTGTGGGTGTGTTTCGCCTCTACATAAAAATGTAGGAATGAAAATAAAGCTTTCTTAAATCCTTGAATTCTTGAATATTTAGTCCTTTCCCCTCATTTCACCTGTTGCCACATAAAACACTTCAACCCATGAAATTCAGACATTCGCACAACCTTTACATCTTTATTTCTCATAGTGTCATATTTGTACATTTATTCATTTGAAAGAAAAAATCTGTCTATCCAAACTGCCACAAGTGAGGTTCAATAAGATAAGGTCAGGTATTTAGCAGGGCTTTTATTCAAATTGACTTACAAATTCATGAAGCTGATCAAAAGAAAAAATATAGGCTACAAAATAAAACATAAAATGAAGATTCAGTTTCTTTTGGTCGTTGCCCCTTGCGTTGGCCGTGATGCCCCTTTTGAAAATCAAAGGTTTACAGGCCACTGTGGCCTTGGTGCCCCCAAATTCACCAATTCTTCTCAGTTGAAATGCTTGCGATCGCGAAGTAGCCTACTCATCACACATGTATCATATATGAAAGAGATTTTTCTCAGCTTTTAAACGATGTTAGCCACTAATTGCTGTGGTGAACGGTTCACGAGAAAAGTAAATAATATTATTAAATTTAATCATAACTTCTATGTAAGGTTCTGCGTCCATCTCCCTACCCATTCATCTCGGTGGAATACTTCATGAACCCATCGTTCAACACATGACAAACCATATATCAGAATAAACAGCAGAACTTACTGAACACAAAGGTGTAAAGCAGTCCCCTGTGCAGTCAGCCATTCCCGAGTATTCCGGTTTTAAATTTGCATTCATGTCTACAACTTTGGTCTTTAGGTTTCAAAACGTGTGTAAATTGTTCTACATGATTTCATAACAAGCCAAAAACAAAATAAATGTACAAATATTGCCTAGATATCGGTAAATATTAAAACCAGAGGATATAGATAGATAGATATAGGGCAGTTCCAGCGTTATGGATGTGACAATTGGACTCATATTGGTAAACAAAATGCCTTAGAGTGGGGGCAAAATTAATATCAGTGAATTCATTTGCATAACTTTTAATGCAATCTCTGTCCTCTGAATACTGAGAAATCCTCAAATTTCATATAATCAATTTCATCCTAAGAATACAAGGCATTTTATCAGCGTTATGGATGTGACATGAAATGGACACATTTGAGAGATTACAGGTTTTCTACAAACTCTGTGAATTTTGAAGGAAACTGCCGAAACTATGATATATGTACCATGAAGGAGACTTGAATGAACACAAAAAGTGTGTTTTTGAAACTATGCGTCATTTTCGTAATGCATTATGTAGGAAAAACTGGCGTTATGGATGTGACGGTTTCACTTTATGGATGTGACGTGTCTGAACCAGTCCTCGACAAACTACATAAAACACATAATTAAGTAGTGAATTTTGATATGAAACAATTGAAATAGTAATTATGAAAAACTAGCGATGAAATTATTGCTTCCTCAGTCCAACTATGATCCACAGGAAGAATCAGGACAACAAATATAAAAACATAAAATATAAAAAAGAAATTATTTTTTTTATTTTACCGTCATCAATTTTGGTCAGTGATTCCCGGGTTACTGAAACACCAGGGAACATGAAACTTGGTGGCCACTCCCCTAAATAACTAGCCCTACCTGAACCGTTGCACCCAAGATGACAAAATATTTATGGTATGTTAGTCTCAAGAGCCCGCATGAACCTAACCCATACCCACTCATTTGTGATTTGCACACATAAAGTACATGCACGCGTACGTTCACACACGCACACACACACACATGTGCACACACACACACACACGCACGCACGCACAGTCGCACACATACAGACAGGCAAGGACACACACACATAAACACATACAGACAGGCAAGCACACACACACACACACACAAACACACACATGCACAAACACCCCCCCACATGAATGCAGACACATAAACACACACACACATGAAACATGACATATTACATCACAAAGCCTTTTATCTTACCACTAGGAGTACTCCTAAATCGCACTAAAAGAATCAGAGCTCTGTTCTAGAATCTTTGGTTTAGGAGTTGTCCTTTTTCCTTACTAAGAGTAGGTCTGAAAGGCTTTGTGAATAACCTTTAAGAGAAAACTCCTAGCTAAAATCTTTTAGTGCGATTTAGGAGTACTCCTAGTGGTAAGATAAAAGGCTTTGTGAATACGGCCCCAGATGATTTACAGTTATGTAATATGTCACGTTTCA
Source organism: Alosa pseudoharengus (assembly GCF_046254945.1). NCBI lineage: Eukaryota > Metazoa > Chordata > Actinopteri > Clupeiformes > Clupeidae > Alosa > Alosa pseudoharengus. The sequence goes on along the minus strand of NW_027468587.1, from coordinate 33,548,254 downwards.
TGTTTTTGTAATGTTTCATGATGCAGGTCTACTGCTGTGAATAGGCTAAATACAAATTTGATCATTTTTATAGCCTACTACTGTATACTTAACTTTGGCCTTGGTGCCCTGACATGTGGCCTTTGTGCCCCCACCAACTATGCCCAACTGAAGGCCAAGTGGCCTTGCCCCTAAAATGGTGAAATTCCAAGTCTGGTCAAGAGTCTTTTCTGCTGTGATCCCTCATAGGTGGAATGATTTACCTACTGCTCAATTCTAGTTTGGGGATCCTCAAAAAGCAATGACATTTTTTACAGTCTATGTTTAGCACTTGCTTTTATCCAAATTTACACCAAGGGCTACAGCAAAGCTCCGCCTCAAATCTCCCTGGCTACAGTGCAGAGGAGACCCTACTGCATCTGTCAATATTACTAGAGGATAGGAGTGCTACTCTAGGTTTTCTGCCCACAACAGCTGATGTAGAAATACAGAAATAAATGTCTTCTTTGTGTAAATTTAGATAAAAGCATGTCAATTTGGATAAAAGCATGTAAATTTGGATAAAAGCATACCAGAGTCCATACCAGAGACCAGAGTGACAGAGACCGTTTTGTTTGTATACGTTTCCATGGTAGCTGTCATTGGAGTTCATACCATTCGCAGGTAATGACAACTGGGAGATTCTAAACAGCTAACAATATTTTTATTATGAACAATTTGCGACAAAATGATAATTGTTAAAATCGTAAATAAATGATTACACACAGACATCCAAGCTAGGCACACGTATCTGCTGACACCTTTAATGAAAAGCACCCCTTTTGTGAGAATCAATTGGTACCGCCAGACGAGAACGTGGGCGCGCGTGCGGTTCATTTAGCCACTGAACAAGCCTGAGGTAGGAGGGACCATGTTGACATGAACGGAGCCGGCTGTCGTTGGGTTTTGGGAAGCAAGTCACATCATGGATAAAAACGCCATGGTCAAAGTTGGGGCCGTGGCCAGCGCCAGCATGTGCGCTCTGTTTGGTGGTGTGGTTTTGGCGCAATATATTTTTACCAGGAAGAACAGAGCTGGGAAGAAAACGAAGATAATCGAAATGGTGGGTTGGCCCCTACTCATTTTTGTGACGTGACTAGTGCGCAGCCGCGGCCTTTCGTAAAAATAGCAGCGTTTAGAGGTCACACGCTATCAGGAAGATTCATGTGCGATGGTCATTTTTCAATGTAAAACTACAACAAAATTGTGTTGCTGGTTAAGAATGCTTATGCTTAGTCTCGTCTGTAAAGATGGACGGTTTTGTTTCTACTGGTACATTTAGTAACATGAGCTAGCTAACTACCTCCAGGCAGGCAGTCCTCAGTTATGCAAGATATGCGACCCTCCTTAATGCTGGTGGACCTCATCCATCTAACCCAACAAGTTTTACTGGAGATTGTTTTCGCCTGGCCTCCAGACATGGATTCAGCCATAACCATGTTATTGTCGGAATTGTCATCTAAAGGCAGGGGAACTACCAGAAAGTTGGCTGTTGGGAATTGTTTCTTCAACGTTAGACAGTGAAGAAGGTTGTTCTGAGCTTGTTTACGGCATGATACGAGCCCAACATGCTAATTATGTCAATAAAACTAACCATGTTTAAAGAGAACCAATGAAAGTTGTCACAGTGATCCCACTGATTTCTCAACTTTATACCAGGTGAACTGTCAACAGTGCTTCCTGCTCTATCGTTAGCCTCATCCGACTTCGCACACCGCTGCGTAGATCTGGCTGATTGTGATGCAATCTGGACATTTGCACAAAGCAAACATGCATTGTGGAGACAGTAAAATAATGCATTCATTACGTCCAGACAGATATGCGGAGCGCAGCATGAAACCCCATGCTGTAAGTGGCTGCTAAGGTCCCCAGTCACCACTTCTTGCGTCACCCATCGTCATAACTAACCCATGACCAAGCAGGCATTGTTGGGTAGAGTAGAGAAGGGCGTAATTTGGAACGTATGATTTTGTTGACATTACCATGCGACATATCCCAAAGGTAATTCATCCCAATAACAACTTTTAGCAGTCCTCCAATATTGTTAATTATTGTATTCTCAAGTGGTAGCCTAATGTTTCAAATATAGAAGGAAAATATTGTGCTATAATGTGCTGTTCTTGTGCTGCTTTAAAGTGAATATTAATGGCAATAAGAACATGCACCAGTTACCAATACAACTGCTTAACATTAACCGCTAGATGGCAGTCCCAGACCCATATCATATGTATATTATTACATAGTATAATAAGCATCTTCTATCCAAAAGTTCATTAATTTATTCATGAGTTTATTAATAGTAACCGCATTATTTATAGTAGTCGTGTTATTTTTTTAATTTCTGTTTGTTTGCACCCACCAGGTTCGTGCAAGCCATAGACATGTTTAATATTTGGAAATTGGTTAATCCTTTTGAGTTGAACCTTATAATTAATGACTTCTAAATGAATGGCATCATTGTGGATTACTCTATGCTTCGACACAATATAAATATTGTTCTGACCGCAAATGTTACAGATTATCTTACCTTACATTTGCTTGCCTCCTTTGCTGTCTGGTTCACACTGGTTTGGGATAACTGGTGTTTGCGTCACACATGTAATCTATTGGGAAGGGGGGGGGGGGGGTGGTATTACTACTTAGCAGATCTTGGGCATAAATTAGCCTGAGCTAACGCTACCAAGCAGACCATGGAAAGGCTCATTGCAATGTTATTATTAATTGGTCTCAGTACTAAATGCAACCAGAGACACAAAAGACAACTAAACTCCCCAGTGTCACATGCTGACAGTAGACAGTTGGATGTGTATGTCTTTGTAGCTACTCAGGTGCACCAATACATTTGCCATAGCAGCTGGTTGGTTGGGTTGAACAGTGCAACTTGACCTTGTTTGAGTAGCTGGGGTAGTGAGGACATTTCTACTTCCTGTGCAGGGGTGGCAACTCAAGCCGTTTGCCCAACACCTCCAGATTAGAGGGGAAGGCGTCTGTTGAAAGTTGTGACTTCAGAGACCAGTCTGTTTTCTGTAAACTCGGGCAATGGGCCTGTGCCACAGTATCTCCTTTGTAGTTGCTAACGTGCGTCCGTTGGCAGGCATTGGCACAACATGAACTGCATTATTTAATGAGATTGGCCCAGTGTCAGTGGTCAGTGGCAACTAAACACTCAAAGCGATCACTCTGACGTTCTGTTCTGTGAGTGTTGAAAGTATTGCAGCTGCAGTGCAGCAAGCGTTGGGCTTAGTGTCACAAACCCTCTGACCTCCCACCCGTCTGTGCACATGCCTGTGCACGTGTTTCTGACTTTTTCTGTGTTTATACGTCATCTGGTCTTTTGTTAGAAGAGTTTATAGATTGTAAATCTATTGTAACTGTCTTGTCTCATTGAAGTTTTGCTGATTCTGGACTTCATTTCCCGTCTGGGGTAGGACGGTAACGGTACACAAAAATCACAGTTCGGTGTCTAGCCTACCCCAGTTTTGAAGTCATGGTTCGGTTCATTTTCGGTACAGTAAGCCTGTAGGTACTGCTAACCTAATAATGTATACAATATTGCTGATGCGCAATGGGAATAGTATAGGAAGAGGTGTCGACAAATGTTTTGATGTTAATTGACTAAACTGACATATGCTCTGCCTTTGTGTGGGCACTCGAATTTAAAACATGGTCCTCAAGCAAAAAAGCCTACCGATTGTTACTGTTAAAGACTGTTTGGTACATTCGGTACACATCTGTATTGAATCTAACGTCATGTACCTAAACAGTTTAGTAGGAAAACGTGTACCATTACACCCCTAGTCTGGGGTGATGGTCATTTTCTCCCTCAAACTGTATTGTTGCATCTTCAGATGGAGAGAGTATGGCTTCACAAACCGATTCACCACGGTCTCTCGTCTCTCACTAGACCTGAGAAATCTGATGTCTAAGGGAAAGGGTGCGCCTAGTCACACAGACTAGACCATAGGGCAAAATGCCACTCTAATCATTGCTATTAAGATTCCAAAGAACAGATCTTGTCCTCACAGATAATGCAAATCATAGTCACTCAATACTTTAAGAACACTGAACAGAAACTGAGATGGTCAGCAGCTGAGTAGAGGGACGCATTCCTATGGACATGTTGAGTCATTTACAGAGCACAGACATGTTAAAGTGAAGGCCTGTCTGAATAATTTATTTTCATATTATTCTGATTTACACCATTTTCAGAAGGGACTTGGTATACTTGCAAAAATCTAGGGGGACAGTAGAAAAATAGAACTCTCTGGTACCTCATCCTTCTTTTTCTAGCTTGCTGCTTTTCAGCTGGCCGTAGTTAAGTGTCATCTTTTGTTGCAGGAGCGTACATGTATTACTTGCGTGGTGTGATGGCCTTGTTTTGTTGCTTTGCTGATTCTTGGCTGGGATTCTTCTGCGCATGTCAGCACTGCTGCATGCTCACACAAGAGGTTCACGGAGGGAAAGGAATTCGTTTGGAAGGGGTGCTCAAGTCTCCAGCATATTTGCGGGCCGTTTTACACGCCCAACCCTGACACAGCACACCCATGGAAGCCATGCCAATGACCTACTTCTTACTCAGGCAAAACAAATACAGATCTGAACGTTTCGGACTGTTTTCAGAAACTGGAGGAAAGTCAGTTAGCATGTCTATGTGTTCTTTGAATTATGTTTAGAATGCCACTGACCCCAAACCCCTTATAGTTCAGTAAAAAAGCAATCAAAGGGACTGGTTGGAAGAATGTACACAGAGCATATGCTCACCTTTTGACCTCTGACATTCCATAGTCATGTCTATACTCTGTGCCTACACAGCAGTGTGTGGTGGGGGTCAGTGTGTTTTGTAATCTGTGTGGTCAGCATGTGTGCGTGCGCGTGTGTGTGGATGGGTGTGTGTGTATATCAATACAGATAGGATCTATTAGTGACCTCTCTTGGGGTTAAAGGGGAAAGGTTAGATTTGTGATTGGTGCAGTATCTCCACAGGCTGTAGCAATCACCTCTGCCTCACTGACCTTGTTCTACAACTTTCTCAAAAGAAAAATTAGCATGTCCTTAATGGAAGTGAGAGAGGGGGAGAGAGAGAGAAGATTTATGACCCATGCATTCATAGCAGTTTCCTTGACTGCAAGTATGCTTGTCTGATGTGTGCCTGTAACGCATCAAGCGTGTGTGTGTGTGAGTGTGTACGTTTGTGTTTGTGTTTGTCTGAGGCCCCTTAGAAGGGGTGGGGGCCATGAGGCTAATCTATTTTTGGCGACGCCCCCTATGAGCCAGCGCTATATAAGCCTGAGCATGACCGACAGAATTTTCTTCCCTCTTCGCTTTTTTGTGCAACGTCCTGAAGACTCAAACGAGAGGTAAGGCCATATCTTTGTGCTGCAGACATAGGGAGTGAGACATTACATTACCATGTGTGAACTTGTTCATGCTTATATGTGTTTTCTCTTGGTTTGTCTGTTATAGGCTAAATATATGCAGTATGGGATGACTTTAGGATCCATTCAGTGTTATCACACAGCTGATAATGCCTCAAAGATCGGTCATGTTATTTCTTAGTTGTAGATTAGTAGTTGTAGACATAATGGGCTGAGTATTAGTCGGGGTGTTTCAACGTGTCAGTTTCTTATTGTGTGTGTGTGTGTGTGTGTGTGTGTGTGTGTGTGTGTGTGTGTGTGTGTGTGTGTGTGTGTGTGGATATGGATTCGTGTTGGGATCAAAAATGTGTGTGTGTTTTTTTTTATTTTCATGTGTAGATCAAAACCAGTTATGCAATTTAAAGATGTGTTACATAAAAAAGGGTGTGGGAAAGTGGATCAAGCCAGGGAGACACCCCACCCCCACCCCCTCCCCAGGTCTCATTCCACCCATCTCAGCACCAGATCTGACCTTGCTCAGGGATTGCATTGACTATTTTATGATGTTTTCTGGCCATTTTTTTATGTTGGAGCAGCCCAACATTAGTGTCTTATGGTTATAAATTTCAACTAGACAGGTTTTCGCTGTGGGAACCAGAAACCATGACGCTGTGGATTTCTGCCATGAATTGTCTGTTTATCAGGGGTTTAATTACCACCGCCACCCGTCACCACCCAAAAGAAACACACACACACACACTCCGTGTCAAGGTTGCGCTTGCATTAGCAGCCTTAAAAATATGCCTGATCTTCTTACGGGGTGGTATGTTGGGGACCGTACTGGGTAGGATTGGTATTTTTAAGTCAGGTCTCTGTGGTCACTCAGCAGGGATGTCCTTTCTTATCAGTCGTTGCGATTCTGCCACAACTTCTGCCACGGTTGGCAAAATGTGGCCAAGCTTGCTCTTTCACGTCGCCTCTTAAAAAGTAGAGGTGTCCATAGCAACCACCTGTAATGTAAAACTGAAAGTTTTTTGACGGTTCAACATTCCACATCTTTGTATACTGTATACAAAGGATTGTGTAAGTTAGCCTTGATCAAGCATTGCCACATCAAAGACCTACACTTAAAGCTCAAAGAAATGCTCAAGTCATTGATAAATCAATCACAGTAAGTTAAAAAGATAACATGTTTCCAATTGTGTTGTGTCAAAGGCGGAATCACAACCATAGGGACCTCCATTACAATCCCCACTATCTCTTGTGTCCTATAGCTTAATTCTAGAATGAGAACAGTACTCTACCTTTACTGGGCTGCAGTCACGTTGCTGCTCTTTTGATGTGCAGAAGCGTCGGACTCCTGTCTTCAGGGTAAAGAGCAGACTTTGACAGTGATACTGCACGGCCGCTTTTCCACTTCAAGTCTCTCTCTAGCCTATGGCTGCTGGTGGGTGAGACGGGGTGGGGAGCTTGTTTGGGTCACTGTTATATAAGAAGACAGCTAGACATGTACACAGCTGTTGCCCCTCTTCAGCTTCAAAAATAAGTTGTTTGTGTGCGTAAGGGACTCAGCTGGCAAGTTGTCTCGGTCATCTGGTTTGGGTTTTGCCTGCCTGTCTGCAACACATCTCCTGTCACAATTCAGTGTTTCTTTTTGCTGTATTGAAATAAGGAAGAAGTTATAAAGTAACTTAAGTGGTAAAAGCATCAACAAGGGCTCAAAAAAATGGATTGAAATAGGTGGGCCACACCAGGGGAACAACGATCGCAAAATGGGGTTGCCATAGAATGTTGGTGTAGCATTAAAAATGTGACTTGAATTTCAGATGAAGCCAAGTCAAATCCTTGTGATCTATGAGTCATTTTTATATCACTTGTTGACAGTGTTTTGGGTTGTGGAGGGGACGTCTCTAAATCTCTCTCTCTCTCTCTCTCTCTCTCTCTCTCTCTCTCTCTCTCTCTCTCTCTCTCTCTCTCTCTCTCTCTCTCTCTCTCTCTCTCTCTCTTTCTCAGATGCCGGAGTTTGAGAAGAGCACCGTCCACATAAAGGACCCGGAGCGGGTTGAGCAGGTGATCTGCGACTTGATTAAGGGTGGAGCCCCTAAGCTGCAGGTATGGATGGGAGTTAACACATCCTAATACAGCCAAATCTCACGCACATTTGCTTGCCTATGGATATTGTGCTGTGCTCTCACTGGAGCATTAACTCATAGGCTCATTGCCATTGTTTTGTTCCGATCCTGATAATGTAGTGCTATGTAAATGTAGTGTGTTGTATTGTAGCATGAATCACTGGCATCTGCTGGTTTGTTTTTGGCTGTATATGGGCGTATATATATATATATAGCGTATGTATGTAGGACTGCAATATTTTGGTTTACCCTGATACCCTGGGTATGGCAGTATATTTTTGCTGTTTTACAAAACAAAAATCAATATTTTCTATCTTTTTCAGATTATCACAGATTTTGATATGACGTTAAGTAAATTCGCAGTCAATGGAAAACGCTGCCCAACTTGTCATAGTAAGTTAACCTAGCCTAAAGTTTAATTTAACAGTATTTGAATGTTATAGCTTAACAGCATTTTTCCCCTGATGATTTTAAATATGATCTGTGAAACAATGATACATTTGTCATAAAATAGTTTTTTTTTGTCATAGATATTATCGATAACTGCAAACTTGTCACAGAGGATTGCCGCAAAAAGGTTTGATTTCATTCCGATTTTTTGCTTTTCCTGAACTAAAGATATAATGTTGTTGCATGTTGTTAAGCATTCACTCAACAAAAAGGACTTAAAACTCTTAGCTATACAATCATTTTGACATATGGTATTTGTTTCTTTTGTTTGTAGTTGCTGCAGCTGAAAGAAACCTACTATCCCATTGAGATAGACCCCCACCTCACTATTGAGGAGAAGTTTCCATTCATGGTCGAATGGTGAGGTTGCACAAAAAATATGCACAGTGTACTGCTTACATACACTCAAACTTACCCTAAGTTAGGACCTCCACATAGGCAATTCGTATATTGGTAGTCACACTCACACACACACACACACACACACACACACACACACACACTATTTTTGTCTGTTGTAGATGTAGATGTACTCATAAACAAACAGACATTTCAACTCTTTTTCCCCCTTTCTATATACAAACACCTGAACATAAGCGCTTGTCACTATGCCTGCTGTTGCTGTGCTTGCAGGTATTTTAAATCACACACGTTATTAGTGGAGCAGAGGCTTCAGAAGGACAAACTCCCAGAGGTGGTGAGAGAGTCCGATGCATCTCTCAGGTAAGATCGTACTCAGTGTCTGAGAGATTTAATCCTACAAAGCAAATGTACAAGAGTGCTCATGGTACAAATATCAGATATTATGACCTAGCTTGATATAGATAGAAGAGGCCTGAACTTTTATTGCTGAGTCCGAACACATGCAGATTGTTGTGTTTTTTCTTGTACTGTGTCATTTTGAATATGAAAGTGATGTTTATTGGTAGGTGGACAGGCACGTTTAAAAGTGCAGTTGGGGACTCTCACCTAGGACACTTTTTGTGAAATTCAGTGACTTGCTCAGTAAACGGGAAAGAAACAATGTGCCTCGTACAAAGCCCTACATTGTATTCCAGCCAATCAACAAAGCCCTACACTCTATTCCAGCCAATCAACAAAGCCCTACACTCTATTCCAGCCAATCAAAACGTTGATTCTGGAGCATGGAAGGGAGAGTGCACTTTTATTGTCAACTGAGCTCAACTGTGAACCGAATCACAAAGTGCTTGGTTAAGTGTCCTGTTCCTCCATGCAGGGAGGGCTATGAGCAGTTCTTTGATTGGCGCTAGGTTAAGTGTCCTGTTCCTCCATGCAGGGAGGGCTATGAGCAGTTCTTTGATCGGCTGCTGCAGCACAACGTGCCCGTGTTCATCTTCTCGGCTGGCCTGGGCGATGTGCTGGAGGAGATCATTCGCCAGGCTGGGGTCTACCACGCCAACGTCAAAGTGGTCTCCAACTTCATGGATTTTGATGAGAATGTAAGGACATTAACATTCTAGACACCATAGGCTGTATAAATAAGGGCTTTTCCATAGTAAGAATGTAGGGGTAATAATAAGAGCAAATTAAAATCTACTAGGTACATTGACAATTCTATCACTAAGCATACAACCATTCAAAAACCACAGACTAGGGTTTACTCATTTATAGCCAATGAGTCAACACTGTGATGACTTTGATTGATCGACCCGGGGTGTTAGCATTGACTAAACGCACCCATGCTTACCTGTCTACCGCTGTGTTTAACAGCGGCCATTTCTCAAGCTTAATTTTTCACATAATTGGTTGTAGCCGATTGTGTCTCGGCTTGTTCAGTTATGCATGTGTCCTGTAGTAAAACGCTTTGTGTGTGTATGTGTGTGTGTGTGTGTGACAGGGAGTCATCAAAGGCTTCAAAGGCGAGCTCATCCATGTGTACAACAAACATGACGGGGCACTCCGGAACACTGAGTACTTCAAGCAGCTGAAGGACAACTGCAATATAATTTTGATGGGCGACTCCCTTGGTGACCTGAACATGGCCGATGGTGTGCCCAGTGTGGAGAACATCCTCAAGATTGGTTTCCTCAATGACAAGGTAACCTCACAACTAATAACTAATAACTAATCTATCATAATAGCTTGACCACAATGTACGCATGTAAACCCACCTATTGAGAGCTTTGTGGCTGTATTAGTTGAATTGTACTGTATTTTCTAACTGGGCACATTGAAGATGGGCGAAGCCCAAACATCTGTACCTTAGTTCTGTCCATCTAAGGCCTTGTACACTGTTTTGTCTTATTTTAATACAACACTATTTAAGCATCAGCTTTTGAGTGCGGTTTCCTTTTTCCACCTACCTACTTGGCCTGTTTTTGGATTCTTCACCCCAGGCAAAACACCTGGCATGCACCAACCTTAACAAGCACCAATCTCAAACTAACTCTACATTGTATTTTCATTGACCAGGAGCACAGTGTCTGTCTGTCTGTCTGTCTGTCTGTCTGTCTGTCTGTCTGTCTGTCTGTCTGTCTGTCTGTCTGTCTGTCTGTCTGAGTTTGCTCACATAAACCTTTTGTGGCCGTTGCAGGTGGAGGAGCGTTTGGAGAAGTACATGGACTCTTATGATATTGTCCTGGTGAAGGACGAGTCTCTAGAAGTGCCCAATTCCATCCTCCAGAGGATTCTGTGAACGGTCAGCCATGCACCCGGGTGGTCAAGTTTTTTTTTTTTTTTTTAAATTAACCCAGATCAGTCCAATCTTCTGAACTCTTTGGCACGTTTCCATTGCTTTGGGACATCAGCTAACACCTTGATGAAGTCCTCTACCCCCGGCAACCCCATCTGACCCCACCCTGGCTCACCATCCTCCATCTTGTCAAGACCTCTGTTATGTCCACTCTTTGCCCCCTTTCTCCTTTGCTTTCTTTTTAAAGACAACTACATGAACTGTTTTCTTAAAGTGCTCAACATCCATAAGTTGCTGGTCTGTTTGTGTCTCTCTGGTTGTCATTACTGGACTGAGTACACAATAGTTGATCAACACAACACAACACAACAGCCAAACAAAAACCAAAACATGTCTGTCAATCAACTTTGTTCAATTTGCACATTATTATTACTATTGCTATTATCATTGGTTTTATTTTTATATTGTAATGTTATTATGGGAGTAGATATGCAGTATATTAAGGGTTGTTTAAGGTGTAGGGAAATATCACAGACAGATCCTGCATGTGTTTTACCACCAGAATCTTCTAATGATGCAGGAGAGGAGAAGATGTGCATTTAAACAACATGTCATTGAATAAGAAATGGTCAGGTGCACCGCCACATGCTTTCTGATCTATGTTCTCATGGATGTTGACGTGTCCTGTGATGGACAATATGCACTCCAGGATAGTATCAGAGAATGTATGTTACAGATTCCCTCGAATGTTTGACAAACAGGCAAAATGTTGGCATTGTTGTTCATTTTCAATTCATGCTCAAGAGATTCATTCTCTCTTTTTTTTTTTGGCTTTCTTTCTTTCACCAGATGCATTTTATCGGTGTATGTCTGATACTTAGAATGCACACTACCTCCAAGATGTTCACCTTTGGGGTGGAACAGTGTAACTTTGTTTTTGATTTGCACTCATTGTAAAGTCCCTTTTTGAATTAAGCATTAGTGTATGCTGCTACCAATTGCATGTTGCCTTTATTAAATGCATATCATGTGAGAAGTTTCAATTGTCAATAAAAAAATATATAGGAGACACTGACTGTCAGTGCTGTATTTGGAAAACCTTTGAAATTGAGTTGCTCATCACAGAATTGCCATGTAGCTGACGGAGAGATCGTAAGTACCTTGAATCACCTGTAGATGGCAGCGAAGTCCTTGGAAAGGAAAGGAAAGGAAGAAGGAACTCGGAAAAGCAGGGGTCCCAAAAGTTTTGACGTGGCACATATATTGGAAATATGATACCAATATGTGATACCATATTGGCTCGTTGGTCTAGGGGTATGATTCTCGCTTAGGGTGCGAGAGGTCCCGGGTTCAAATCCCGGACGAGCCCTAATTTTAAACTATTTAGATTTGTATTTATTGTGCGTCTGCGAAACTAAACACCCAGCAAGTGTGGGGTATGTGTATGAATGACCTACAAGCAATGAATGAACTTTGCAATTATTTGTGTAGCGGTATGTCAAACGTAGTATTGCAAGTTCCTTCATCAATAATTATTGGTTCATCTAGAATAGATCTAGCCTACACAATGGGAGTGTCGTGTTTACGCATAGACAGGTCGCCGCCGCTGAAATGTTCACCGGATAGTAGAGCTCAGCTAAAACGAAAATGGCACAGTGGCACACATTAAAACCACATAGGCATACAACTTGTTCCATTAACTAGGCTATTCCTATCCCATTTTATAAAATACTAGGCGTGTTTAACCCCCATTAGAAATTATTTAGCTCCAGGCTTTTTGTACCAAATTTCCATAATTGTATTGTATGTCCTCATGAAAGACTGAATGAGATTTGATACGTTTGAGTTACTGCATATGTATGATTTCTAGCTTTATCTATAGGCTCGTTGGTCTAGGGGTATGATTCTCGCTTAGGGTGCGAGAGGTCCCGGGTTCAAATCCCGGACGAGCCCGTCTTTTACGCATTGTTATGCATGACACAGACCTTACAGGATAAGTCAAGAGTTCTTGCCATTTCAGTTATAATGGGGGTCTTTATAAATGGGAATATTTGACAATGTAGGCCTGTAAAACGTATTGAGGACTTATTAACATTACAAACATTCGTTGTGAACTATCGATCTTTGGAAAGTGTGGGGAACACTGTAGGCTGTAACCAAGCCACTTTCAACACTCTGGTATTAACTGCGCTGTAGGCCTATTCGAAAAAAACTACAGTAGCCTATAAGTGCCTAATTCATATCCACATTTGGTTATATACCCCCATATCGGCTCGTTGGTCTAGGGGTATGATTCTCGCTTTGGGTGCGAGAGGTCCCGGGTTCAAATCCCGGACGAGCCCGAGTTTTAACCGTATGAGATGAAATGAAATATGACACTAGGAAGTACGCCTACTTTGACAATAACACTGCTCCACAGTACACGTCAAATTCCCTGAGTCGGTCGTATCGTAAAGTAATGGAATCGGACATGACTGAAAAGCCTATACATTACAGCAGTGTTCCGATAAACTGAGACCTGACAGGTTGGCATTGGCAAAGTAATAGGAAGTCTAGTCTATCTTGACCATTTCGGAGTTCACCGACAGAAATGGTCATGACGCACAGATTGCGTCATGCGTCGTAAACTGTTCAAGTTAGATCGACTACTGTATGTCGCGCTACTTGCGCAGTGTGCGAATGTTCCCAAAGTCTAGGAAAGGCTTATGGCTTAAGCGGAGTGTAGCCGATTCTGTATCTCTACAAAGAAACCTAAAGTGATTTGCTTTTATTTTTCTAATATGGTTCAGTCCGTAGCCTCTGAAAGCCTCTGAAAACAATTGTCCATGTGCACAGTTTGATAATCGATTCAGAAATGCTAGTGTAAACTTTACCATGCAACAGTCTAAATTGTATTTAGACATGATACAGAAAATACCACTGTCTTATCAGTAGAAAATGGTCCTGTGGTTAGAACAATCAAAATTTGCAATTCTTTTCGGAAATCATGGAATCGTCAAGTATCCAACCTATCCAACTTTTAGTGCCCAGTTTGAAACCCAACATCTTTGACGATCTGGATGTGCATTAGCATGGGCATGTTGCACATATCTGGCAAGGCACAATCAATTCTGAATTATGTACAGGTTTTGAGCAACATATACGGCCATCCAGGCAATGTCTTTTCCAGGGAAGACCTTGCATATTTCAGGAAAACAATGGCAAAATGAATTCTGCACATATTTAAACAGTAGGACTATTTCTCCATAGAGGAAGAGTCCAGGTGCTAAAATGGCCTGTCTACAGTCCAGACCTGTCAAATTATCATGGAATAAAAAACAGCATGATTAAGAATACCCCATACAGTTGAGCAACTGCAATCCTATATCGGCCAGGAATTCTCAAAACTCTAGCAACTGGTCTCCTCAGTTCCTAAACATTTACAGAATGTTGTTAAATGAAGGGGTGAAGCAGCACAGTGGTTCCCTGTCCCAACTTTTTTTGAAAGGTGTTGCTGGCATCAAATTCAAAATGAACATATATTTTCCATGAAATAGTCCAAATTTTCATTTTCAACATTTGTTGTCTATGTCATTTTTGCTGCTAAATATGGGGTTACGAGACTTGTATATTATCACATTCTGTTTTTATTTGCATTTTACAACGTCCCAACTTTTTCTGATTTGGGTTTATTATTTTAAATACGCTATAAAAAAGAATTGGAAAGATCGCAGTGAGATATCCTAAGTGGATTTAATCAGGTTAAAGTATATTTTTGTCGTTTTGTGTTGCGGTTCCCCTCTCTCCTTCGTAGTTATTATGACCGCCGCGCAGCGAAGCGGCGGTCATATAGGTTTAGTCAGAATTTATTTCTTTTCTTTTTTTTTCTTTTTTCGCATGCCCAAATTTCCGTCAATGAGTCCCGGGACACTGACTGTTTTGATCTGTAGCCCCCCCGCTGGACTGGACCCCTGAAAGGAGGGTAGGGCAGACACAGTTTTCTGTGAATATCTCGAAAACCGTAGGGTTTATTAGGACCATTTTTTTTGTATGTTGATCTCAAGGGGCCATGTCAACCCATTCCATAACCACTCATTTAATGTATAGCACCACCTAGTTAAACACAAAAAAGTAAAAATGAGGTGTTGTAATCACAGGTATCTGTGACCTAACATAGTCAAAACTGCACGAAATTGGAAGTGTAGGATCATTATGACACCCTCTGTATGCACGCCAAATTTTGTGGAATTCCGTTCATGGGGGGCCACACAATAAATTAATTTATGTTACTATACACCAACTGGCCTGTAGGTGGCCGGAGACAGTTTTCTGTGAATATCTCGAGAACCGTAGGGCCTAGGAGGTCCACCTTTTTTATGTATGTTGGTCTTAAGGGGGCATGTCAACCCATCCCATTACCACTTATTTCATGTATAGCGCCACCTAGTTAAAAATTAAAAAGCAAAAAATTAGGTGTTTTCATCACAATATCTCTGGCTGACAAGGTCAAAACTGCACGAAATTAAAAGTGTAGGATCATTATGGCACCCTCCGAATGCATGCCAAGTTTTGTGTACTTTCGTTCATGGGGGGCCTTACAATAAAATAATTTATGTGTTCATTTAGTGACGTACACCAACAAGGATTCCCGGGACACTGAAAGACCGGGGTACACAAAACTTGGTGGGCATGTACCCCCACATGGATAGCATGGAACCGTCTTTTTTCGTTTTGATCTGTAGCCCCCCCGCTGGACTGGACCCCCCGAAAGGAGGGTAGGGCAGACACAGTTCTCTGTGAATATCTTGAGAACTGTAGGGCCTAGGATGACCATTTTTTTCCGTATGTTTGCCTCCAGGGGTCATGTTAACCCATTTCATGTGCACACATGTGCACAAACAGATACACACACACACACACATACATTCACAGTAATCATACGTATGACACATACTCACACAGTAGACATATGTACGCTTGCATGCACAGGCACATACGCAGGCACACACACAAGCACGCACACACACACACACACACACACACACACACACACACACACACACACACTCACACACACACACCCACACACATAACATAACACAAACAATCAAGAATTTCTCAGAATTATGAACAGGCAAGATGGAGGTGGGGTTGTATAAAATTAATTTTACATGTGAAATCTATGAACTAATCATGTTTTGGTACTTGTTGTCTAGCAGATACCAAGAATTGAGTGTGGATAATGCAATTTAGTGAGACAGTTAGAATCATATAGGCCTTTCAGCGTGATTTCTTTTTGTGGAAAAAATGTGCTGGACTGGGCGGTGGTCATATTTTGTACCGCTCTGCGGTACATCTAGTTTGACCATAAGCTGTTTCGGATGCCTGCCACGCACCAGCCGGACCTGCGCTACGTGCCGCCGTGGAAGATGTTCCCCATAGTGTAGCTCTCCTGCCTGGTGCTCATAGTTATCAGGGATATTGTATTGGGTTTTAAACATTTTGCATATAGCAGTTTTGTAGATTAGCTGTTTGTTGATTATATTACAGGATGAGTGTTAAGATCTATACATAGGCCTTCAGTAGGCTAAATGATTGCCAACGGCACCGCTGTAGAATTACCACTAGAAGGCAGTCAAGTCCTTAAGAAGATAGCACTATGAAAAAAGCCTAAATGAGGTAAAGGTTTGACGTGGCATCGTTTAGCCTACCTTCCATGCCATTAAGCCTACCACTGCAAAAACTCCTACAATTCAAAATGTAGACCTAACATCAATAACCTTAAATCAAGGAAATAGGCTAGGAATTTATATGGCCTAGGCTATATGATTGTTTACTCTTTTAAAAGTGAACATGTTCTTGTTTTATTTAATTTTGCAAGACAGTTTTGCTTATTTAGTAGGCCTAATTTCCATTTTTGTTTCAATTCAATTTCTATTCAATTTCACTTGCAAGATTTGCCAAAAGAACAAAAATATTTTCACTTATAACAAGGTCAAAAACACCAAGTGCAAAAATGTCATGTATTGCTATACAAATAATAAAAAGTGTAATTACATTTCCTTGATTAGTTATCAAGGTAACGAACCATTGGTTAGTTATCTAGATGTTTAGGATGCTTTGCAGCGCAGAGTTTTATAATTCTGTACAGTGGTCCACTAGATTGCCATGGCCTTTAATGTTTCACTCTCCAAAAGTGCTTAACCAAGTTTTGAAATGATGGCTATAAATTCAGAATAAGAGTAGCCTAACCTCCCCAAATGTTTAGACATAGACTATTGTAGAGATTGTTGGTCTAGGGGTAGGCTATGTTAAGGGTGAAAGGTCCTGGGTTCAAATTCCGGGCGAGCCCTGCTTTGCCAATACTACACATAAAAAAATTATACACACTAAATATGCCTATGTATTTTAGATTAATGACAATACTCACAAGATGCTGTAAATCAGTGAATTTTTATTTAGGCTTGTTTACATTTGTACCTACAAAATATAGGCTATACTGGCAGTTCACAACATTCTGAACAGCTCAAATTGATATAGAAATGAACACCAACTTCACCTTTATAAAACCAATTTCTCTGTAAAGTTTGTCATTACTCACAGGTACAATTTTCAGCACTATAGGGAGAAGTATAAGTAGGCCTATAGGCCTACAGTCTAGAGTAGACACAGTAGCCCATGTACAGCCCTGGCCACTTACAGGAGTTATGAACTATTTAACTGTAGCCTATAAGACACAAGATAATGTCAGCTAATTATGTAGATGGAGTAGGCCAGTGTTTTTCAACCACTGTGCCGGGGCACAGTAGTGTGCCGTGAGAGATCATCAGGTGTGCCGCAGAAAATTACCCAAATGTCACTCACTGGTCCAGAAAAGCAACTGTTGCATCAAAGAATTTATAACCACATGCTCTCATTGATTGTATGATTGCACTATTTGTGGTATGCAGGCATTGTACAACGGGGGCCCCATATCCAGTATTCACAGAATTATCACATATCCAGTTCATAACAACAATTAAGTTAGATATAGTCACCTAGAAATGAAACAGAGGGCGCTTGTTTTATTGAGCAGGTCTTGCATAGAAGCCATAATAAGGCCATATCTGTGTATTATTTGAAATTTTAGGCTATAGTATGTTTATTTTTTCTTCACACAGGATGTTAGTGTGCCGTGGGACATTTTAAGTGTCAAAAGTGTGCTGTGGCACAAAAACGTTTGAAAAACACTGGAGTAGGCTATTGACTTATTTTTTGTGTCAACATATCTGTCAGCTAATGAGTATACTCATCTCTCTCTCTCTCTCAATGTGTGACCTGCAAAATCAACTATCAAAACAGAACAGAGGAAAAGTTTGCCTGAGATAAATTTAAAAATGCTACCATGCCAGCCTAAACCAATGCAGTTGGTATTATTAAAAAACCTGAGGTCAACAGAAAGTGTTGCTAATCATTTAAATTAAACTCAGACTCCACCATATTGGTTTGTAGGTTACTATTTTATCACTCTCTTCAGTGTCATCTTAAAAGAAAAGTTTAGAGACCAATTTAAGATTCAATAAATGACATGGTCAGGGTGAAATGACTAATTGCCAAAATTGTGTTAACATGTCTCTCTGTCATTGAATTCTACAGCATGGATTGGGCCATGGAGAATGGAGACATAATCATTTTGAAATATATTAAAAAACTTTTACTATTCCTTGAGGTTGTCATACAACTTCATTTTAAACTTCTAGTAGGTGGACTCATGCTCCCAGTTATTTGGAAACAAAGGGGTGCATGACGTTTTGAGAAAGTCCCTTAAGATCAAAGAGAGCGAACACAAATACCATTGCCAAAAGTCGTATGCCACGAGTAAGCTAATTAATAAAGCTCCTTAGGAGCACAAAGGTGCTACTTTGACAGCTGACCACTCAAAAAAGACTAACATTATTAGGCAGCATGCATCACTGCCAGTCTGAGAAATTTAATAAGAGTGCTTGTCGGTCTTAAAAGGTCATTTTGTATATATAAAGTCAGCCTTCCTTAAATCAACATTCACTCTCAAGTGTGTCATATGAGAACACAAAATGTTCATCAAAACTTACAGACGTTCATGTTTTCTCCAATCAGCATTAAACTATTCAATATATTTTGGGAGGCTTGGGAAATTTTTATCAAGCAATATACCAAGGTATTTTGTATGCAGGAGATTCTGATGTTTCACATTCTACTTTACAAATTTGCAACCTTGCCGGTTTGCTTGACCTAACTAGGTTATACCTCTCAGCATGATATCTCCAGCAGGGGATCAACTATAATTTTTGGGGCCTAAAAGAATATGATATAATACCTCCCCCTGCCCCTCCAATAATAATGACCCTCGGAATCATCAACAGCTTTTGAATGTGTGCATGTGTGCATTTTATACAATAGTTAGGTCCAATCAAACTATTATTAATTTCTGATTGGAGACCATGTACATTCCATTCATTAATAGTGATAGCTCAGAGATTTCTTAATGCCACATTTGTCAGTTAGTAAAAACATGGAGTAAATGGAGTAGAGTGAAATTTCAATTTAGCATATGACGTAGACAAGCAAGCAAATACAATTACAAGCACAAGCACATAGCCTCTCTTACTGAACTTGACTCTCAAGTGATGTGTTGCTTAGAAATGGGAGACACTGAGATTAAGGTTGAAATTATTTTTGGGGGCAGAGGACGAACAAAAATAATAAAAAAAAAAAGGATTGAAAATGCAATTTGATGTCTTTAAATTCCATCAGTTGGTAGAATTGTTGTATAATATGGCACTTGTGATTGTGGCGTTGGTAGATATAGCTACCGCCATGGCTGTGATAACCTGCGGCACCGGGCCTGTGGCAATATCTGTAACCAATGCTTCCATCTGTCTCACTTATATTTTTGTTTAGCTCTAAGGCTCTAAGGATTAAGTTATGCCTTGATCTGTGTGGCTTTTTTAACATTCACACACACACACACACACACACACACACACACACACAAACACACACACACACACACACACACATGCGATACACACTGTAACATAGAATGTACACACTAAAATATAAACATAAAGAATAGTGGTCCATAGTGACCTCTGCATAATGGCAGAAGTATCACCAAAATAAATAACGCTGCATAATGGCAGCACTTGCATGTATGCATGGGTGTCACCAAAGTACTGTATGGCTATGTTTTGTTGTTGCAGACTTGGCTTAGTGAATCAGTGCACACAAGTTTGTATACACACACACACTGTGAGAGAGAGAGAGAGAGAGAGAGAGAGAGAGAGAGAGAGAGGGGGAGAGGGAGGGAGAGAGGGAGGGGGAGAGAGAGAGATACACACAAGCACACACACACACAAAGGCACACATTGAAAAAATAATGTTTAGCAGATTATAGCCTACATGCCACATCCATTAATAATTCCACATACTTTTATTTTCCATTGTATTTGAAGCACTTTAAACTGCATTATTTTGTTGCATTGCATTGTTAAACAATCACTGACTAACCAAGGATGGTGATCATTTGGAAGTGTGCGTATTTTCTTTGCACAGGTTGCAACACCATGGAGCGGTCATATAGGCCTAGCTAATGTAGCCAATAGTTATGCTGTAGGATTTTGATAAAATTGTGCTGTGTAGGCTTACAGCTAACTATAACTAATAGGCTATAAGAAATCGCATGCCGATTCCATGGATAGGCTATGCCTAGATACACACACCATCAACGCTGCCTGGCTCTTTGTCAGAAGAAGAAGCCACTCCTGTGTGGGCGTGACATACCCGCCCCTTGTAATTTCCTGTGAGACTATTGGTTACCAAATACGGTTCGTTGTAAATTTTGTGGCGTATGCGACCTGTCTATCTGAAACGGGTGGGATTAATGCGTGTTAGCGTAAGTAAAATTGCCGGTCTGTCGTGTTAGCGGCTGTGACACGTAAAAGTGGCAATTCGATAGTAGGCTATATTCAAATTTGCCGGAGGAGAGAGAACGGAACAACTCGCTACGATCGGGACAAATGGAAGAAGAAAGTGGCGAACAGATGAGACCACTCTTGACAACAGTGAGTAACTTAGACGCAGATGATTTTTTACTCTAATGCTGAACTTAGACACGCAAACTGTTTTCAGTCACAATATTTTTCAGGGCTCTCTTTGAGATGAAGAAGGAGGAAGATGTGATATGGGGTGGGTGATATAGGATAATGATGTTTTGTTCCCATTTTTTTCTTCTTTCGACATGTTATTTGAACAATAAGTAGTAATTTCAGTAGCAGTAGTTTTCCGATGCTGTACAGTGTAACTCGGAACTAAATAAAAATCAAGTAGGCTTCATCATCGTGTCTTTCATTGTTGTTGGGGACCATGTGTGCCCCAGGAAGTATCGTAGCCTACGAGGGTGCTAGCGACTACGTCACTCTAACGGTGAAAAGTGCCTGTTGAAATAAGTTGTTAGTTAATCAAAAATTAACATTGTGGACGTTGTAGAACCGCGGTGATGGTATCTGTTTTGTTTTGGTCGTGAATATATTGCTTTCTTTTAAAGTGATCACCATGCGCTGTTGTTTTGCATCTCCCTGGTTTCATCACTTTAAACTGGCTACACTCGGAAGTAACACAGCCCAGTGTGTCTGATCCATTATCAAGTCGTTTTCAAAGCCCGATGATACTAGGGTCAATGCTGTCTTCGTGGGCTAGCCTAAATAATATTAATGTGACAACGCGATTCGAAATTGTCCCGAATAGGTTGATTAAGCCAGCGTTGAGATTGGCTTTGGTAGCATAGCCTACCAGAATCCAATGTTGCCAACAGCTAGTGTTTTTGTCCATGTTGTCAGTTTACGCTTGTAAACAACAAAAAATATTAATGTAGGCTAATTTGGTCACTTACGTAAATAGTTGTAGACATACGGAAACAAAGTCAATCATCAGATAGCCTATGAAGCCGTTGGTTTTTGCATCAGCACCGCCTGCTATTGTTCTCTAATAATCCATAGACCTACATTGCTCGAAGAAGTTAAGGTCAGCCTGCAAAGTTTTTTTACCCGTCATATTCACGAAATCACCATAGTTATTGGCTAAGCGTCATCTCAGTCAATAGGCCTACTGAAGGCAGGATTTTAGAAGCTTAACTAACTAAAGCAACTAGTTTGTAGGACAATTTGCTGAGTAACCTACATTTT
This sequence comes from Alosa pseudoharengus, assembly GCF_046254945.1. Taxonomy (NCBI): domain Eukaryota; kingdom Metazoa; phylum Chordata; class Actinopteri; order Clupeiformes; family Clupeidae; genus Alosa; species Alosa pseudoharengus. The sequence continues at coordinate 33,526,467 of NW_027468587.1, read as the reverse complement.
GTGTAAAATGTGTATGAAACAGAGTTATTGTCATGCATTATGAAATAATGCACTGCAGTGATGTATAGGCTACAATGATGTCTGCAATCTCTTTACAGTTTGACAGAAAAGGTACAGCATAGTAGTTTTCACAGGCCAAAGCTCAATCAGACATCACCTCCCCTCACTCCATCTGATTTTCTCTGTGGCGTAGGGTCACATTCATCATGTTTGCTAGGCACAGCCTCCTACTCCCCTGTGGTAACCATAGCAACCCAGAGACACCAGCTGGAGACCGGGGTGGTGTCTGTAAATCTGTGAACCCCATCGGTGATTATGGGGAGTGATGATGACCCCCGTGAAGGCCGACGGATGTGCAACTCTGTGCCATTTGTCCCATTTACCTCATAGGCTACTACGTCTCTGCTGATGTTATGATGATCTGTGCTGTTTCCAGTATTCTGAGTGACAAAAACCTTTTTCTTTCTTTCATCCTTTTCTTTTATTTCTTTCTGTAGAAAGATAAAAAAAAACTCCTGTCCTCCTGCCCCTTGTTTACTTTCACCTCTGTTTATCTGGAGTGATGCGTGTATCACTGGGACGTTGAACTCCCTTCAGTAGGCTAATCATTGCAGCCCCATTGCAGCAGGAGTTTAACATGTATCCGAGTAGCAACATGGTTTGGTTAACGTTTGTGTTTCCAGGCAGTGTAATAGGCAGTAATGAGCGAGGTGGTTGTTAATGTTACACTGTCCACATGCTGTAGGTAGACTCTCTTGCCCCCCCCCCCCCCCCGCCCCTCTCTTCCTTTATCTGAAAACAGATAAATGTGTTTATTCGAAGCACACATACAACTACTGTAGATCAATTTCAAGTGCGCACTTACGTGACTACTTCAAGTATTAGCCTAAGCACAATAGATTTTTCTTCTTTAGCCTACATAATGCATACACTCTGTAAACAAACAGCATCTGTGACAGGCAGCGGCCGCATATATTCTGCGTCATATCTCGTATCTTGTGAACTCTACAAGCCCCCACCCCTCACTCGACAACCACACGGAGATTCTGTAATGTGCGTGTATGTCGTTCACACATAGGTCCGTATAAGGTCAGTATAAGGTCCGCAGGTTAGCATCATATCTGAATCATCCGAAGGGTAGGACCTCCGTTTGACAAACCTCCACATATACTCCAGATGTTATATCTGAAAGCGCTTATCAATAGGCCTTTATGGGCTCCTGTGGGAAGATGGAGATGTCCCACAGTGGTTCCTGGAAAGGAAATGTCACCCTGGTCCTTAAGATTTGCTGGGAGGACTCGCGAGTATCGGCCCTTTCATCTTTCAGTCATCTCTTTCTTCCTCTCTTCTCTCACCTCTTTCTCCTCTCTCTTTTCTCTTCTCTTTTCTCTCCTCTCAAGTAGACCTTGCTCTGCCTTCTTTGTGTGTGTGTGTGTCTGATTTGAATCAGTCACACAGTTTTCAATAACCGTCAAGCCGCAATTGGACGCTCATTTCAGGGTCTGTTGCATCGCAGTCATACATGACTTATTTAACATAATTGATCTAATTATTAGGTGCTAAATAATTTCATAAGGGAGCTTGATTGTTGTGACCTCTGCACCCCCACGGTTTTGGAGCAACAGATGTGCCCCCCCCCAAGTGCCCTCTCTTTATTCCTGACCATGTTCAGTGCGGTCACAATCTCTGAAAAAGGAGCACATGACGAGTGTAACGTGTGTCTGCTGTCTGTGGTCAAAATTGTGATTGTGGCTCAATCACATAGGCTAGCCCTCTTCTCACTATCCTCATCACATGACATGGTGGGTTTCCAAAATATGCTTAGCAGCATCAGAAGCTTTACAACAAGAGATCTGAGCACAGCACGTGTTTTAGAAATGGCTCTGAATCAGCGCACAGCTCCCACCGCATACTGTCTGCATATGACTAACTCCCTGCTGGTGTGACGGTGAATAGCCTACAGATTTAGTGGGCGAGTGAGAGTGCACTTTTACGTGCTGACTGGGTCCCCGTGCCCCCCTGCTGTTGGAATGGAACATTAGATAGCAGGAAGTGTGTCATTGTTCTCCGTTGGAAGACTCAGCAGGTCTCTGGCGTGGTCGCAGCAGCGCAGACAATGTCCACTAGCCAGCGGCAGCCGCGACCGTGAGCTCAGCAGGTCCTCAGTAGTCTGATCCGATAACCCCCCCCCACATACACACACACACATTACCGTCAATGACATGGTGGCTATGGTTTGGAGAGGATGTACCGTTGGCTCAGTCCAGAAAACGCCACAACGCCACCGGTACTACCCGCCCCCCCCATGTTCCAGGCTGGGGAGGCAGCAGAGCATGAATCACAGGCTGGCCTGGTCCGTTTGGCTTCGTTGTGTGGCGTTTGACTCGCCCCCCACATTCATCCCCTGTGTGTAATGGATGACTAAGTAGTCTGTCAAGTCCAGAGTTTATCATGCTGACGTTCTGCCCACAGCCAGACAGGCCTGAATATCTAAGGAGGATCTATACTATTGCCAATAGTCTGACAAAGCTCATCATGATATTGGCAAGACCGTTTTAAGGAACAATATAGATGTTGATCTGGTTGATCCCACCTATTATTTCATCCCCCAGCCTCAGTAGCGAGGTTAGATAAAGGCTTCATGGCATGGAGCTTTGATGAGGAGTGACCCCCTTTTTAATAACCATGACATCAACCTCCTGCAACATGACAGTGATGACAAAATCTCAGGTTCACATCAGCCCTACGTATTCTATTGCAGATAAATGAAACCCGGCAGTAAATACTAGCAGCAGACCACACACCCGATTTCCCCAGTCTGCTGTAAAGGGCAGGGAGAGTGGAATGAATTGTAATGTGTACAGCCTTATTAGTGATACTCTTGTCTTGCTGCTGCCTCAGACCCACGTCACATGCAGGAAGAGATGAGTGACCATCTTTGAGGTGTGTGTGTGTGTTTGTGTGTGTGTGTTTGTGTGTGTTTGTGTGCTGCTGCCTCAGACCCACGTCACATGCAAGAAGAGACGAGTGACCATCTTTGTCGTGTGTGTGTGTGTGTGTGTGTGTGTGTGTGTCTGTGTTGATGGATGGTGGCTCTAGGTTTTCAAATCTAACAAGGCTTTGCTCAATTGTGATTCATGTTGTAGTGACCGATCAGGCAAATGAGAAAGGAAATGGCAAATTGAGGTTATGGTTAGCAACAACAGATATGAGTGGAAAACAAAAGTTTGTGGTGGTGTTATTATTTGCTGGAATCTGGGTCAAAGTTGCATGTGATGCAGGCCTGTGTGTGCCACAGTACATAGGTACGTGCAAGCACTTAACAGCCCTCATTGCGGTGGTGCATGGGTGGTACACCATGGCTGCTCATGTATAACATCTTCAAAAATCACCCCTCATGCATAGCTGGTTCAGGGTGCACGCTGTTATACATGATTAGTTAACACATCACACGATTGATCATGGACTAGGGTTTTGTTATCACAATGTAATTAGCCTAGTGTATTAGCCCAGTGGAAATATAGTGGACGTAAAGCTTTCTTAGCAGAATGTTGCCACAGTGAAGACACCTCCCTCTGGTCTTGATTGTATGATGTCCAAGAAATGTGTGGAAGCAGATGGATATGAAGGCTCTTCCTTGTTCTTTAGTGTCTGAAATGTAGCCTATGGTAGAATAAAATATGAGCAATGCCACTGGCATTCAACGCAACCTGTATGATGGGGTTGAGGGGAGTGAGTCACATAGCGTCTTTCCTCAATGATCACTGAGAATTGAGAAAGATAATATTTAGGTTCTCACCAAATGCTGGCATGTTGATCTATAGCCCTATGTATGCTCAATTCAACTTCAATAAAGCATTTTTAGGTAAGAGTTATGTGCCAGACTTTGTTCAGACCATGTCTATATCATGAATGGGCCCCAAAACCAAGGCCTGTAAAATATTTCTGTTCAAATCCTATGTCATATTTTGTTCAAAAATGAAGAGGCAGTGGTCTAACAATCATTATCTTAAATTAAACATTGAACTATTCCCATAGATTTTCAGGTTCCAGTAGCTACCACTCATGCAATTTTTCCCTATATGAAAATGACCAAAAAAATGCATTTACACCTAATCCTAGTCTTATCCTTACTTTCTCTATGTCCTTATACTGTGTGTGGATACTTTAAATATTGGCACAATAGTGATGAAGTGTTGCATTGGCAGACAAAGTACTGATTGATGCCATGTAGGTACAATTTTACAATTTGTTCCCAATCTAAGGCCATATGTAAATTTAGTGTGCATGGAGGATTTATGGAGTGTAAACATCCAAGGGCAAAGAAAATATCAGAACATATTTTACCTGTCTTTGTTTGGGGACCTAAACATTATGTAGACAAACTTTGAGCAATATCTGTGATGGTGCAGCAACCATTTTCCTGGATTCTATGTGATTTGACGCAGAATAACCCTATTCATTAGTTTGGCTACTAACAAGAGTTGGTTTATGTTAGCTCAAATTCACACAGCAGCCATGCCAAAACAGTATAAATGTCGCTATGCAAAGAGACTGATACGAGGGACTTTGGTCCCTTACCTAGTGTTCCAGGCTAAACAATCGGTCTGATTAACTGATTGAATAACCTGTATCACAGACATGCTGAGGAGAACATGAAGCAAGATGAATTGGCCATTGAACACTGGAAAGAACATGGAGTAGCCTATGGAGCAGCGCAAAACAAACCTTGTGAGGTGCAGAGAGAGGCGTTACCATACAATTCCAATAAGCTGTCATGACATTAAATGTGTCACTGACAAGGAAATGTTGGCCCATGCCTGGCCTTGCTCAGGCTGTGAAGTCCACGGAATTTAGCTAGGAACTCAGTGATACAAATTGTAATTAAAACGGTGCTATTAGTCTGGACAGGAGCCCATTTGCCCATTGACACCATTTGGAAATGGGCAATGGGCTCCTTTCCAGACCAACCTGCAGAGCAAATTCAAATTCGCTAGCAGGTTCGTCTGGGTTTGCCCAGGCTCATTCATGTGTTCTGTCACAACAAATATCAGAGACATTTTTGTTTACTCCTCTTCTTCTGCCTGAGGAGTACAATGTTCTAAAATCCTGCACACATAATATGCTAGCATTGGACATGTGGTCAATGGAATGGTTGGATTATGGGTTGTTGTCTTGGTCACTGGAGATGTTAAACAACACTCACACACTCACTCTCTCTCACTCTCTCACTCACTCACTGTCACAAGGAATGCATGTACACTCTTCACATAGAGAGGGGGGGTGGTGGTGGTGTTGGTGGTGGTAGGGAGGGGGGGGGGGTGGAGTAACAGGATCTGATTGGTTAGGTTGAAATATTTTTTTTGTGCTTGATTTGGCTGATGGGAGTTGGTTCTGTTATTGGAGAAGTTCCTTCTTCCCTTTTCGAAATGAAAAAGCAACAAGCTCTGCTCAGCTGTTTTTAAAAGCACTCTTTTTATCGTTTCTTGCACAGTCTCTTTCTCCCTTTTTCTCTTCCTTGCTCAACCCCTCTCTTTCTGTCTTTTTTTTCTCTCCCTCTCTCTCTCTCTCCGATGGGTTGCCTATGTTTTTTTCTGAGGAGGAGTTAATCTCGTGGAGTGGTACGACTAATCACAACACGCCGCGCAGGGCAGGCAGCATGAACGGAGTGCTCTCTAGAAAACGCACACACATGCTCATACACACACACACACACACTCTCTAACGCTTTCTGGAAGAAGACGGCGGTGAGTCTGCCAAGAATATCAGCAGAAGGAGTCCAAAGGAATCCGCAGAAAGATCTGGGCATTTCACTCTCCCTCAGACACCGCTATGGAGAGGAGTGACTGTGGCCGCGTATTGCAGACGGTAGGTTCTCTGTGCTCTTCTCATATTGAAAGAAAGGAAGAGAGAGAGAGAAAGAGAGAGAGAGAACGTAAGGATGGTGGAGAAAGAGAAAGGATTGGTTGACGGTCCTCATACTTGTCATCAACTGGACAAATCGAAATATTCTGTTTCTGCTACTTTTGCATTTCTCCCTTGTTTTTTTCCCTTTGCTGTCTTTTTTTTTTTGCTTTTGATGTCACTGTTTGTCTGGATGCCCATTATGGGAAATAACTGGCATGGCATGAAGGGGGATAGCAGGAAGTAAAGTGAAGTGTTGGGAAACGGAGCCAAGCACGACCCCCCCACATGGCAGCAGGATGTGCGTGCTGGTGAGGCGAGTGTAGTGTGCAGGCCTGGGCATTGGGCACTGGGCACGGTCCTGTTCTTTTACTCTGATCCCATCTCGCCAATTGGAGAGATCACAGAGTGTCTCTCTGGAAGGGGTTGATGAGGGAGATTAGCACAGCAAACGTGTGCGTGCGACGGGCGTGCATGTCTTATGGGGCAGATTGGAATCTTTGTTTCTACACCGATCAAAGTAGCTATAATCTATAATCAGGGATGATGTGTGTGTGTGTGTGTGTGTGTGTGTGTGTGTGTGTTCATGAGAGTGGGGTTAAGGGTTCACAGAGTTCAGTAGCGTAGTCTGTGTCTTGTCATGCCCAGGAGGAATAGGCCTTTTGACCGCTCCGCTAGCTTGTCTATACTAGTTCATTATTGGTATTCCATATTGCGTTATGACCATTTTGTATTTTAATTATGACCTGCAATGCTGGCAATTTTACCATAAAGATGTGAGTATTTCAATCAAGCTGTTGATTGATTAAAGCTTAATTAAAGATAAAAGCTACTCACTGTTTGTCCATTGTCCATTCTTTAAGACTGATTTGATGGACAGGGCCTGTAACCTTGTTGTGATAAATAGGTCTGATGTAATGAGGAGGTCACCTCTGGAGGTCCTCTAACAGCAGCGTTATTATCTTGCCAGCTGAAGGGAACGGAGCAGGATATGAAGGTGGTGACAGAAGGCCGAATGGTCACCCAGAAACAAAGACTGTCTTAGTCTCAGGAAGTCTGTGTGTATGTGATTGGGTGTGTGTCCACCTCTTCTGTGTGTCAGATTACATGAATCATAGACTGGTCACATAAGAGAGAAACATGCACCCTCAAACCCATGCAAGCTATTTGGAGTGGTCCACTCTAGTAAGCAAATGAACGCAACCTCTTTGCTCGTTTAAACTTGTTGACAAAAGGACAGGCCATCTTGCTCCACGGCCTAGGAGTAGTCTTATCTGAACTATTTGACACAGCATCTATGCAAGCAAAACATTCATTCCACAGGTACCTTGACCACAGCCACGACCAGAGATGGTGTGGTGATGCTGTCCACCTTGCTCTGTGTTTCTTTTTGAGTATTGGGTTGCAGTCTCAGGTTCTAATTCTCTGTAATTCTTTTAAGTATGGCTCAGATAGAAAAGGCTGAGTCTTTGGGTGGGGTAATTCTCCTCTCTTGCCTTCGTAGGTGTGTGTGTGTGTGTGTGTGTGTGTGTGTGTGTGTGTGTGTGTGTGTGTGTGTGTGTGTGTGTGTGTGTGTGTGTGTGTGTGTGTGTGTGTGTGTGTGTGTAAGAGGGGGTGTGTGTGTGTGTGTGTGTGTGTGTGTGTGTGTGTAAGAGGGGGTGTGTGTGGGTGGTGTGTGTGTGAAGAGGAACGAGAGAATGAGTCAATATTGGCATGGAGGACTATTGTGGTGATTTTTAATGAGTTTGTGTGTATCAGACTTGTCACGTTTCCAATCATTATGCCCATAGAGAATGAGCTGCTTCCTCCCATTGGTTGTATTTCCACTACTCTCTCCCCTACTCAACCCAAAGTGCCCATCAGACATATTTCCCTCAGACCTCCTGTTATTTTCCTACAATAAAAGACACAGTTTGAGCTTATTAAATCAGCGAGGTCACACCTAGGTCAGGGTTCATGTTGAAAGTGTTTGTCTTTAAGATTACAATCCCTGGGTTCTGTGTATGATCGCTTGATTTTGTCGTTGGGCAATTAAACAATTTTGCCATTTTATTGTCTACCCATCACCCATTTCTTATGTTACACTACTCACAAAAAGTTGGCTATCTGGCTTTCGGGTGAAATGTAATGTTTGAACTGTTGAACGTACACATTAAACATTTTAGCGACGGTCACCTTAAGTTCTCCTGTAAAGGTTATAGTGGATTTTAGGTTCATCCTGAAATTTCACCCAAAAGCCAAATATCCCTGACTTTTTGTGAGTAGTGTATCTCAGGAAATTAAAGACCATCTCATCTCATCCTCCCTCGCTTCGAAGTTAAAGAAGATTGTCTTGTTACTTAGTTATTAGGTACTTGCTTGCTTTTTTTTTTATTGTGTCCGCCTAATTTTGCTTGAGTACAGCTGGCTTTCCCTCTGGTCTCTATGCAGGGTTTCCCGGGGGGGGGGGGGCTCTGGTATCGGTTGCCATCCGAGGGGGGGGGGGGGGGTAGGCGGTGTACATGTCTACACTACAGACTCTGTATATTTAACAATTATTTGTTAAACACTACATTATAAATAAATAACCAGCTTCTCAAAATAACAGTTAACAAAGAACAAAGTAACAACACCAAACAAACTATATACAAATATTTCAAAATATTTGTGTAATTTGTGCAATTTTAACAAAGACTATTACAAACTATAGAACAAGTGCAAAAGAAAGTGCAAAACAACAAAATGTGATCAGTCACTACTTATGGCAGAGCTGACAACTAGCATGGTTGCAAGCATAGCCTACCTGTTAACACTCCCGTTTTTCCCGGGTTTCTCCCGTTTTCAAGGTCATCTCCCAGCACCCTCCCGTTTTGTTATTTCTCCCGGAAAACTCCCGTAATTTGCATGGCCATCAAACTTCATTTTAAAATCATTGATCCATTCAGGTTGCCAGGTTGTGTATGAAATACACCCTACACATAGGCTACACGATTACTTAGTTGGTAATTGCACTGTTTTACTATTGGACCATTAATGCTTCATGCAGGCTGTCAGACTGTTGACCTTCAGCCTGTTCCGCAAGTCTGTCCTGATCTATACACCGAGAGTGAATGAAGTTTAGATCATTTTATAGTTTTGTGTAATATGAATGGAATTTGAGCGCGGAGCGCTTTTTAATTTAGAGGCCGGAGTGGCCGCTCTGTTCCGCTCCGTTCCGCTCCCATACCGCTCACACCACGAGTCTGAGGCATGCCCACTAATAAAACCAAGACTGTTAAATTTCAAAGATATTGGCCATATAGCCTAAGTTCGTTGATGGGGATGGAGTTAGCTAAATAATTTAGAAAGCATACGCGTAGGCACGGATGGGCCTGGACGGGCCTAGGTCCGTCTATTGTCAGTCTTGCGCGTCCGATTAGACGCGCAAGTCAACACTGTGCTGAGAGCAGGTGTCTGTTTACTCGGCCGCTTCTCAGGTCAAATTCGCGTCAGGTCAATTTAGCTCCCCGGTCCCAAAGAACTAAGAGCAACGGCAATATATTTCACTCAGAACATTTATAAAAGACTGCAACACTGATAGTGCAACAACAAACAAGCTTGACAACGTTAACTAAAGGTATCAGTCGGGATTAATTGCCAAAAGAACGAAAATGACAAATCACGCAGTCGGCTAAATATTTTAAACTTGCGCCAAACGGATGAACCCAGCATCGGTGCGTCGCATAAATTAAAACACAAATTGAAGCAACAACTTGATCATTGGACAACCCTACCACTAAACCTTTCCATAGGCCTGCAACGTTTATGACCTAAAAAGTGGAATATGAACGCATTTCATCAGACCTAACAATTAAACGGAGTTGTGGCTGTTCGCGATTTGACTGATTCTTGAGAACGAGGAGCCATATATTTGCACCGCTCAGCTCCGCTCACTAGCTCTGATTCGGAGGCATATCACATGTAAAGATTATAAAATCTGATTATTTTTCGATTCATGACACGTTTCTTCTTATTTTTTAATGCGTTCTGCGGAGAAGGGAGATTGGCGTTGGTCACGGTTTGGAATGAAAGGGAGAAAACAGGACAAAGTAACACGTTTTTTTTTTTTTTGACGACGTAGTTAAGGCGGCAGGCTTGTTTTGCCAAGGCGGCTGCCTTGACTGCAAAGTGCTGCGGGAAACCCTGCTATGTATGCCCTTATTTACTCTAGGGTTATGTTTCAGATCTGAGTCTTTACTGCTGGTGTCCATTATTTACCATGTTTTCTTGCCCTGATCATTGAGGGCATACAGTAATCAAATGGGTCACTTGGGGTCAACTATGATTTTTACCCCCCAATTCATTCTCTTTTAGACTTCAGTCTCTGCTAGTCTGTTTAGCTTTGCTTCCAGTTGAAGGAGAGTCCATAGGCAGCATCCGCCTACCATTTTTTTTTATTATTTACTCACATCACCACTGTGTCTTCTGTCTGTAGGTTTAACCCCTGACTCAGCCCCTGTGGTCATGGTTACGTCAAAGTGACCGGGTTGCTGGCTGGTCTTTTGTTGTGTGTGTGCTTCACACAGGGGCCATTTCATTAAGGCAAGGCCTGTTGAAGACCCGGCTCCCATTACAGCCACAACCTGGGAGGCTTGGCCAAGACCACATTCTGTGAAATCTGAACAGCTCCTCTTCCTCACGGCCCGATTCTGCGTAGTCTTCTCTGCCGTCATGAAATGGGTCATTTCACAGTTGGACAAATGGAAAAAAATTGTCGGCGCACTAGATACTGCAGTAAACATTATATCAATTTGGGATCAGCATCTAGTGTGAGGTTCACAAACTTGGACAACTTAATTTCATTAATGCAAAGAGGTGGGGGTACTTGGTAGCTCCTCGGCAGATCAGTTCCAATGGAACCTGCGGTTCTAAGAGAAGATCTTGGCTTGCTTGGAACAGTGCGCTTCAGAGCTTAGGTTGACTTAGTTTTGCACATCTGAGCTTTACACCTGTGGGTTACCTATTCGCTCGTGAGCCTTGCTTCTCTCGTATAACAGATGGTTGTCCTGTTGCCATGGGTAACAGGTACTGTCGCTCAGGAAATTGTCCCATAATAACACTGCAAGGCTTTTGCTTTGGACTTTCTGAGGTGGGGGAACGGCGTAGTAAACCCTTCTTACCCAACCCAAACAAAAATTTCATTTTTTTGTAATTAGCCAGGATGTTTTCACAAATCTCAACTGGACAGTTTTAATGTGTGTCATTCATGGTGTCATAAAACAACAGAAACTCACTGTCCAGCAGGTCCTGATAGCTCTGACAGATGTAATGCCACAAGCATGTGGCACGTTGAGCCGTGCCTGCGAGTGTTTACCCCACGTGATGTTCCTTTTATGTTGGCGTTTCATCCCCCTCCCCACTTCACCCTCTTCAAACACGCACACACGTACACGCTAGTCTGATAGAGAGCTATAAATAAGACCTCATATTCCGGTGTCCTGTCTCTCTCCTGTTAGTGCAAGATCGCTGTGAGGGCGGGAAACATGCAGACAAACTCTCTCAGCAACTCTCTCTGTGCACCTTACAGACTGGACTTTGTTTCTGACCATTCCACTGCTTGACTGACCACACAACCAGCGATCCGTTGATCCTGCCAGCGTTCGGACCGTGACCCTCGCCCCTCTGCAGGGAGAGAGTGGGAGCCTTGTGCTCCTCAGAGGCGGGGGCAGCCTCTGGGTCTGCCCTGGGATTGTCGTTGTCGTTCTTTTTCACTGGAGTAGTGATGTTGCAATTTTTGCCCTGAGGCTCTGGATTTAGTCCTCAGCAACATTAAGGGTTCCCCCCCGAGACTTCCCCCACACCACTCTTATACACTGTTTGTCCATTTAAAAAAAAAAAAAAATTGTTGGTTGATCTTGTGGATTTGGGAGTTCTTTTTGGACCGCCTGCTTTGGGTGAGCTCCTTGTAAGGGACTGCCAAAGGACATTTCCTCAACAGGCTTGTGGAGCAATGCAGGACTTCTGGAGAGATATAGTTAATCAGCGCAACGTCCGGGCAGCCCAATATGCAGCAGTATGTGTGTATGTTTGTGTTTGTGTGTGTTTGCGCAGGTTCTCTGCATGACCGTGTTTATGACGTCGCATGCTTATAGTTGACATTTTTATATCGATTCAAGCGTTCAGCATCTTCGTGTACATCTTGGCCTGCCCTCACTTCTCGTATCTGGTTTCAAAACTCTAACCGACTCAGTTACTCAGTTGTAGACATCTTGGCCTTTTGATGTCCGTACTCTGTGACCCAAGAAGATTGATTTAGCTCAGGATTTAGATGGTCGTGCTTGGGGGCCTCCAGAGTGCACCTCCTATGCTGGGGGTGTGGCACCAGAGTGGTAGACCTCAGCCACTGATCGCCATTCACATTATTCGCCTTTCAATTCCAATAGCTGCTGGGGAAAATGCTTTGGATAGTGTGCCTCCTTCTGGGATGAATCCCACGATGCTCAGGAATTTTGGGAACATGGCCAGCAGGAAAGCTGGTGTTCCTGCCCTCATGTGCTCTCTTTTTTCTCTCTCTCTCTCTCTCTCTCTCTCTCTCTCTGAGTAGCCTCTGTTTTATATAGTGCCTCACAAAAAAGGTTCTCACTTGAGTATAATTACGGAATTCTTTTGAAGTCCTTGGCTTAATGTAGGCCTTTCACTAAATGTTGACATTTGTGTTTGAGGCCCTTCAGCCATTCACCAGGGTGAAGTGAGCAGCAAACTCTGGATAGTTAAAGAATGTTGTTTGATTTGGTTGAAAATAGGGGAGGGAGGGGGGGCTGATTTTGTAATGAGTTACGTAAGCAGGATATTTTTAGAAAACCATGACAAAAATGTAAGTTCTTGGACTTAGATTACATTGCTCCTCTGTAATAACCCTGGAGCCAAAAACCCACCACTACTCTTCAGGAAAAAAGCAAGAAGTTTATTTTTAAACGTCTGAGACTGTTGACCTCACAAATAATCTCAGATTTGTGGCTGATGATCTGGAGTCCCACTAAATCTTACTGTTATGCCAAAGAGGTAAATGAAAACAGCAAGATAGATGGTTATCCTCTGCTGTATAACCATGTCAACGTGGCAAAGATCAGCCACATGTAAACAGCTTTGAACTGAGGAGTAGTCATTCTTTGGGATGCTGTTGGAAAAATGTCTAAATTTAAGACCTGCCCACCCCTGTGATCAGCTCAAGTCCAGACTTACACAAATGATGTCACTGTGTTTATTTAACTGTCTCACAGTTTTTCTACTTCTGGGAAACTCTAAATAGGCCATTTAGGTAGGGCAACCCATTCTTGTCTGGTATCGGGTGCCATCCGAGCGGGGGGGGGGGGGGGGGGGGTGGTGTTCTTGTATCGGTTGCCGTCGGTGGGGGGGTGTGGGTGTTGGCGTCTTGTTTGTGCGATACACTAGACTCTGTATATTTAACAATTATTTATTAAACACTACATTATAAACTAGATGTACCGCATAGCGGTACAAAATATGACCGACGCTCAGTCCTGTACATCCGTTCCGCGAAAATAAATCACACTAATCAATTTGTCTCCATCTTTTACTCCATCCCCCACTCTTGAAACTTTTGTGTATGCTTGTTTGGCATGCCTGTGTGTGTGTGTGCGCGGCTGCACAGAAAGTAGCCTACTGGCGCTGAAAAGGTGAATAGATTGTAGAATAGCCAAAGAAGTTGCATTGTTATAAAACCTTTAAAATCTCTAAACAATCACAAGTAGGGCAGTTCATCACAGTTCATCCATTGCAACTGGATTGGTGAAAGGTCACTTACACCTGTAGGCTACATTGTATTTGGGAAAAGCAAAAGGTATCAGCATAATGTTATATTTTTATTTATTTATTTATTTATTAATAAACAAAAACATCTCTGTCAGTTCCATGCCGTTTTCAACAGCTATCAAAAACAAAGGTCATTTTTGGATGGATGGATTTTTTGTGAATGTTTCTTCTTCTACATAAGATTTTAGTCATCTTTAGTTCATGTGATACTTTATTGTCAATGCACAAATTAAGTAACAGTAGTCTGAAACTAAATGCTGTTTTACATCTAACCAGTGGTGCAAATAACTGACATGTCCAAATGGGCCTTGATGAAATGCGTCGCTAGACTGTTCATACACATTTTAACGGGCCAAAGTTGAAGAGCTGTTGTCCGTTATTGTTCGTGCAGATATAGGCTGATTCATGTTCCCTTGCATTGTGTAACTGAGGTCCATGGCTTGTCTGGCTTTCACCAGACCAAGCTCAATCTTTTAAGAAATCAAAAAAAAAAATAGCGGGCAGATCAGGCTGGGTTCACCCAGCCTAGTCCATAGGCGCCCGATATTGTTTAATTTTCCGATTGAGATATCCATGCTCTGGCTATTCTAAATGCAAAAATGCATCAGTGACTTATGACAAAACTGTAACTAACAAACTAGATCCTAATAGAATGCTGTTAACTTCCCTAAGCTACAGGTAGGCCTATAAGGTAGGCCTATATACAACATAAATTGTCAATAGGCTATGCTGGCGACACAAATAAAATCTCCTTTGGAAACCAATGGCTTACGCCTTACAGTATCAAGCGGACTTAAACTGCCTTATCGTGGCGAAAAGTTGTAATAAAATTCACGCAGCTCCATGAGTCCAGGAAAGCGCGAATGAAGTAGCCACTTCTAAATGGGACCCACTACACAGTAGCTTAAGGTGTGTTGCTAAAGCAGCCATAATGAAATGAAGGTGTCATTGTTTGGATACTTCACACACACGTGCTTTTTAATCTCACAGACTACAACTACCAAGCTGGAATCAAAGCACATCGATTCCCCTCTCACACCCTGCTCGCACTTAAAACAAATAAACAGGTGTCTCAGTCTCACGCATGTATAGGCAAAACTGTATCAGACCGGTGTAACATTATTGTACCTAGGTCCTTATTGATATTATAAGATTAACGTACCTGCAGTAAAAACCAAACATGTCCGATAAACATTCTCAGATTTATTTCGGCTTCAAGAAGAAATGGGAATTACATTTCATGTGAACATCGTCCTATCCTTATTAGACGTTCTCTGCGGTAAACTACAGTCCTTGTAGGAAGCGTCAGTTGTTTTTCCAACCCACTATTAACTTCCAACAAAATTACGTCTCACTGCAACGATGCGCCATCTAGTGGACAAACGACTACGTATCGCCAATACTGGAAATGCAGCCATGATGATGATGAATATTTGGCTTTCTTTTAATCCTACTGAATTTGTAATTATGTATCGGCCGTTCTAATACCGATAGTATGTGCGTGCCTGTGTGTGTGTGCATGTGTATATGTGTGCACCGCCATCTACAGGCCAATGAGTGTACAGTCACTAAATGTACACATAACCTACATTTTTTTAGACCCCCCCCCCATGGATGAAATTCTACGAAACTTGGCATACCCCCAGAGAATGCCAGGTCAGTCAGTCATACACATACAATTTGGTGCAGTTCTGAACATCTTAACTGAAGATAGGGGCGATTAAAGCAGAATGATATTGCATTTTCATTTTTTACCGGGGGGGTGCAAATCACAAATGAGTGATTATGGGCCAGGTTGATGTGGGCCCTTGAGACCAACCGACCATAAAAGATTCTTCATCCTCAGTGCCACGGTTCAGGTAGTTAGTTAGTTCAGGTTGCTTTTTTTGTGGTTCGGAGGGCCCAGCACGGGGGTGGGGGGGTGGGGGGGGGGTGGGGGAGTGGCCCCTGGGGACTAAACAAATTTTTTCCGTAAAAGTCTAGTGGGGCTACATACCCACCAGATTTCATGTGCACCGGTGTTTCGGTGTCCCGGGTATCGTTGACCAAAAATTCAGGAAGTAGATGACGAAAAAAAAAAAAAAAAAAACTTCTCAAAATAACAGTTAACAAAGAACAAAGTAACAACACCAAACAAACTATACAACAGTATACAAATATTTCTAAATATTTGTGTAATTTGTGAAATTTTAACAAAGACTATTACAAACTATAGAACAAGTGCAAAAGAAAGTGCAAAACAACAAAATGTGCAAATGTGATCAGTCACTACTTATGGCAGAGCTGACAACTAGCATTGTTTACAAGCCATCCTCCTTGGCTTTAAAAAGATCATTTCAAGGGCCCTTTGGTAATTGCACTGTTTTACTATTGGACCATTAATGCTTATCTTCATGCAGGCTGTCAGACTGTTGACCTGCAGCCTGTTCCGCAAGTCTGTCCTGATCTATACACCGAGAGTGAATGAAGTTAGATTATTTTAGAGTTTTGTGTAATATGGATGGAATTTGAGCGCGGAGCGCTTTTTAATTTAGAGGCCGGAGTGGCCGCTCTGTTCCGCTCCCATACCCGCTCACACCACGAGTCTGAGGCATGCCCACTAATAAAACCAAGACCGTTAAATTTCAAAGATATTGGCCATATAGCCTAAGTTCGTTGATGGGGATGGAGTTTGCTAAATAATTTAGAAAGCATACGCGTAGGCACGGATGGGCCTAGGCCCGTCTATTGTCAGTCTTGCGCGTCCGATTAGACGCGCAAGTCAACACTGTGCTGAGAGCAGGTGTCTGTTTACTCGGCTGCTTCTCAGGTCAAATTCGCGTCAGGTCAATTTAGCTCCCCGGTCCCAAAGAACTAATAGCAACGGCAATATATTTCACTCAGAACATTTATTTTAAAAGACTGCAACACTGATAGACAACAAACAAACACAACAACAAACAAGCTTGGCAACGTTAACTAAAGGGATCAGTCGCGATTAATTGCCAAAAGAACGAAAATGACAAATCACGCAGTCGGCTAAATATTTTAAACTTGCGCCAAACGGATGAACCCAGCATCGGTGCGTCGCATAAATTAAAACACAAATTGAAACTTGAATGGACAACCCTACCACTAAACCTTTCCATAGGCCTGCAACGTTTATGACATAAAAAGTGGAATATGAACGCATTTCATCACACCTGACAATTAAACGGAGTTGTGGCTGTTCGCGATTTGACTGATTCTTGAGAACGAGGAGCCATATATTTGCACCGCTCAGCTCCGCTCACTAGCTCTGATTCGGAGGCATATCACATATGTAAAGATTATAAAATCTGATTATTTTTCGATTCATGACACGTTTCTTCTTAATTTTTAATGCGTTCTGCGGAGAAGGGAGATTGGCGTTGGTCACGGTTTGGAATGAAAGGGAGAAAACAGGACAGAGTAACACTTTTTTTTTTTTTATAAGGCGGCAGTCTTGTTTTGCCAAGGCGGTCTTGACTGCAAAGTGCTGCGGGAAACCCTGCTGTTATAAGCCTGAAATGTGTGAAACAATGGACACTGAGGGATAAAACCTGACCATGGGAATTTTTCACTTGCAAGTGCTCCCTTAGGATTGTTCACATACGTGGGTCAGGCTTTCTAACTACTTGCTATGTGAGGGATTATGGGAATTGGAGTATTGTCTGGGGGTTTTATGCAAACAAGCAGCTTGTAGGTCCTTAGAGGACTGGTACTCCGGGAGGCATACACAGACCCTGTGACTGCAGTGCTTGACTCCTTCTGTGATCCAAGCCCTCCCTTCAAACTTGAAGAATGGCTGTTGCCATGAACGCAGAAGGCTCCTGTCGATCAACTGTTAGCAGTGCTAATTGCGGGTTAGCAAGGTCATGGTGTTTCTGGAACTTGTATGTTTATTTCTTATGACTGCATGTTTGCATGGTAGGAATGTAAAAACCTGTTGGACCATTGGCCCACGGGAAGCCAATGGGAAAACGATGATAAAATGTACCATCCTACAGTATTGGTGTTATTGCCATAAAACATCACACAAGCCTAAGGGTTGTAAAAGACCAATTTTATTATCTGACTTTGCTCTATTTGATTTGGAAAATATTTATAGTTCAAAAGAGGACATCCTGTTTTGGTGTTTACCCTTTATTAATATGCCTGTTTGACTGAAGGTTAAAATAACAAACTCACGATAAGGACTGAATTTTGGAATTGTTGAAATATATGCATTCAGACACATAATGGGTAGTCTTGTAGTATTATGCTTCACAATGGATCGCCATGCAGCTCATTCAGACATTCAGCCGCGAGGTTTCTCAGGGGTCACCTTAAAGACGTGACATTGGCAACGAGGTTAAGCCAGAGATAGACTTACAGCATACAGTTCTGCCCATGACAGCAGAAAGCCAGAGACCTTAGCATTTTGCCTTGAGAGGAATCCTGTTGCGCATGTCCACACTTTGACAGGAAGGCATTCCTAGCTGTCACCTAGTAGAGAGTATCTCGGCAGACGGTCACTGTCCAGCCCCTTGGTGGTGGGCGGGGGATTCATGTGATGAGTGTAAACCAACCCATGCTTAGTGGCATCATTTGGCTGTACATCTCCACCTGGATACCATGCCAAGGTTTACTCTCTTTCTCTGACACACACTCACACTCTCTCTCTCACACACACACACACACACACACACACTCACACTCTCTCACACGCATACGCAAATACACTCACAGTCTCCATGCCAATTTGTAGGACCGCGCGTGTGGTTCCATCTGCAGCAGACGCTGCGGCCAGCTCTGCAGGCAGACTGGAAGGGCGTGTGGAACAGAAAGTAAGGCAGAGCATGAGGGAGCTCCTCATTCAGATCAAGGTTGCATCACCACTTCTTTGCTTTCACAGCTGGCTCTGCTCCAACGCGAACACTCACCCACCTCACTTCAGACAGATGTCTCCTGGCTGTTCCATATTCATTTGGCTCATTTATGTATGATTCCCGGTCAGAGGCCTGGATTAATCTCTCCTTTACCTGTTGTACCATTTTGAGGAGCTGTGTCTGTGGTCTGTGAAGTCAGTCTCTGAGGCTGTCAGTCACAAATCAGTTCCAAACCATAGCTTGTTTATTGTACTACTCGTCATATTCTAGCAAGTTAGTCTGTGTTTGGCCTTCGTCTGTGAATTTGAGGTAATGTAAAAGTCACGTATATGCCACAAGTATAGGAAACATTTGGTTTCTTTTGCAACCAAAGAGCAGAAGTAAGAATTGCGACACTGATGGGATCGGATGACTTAATGTGAACAGCCCATCAGGAGGATCTGATTTTGATTGCATTTGACAAACTGTTTGACAGTGTTAGCCCAAGTTTCTCCTGTGAAGTCCGTGTCCTAAGTCTGTGTTCTCTTTTTGCAGGGGAACGATGATGAGGCTGTGGTTGACCAGGGGAAAACCAACTCCACCATCCACACAAACTTTGAGAAAGAGGAGCTGGAGAGTGAGTCTGTCTTTCTGCCTCCTCCAAGTGCATCACACTTCTTATCCACCTCTTCACTTTCATTGTTTCTTTTCTCTCACTCTACCATTTCTCTCTTCCTCTTTTTCCCACCACCTCTCTCCCTCTCACCTTCTTCTACCATCTGGTCTTGTTTTGTTTCCGACTGCATTCTGAGAGGACACACTAATTAAAGCCATTCCCTTTT
Organism: Alosa pseudoharengus; assembly: GCF_046254945.1. Classification (NCBI taxonomy): domain Eukaryota; kingdom Metazoa; phylum Chordata; class Actinopteri; order Clupeiformes; family Clupeidae; genus Alosa; species Alosa pseudoharengus. The sequence continues at coordinate 33,507,083 of NW_027468587.1, read as the reverse complement.
CTCTATTGCTCACACACTGCTGCACATACCAGTGGACTTCCCGACGTGCATTCATGCACAGAAAATACCTCCAGACAATCTTCAACACCCATATAGCCCTACAAATGCTACCCCTTCCACTTACACCCATGCATATGCACACCCACCCACACCTCAGACCTGGAAATACTGCCCGTTACGGACACACACGGACACACACACACACACACACACACAGACACACACACACAGACACACAAGAATGCAGACTACACTTGCAAACACCACTCACTCACTTAGACATGCTGTCACACACATGCATACACACACACACACACACACACAGACACACACAGACAGACACACACAGACACACACGCACCTCTCTCAGACTTCCCCACAACCCTGGAGGGAACTGCTTTTGGTGAATGACTCACGGCCCCTCCTAAGTGATTCCAGCACGTGGCCAGCTTTCACTAAGTCACAGCACTGCCCATCTGTATTTTATAGGCTAGCAAAGCCTCTAGTGCGTGTGCACACACACACACACACAACACACACACTCGTACACACTCACACACTCACACACTCACACACTCATACACCCCTACACACGCACACACCCTACACACGCACACACTCCTACACATGCCCACCAACACACTTGTGCACGAACATAAGATCATGGCCTGAATGGAGTTTTTCAGGCTCAGCTGTGTTGTGAGGAAAAGGATGTCCTGTGCCACACACATGTAAACACGATAAAATGTTTAGAAAGATATACACACACACACACACACACACAGTGTTAGGGAATGTCCTGAAAACGCCTGACCTACATTCCTGCATTGGCTTCTGTTTGGGAATGGAATCATTCCTGATGTTGGAACTTCACATTGGTTCCATGTGGTGGAGTCGAGGAGAGGCCACACAGTGCACCTGCTCCAGTATACATTGCCAATCCACACACACTCATAACTTACACACAGCTCGTAGTACTTTTGTTTTTGCATTTGCATACGCACACACACACAGACACACACACACTTTACATACAGCAAGTAACCCGCAATACTTCCCTGTGCTCCAGATAAGATGGATTGTGAGATGTCTGCGTACTGGCTGGATATGATTGAGTGTGTGCCCCTCTCCCTTTCCCCACTCCCCCCAGTAACAGTGTTTGGATTAGGAACCCACCCTCTGTTAGTCATTACATCCAGCCTGAGACTTGTGTCTCTCTCTCGCTCTCGCTCACACTCACACTCACACTCACACTCACAGTCTCACACACACACACAAGCCGTCACTAACCCGCTCTTCTCTGTTTCTTTCTGTCTGTCATACATTCTCACACTCCCTCTCTCTTTCTCTTTCTCTTTCTCCGTGACTTCCTCTTCACCCTAGAGTGTATGCGTCTCTTTCAATGCAAATTAGTTTCCCATGTTTTGTTCTGTGTTTTTTTTTTCTCTCTCTCTCTCTCTCCCTCTTTTCCTCCTCCGTTCTTTATGTTGCCTGTTCACCCTCACAAGTTAATCATGGCCTCTACAGAGGCTTGCTGGAGTCTATGTATGTAGTCGTGCAGCGTGAGATGATTCAGTGTCTATGCATACACTCCCACATCTCCATGTGTGTCTATACAAGAGGTGTGTCTGTGTGTGTCTGTCTGACTATCTGTCTGTGTAAGTAAGAGAGTGTGTGTGTGTGTGTGTACGTACGTGTCTGTTTGTTTGAATGAGTGATTCTTGTGTTTGTGTGTCTTCACCAACTGTAAAGGTGAGGACATGACTCCTAGCATCTGTACGTTAGCAGCCTTGTGAGTTGGGTAACATCGAGCCCTCTGATGAAGAGGGAGGCTGGGGGAGTGCACTTGGTTCCTGTGAAGTCCCTGGCAAGTACAAACAAGAGTGGTATTCCTGTGAGATACTGGCAACCACACTGCTCAGAAGAACACGCTCCGCCTTCAACAGGGCCAGCAGGCAGTTTAGTAGTTAGAGTGTGTGGCTTTATAGACCACCATCAGCGATCCTCCGTGCCCTGGTGGATGGCTTTTGCCATGTCCTGGTGAGGTTTTAGTTTCATTGAGCAGAGAGCCACAGACTGCGGAGCTCTGAGCTTTTTGTTGTTCCTCATACACTCCAGGGGTTTGCTGATTATATTATTATGTTATTCAACAGCTAGCCTGCTGGGTTAGTTTGTGCTCCAGTAAGCTTGCTCTGTCAATCCCCTGTTTCTGTCTCTGTTACCCAGAATGCCATTGTATGGAGCACAGACTGAAGAATCATTGGAACATTGAGTCTAAATCTGAAAAGACTTGACATTGTTGGCATTATATGAAGAGTTTGGTTCCAAAACGCTATATCTACATTTTTAAAAACATTCAAATGTCTATATTATTTAATTGTGTATTTCAGGTTTTATCAATGAAATTGCAGTTGTGTAACAATACCCAATTACAGTTCAATTCATTAAAATGGACTAGCATTTTGGAACCAAACTCTTCATATAGAACTTGAGAATGTGAGGGAGTAGCGCACCCATTCACTTCAATGGCCAATGCCATGCTAGCTTATTCAGCCACAAATATACTCAGTGGGCTGCTGACATCTTTAATGGCGTCCAACATGTGCTTACTTCCACACACAAGACAATTAGGTGCCACTTTATGTATGGTCACAAATTATGTGGATTGGCTGATCCTACTACCATGAAATTGCCAGTTCATCCATCAATCCACATGGACGACATACTTTGGTCTTCAGTCATCAATGGGCTGCATATCACGGTCAATCAAACAGAGTACTAGGAACCGGTCTGAAATCGGAATGTGACTGCCCAGCAACATTGCTAAAAAAAGTTCCACATGTATCATCACTTTAACCTTTTCATTCACTCTTATCAGTCTCTCTCTCTCTCTCTCTCTCTCTATCTCTCTCTGTGTCTGTGTCTGTCTCTGTCTCTGTCTCTGTCTCTGTGTGTGTGTGTGTGTGTGTGTGTGTGTGTGTGTGTGTGTGTGTCATGACGTCCCCTGCCCCCGTTGTTGCCAGGGAGTGTCGCAGTCATGTGGGGTATCTGTGGTAGTCTGAGCCTGGCAGTGCAGCACTGGCCGCCCCTCTGAGGGGGATTAGCCCAGTCTTTTCACACTCAAATCCACCAGCTCACATCAGCCTGGGGCCAAGCTGAGGCCAAACAGGTAGTGAGAGAGAGAGAGAGAGAGAGAGAGAGAGAGGTAGGGAAAAAGTGTGTAAGAATGAGTGTGTGTGAGTGAGTGGATCCCACACTGAGAGAGAGAAAGAGAGAGATTCATGGACAGGGTCTACGGATGACTGCACTTAGTGATGAAGGGAAAAGTAAGCGGTTTCTGGATGCTGATCCTCTGGGACCACACCTATGTTCTGCTGCTATACGTTGTACATTATACTGTCCACATGGAATCAACCACGGGGGAATTTGGCTTACACATGTAAGAAAACAATTAAGTGGTTTAGTGAATTGGAAAATGTCTAAACCAGTCCAGTGCTTGTGAAGAGCAACTCAGTGGTGGTATGGTGATTCAGTTTCCTGTTTGTGTGAAATGCGGTGTTGACGTTATTAACAGACGGGGAAAGGGGAGGCTTGTATGGACTTCTCCACGTTCCACTACCAGAGTCTCTAAAGTGCTCTCCTGCCACGTGAACTCCAACAAGACTAACAGGATGCCAGGGTAGTAGATCAGTCGCCTCAGGCAAACCGCACACCTAGACAGCAGGCTTGTAGTAAATTATAGCGTATCGCTGTTCCACCAAACATAACTATACTGTTTGCTACAAATCTACTGAGAGAGGGAGGGAAAGAGGGAGAGACAAGTGTCCGTGTGACTGCCATGTAAGCAGTGTAACACACCCCCACCCCCCCAACACACACACACACACACACACACACTAACTCTGTCTTTGAGAGAGGCCTGTGCAGAATCACTGTACTGTTGACCTCTCCGACCCTGAGCCTCACTGACTGAACAAGCACAACCCCCCCCACACACACACACAGGGGCCCCCTCTTCTGTGGGTTTATATAGAGGGGTGCTTAAAACACACTGGTGTTTATACACAGACAAGGAGTCCAGACACGGTTTCCACAGGTTGGTGTTGGGCTTCCTCATTTGCGGTAGACTCTCCGTGATTAACACATTCGCACTGGATGCTGCACGACGCAACATTCCATCTCACGCCTGTTGCTGCATAGCGCAGCATTGACTCTCCCGCTGGTTGCTGCGTAGCGTAGGTGTACAGAGGCATAGATATTAAGGTTTTGGTAGACGTTGACAATTCTTATTTTTTTTTTCAGAAAACCCTCAGGAAATAAGGTTGTTTAGTCTAGAATGCCATAGGATTCTATAGGCGTTTTTAGCAGGCATATTAGGAGTAAATGGGTTAAAGGATAAGGCTTTACTTTTTATCTTGGCCTGATATGACCCCCACATCTCTCGGCACAGGAGGTCTGTTTGATTGGTATCACAGGGGCAAGTCTGAACTGGTCATACTCCCATTCTTTCATCAATGTATTCCCTGTGTGTTGACTCACAGTCTAGTTATAGTTATCTATAAGGCATGGCAGTCATAAGCTGCTTTCAGACCTAGGTGTAAGTCTGCATGTTCTGTGGATGTCAAGCGGTTGGGCCTTATGTCTGAACAACAAAACCGGACATTTGGAACTCCGAACTTAGCCGGCTCTTAAACTACTCCCCCCCCCCCCCTAGTATTTCCGACGGACATTATGCAAATGAGCTCGTCTGAACGAAGCAAAGAACATGCTGTTTCTGTTCATGTGCATGTTCCACCATGTTCAGCCACGCAGAGATTCTGTTCATTTGCGTCGGTGTCGTTCACACATAATGTCCGCATGTCCATATCATATCTGAATCACCTGAAGGGTCGGACCTCCGTTTGACAAAGATCCGCATATACTGCGGAGGACGTGTCTGAAAGCAGCTATAGTGTCTGCCACATACATGTAGCTCATCTAATTATAAATACATGAGGATTGTGTGTGTGTGTCAGTGTGTGTGTCAGTGTGTGTGTAGGACTAGAATAGTTTTTTACTAAATGTAGGTCAGAGTATTTGAATTATTTATGTCTGTCTGAACCACCAAATACACACTCACCTTTGTGTGTGTGACTGAGCGAGAATGTGCCCCCCCTCCTCTCTCTCTATCTCTCACATGCACAATTAACACGCGTTGCAGACCCTCATTGTCTGTGCTCAGTGTCCTCTACTGAACTGAACAATGACTGATATGCTGAATTTGTCTGGGAAGAGTGTTACTCAGCGAGTGCTGTTCCCTATGTGGACACATTCCCTTCATCACTGAAGCATGTGTTGATGATTCTGTTCACCTTTTTATTGAATCCTGTGTCAGGAGATAGGTTTTTTTTTTTGGGGGGGGGGGGGGTGTTCTGTCTGTCTGTCTGTCTGTCCTCATTATAAACATACTGTATATCTGTTGTTGATCTGACGTGTTGGCTGTTTATAGGATCTGTGTCAGTCCATCTGTTTGTTCAGTCATTCCTCTATACATTCATTGAGTTTATATTGATCTGTGGGTCTCCTGCCATCCAGTTATCTGTCACGCAGTCAGAATATCTGCCTACAAATTTCCCTGTTGGTTGTTTAGCCTATATCTATCTGTTGTCTAGGCTATATCTGTCTGTTTGCCTTTCACCTTTTTTTGACATTTCCACCTCTGCTGACCTGTCAATCTGTCTCTGTCCATCTGACCACACATCCATGTATCCATCTGGTTATCTATCCATTCATTCCAGCATCCATCCATCCAGTGATCATCAGTCATGAGTTCTTCCACTCACTCTGCTGCGTGTCTCTTGCCCCTGCAGGTCACAGGGCGGTGTATGTAGGCGTCCACTTCCCCCTGGGCAGACAGAGTCGGCGACGGCATCGTCATCGGGGCCACAAACACCACCGCAAACGGAGGGAGCGGGAAAGCGAACGGGAGGACGGACGCGAATCGCCCACTTACGGTACGGTTTCCATGGCTCCTGCATCCTGTGGAGAGTGATATTTCACTTCACTTGTGCCAGCTCGTGGTCTCCCGACCCCCTAAACACCGCTATAAGGCCTGTCTCATTTCAGGGGCCGGATGTCAAGCCCCCAACAGCACTGCCATTGTTGGGTTTGTTACTGTCAAGGGAGGGACCATGAAAGTCCATGCATTCCATGTCCTCCAAATGGCTATTCTTATTCCTAGTGTGTGTGTGTGTGTGTATGTTTTATGGGGAGGAAGGTGATGTGATTTAAGAGAGTGAGATTTTTGAGAGGATGTGACTTTAATTTAATTGATGAGGATATGAGTTGATAATCACTTCAAATCAAATCTTCATGATGACGCGCACACACACACACACACACACAAACACACAAACACCAGACAGCTGAGTTACTGTTTGGAAGCTGTGACATTGTTAGGAATGTGCATACATTAAATAATGTGGCACAGATTTCCTATTGGCGTTAGCATTTTCAAATTGATTTAGCGTGAGCATTTCCTGAGCACTCTTCACCCACGGAGGCTTGCTCGGGTGCTCTGACTGAGTGACCCCAGCGATGGATTGTTCTAGCATGCGTGCCAGTCTTGGGTCCTAATGATGCTATTGCTTCCTTCCCGTTTTGAGGACCTGTTTCAACACCATAACATGGGACAACCTCAGGATTAGCCAACTTGTTTCCTACGCCATTCTTGCAACATGACTGCTCTCATAGGTTGACTGAACCCCAGTTAACCATTGAACCCCAGTAACATATAGCTTGTTGATGATCTGTAGGTTGCCCCCTTTGATTAAATCCAATATAAGACCAAAACAGGTAGGTCCAGAGGGTCATATGCCTATTGTAATGATTACTCTTGGGTTAACCTTCACTAACATAGAACCAGGTATATAAATGACTCTGAATGCTGAGCTGGGTTAAATAGGTCGATGTGATGCTCTCTGTTTCAGAAATGGATAAATCGATGGATAAGATTGGACCCATGGGACATAATAATGGGTTGGGTTCAGGAAGATTGGGCCCATGGGACATATGTAATGGGTTGGGTTCAGTAAGATTGGGCCCATGGGACATATGTAATGGGTTGGGTTCAGTAAGTCACTGGGCTGGCCAAAGGTGCAACCAGATAGTAGCTGGGACTCAACTGGCTCCAACACAGATTTGTGACGCACAGTTAGTCATGCAGCAGCACAAGATCAGCGGTTACACGCTTGTCCCAATACATCTGTTTGCCTACTTTGGCATTTATTCATTTAGCACAATTTCTTTAACACAAAGCTGAATAGTTACTGTATAGTACCACTACATTTTCATACGCGCAGTTTGACTACTGGTGATAAGCTTCAGGTTAAAACTCTAACACGACTCCCCCCACGGCCAGCTTCGGCTCTGATCTGTCACTGATCTGAGCTCTTTACGAAAATGCACACTAGAGTGCGGATCGGGCCGCAAATTTCTGTCCAAGTTTTCTGAGTTGCGTCCGAACCCGACCCGAACCCGACAGGCATTTTGATTTTTATGTCCGAACCCGACCCGAGCCCGACGCAGATGATGCCTCAGTTATTCCCATGCTCGCATGCAGGTCACACACAGCGCACATTAACACAAGAGGCCCAAGCAAGCATAGCCTTCTGAAATAGAATTCTTGTCTTACCATTGACGAAAAGTCTTGAAATGAACTGCAACAGTATTTGAGACTACAGTGCCTTTGTCACTGATCCATACGCAGCATCAACGTTAATTGGGGCAACTCGAGGAAATTCTCATCCAGTTGAACGAGACGACCTTATAGCCTACCGGTAGCCTATGTCTTTACCACAGTATGCAACGCAAATAATCTTAAAATCTCCTGATAGGCTAACAACTTTTTTTTTTTTAACGTCACCCAAGACTGTGCTTATGTGCATATGTGCGTATGTGCATAAACATTTGTTTATGTAGTCGTGACGCATGTGCATTTCAGGTGGCATGCCTGAAATGTATGCGTTGTCACAATAAACAAATCTTGCACACAGGAAGAAAGCTGTTACAGCTGACAAACGTTTGCATCATGTAAAAGCAGATCTGTTGGTTACCCAACATAATAAGGAATTTTAAATGTAAAGCTTCCAATGCATATCGCCCCCATGTGTCCAAACCCGAACCGAACCCGACTATAAATTCTAAATATTTGTCTGAACCTGACCCGACCCGTCACACTCTAACACACACACACACACACACACACACACACACACAAACAAACAAACAAACACACACTAAGGGTCGACCAATATGTTTTTTTCAGGGCCAATACCGATATCAATTATTACCAAAACAGGAGGCCGATAACCGATATGTAAAACCGATATGTCAATTGTCAAAAAGGGGGGTAGATAGTGAAGGCGATATGCTGCAAAATCTTCTTTAATTATGCAAACTTTTCTTTCTTCTTTTGATACACAATTGTCTATAAACTTGCATCACTTGCAAGTGTAAATCCTGTGTATCATGTTACTCCAAGAGCTGAGTGATAGCAATTATTTTCATAGAGTAGGCCTGCACAATGGGCTACAGTATGTGCTTAAGGGACCTGTCACAAAGAGGATGCTTTGCCATCGTGTGTGTGAGTGTATGAGAGAGGGAGAGGAAGAGGTGCATGCGTGATGGCAAGTGTTACGGTTGAATAGTTTAACAAAACAGTTTTAAAATAGTCCTTAGGCTATTTAAGCATGCAATTTGTGTTCATATGTAGGCTATAAGCTAAATTTTTGAGAGCCTAAAAATAGCCAGCTCAGGACGCGATTTAGTTCAGGTCGGATTAAATTACAGCTGGCCCTGGGTGCGTGTAGTCTTTTCTGACGGTCCTTTTCAAAAAGGAGCAATTAGACTTTTTGATGGTCGCTATCGCATAATTTAGGACTTGTCTACTATGTACTATGTCCGCTGAGGTGTCCCGTTATTCACAATTAACGGACAAGGCGGAGGCAGAGAACTCCCGACACGCAGCACCCGAGTTTGTAGGCTAACTAGTAAACGGCATATCAGTAACGTGCATCAATCGGGAATTCGCTAAATGAAGGAAGTGGGTGCATTACTTATTGATCCGGATCAAAGAGACAATAGCTTACAAAGTGGTGTTTTTGTAACTTCAGTGTAGATTATTGTGATTCATTGCAACTTCAGCAATGTAAGGTAGGCTACCTTCCTTACCTTTGAAAAATGGCTCCGTAGGTCTACAGTCTGCCTCAGTGAGAAACTTTCTCTATGTTCAGTCTTCGATCCTGATTGGCTGCATTCGTGCTAACTAACAAATTAGACGGTGTAGTGGGCGGGACAATGCTCTTCACCACAGAGTAGCAAATGCAGGGAGTGAGAGACGCTTTACAGAGAAAGTAGCGTTTCATTCTTTATCCATTTCAATATTGGCTTATCGGTGGAAAAAATGGCCGATACCGATTATTATAAAAATGCTAAATATCGGCCCTAATAATCGGCCTGGCCGATAATTGGTCGACCCCTAACACACACACACACACACACACACACACACACATAGCCAGTGTTAACCAGGCCTAACTGTGAATGTTTGTGCGTGTTTGTGAGTGTGTGTTGCCCTGACCGTGTCGTTTCCCGTGTGTGTGTGTGGCCCTGACTGTGTCGTCTCCCTTCTGTGCAGACACTCCCTCCCAGAGGGTGCAATTTATCCTGGGCACGGAGGACGACGATGAGGAACACATCCCCCATGACCTCTTCACTGAGCTGGACGAGCTGTCCTTCAGGGACGGCCACGCCTATGAGTGGAAAGAGACCGCCAGGTGTGTGTGTGTGTGTGTGTGTGTGTGTGTGTGTGTGTGTGTGTGTGTGTGTGTGTGTGTGTATGAAAGAGGAAAACTGAAAAAATGTGGGAGAGTGAGAGGGAGGGAATGCCTTTGTGTGTGTGTGTGTGTGTGCGTGTGCGTGCGCATGAAAGAGGAAAAGTGAAAAAATGTGGGAGAGCAAGAGGGAGGGAATATCTTTGTGTTAGTGTCTTTGTCAGAGAGAGAGAGAGAGAGAGAGAGAGACTGTGCAATTATATATGGTGGGTGGTCCTCCAGCTGTGTACATTGCTCTGCACCTGTGTGATTCACAACTATTTTTATGCTGTGTGTGTGTCTGTATGTCTGTCTGCCTGTACATGTTTTTTACATATGTGTTTGTGCATATGTGTTTGTGCATATGCGTGTGTTTGTGTGTTGACAGGTGGCTGAAGTTTGAGGAGGACGTGGAGGATGGTGGTGAGAGGTGGAGTAAGCCCTATGTGGCCACCCTCTCCCTGCACAGCCTGTTCGAGCTGCGCTCCTGCATCCTCAACGGCACTGTCATGCTTGACATGAGGGCCAACAGCATCGACGACATTGCAGGTGTGTGTGCGCATTCTTTACCTGGGATTTAGCCATGAATTTACCATAATGATGGACAGATTGTGTGTGTGTGTGTGTGCATGTCTGCACAGCACATCAAACACATCTGGCCCTTGGATGCAGTATGTGCTTTATGTGTGTGTATGCGTGCATGTGTGCGTGTGCAACTTCATTATACACAGTATACAAAACACATCTGGAAGTGTGTGTGTGTGTGTGTGTGTGCGCACGTGCCAAATTACCCTGTGCCAGCCTCTAACACCGTGATCCCACAAGGACACGCTGCAAGTCAAGAGCTGGGAAGCACCTTATTATGATTAGCTGCTAGCGTTTGATAATCCAGCCTAAGCACCTACCCCACACAAGGACACAGCAATTACCTCATGAGTTGAAACAGGTGTAGGAGAGCCGCACCGCTGCACTCTACACCGCTGCACTCTACCCAGTGCATGCTGGATACTATGGATTTACATTACATTTACATGAACAGTATATACTTGCATACTTGCAGGCTCAGACATTGTATTGGAGCAGGCGCCCCGGTTAGTGTGCTAACAAAAGAACACTTCTGGGAGATGATACTACGTCATTAAACATCACACTAGGACATGTAGCACATGTGGCTCCTGATAATGGCACTCACTTTTGCATACTCGTCATACGGAGCCTCACAGCAGGTGCAGGTGTGGCAGCTGCTTTTGGGCGCCCGTGTAAACAGGTGAGACAGAGCACTCAGAGCACAGGAGACGCGGGATGCCATGCGAGCTGGTGAGCTGATAAGAATCAGTGGAGATCACACACAATGCATCCAGTGCGCCAAGGCAATCAGACTCAAGAGACTTAAAGGGACACCAGGCAAGCCTGATGCTTTTTCTCTACGAAACTCTCCCTCGCTCGGTCTGAAGCTCTTTTCCTTTTCTTTGCGTCTTCCGTCAAGGGTTTTCGCTGCTTCTTCGCCGGCTCTGCCATTATACACACGTTTGCAACAATCTCTAGCGTTTCGTTAGCCTGCCTCTGTGCTGTAAACTGATCCTGCTCTCCACCCCACCAAACGCCCTCTTCTTTTAATAAAATGTATTACAGAAAAGTTACCACATTAAGACAACAGTGGAAAATCAGCAACAACAATAGCATATAGAGACACAAAGGTCTCTCTGTGAAGGCTGGGCGATGCTGTAACTTGACTGTAAAAGCAAAGTGCTAGCAGCCATGCTCAACATTTAGGGGTTGCCTATATTGAGAAGAATGTTGGTTACATTTGTGAAGTACTGTATATCACTCACTCTCAATACAACCATCTGCTGACGACAAGATGTAATGTGACAAGTGTAAGTAGATGTGAGTACAGTTTGTGTGTTTGTGTGTATTATGTGTACTGTATGTGTGGATGTGTCTATGTGTAAAAGCCCACACGTTGATGTACTGTGTAAGTGTAAGTGTGAGAATCCCGTTTTCTCATGTATCCTTACATTGTGTGTGTGTGTGTGTGTGTGTGTGTGTGTGTGTGTGCGTGCGCGCGCGCGTGTGCAGACATGGTGATTGACAGCATGGTGGCGTCGGGCCAGCTGGACGAGTCTCTGCGGGAGAAGGTGCGGGAGGCCATGCTGAAGCGGCACCACCACCAGAGCGAGAAGAAGCTGAGCAACCGCATCCCCCTGGTGCGCTCCTTCGCCGACATAGGCAAGAAACACTCCGACCCCCACCTGCTTGAGCGCAATGGTGAGCATGCCCCCCCCCCCCGCCCCCAACCTGCAACCTGCTCTTTTCTTACTCACTTAAAATCAACTTTAAATATACAGTATATAACCTTAAGAATCACTGTTTTTTCTGTTTATTTTTTTATTTTTATTTTCTATTTTTTATTGGTTATTCACTTCTTCACACTTTGACCATTGTAGAGACCATTCTGTTTTTTCCTTTTGCAGCGTTCCTGTTTTTCTCTCTTAACTTTTTCTGGAAGAGGCCCGTTGTTTTTTTTATTATTATTATCTTAACCAAGTGGTTTCTTTCTTAACAGTGATGTTTCCAACAGTCCTGCAATCCCCTGCATGTTTCCTCAGCTTTTATCCTTATCCTAGAAGAAGTCCTCACAAAGACACAACTCTACTGTGTTGTGTGTGTGTGTGTGTGTGTGTGTGTGTTTGTCTGTGTGTGGTCATAATCCTAGTTGTAGTCGTAGTCTGGAGCAGCCGAACTAAACTGGTGGTGTGAACACTCTGTGAAACGGAAGGTGTGAGTTTCACAGAGGGTGTGTGTCAGAGGCTGGCTGGAGAAGGCCACCTGCAGTGTGTGAAGTGAAGCATGGTTGGCCGCCGCTTTGGTTACTTCCACGATCAGTAAAGTGGACCATGCTTCTCCTTTTTTCAAGATTGCGTGAAAAAAACAGCCATAAAGCCAAGCTTGTACAAATTCAGTTACTGACGCTGGCACGTGTTGGGGGTGCTTGTATAATGGTGTGTGTGTGTGTGTGTGTGTCTGTCATCAGCTGTGTGGCGTGAGTGTGTGTGTGTGTCTGTATTTCACAGGGCTGTGTTGCTTCTTCTTTCTCACCAGCACTTCCTCTCTCACTTGCCCACTCACTTCCCAGCATGCCTTACCAGTGTGACATCATGATGTTGACGGCAAACTATTCATTTTCATCTTTTCTCCACCAACCCCCCCACCCCCCACCCCCCAACCAATTCCAGCCTTCTTTCCTGACTCCTCTTTCACTGCTCTCTCTCATCCCTTTCTCTCCCTTGTCATCCTCTTTTCCACTGCACTGGTTCTCTTCTCCTCTTGTCTCCTCTCGTCTCCTGTCATCTCCTCCCCTCTCTTCCACTACTGCTCTCCTCTGTTCTCATCTCCTCCTCCCTTTTGTCCCTTCCTTTCCATTCCTTTCCTCTCTTCTCTCTCGCCTCTCCTTTCTTCTCCCCTCCCCTCTCCTCTCATCTTTAGGGGAGGGTCTCTCCTCCTCCCGCCTGTCTCTGCTGAAGCGCACCTCCTCCATTGGCAGCTACGGCACCCCCCCTCACTCCCGCCGCCCCTCCAAGAAGTCCCGTTTCTCCCTCGGCAGCCGCTCTTCACTTCTCCTCAGTCACCTCACCTCCTCCCCCACCTCCTCCCTCACAGTCACCCCCACAGTCACCCCCACAGTCACCCCCACAGTCACCCCCACAGTCACCCCGACGGCCACCCCCAGAAACACGCCCCCGACCCCCCGCTGCTCCACGCCGGCCCCGCACTTCTCCGGTCCCCCCCTGCTCGGCCCCCAGATCCTGGTTGACCCCGGTGACCAAGCGGGCATTCCTCAGGTGGTGGTCTTCCCACCCGAGGAGGACGAGGAGAAGCAGGACGGGCTCTCCCCCCTGCGCCCAGACCTGCCCCTCATGGAGGAGGGCCCTATGCCGGACACCGCCCACCTGGCCTGGCTCCTGGCTCCAGCAGAAGGCAAATATCACCCCAGGCAGGGAGTCCATCTGCATGACCACAGACCACTCCTGCCTGCCTGACCCCTTTACACCCCCACCCCAATAACCCCACCGCTCCCTCCCCATCCTCATGCCAGTGTGTACAAGCACAGCCTGGTCTATTCTTCTGTAATGCGTGTGGTTTGTGTGAAGTTGTGTGTGTGTGTGTGTGTGTGTGTGTGTGTGTGTGTCAGTGTTGCGCGGGTTTGGTCACAAGCGGCCTGCGGTCGCCCGATATTTTAATCAACCCGACCGCAACTCGGACCGCGAATATTAATTAGGACAAAATTATACCCGACCCGCGATCCGACCCGCTTATTTACAAAATGTGTGCTTTTGGTTATAGGCTGCATGCAGTGTGACAGTAGGCCATTTCTGTAAAAACAAACTAATTTATTTACGAAACTTGATGCAGTAGAACTACACGCAGTAAGCATGCAGGACATAATGTTTGCGCAGGAGAAAGAATGAGAATAAGAGCGCAAGCACGCACGCAACGCACAAAGGATAAGAACACTAGGATAAGATTTGAAGGCCCTGGACATCCACTGTTTAAAGTCACAAACACAACGAACTAAGGTAACTTTTATGCATGCGCGAACCTATACATACCGGTAGATATGGCTGTGTAGTCTGTGCCATAACATTTATTCCTGCAGGCTGCCCGTTTTGGCTGTCATACTTTTAAATGGCTTCGCAAGAAGTAGGCCTAGACCATAACCATAGCCTATATCGCTTTTCCTGAAGGGGTGTCTTTATTATTTTAACTCGCGTCTTGCTTCTTTACTGTTGACGTTACTGTATTGATGCTTTACTGTATTGATGCTAGCTTTCTCGTGATATTTTAAGTAGGCCTATTTGTAGAAAATATATATTTAATTAATTTTAACTGACCCGCCCGCAAATGACCCGAATATCATTAAAATATTTTGTTTATGACTCATAACCGCGGGTGACCGCGGTCATCCGCGGGCGACCGCTTAATTTCGGGCAGACCGCGCAACACTGGTGTGTGTGTCTATAAGGTTGTGTCTGCTCTCATATGTTTATGTGTGTGATTGATTTCAAAACCACACTATAACTTTCGTGTAGAGGCATGCATCTTGCCAACGGCTGTGTGTGTGTGTGTGTGTGTGTGGGGGGGGGGGTAGTGAATGTGAGCCGACTAAATCGCCTCATTTGGCGATCCCACCAGTCTGGTGTGTGAGTGCAGAGATTTGACTGTCTGGAAGTTGCTTACCTGGCTGTCACTGGATACAGGCTTCACACTCCCCTACGCAGACTGGCACGTGCGTCTAACGTGGCCTCGGTTCGCTTTGATTTAGACGCTGTCAGTTTAAAAATACACTCGAAGAAGAAAAAAAGAACTCTTCTGCTTACCAGACATGGAATCTGCCATGGGCGAGGGGCAGCAGTCTAGTGCCCGAGGACTGGCCGCATGTCGGGCGATGAGAAGGGTGAGAGGTCATCAGGACACGGAGTGTAGGCTTATTTTTAGGGGCTGAGGTGAGTTGGACCCCCCTGCGTGGAGGCAGCAGTCGGGTAAGCCGAGCTTTATGAAGCCCAGATTTATGAAGTTGGCTTTTCACAAATCATCTGTTAAGTTCAGATAACGCTCAGCGAGCAACCGAACTGGAGCCGCTGACCTTTTAAAAGTGGTGCACATTTACTTAACTGTGGGATAGCGTCATCAGAAATGGGAAGTATACCTTTACAGATGAGGTGTGTGTGTGTGTGTGTGTGTGTGTGTGTGTGTGCGTGTGTGTGTGTGCTAGTTGTCTCACAAACGCATACAAACAAAACTCACACATACATACAAACAAAACTCACACATACAAAGACTGACAGACACACCCGCCCAGCAGCACTTGCATTGTGACGTGCTAACTCTGACAGGTGAATTCAGCACCATGTTATACGTCTCTCACCAGCACTTGCCACCTCACTGGTGGGTGCTAATAAAGTGTGTGTGTGTGCGTGCATGTGTGTATGCGCGCGCGTGCGTGAGCTGAACTTGGGAGTGTGAGACTCGTGTTGCACCCCTCTGACACAGTAAGATGAGCCCTTGGGATCAAGGAACCCAGTGATGTCATGGTGTTCAGAGCAGCGTTTTGCAATGTGTGTGAATGTGTGTGTGTGTGTGTGTGTGTGTGTGTGTGTGTGTGTGTTCGTGTGTGTGTGTGTGTGTGAATGTGTGTGAATGTGTGTGTATTTGCGTTGTTTGTAAAAGCACAGACTTGATGGAGTGGGAGAAAGTAATTTCTCGTATAATTGTGAAACCCTGTCCTTACTCCTCTCTCTGTGTGTGTGTGTGTGTGTGTGTGTGTGTGATGTGATAATGAACGCAGCTCATCAGCATTTCAATTCTTTGGGAGAGATTGCATATGCCATATGCGATCTTTCCCAAGTAATTGAATGCTAGACTCACTGACCTGAGTGGGGCAGGAATCTGATTAACGTAATTTTTATTCCTTTTCTTCTTGTGGAGTGCCTCTTGAGTCACTGCTCTTGTCTCTAGCCTATTCTGAGGCAGGGGCGCCTGTGTGCAGCAAAATAATCATCTAGAATAATAATGAGATCTGGTAATGCACCTCTGCCCCCTCTCCAACACACAGGCACACACACACTCACAGAAACACACACACACACATAAAACACTCACAGAAACACACACACACACACACACAGACGCACACTCTTTAGCACAGTTGGCTCATGATTGTGAGATTTAGATGTGCGGACATTGGTCTAAGATCACAGAGCCTCGTGCTTGTTTTAATCTCCCTTACGATAATGCGGTCCCCCTCCACCATCACCCCTCTCCCGTTGATTCTGGGGGCAGTCTCTCTAATAAACATTGTTGCTTGTTAGACAGGCCATTTTGCCACAAAGCAGAGTGTTGCACTGCATGTTATTAATTTCAGGGTCGATTTATGGCAAACAGACACCGCCACATGAAACTCTCACATGCCACCACCCCCCCCCCCCCCCCCCCCCCACACACACACACACACACACACACACACTACAGTATTTAGCCTTTCTGCCTTCAATTCTATGTAGCGTGTGTGTGAGAGAGATTTGTGAAATCTGCTGGCCTTGAAGGCACATTCCCAATACTTGGCGTTTTTTCTGTAATTGGGTTACGAGCACAATTACAATGCCAGTGCTTTGGAAGTTAAGCTGAAGTTGATCAGTGGCTGTACTTTGTCGTGCCGTGTTGTGTGCTGTTGCCATTGTGTCCCCCTGCTCACCCTTGGCTAGAGGGCATTGCGATGGAAAATACCGTCCTGTGTATCAGGACTTTGCTCTTTGTCCCGTGGGTACTGCTGCCCAGCAGTAATTGGCCTAGCGTCGGTATCGGCCAATATCGGCATTGTTGACTGGTGTCAGTCATCGGCAAATTGCATAGCATTTACTGATGGCAGTGGCTGCTATTTTGCAAATCAATTCTGCACTAGTTAAATGTTGTGCTATGTTTTGAATTTTCCTAATCACAGATTGGTTCTTTTCCCCCTCCCCTCCCCTCCGCCACCCCACTCTACTCTTGGCAGGGCTGCTGGCGTCCCCGCAGTCGGCCCCTGGGAACCTGGAGAACAGCAAGCCCAGCGAGGGCCGCATCAACGGAGCAGGGGGCAGCCGTGAGAACAGCACGGTGGACTTCAGCAAGGTGACCCCTCCGCTGCGGCGCTCCTTTTCTGTCTCGCTCGCTCTCTCAAAAGGGCTCTTTGTGTTTCCAGCCATCCATTATTATCCATTATCCCAGATATGCAAGCAAGCACACGTACCTCTACACACACACACACACACACACACACACACACACACACAAACCCATCCTTCTTTGGCCACAGTTGCATTGTTCTAAAGTAGGGGTTTTCAACTGATTGTGAACCAGGGACCACCATTCTGGCTAATTACATAACCCCAAGACCACCACTGAATAAAAACACTGATTCCCACATTGCAACTACATTACTGAATCCATGGTCAGGGTCCACCAGCAATGTCCTCACAGAACCACAAGTGGGCCGCGGACCACTGGTTTAAACCCCTGATCTAAAGCCAATGCATGTCTACACTGTGGTGAAATCAGCACTCCCTTTGATCTTTCTGGTTAATGTTTCCCATCCCTGAAGTCTACATCTTCCCCTGTCCATCCCTGAAGTCTACATCTTCCCCTGTCCATCCCTGAAGTCTACATCTTCCCCTTTCCTTCCTTGAAGTGTATATCTCCCCCTGTCCATCCCTGAAGTCTACATCTTTCCCTGTCCATCCCTGAAGTCTACATCTTCCCCTGTCCATCCCTGAAGTCTACATCTTCCCCTGTCCATCCCTGAAGTCAATATCTTCCCCTGTCCATCCCTGAAGTCTACATCTTCTCATGCCCTTCTTTGTCTGCTGCCACTAGACCCCCCAACCATTGCTGTTAATCAGAGCAGACCCCTGTTTATATGTGATGTGTTATTCTATTCTCCACAAACCACAGCAACCCCCCCCCTGTGCTATACTCACCCGACCACATCCACATTCACACGTCCTCTTTAGTAACACTAAAGATTGCTCAGAAAGCCACAGAAACCTCTAAACATCTCCTGTTTAGTTGTCTCTAAGCAATCTTCATTTTCTTCCCCGTTTTTGTTCCGGTGTTTCAGATGTCTTGCAAGGGCTTGGTAAGCATTTTGACCGAGACATGTGATGGTGTCTCAATCCACAGTCAGAGCGGTTGGAAGGCCACAGAAATGCAGGCCGTCTTCAGAAGAGAGAGCCATATGTGACGTTCGCTACCATTAGTTGCCAGAAACTTCTTTCTTTTACACTTCCAAAGTCTTCACTGTAGTGTGTACACACACACACACACACACACACACACACACACACACACACACACACACACACACACACAAACTGTCTGACATTTTCTTGTTACTTTTTTTTCAAAGCCACACAAGTTCTGTCAGGTCCCCGTTAATCCTGTCAGGAGTTGGTCAGCGGTCAAAGCGTTCAGCTGCAGCAGGTCTCGCTGTCAACTGGCCTGCTCTCCTCTGGCATAGACAACTATAATCCTAGACTGTTGAGGTGCAGTACAATACAACACACACTGTAGAGAAATTTCTTCTCTTTCACAGAAGTGGACAAGCACATGTCAGCATGTGGAAGCAACCCCCGGTGCTGTGCATTGGAGAGGATAACAATCGACAGATGTAGACAGAATACTTAGTCCCTGATCACTAGGGTTGTGAATCTCTCATGTAAAAGACGATACGATTTGCATCTAGATACATGGGCACGATTCGATACAAGAAAAGATACATGTTCATAAAAAACGATTCAGTACGATTCGATGCAATTCGGTGCAGTTCAAGAATGAAAAGCATTCTGAAAGATTTTTTATCATTTGCTCAAGGTGCACATTCATTTTATATTATCAATTATCATGGTCATGGTTGTCAATTAGGAAAAAAAATGTGTGAATATGATTATCTAAACTGAGGTTTGTATCATATACTGTATTGAAAATGAAAAAAGAATAGTCTACATTTCAGTCAAACACAGCAGCCAAATACAACATAAAAATACATTTTTAGAGACTTTATAGATTTTATAGTTATATCTGATTGCTTTCACGGAGCTGTAGCCTATTGTTGAGGTAAGACAATACCGAAATAAAATAAAACAGTGCTTAAGACACTCTTGGCCTTTTCTCATATAGCCTACAAGAATAAAATAGGCCTACATGTCAATGAACTCTCTGGGCTTATTTTGTTCCAATGGTAGACCTAATATGCAGAAACCTATAATGCCACAAGTCTGAGTGAATATGAACAAAATAATAATAATTTGTGTCCGTTTTAGCAGCAAGGGCCAAATTATTCTTTAACATTAAGGAAATCCCTACATCAAATGTAAGGTTACTCTACAGACTATCATTGCTTTTTAGGAATGCTATAGTAAGTGTTTAATTTCGCGCTGGACTTTGAAAAACAAAAGAGTCAAACAAACGACCGAGTGCGAGTTGTCACGTGCTTAAATTGCAGTAGATGTATGGGTAATGAGGTCCTTTGACAACTTTGGGCAATGAATGTAGCCAAAAACGAACTGCATTACCCACAAATCCATGCCACGTGTAGCTTCAAAACAGGAAGTGGGATGAACGCGCTGCTTGCAACATAAATGAGAGTCTGAGCGAGCGGAAAAGGTTGTGAACCGATTCGCAACAATTAAATCGATATAGCGACCGGTTCATTTCAGTTTTATTCTGATACGGGGCTTTACGTATCGATGTAGCCGTATCTTACACATTAAAAACGGATACCGATACGTATTGGTTAATCTTTACACCCCTACTGATCACCCTTTTGTTTACAAGTTTAAGATGTTAAATGTTGGTGTTTGTGATGGTAAACAAACATTACACATGCATTAATATTTATGTTTAGCCAGCAGTCCCTCCCTCACTTTTATCGAAAGTAACTACTGCAGTGTACAGTACAGTGTACCAGCAGTGTTTTCGGTGAGGAGACCCTTTTATGCTGGTGGTGCAATATTGAACCTGTTGAGCTAAAAGTTTCACTTGTCCTTCAGCCCTTTACAAAAGAGGAGTGCACTCTGGGGGCTTGAGATCTGTCTAGGGGGTAGTAGATTGAGACATGTGGAATCAGATTGAGTGCCAACATTCCTTATGATGCATCTTGTGTTGTCTGGTTTCGTGCTGCTCCATCTCGACCACCACCTGCACCAGAAATGCCACCCGTCGTTTCACTGTAGTTGTGGTGCCCTTGGCGGGAGCTCTGGAAGGCCAACCGTAAGTCTCTCTGTTGCCCTGACTCCAGTCTGGGTTCTCGTTGGTCGTTGGTCAGTGTCGTGTTGTGGAGGCTGCCCTGTGACTGTGACATCCTGTTATGGAGCCCTGTGGTTGTGATTGGCCTTTAATGACTGTGGTTGCCTGAGAGTGTTCCGTGGCATGGCTGCTGTGCGTTAGGCCTCGGTGTTGTAATCTTGTGTCTGGAACCTGTGAGAACCTTAAGACCCAAAGCCACCATGGAGCTTTGTGGATTTTTTTTATAACCCGAGATTTCCTATCTGTGTGTGTGTGTGTGTGATGTGATCTTATGTTGTCGTTGTGCTTTTGTTTGTTGGCACACTCGGTTTTGTGTAACCGTGTTTGGTGTTTGGATTTGAAAGTCCCAGCGTGCGCCCCATGTGAGTCAGGATGGAGGAGCGTCTCAAGTAGCTGTCAGAGAAGAGAAATGGCCGTATACACACACAGACCACAGTGGGGACTTTGCATTGGACCTCATATACCTGCTGTCTTTCTCTCCGATGAGAAACATACTGTATATACACACAGGGGACTCACTCTCAATGAACATGTCCGTCCCCCCCCCCCCCCCTCCGTAGGTGGACATGCACTTCATGAAGAAGATCCCTCCTGGGGCCGAGGCCTCTAACGTGCTGGTGGGGGAGGTGGACTTCCTGGAGCGGCCCATCATCGCTTTCTTGCGGTTATCCCCAGCCGTGCTGCTCACAGGCCTCACCTGATTTCCTATCTGTGTGTGTGTGTGTGTGATGTGATCTTATGTTGTCGTTGTGCTTTTGTTTGTTGGCACACTCGGTTTTGTGTAACCGTGTTTGGTGTTTGGATTTGAAAGTCCCAGCGTGCGCCCCATGTGAGTCAGGATGGAGGAGCGTCTCAAGTAGCTGTCAGAGAAGAGAAATGGCCGTCCCTGAAGAACTCCTGGAGGTGTCGAAGAACAATATTTGTTATTATTCCAGTAACCAACTCGGAGGTCCAGGGAAGGGCCATCGGGTGTGGTCCACAGCTTAGACCCAGGAGTTCCCACGGGTGCAGATCCAGGTTAGCCAAGCGGGACTCGCAGGGAGGAAAACATGACCAGGTGTG